>NC_089553.1:3144375-3773250 GCF_040115645.1 Euwallacea fornicatus
TGCAAAGTTCTGGCAGGAAGTGAGTATATTTTTCTATATTATTAGGGGAAAGGCCCAGGGCATGGATTCGATTTCATGTGCTATTGCTATTTTTTTAAAGCTCAAGTAATTGTGGAAATATCATATTCATATCTAGGATAAATTCATTTGTTATATAGTGTTAACATTAAAATTTTTTATGGAATGGTAAATATATGATCCTAACTACTGGTTAGATTTGTGTAAATGGCAGATGGCAAAAGTATTCTGGTGTAGACATTTCAAGTATTTTTAGGTACAAAAGGTTTCAAACTTTACCCCTAATGTTGTGTGTGAAGTGAGATAAAATGAAATTTAAGGTTGTAGTTAAGGGGTCTGAAGGAAGGAGCACTGACTTTCCTTTCTTATGGCAAATAATTTATTTTTCTATTATTGAAAAACAGGGTATGGCATCATGGTTAATTTTATAAGAACGTATATATAAGTTGTTTGCAGCCCAAAGCGATAAACATATTATATTTAAAATCATTCTTTTTTTATAATCACACTTAAGATCCTACAACAAAACAATCTCTATGGCTGTTAAATAATAAATAGTTTTTATTGTTTTATTTTCTATTCTTTTACTGTGTTATAGGAGCATGATCGCAATGTTTCTACTGTGTTAAACAAGTCTGTTTTATATGAACCCCTGGTATACAGAGGTCTACTGTAATATGTTTTTATAAGTATAAATAATAACTACTGACCGTCATTTTCCATTTACCATCAAATATCTTATAATAGACAACAGACGAATTTATCTAAAACAAATCTTCGATGATGTTTCAACATTTACTTGGGATTTTTTTGTACTGATAGCCCTTTACTATTAAAGGGTGTCACATTATTGCAGGCTTCCTGGAGGAAACAATTGTGCACTTGTGACAATTGTTTAAAAATGTACGAAAACCAAGAGATTGCGTTTTTATTGGACCACGAAGATCCCGTCCACTTATACGAAGAAAGGAGTAAAGCGAAGGCGCAGGCAGTAGTGGAGGATCAAAACAATCGATTCTTGAGTTCAATGGATCGTGTGCAGTTGATTGAGGCAATCAGTGGCTACAACGAACTCAAAGAACAATTGGGAGAATACTTGAAAAAATTTGCAGAGAACAAAAAAGTAGTTCGTGCCGAAGACATCCAAGAGTTTTTCGAGGGAATGAAAGCTCGTAAGAGGGCGAGAGTGGAAATTCCTTATTATTGCCATTAGACAGGTAGCATGTTGGCTTCAATGCATGCTTAATAATAATCTCTGGTCTTGTAATATACTCATTCATTTAAAGAGCAATTGAAAATTTTGCAAGTCAACATATGAATAATTATAAACTTCTTTATTTTTATCAAGAAATTGTTCTGCATGCGAATGTTTTTTCACTATATTTGCAGTTCATGATGTAATTATTCAGCATTTAACAAGTATTTTTTACGCATGGCTATTTAAATCCATTTTTGGTTATTTTTATATATACAAATACACAGCAGAACGTATATTTTTCTGCAATAGGAGGGGCAACTTTCGTGTGTGCTTTTATGTCGCAAAAATATTCGTTTCTTATGTGGCAAAGGCCAAAACAGAGTATTGAAATTAGCTCTTTTAATGATTTTAAGAGTTGTCCTCACCTCGTTAACGTACTTCAACTTTGTGTGCAAATTTTCAACTTTCTGACCTTTCAAACCCTCAAGACCTCACTTTTATTTTTGGGATCTGTGAACATAAGTATGCAAGTGTGTCTAACAAGGAGAGGTGATAATGTTGCAGGTAAATATAATGCTTATTTGTCAACCTTAATACTATGTTAATATTGGGGCTGTGAGGTTAGAGCTGGAAATAACGAAATAGTAGACACAATTTACGACTAATGATTGCATTTTTACTCAAATTCCGATTGCCCCACGTTAAATTGAAATGATGCACTCGCTTTTCGCCTTCTTGTTTGATTAAAAAATTATAGAAGCAAAAATTAAGCGTTCTAAGCAAACAAACCCATATCCAATGTTGCTTCGTTTTATCGCTAAAGGGCGCTAAAGTTTTAAAATTAATATAGTTTTTTCGAAATCTTTGTAAAACGCTTCTATCGATTTTCACTTATTGTTTAACTAAAAATTGCTACACAAATTGGCTTGTTTTGACGTGAGCGAGATGTTTTTTGAATACGTGGAAATATTAAAAATAGTGCATAATTCGTAAATAAAAGTTTGTATTTTTGCTACCCCCTGTATGAATGACATTAAATACATTTTTACATAATCCCTGAAAAAAAATCTATTTTAATTCCTAAGAAAATTTCAACATTAATTCCTAAAAAAATGTTAAAACAGTTAAGAGTATCAAATTAACTTTGACTTGAAGCAGAAGCATACACATTTGAGATCTGAAACAAAAAAAAATATTAATTCATGAAACAAAATCTTCAAAACAGTTAGAATTTCGAATTGATTTTGACTTGAAACAGAGATATAGACAGTTGAGACTTGAAACACAGAAAATGTTGAAGCATTATATCAACTCTCAGCCATGTCCAAAATACCTTCCAGAAGAACCAGAAATTTCAAATAATTTCAACTTTCAACTGAAGTTCTAATTAAGTTGTTCGTACTGAGTACATAAATCTTAATTGTAAACCACAAAAAACAAGAACCAGAACTCACCCCA
The DNA here is from genome assembly GCF_040115645.1 of Euwallacea fornicatus. Lineage (NCBI taxonomy): Eukaryota > Metazoa > Arthropoda > Insecta > Coleoptera > Curculionidae > Euwallacea > Euwallacea fornicatus. The sequence goes on from NC_089553.1 coordinate 3,147,050, forward strand.
AAGCATTAAAAGCGTGAGATAGAATCAAATCAGAAAGAGCCGCCTTTATTCACAAAATGACAGTTAAACACCGCCCATTTTCATCCACTAAATCACGGATACACTAATGGCGTGCCTCACGAGTCTTTAAAACAAAAGAAAACCTGATTATAAGTGCAGAGCGAATTACGCACGTCTTGCTCATCGCCGCGCTGACTTTCGACTGAATCACTTACGAAGTGGTATCAGTACGACCTGCCCTTTGTTAAGGTACAGCTGATCGGTCGTAGCAATGATAATCGATAGGAAGTAAAATGCGATGTTTCCAGATTTACTAAAATGGCGGAACAGTTGCGAGTTCAAGGCGGTAGTTTTATTGTGCAAACATACCCTGATGGGATTAAAAATACTTTTCCTATTGCAAAGAGAATTTGATCGAAAAAGAAGTCTGAGGTCTTTCAAGAACTATATTAATGCAGAATTTCATGCTATGTTCAATAAGCCATGTTCATAGTTGATATACATACATATAAAGATAAAGCCACTAGCAATTTTAACATTATGCCTCGGTCTGTCAAAACTTAACCACTTCTAGGGCTGAATAATATGTATGTTAGCTTATAAATTAAATTTTCTCATAAACAATAGTCTAAGTATCGTGTCACGATTCTGCAGGAATATCTGCTCCTTGGCCAAACCGTTCAAAATTCGTAATTTTTATTAGTATGTTACTTTTGTAGGGACCTAATTAAATTGTATAACCACAAGGTATTTTGTAAAGCAGTTTGTAGCGCATGGAAATGATGTATGTGAGATGTTTTTGAAGTCAATTGCACCATTCAAGATATCGACGTTCGAAGTTTGAAAATACGTTAAACATAAATTTTAATATTACTATACATATGTATATGATTGTATCTTTTTTTCTGTTTGTTGATTAATAGGATTGTTCGCAAACTGGGGAAATAAAACACCCGATTTATCATAGATTTTTTTAAATTTTAATAAGACACCTTCTTTTTCTGACATTTTTTGTTTATCGTTTATTAGGCTCGTAAAAATTGCATAATAATTGTAATTTAATAAATAAAAGCATTATATGTCCTACAGAAAAGTTTTCTTCGCCACATTGTCCAGAATTTGTAGTTTTTATTAATAGCACGGTTCTAATTTACGCCGGCAACAATTTCAATATTTGCAATAAATATATAAATATAATTATTCCTCTCGATGGACATCGTGAAATCTACCTTACCATTTATTTTTATATTGGGAATTATTAGGCACTCGATTAAAAATTTCTTTCTTTGTTGTCTTCTGTGTCCATAAACCTCTGTCAATCAACCAGGTTAGCCCATATTGTTTCCTTCTCAATATTTGTAATTTTTTATCGTTAGCACATTTTACAAATATTATTTGAATTAAAACTACCCGTTTCCCTAAGTTGCCATTCATTACCCGTGAAAGTTGGATGGTTCGAAATGCTGTGTTTTGGATACTTGTTATAATAGACTCTCACACTCATACCTTCATTTCTTTTACAGAATCCATATATTACAAGCATTTCAACTTTCTCAACGATGAAATGATGCTCCATTTTAAAAGACAAAAAGTTATTAAATTTACAATAAACTCAACTCCGATCAACAACAACCATAGTAAACACGATCGGTTTGTGAGATGTGCGAAATATTTATTTTATTGGTGCGTTTTTAACATTGTTTTCTCAACAATGATGATTTGTAAGGTATCGTAAATAATTTCTTATAGAGAAACCGTATGCCTGGCGAAAATTGCATGGGAGACAAAAAAGTTTAAAAATCAATTCAGCTTGTGTCAAGGAAAAAAATATAATCATTGTACAGGGAGTAACAAAAAAATACAAGCATTTATTTACGAACCACGCGCCATTCTTCATGTTTCCACGCATAAAAAAAATTTCGCTCACGTCAAAACACGCCAATTTATGTAGTAACTTTTAGTTCCAAATTTGGTAGAAGCTGTGAGCAATCATTTCAAAAAGTCATATTAATTTGAGAACTTTTGAGTCCTGTAACGGCAAAACGAGGCGGCGTTGAATATAGGTAAGTTTGCCTAAAAGCCTCATTTTTGTTTCGGAAATGTTTGGTCAAGCATTGTACAGTAACTTCAGGGACATCCTGTATAACCGAAAGCACCGCAATTTTAACAAAACATTTTGTGTGGATTTTATAATGGGTCCATGAAGTTTCCGGAGGAGCACCTGTATATTTCAGTAGGGATATATTATTTTTTTAACTAGGGCCACATTTATTAATACATTTTATGAAAGTGACTAGGGTGCTAGTAAAGTATTGTAATACGCCATGAAAGCCTGACGTCAATACATGTTGTTCCCCTTTTTGGCTGCAACTGGCAATTTCTCGCCAGTTAGAAATGGGTTACTTTTCACTCTCTGCGAAAAATAATCCTAAATCAATAATACATTTAAAAACGTTATATTATAATAAACCTTTAAAGACTGGTGAAATAAGCGACTAAGGTCAACCCTGGCCACTTCAATCGGGTCTTCGATCATGGGATTTGTGGCGCTGGGACAATCAAACATATGTTCAGTGTCGCACATGCAATCTTGCAGACCTTGGTAATTGCGGCTAAAAGCCGCCGTATTCTCGAAGTTTTCCAAACAGCCTTGGTCCTCTGCAACACGCAAATTTTAAAGTGTCGGTAAACTGGCGCTAATACTATCTAGCAATAAATCAGTGTTTAGAAATGCGTGCTTTATTGGTGCCAGTGTAATATTTGGAGCCAGAAAATTTAACTGCTTCCAAAGAAGTGTTTGTACATGCAACCTAACGATTTTACGTGTGCAAACACGTACATTTTTCAAGTACCAGTAAACTGGCGACAATAGTCGGTGGTAATAAAGCAGAGTTTCGGGATGCATAGTGTGCATGTCAGTGCAGTTACCGGCACTTCACAATTTACATGACTAAATATACACGCAAAAGCATTGACCTTAATCAACTAGTACCAATCGGTGATGCATGTCTAAAATTCAAAAAATAGTTGAGTTTTGCAGCTGAAGTTTCGACATGAATGGTTGAACCAGTACCACCAGGCACTAGCGTCAACAAATGCAGAGTGATTCCTTCACAATGGGACCACCGGAAGCTGCAGATACTTCACGTTCAATGGTGACGATTTGAAAAAATATGCCTTATCCTAAAGTTGATGGTTTCGGATATACATATACAGAGTGCTGAAGGTTAAGATTTTAATTCATTTTTTGCCATTCTTCTGAAAAGAGCTAAGTTAGACACTTAAAAATTTGTAGAGTTATGTTTTTTAGGTAACAAAGTATGTGTTTTAGAAAATGAAAATAAATTTGATTTATATCGCTGTTAATTTCTCGTATTATCATACATATATAAACATAATGTTTGTAAATAGTTTTTTTTCGAATACAGGTCGAGGTATGGAATTGAAACAAGAATACATAATTAATTGAACAATGATTGTGCTTTCAGATTTCCAATCAAATTTCGTGTTAAACGTACAGGGTAAAAAGTTATTGACTGTAAATTCTGTGAAATTGACCGTAAATAGTGCCCTCTATTTACAACGCCGAAATTGCAAAACGTATGTCATTCGTCATCAACAAAATCCTCATGGGTCGAACCTAGATAGTTTCAGAATAATGGCGAAAGAATGAATTAAAATTTTAACCTTCAGCAACCTGTATACGTATATCCGAAACCATCAACTTTCGGATGAGGCATACTTTCTCCAATCGTCGGCATTTGACGTGTGCCATGTCCAGCTTTCGGTTGTCCCATTGTCATTGAATCATCCTGTATGTCTAAACTCTGTTTTAAATTTGTATGTTGGTGAAATAAAACCAAACCTGTGTATTCAACCGGGCACGGGTTGGGCGGATTACAATACGCAGGTAGAGAGGCGTCAGTTTTTATCTCTTGCTGACTTATTTTCAATCCAGGCCCTAGAATTTGATTTCCATCTCCCGCTCCTCCAGAAATGTACTGGTTTCCCCATAGAGTGCTGTGCTGCAAGTATTCCTGGTCTCTGATGCTGGGGTACATGTTAGTATCGCTGCCAATGATTCATTATTTGTAGATACACAAGTATCACCAGCTCAAGTTGGAACATTGGAATTGTGCAAGTGGGAGAAGGATCGCATAAGTTTCAATATGCTTCTGACAAAGACCAACGACGAAGTGGGCGGAGTGAGTCCGACTGGCGTTTCCACTTACGTGTTTAGATCGCTATCGATTTCGGCGCCTTCGCGGCAATAGAAACTTTTGAAAATATCAAAGCCAGAAGCAGGAATGTAAAAAAATAAAAAAAAAGAAACATAATTAATCCACGACGAGAATTTATATTAGTAAAAATTCTAAAACGGCGAGAGATCTGGCAACTGAATCTCTAGTTGTTCCGCCCACTTTAACTTGTATCCTCTCGACGCACTTCATTGATCTTTGTCGGAGGCATATTAAATCTTATACGGTCCTTCTCCCACTTGCATCATTCCTGCGTTTCCTGTATCCACTTGAACTGATGATACACCCGTTGATGAGACGTGCCGTTGAAATTAATTGCGAGTCAAAACGGTTATTTATTTCAATGACGGCTCAGGTAAAGCAATGCAATTTTCTTTAAAAATGTACCGAGTGATACGACCTACCCTAAGCCGTCATAATCTAGTGAGAAAAGTTGTTCTTCCTCCAAATCCCTGTTCATCGCCCGAGTGTCCAGTGGCAAACCGTCACTTAAGTCTAAATAAGACACGTCTGCACCCTTGTTTTTAATGCTGTTTAGCCAACCACGAAGCAGCATGCCTGATAGCAAACCTTCCTGAAAATTCCCGAGTGGTGACCACAGTTATAAATTCACAGCGAGTTTCATATACCTTTCCATTAGGTATGTAGGCCAACGTTCCCATAAACGGGAGGACTACTGCGATAAGTGCAGCTTTCATGTTTTTAGCGGCTGTAAAATTAGAGATATAATGAAAAACCTTCTGATTTTAAGTCTGGTTTTGCATTGTATGGTTATTATTTATATTGCCAAATTTGCCCTGTTAAAATCCAAAAGTAGTTTTTAATTTTTATTGTCAATTTTCACTGTGTTTTATGCAGATATAAATTGAGGTTTTACTACTACACTATTGTGTATTAACCAATCAAGTTGCAATTTTTGTCATGTACCTATGAAATTAGGAGGGTTATTTATTCCTAATCTGATTGGCTTTGAAGTTCACTGTTGTTTGAAAAGTTTTATTTTTAATTATAATAAATCGGACATGCACTGAGCTTTTTTTGAACCATCGCCAAATCGATAATAATAAAAAATTGTTATGTGCCAATGATATACAGTCCCGGCCAAAGTAGGGGAAACTTTCGAATGAAAAAAACCTGTCCATAAATATACTCATTATCGATATATTAAATACGTATGAATATGTTTAGATAACCTTAATAGTTAACAAAATGTTGAATGTTTTCGTGAAGGGACGCTCATTAAAAAAATGTTTATTTTTATGAGGACATCAATAGAGGAACTGTTCGGCGTTCTTAATGCAAAACAAATATTATTTGTCTAAGACAGTTGATATGTCAGCAGTATTTTTGTGTTTTTTTTTTCAAAATGCCAATTTGTCAATTAAAAAAAAAATTAAAAAATAAAATCAAAATTGTTTGCAAAAAAATTAAATTGCATCAACAAAGGAGATCAATTGCAAACAAGCCCAAACCAGGAAAATCCAGAAACTCGACAGCTGCTATAGATAGATTAATTAAAAGGTGTTCTTTGAACAATCCATTTTTAAGTAGTATTGACATCAAAAAAGAGTGTCGGTGTATTTCAATTTGTGAGCGGTCTATTACAAAACGCCTAAATGCAGGAAAGCTACGTGCTAGAAGCCCGCAAAAACCCTTTATTTAAACAAAGAATTCATCGTTTTCAATTGGTTTTTATAAGAGAACATTTAAATTTCTTTTACAACCAATGGAAACAGGTGCCATGGTGGATGGAAGAAAATTTTACACCTTCAGCTCTAATGGTATGATGCGGTTAAGACGTTCTAATGGTGACAGATAGCACCCTAAGTATACTGTAACAGTTAACCATGGGGGTGATACCGTTCTTGTGTGGGAGTGCTCTTCTGGCCATGGGACAGGACGACTAACAAAAACGGAAGGAATGGCGGATTGATGTCAATTTGTGAACATTTTAAGAAATAAAATTTTACCATTTACCAAGAAATCCTTACCTTAAGTTTAAAAGTTTGAACGTCATAACAAGCCAAAGCATAATGCCAAAGTGGTCAAAACATTTCTTGAAGCAGGACAAGTGCCTGTTATAAACTGGCCAGCCCAGAGCCCGCATTTAAACCCCATTGAAATCACGCGGGAACAATTGGAACACGAAGTTGGGCATAGACGTCCGGAAAAATTTCCAAATAATGATCAACTATTTGCCGCTCTATCACAAGCTTTTTGGGAAATTTCCGAAAAAAAAGATCAAGTCTTTGTTGGAGTCGATGCTCCGAAGGTACACAGGAGCGATAAAAACCAAAGATTAAAAGACATTTATGTTTCGTTAATTTTCATTAAAGTTTCTCCACTCATGTCCTCTAGGAAAATAAATACATTTATTTTGCGTAATAAAAACGTTCGTTTGTTTATTTATTGATGCATTAGTTAATTTAAGGATTCTTATGTATGATCGTAAGGAGGAAAGAAAATTTAAAAGTTTGTCCACATTTGGCCGCCACTGTACTATACGGGGTGTTCGTGAAATCTATCAGGTTTGACTGATATTCGTTTGTCCGCTAATTCGAAATTTTCAATGTACGAGGTGCGAAGTTGTGTAGAAATTTTACGAGTTCGGCCCTGTGACGTATGCAGCAACGCAATTTCTACGTTTCAAAGAAGGAATTCAACTCAAAATTTAACAAAAAAAATATATATATATATTTTTTTTGTGTAACGGTGAATTTGGCATACGAAAAGCTCTCTTGACTTCTCTTACAGGACCGTACTTTTCAGGCAACAATTATAACGGTTTTCATACACGAGAAATAGTCAACTGCTCATTAACATTTTTGTGTAATTGTATGATTAACGAGTATCATGCATGACACAGAAAAGGACTCGTGCTAGAGACGTGTTAATGTCTGTTTTTTTGCTTCGCATTCAGGGCCGAAACCACTAAACGAAAATTACACCAATTTAGTACACGTGTTGAGTATGTACTTATTGATAAAGGTGTCGCAAATATTGTTGGAAATTTCCGTTTTGCACACCCGCCTCATGGCACTGCACAGAGAGGAAACGCCGTTTTAGATTTGATAGGGATGGAAAACAGCTAATGACGATGATTCACTAGTAATAGCACTAATAAGCAATTATTAAATGATTTTCAAGGCAAATTGGCAAAACTTACCTCTTTCTATTCTGTAGAGTGCACACAGCAAGAAGGAAGCTCTTGCGTTGTACGATCAATAAAGTCCTGCGCGCTCTAAACCTCACTTTATCATTATTAAACTTACACAGGGTGACCCAGCCCCCGCAAATATTGGTACCATTGAGATAACAATGGAAAATCTAAATTACTTTCCTATTATTATCTAAGAGATAAATTACCACTTACGATCTATTAGAGGCTGTGGTAAAGTAAAGTGAAAAGGGAGCTGACAAAGGTAGTCGCGTGTGGGGCGTAACTTTACTCCCCGGTGCCAGTAAAACGAAAGGGAAAATTTGACTAATTTCCATCATTTATCTAAGTGAATGTTGGAATAGGTCCGAATTGCGGACCGCATCTACCCCCCGACCGGCCGAGCTTTCGGTACTTGTGACTTCGGACTGATCACAAAGCGCCTTTATATGAATAAATAAATGCCACAAGCCCAAAAAAGAGCCATTAAAACTGACGCTTTGTTGTAATATTTGCTGTAACCAGCTTTTGAGTTCGTAACGCAGGAATTTCGCAGCGTTTTCCAAAATGTTATCTCGTCGGAATTCCAAAAAAGACATGCGAAGCTCACGGGGAAATTACATGAGAGTGGTATACCTGGCGTTATAGGTTTTTTAGCGCACTCATTTAGTTTCGTTCAAAGCAGCCATGTTAACGCTGAAACCGAAGACTCTCACATCCTTTATTCTGTTGTTGATAAATGATCACCAAATTGAATTCAACCAACACCCTCACTACTCTCGTTGTTTGGTGTTTACATTTGGGTCGCGCTGCAGGGGTGTTGGGAATCGCTGGAATAAAGCGCCGCGACGCTTCTTGCAACCACCAGTTAAGTTCAAACGACGCTTGCAGACGCCCACACAAATAACCAGTCGTCGGTCTGACTTCGACGAGGAAGTTGTGTTGTGTGGGGCCCTGGTAGTTTTTTTCCAGTTTGATGCGTAGTTTTAAATGGATGAAATGATAATGCGTAGTAAACGCGATTTCCCTATATTATTAATGATGATTTTTTTCGAGAAGTGTCACCGGGTTTAATTTAGTGTTGGTAAAACGGCCGAATTTTGAGGTAATTAAGCAATATTTTTTTGATGTATGTGTCTACTCACACAGAGGGTTTTTTCCAATTTGAGGGAAAAATAAGCATTATTGCATTATGGGCGCAATATCAAAACTAACGGAAACGCGGAGTGGTGTTAACTGCTCATTGTTTATTTAGTTTTTGTGGGCATATTGAAAAAGAGTGGTGAGGCTCGTGGCTAGTTGTAAGGGCGGCATCGACTTTAGTCACGTGTCGTCCATCATTTATTACGTATTGTCCATCACCTATCATATGTCACAGAGTACTAATCTGTTTGTCACTTACAATCCCTTTCTTAAGCTAGAAAGTTTTCGAAACAGTAAAATTGACAACATTGCACTTAACGTACCAGGGTCGTCATAAATCAGAAAATAAAGCTTCAAACTTTTCTGATCTTTTTCTTGTTTTCGAAAATTTACAGAGACGAACCTGTACCTGTTACATTCTGCTTATGCACTCCCATCCTTAATAAACTATAAATTTGGCCATATAAGCATATTAGGAAAACGTTAGTTTAAAAATTAAATTTTAATCTTTTTGTTACTCTTCTGCTTGTTTTTTAGAAAATTTAATTAAGGACTTTCGCCTTCATCGTCTTTTATTTTTACATGAATTTCCTGCTCTCTTTTCGTTATTTAAATAGCAGATTTGATAACATAAAACTTAACTTACTAACATCGCACTATATCAGAGCCTGAATTTTCATACTTTTCTGTCCTTCATGTTTTATTTTGGCGAATTATAAGGTTGAACCCAAGTCGATTATTCTTATACAATCTTCACTTATCAAACAATCATTTTGGCACTTTAGGCTTAGCTTGTTAGGAGAGTAGCATGTCGACAAAATTCTCATTACGGGCCTGTGCCAGTTACATTGATTATACTTATGTAGTCATGACGTTTTCTCGTTAGATAAACAGTAAATTTGACAACATTGTACCCCATTTGTTGCATTGACTCAGAAACTAAAATAACGAATTTTCAAACTTTTGTGATTTTCTTGCCAGTTTGCAAAGAACAGTAAAGACGAAACCCGTACTAGCGGCACCCATTATTCTTACCTAGCTCCTGCTTTAATAAGCAATAAATTAGGCAACATTGGGCTTAACCTGCCAGTAACGTGCTAAGCCAAAAGGTAAGGCACTAAATACACGTCTTTTTGCGACTTTTCGGTTTGTTTTTGAAAAAAATTAGTCTGGAACCCGTGCCAATTAAATCTTTATTGTTGTTGTATGGACTTACAGCTTTTTCTTCTATATACATTTAAACAATAAATCTGACAATATTGTACTTGGTAAGGCAAGTCCAGAATAAAAATCCGAACTAAAGCTTTGAATTTATGTGTTTTTCCTGATTTTTTTGCCTTTTTTTATTCTAAATACAGACTTGCGCCATTCGCATTGGTTATTCCTTTATGTCTACTCTTTGTTTAAGCAGCAAATTTGACTGCATTGTACTTGACCTATTAGGTTCGAAATACATTACACGCACACAGATGACAGGTGGCAGATGCCATGGCCTCCATCTTTGTTGACGTGACTTAGGCCACTTTCGGTCTAGCATCAGCCTAGCCGCTGCTTCTACATCTCTCCGAAACTTGTGAATTAGTGCACTAATCCCCGCAAAAAAAATCGATATCTAGTTAAGTTTTCTGATGCGAACTTTTTATGTCTCTTCATGAAACTTTGGGAGTCTTCGAAGCCCAGAAAAATAAAGCGCCCTCTTTGCGATAACTTTTATGAAATGAATTTTCCTACATAAAATGTATTTTAAAATCAGATATGACTTTGAAACTCCGCGCTTGGCGGCATAAAAACTCCATTATTATTATGACAGGATAGATTTATGACGTTTTATATGCGCCCACACATTTTTTTATCTAACTTCAATCAACATCAGTCATCTGTCAAATGCAAACAATTGATTCCTATTAGAATGCTCGATTTTTAATAAGTTTGCTTGCAGTGTTTTGCCTCAAGTGGTAAAATCTAGAATTTTAAAAACCGCCAGTAATAGAAATCGAGCCTTCGCAGCACCTAAAAAACCTCTTTGAACATCCATTTTGCGTCGCGCCTTTCAGTCCTTAAAAACAATGTCCTCATTCTTTCCAGCATAATGTCTATATGGACATCACAATGCATTACAGTCGGATTCAATTCCCCGGAAGCTCGAATAAAGATTTTAATGCGAACATCAGGTTTTCGCATCGACGAATTCACCGAGAGCTAAACAACAAATCAAATTAATGATTCACTCTATGGCTTAATCGAACGCTCCCTCGCTTACGACAATAAAATATGAACATTTGCCGACATTAAATTATAGCCCACGTGACACAGTAGACCAAGGGATGGTGAAAAGCGGTTCCATGGAGTTTTCGGGGGGTGCGGAGTAGCCTGTGATGCGTTTGCTGACTTGGAACTACCTGATTATGTTCGATATTGCTTTCGTGTTCTTTCTTTTCCTGGTTGGGGTCACGTGTCTGGTTTATTATTTGCCCGGCCGCAGGGTGGACAACCAAGAGACCTCTGCCGGCTACTTGGACAATAATGGCCCCTTGCAATGTTACGTGACCGTTCCTTCAGGAGATGTTCAAAGGACGCCCGTCAATCATGTTTGATTCCCGTAAGTATGTTAAATTTATCCTATTCTTTTTTGCTCAAGACGAAGTGTTGTCATGGAGATCAATCGTCTTGCCCCTGTGCAAGTAATGGGCGGTGACAGCAACCGAATTTGACATACGGGTGAGGTTAGAAAACTAATATGGGGCTGACGTAAAATTACATTTCTAAGTCGGAATCTTGGCTCCGAACCAAAATTCACCAAATTTACCGTTATAGTACAACAAACAGTTTCGCATTTTCTTTTCGTTTTATTGCAAAATTCTCTTTATGTGGTGAATAAATTGTGGCCGATTTTAGCCGCACTTAATTAAGAGCATCAAAATTTATTTTACGCACCTGATGGGAAGTGGCGTCGCGTGTAAAATTTAATTCAATTTGCGTTATAAATTTTATGCAACTAGCAAAACGGTGCGTTCTAAATTTTAATTAGACGGTTTCTCCTTCCAATTGCGCTCGAATAGTGTGACGAACAACACGTGACTGTCACACGTCTTTTGATGACAGAAAGGCGGTATGTGAGGCCGAAGACACGCGAGCACCTCTGAAAGCCTTCAATCAAACTGAAGATCTCGATCTCAGGAAATCATTCTGGGATGAAAAATGCTAAAATTTCTGCGTTTTTTCTTTCGAATTAAACAATTTCCAGGCATTTTAAGAGAAATGTAATTGATGGATATCCAATAGAGAAACCAGCAAATGTTGGCTCAAAAAAGATATCCTAACCTGTCCGGTCGTAAAAGAACATTTCATCTGCGGTTCATAAAGTCGCAGTGTGTGTGGAGCAGCTGTGAGAAAAGACGAATGCGAAAAAACTTGTGAGGCTTTCGATGGAAAGAAACGTAATATAGTGTATGTCAAGCGTAACATAATTTGACGTCTGTCAGATTTCTAACCTCACTCACGTGTAAAATCCGGTTGCTGTCACTATTAATTTATACAGGAGCAATGCAATCGATTTTCACAAAGACATCGCTCGATTTTTGCTATCTTACACGTAGTGGGTAAAAAAAAAAACAATAACCGAAGCACAGTTGACGAATATCTGTCAATATCAAGTTGTTCAGCGGTTAAAGATATATTACGCGGCTTGACTCGACTCCCCTTCTTCGCCATTAATCATTTAAGTTCTAGGAAACTTAGCAGGCAAAACGGTTCTCTTGGGGGCTTGAATAAATGACTTTTCAATTGATTAAAAACAATATTCCCGTCTTTCTTTTGACACTAACTAAATTGATTGATCAATTTCATGCTTACAGCCTTATCGACGATGTTTTCTCAGAACACCAATCGAAGCTTGAGTGGCGAAATTATTAGAGTTTATTAAGTTAGGAAAATCGAAGTTTAATTTCCAGTTAAATTCCCGTTCATTCGAGTTTATGCAGTTGGAATTCTCATTTCCTGGATAGAATTACTGCTGTATCACTCCAAGCTGAAAAGTGATGAATTTCAGGGCAGCGGCACAGAATTTATCCTGCATCCGTAAAGCTTTTTATTCCCTTTAAAAATCTGTAAAGTCAACTCCGAACTGGGCGTGAAAGAACTTTACGATTAATAAAATTGAGCGTGTAATTAGCCGGATTTATATTCGCTCTATTTTCGGTGTTCTCGCTTAAAATAAAATAAAGTAAAAAGCAAGAAAACGTCGCTAATAATTCGTCGGTTGAAAACAAATAATGTCAAGGCGCGAGACGTTTTCCGCCAATTATGTTAACCTGCTGCGGCCTTCTTTTTTTCCTTTTACACTCCCTCGAGGAAATCCATCTCTTTTCCGTTCTCGGCGAAAGTTAAAGGAGTTTGAGGGTGTCAAACTTCTGCCCCAAAAGAACCCATTTAAAAGCGTTTTGTTCTGGAAAATTGATTGTGTTTCACGTTTTTCCCACCCAACGATCTTTGCGCTATTTTGTAATTTACTGCTCGTAAGCGAATAACGGAGAAAATTTTCTATTTGCAGATGGACGCAGAACGTCACTCCGGGAACGCTAATAATTCGCCACGTAGCTATTGAAAATGTGGGAAAACCACAATCTGATTGCGTTCAAGTGCCCACTTCAAATTCATAAAGAAATTGAAAAACGATTGCCACTGAACGTATGTTTATCATAGAAAAGGCTTCCTGCAGCCTTCGCGCACCTGCTGAAACCAGCAACTTCGGCGCGCTACCGGTTGATAAGTTAAAAGGAAAAATAAACGATAGAAATTTTTCTTTAATCTGACCAGATCAAAGTTCCGAAGTCTGGCGAATTCTCTATGATAAATGAATGACCGGTGGTTGGTATATCCGAATATCTGACGGTTAATTTTGTTTTGGTCATTGGTAATTTAGCCAGAATTGGCCAACCCGGAAAAATTGGAAATTCGGATATGATAAATGACACTTCAACTTAGAAGAGTTTGTAAACATTTGTTCGCTTTTGAGCCCCCCAATTATTAGCATACAGCGTGTCCCACGTTGAGCTTCCCGGTATCGAGGACTCTGAAGCTAAGGGAGACATGAAACTGATTTAATGAAGAAATTTCTAAACGATTACGATGCTATTGAAAAATTATGCGTTTTCAATAAACCATTATGAAAGATCGTTATTCTAGCAAATAATCGAAATGTGTAAAAACCTTTCTTAACACATTGATTACGTAAATACGCCATGCTAGTAGTAGTTTCCGATCATCGCTCAAGCGTGATAATCCAGAGGGCAAACCAGCTCTTCTCCTACTTGGCCTGCACGATAATCTGATCTAAACCCGTGCGACTCGTCACAAGTTTCCCCCTTTTTTTAAACTCTACTAATATTTCAGTTCCTTCCAATCTTTCTGCTTAAGAACGACAGATCGAAATGTGAAACTAGTTATCCTCTCGTTCGTCCCATACTAAGATGTCCAAGGTCCATATCGCACGGCTAATCCTCATTTTTTATCTAGCGCTCATTTTCCATATTCATTTTGTCACCCTAAAGCTAAAGTCCTCGTGATGAAATTAACGTCGAGCAGGCGCCGATGCGAGACAGGAACTTTTCTGTCTGCGACTTTGTTGGCTTTAAAATACAATTCAAGTAGATTTCCAGCATGTCACGTTTTTTTCTTTATTTGAGTAATATGAGGCCGTTTTTAATCAACTTTGGCACCACTTTAGCACACTGATTGCTAAGCTGAAATATTAACTTCGTCGGTGTGCATTGTGGGTCTCCCATAACACCAATTTGGTTCAACAGCAAGATAAATCGATTTCGAATCGCCCGAAAGAATCAGAGATATATGAATATACCGATCGGGGCTTTTTGCATATGTTTTTGAGTGTTTCTGACAATGCCCCGTTGGAGTAAACCTCTTCAAGTAAATAAAACGGAATTTTTGATGCAGAACCATTCGGTCTGGTTCGATCGAGGAGCTGCATGTAAATGTCCACTTTGACTGAAAAGAGCAGCGAGTTGGAAGCATAAGAGTAACAAGTAATTAATCTAATGCGGTTACTTACGGTTGCTGTGTGCTGATACCATTTTATCACGTAATTTTCGCAATATCGTATCTCAAATAAACGCAATTAGGGCAAAGCCATCGGTCTTTAGACACTGATGCGGCGTTACGAAATTGACGCTCGGGAGGGGCTTGTTGCAACTCTAAAGATCGAAATAATCGTCTGGAACTTCATTCTATTTAACCGACCCCGCAGCTGCTGAAATAATTTGCGAGGTTCCATCTATTGCCGCGGCCATCTTGGGACACCCTGTATATCATAATTGGCAAGAAAAATTATAATTTTATATGAATTAGGTGAAAATTTAAATTTCTTAATATCTTAATTTAATAAATGTTAATTTTCTGTCTGCGGAAGTGAAAAGCGATATATGTATGTGGGTATACAGATATCACCACTTCAAGTCGGAACACAGGAATTGTGCAAGTGGGAGAAAGGTCGTATAAGTTTTCATATGCCTCCGACAAAGACCAACGACGAAGTGGGCGGAGCCAGTCCAGTCGGCATCCTTACTTCAATGTTTATAATAACATCGATTTCGCGCCTTCGTGGAAATGGAAACTTCAAAATATCTGAGCAAAAAGAGTAATGGGAACAAATAGGAAAAAACGATTAATCCACCATGAGAACTTATACCAGTCATAATTCTGAAACGGTGAGAGTTCTGGCAACTGGACCTAGACTGACTCCGCCCATTTCAACCGCTAGTCGCCGACCCACTTCATTGCTCTTTGTCGGGGGCATATTAAAACTTATGCGACCTTTCTCTCACTTACGCAATTAGCATCTTCCAACTTGAAGTAGTGATACCTGTGTATGTATTTTTTAGAATAGCCGCCACGGGTTTGAAGTTGACGAGTCATGCGCATTAAAGTTGAAGAGACTGGGGGCACTAAAAGATCTATAAATAATGTTTCGCAATGATATTTAATGGAAAAAAAACACAGTTTGTTGTTGAAAAGTTGAAGGATCCTCTGATTAAGATGTCCCAGTGTCGAGTATAACTTTAATGTTGATAATAATGCTCGCATCAGCATGGGTATTTACGGTATAACAATGATGCTTCATACCATACGATTACAGGACACCTATACATATTTATATTAATATAAAGATAATATAAATATACTTTTAAATACTTTTGGTAAATTATTAGAAATTGTTGTTTAGGTACTCTAGGTAGGCATTAGTTAGTAGAAATGTTGTAGATCTAGGGAATTTTTAGAAAGGTTCTTTAAACCATTAAGATCTCTCTGTTATTACTTATAACCACACATTTATCTCACTTAATTAACTTTAAATGATAAGTACCATCAATGTTTATTATCATATCCAATTCATATCTCTTAACGTACCTATATTGAGTAGTTTAAGTCTAACGCCGTTGTCATTCGATTTGTCTGAAAAACGTTAAACATATCTACTGGATTGCCTATGTTTTTATCAATTACACTAATAATAAATTTCATTGATGGTTGTGTTACTCATTATTGCCTGTCCTATTTCCGGCGTTTGTACGAAATTTACCTCATAGCGCGAAAAACATCAAGACGATTCAATATAATGTTCTTATAGTTTCCTTGTTCGCAAAATAGAAAAATCCATTGGACTCATATCAGGAGACCTAGGGGGTAAATTTAAGAAATTGCACAAATGATACATTGATCTTCGAGAGATGAAAAGCGCTTTAGAAATGTGAAATAAAAACGCCAGATTCGGATTTAAAAAAGAGGTGAGTCGGCATCGATAATGGTACGTTGGGCACGAGACACGATGGAAATAATATACGCATCTGGTGTAGGGAGTAAGAAACGAACAAAAAAATGTTTAAACATTTTTTCCCAGTGAGGCGAACTGGTTTTAAAATGTTTTAGATTCAAAATTTTTCACCAATTTTATAATCTGCGTAAAATCTGGAAAACTATAAATAATTTGGCAAAGCCGTTTGTGGCATATAAAAAATCATGTTAAAAGTATAAAGAATAATTTGTGATATCTGGAACGAGAGGTTGATAAAACAGTTATGAATTCGATCTTGTGGAATTTTCTTTGCATATTATGTCTGTCGAGTTTTCTTTAAAATGACTTAAAATCAAATAAATATGAAATTCAAAAACCCATTTTTTTGAAGAAAAAAAATTGCGCATTCAACGACGCGTAGTACGTCTTTTTTTTTAACTTATACCAAATAAAAATTTTAAAGCCAGGGAAATGTTTACGTGGGACATTCGTGTACGTGACGCCCCTTATTAAAATGATCAATTCTTAATACAAAAAAGTTTTCCCATTTCAATTTATTTATGTACGTTGAATTCTATAATTTTTGCGCAAATCGTTTCGACAATTTAGTGAAAAGAAACATTTTCAGGATTCCTCCTTTAGGGGCTTCTACACCCTTTAAGAAACTATTTTTAGGGTATGCTCATAAGAACTTATTTTATTATTTTAATCTCTAGCATCACCTTCCAATCTATTTCAACGTTTTTTACAAATCACTCGCCACTGAAGATGCTTTTGCCCGCTTTCTCTCATTATTCACGTCCATTACTTTTTCTTTTCAATGTTGTTTTCTACCCCGTATATAATTATTCCACACCAATAAGCCTCGGCTATAGTTAAAAAGACTTTTTTTGCTAGAAACAACCTCCCTAAGATTGCATATCAGGCTGGTCTGAACATGAATATCTAGTCCATGGTTAGATCGGCGATAAACCAATGTAAGTAAATGAATCTACACGCTATTGCGTCAATAATCATTCTCTGTAGCTTTCAAACGAATATCAAATTTGAAGAACCACATGTGGACTTAAGTCGGTTTTAAAGTGCATTTACCACCTCTTCCTCAAAAATTAGAAAAAAATAAGCAGTTTGACTAAATTATATAAAGCAAATAGCTCTATTTTATACTATACTAATTGAGCGTCAAATACCCAGGAATTCGCGATTACAGGTTGCAATTATAAAATCGGCAGAGGTTTTCGAACTCTTAAATTGAAAATAGCAACATAACAACTATATGAATAAAAATGATTTAGAACCGTGAAAATCGAATTAGAATCAAAATGAAGTTGAATTGTGATGAAATTTGCTTAATTTTAGTCGGAATTTTTTTCTGTAGATTCAATTTGTATTCATTATATTGTTATTTATCATGCAACAACTAGTGTAGAGCGCTCCATATGCGACGTTGCTACATTTTGCAAAGCGTGTACTTATTTTGACTTTTATTTGACATTAACACCTCGTCAACAACGTATGTCATGTATTCATGTTCAAACGAAGAAGAAAATAAATATTGTTATTGTTAATTAAATAATTTAAGAGTAACAAATACATTTAAGAAATACACGCATTTGTATACATATTTCAAAAAGCCAAAATTTGCAGCTAAGTTCTTCTTGGAACATGAGCAACATAAGTGAATGGTCTCAGTCGGGCGAATATCTCAGTTTCAGGAGTAGCATTCCTTTGAGAAAGATTGTAGTAGACCCAGATGACTCAAAGGTATGTACCAAGTAAGTCGCGTATCTCATTCATAGTCTTGTTAAATCATCTTTAAAATTACAGGCTTGGCAGATTTACGATTCTGGTCCCAAGAGCATTAAATGCCCCCTGGTATGTCTTCCCCCAGTTTCTGGAACTGCAGATATTTTTTTCAGGCAAGCCTTGGCACTATCTGCTAGGGGAATAAGAGTTGTGCTAGCCGAAGCTCCCAGTTATTGGTCTATAAATGAATGGTAAATTTGTGTATTTATCATCAGAGCTATTTAAGCAAGGAGATTGTTACAATGTCATGGGTGTGTTTAATGTCCTCCAGTTTTTTTTTACTCTTCACAAGTCCAGAAACCAAAAAGTCAGAGTCATTAATGGCAAAATAAAGTTCCCTCACATGGTAGAAAATTAAAGATAATTTATGATACTATTTAGGTGTGAAGGTTTTCGAAAGCTCTTGGATTACCTATCTGTAACAAAGGCCCACATTTTTGGAGCTTCTCTGGGTGGATATTTAGCACAAAAATTTGCCGAATACACAATTTCCAGCCCAAGGGTAGCATCGTTGATTTTGTGCAACAGTTTCTCAGACACAAGTATTTTTAAAGGGCATGAAACTGCCACAGTATACTGGATGTTACCCGCATTGGTATTAAAGAAAATGCTCTTGTCAAACTTTGAACCTGAACCTGCTAAAGATCAAGATATGGTCAGAGCAGTAGATTTTATGGTGGAAAGGGTATAAATTGTTTCATATGAAAAACTGAGCATTGAGCTTTGATAGTTTTTTTAGCTCGATAGTCTCAGTCAAAATGAACTTGCCAGTCGATTAACACTAAACTGTATTCGCGGCTATGTGGAAGCACACAAATTAATCAATTTGCCTGTTACCATTATAGACGTGTTTGACAGAGCCCCGTTAAGCTTAACGGTAAGAGAGGAACTGTACAAGTGTTACCCTCAAGCAAAGCTGGGTCATTTAAAAACTGGAGGCTACTTCCCCTATTTAAGTAGAAGTGCAGAAGTAAATTTGCATTTGTTGGTAAGCAAATTTTAAAGTGATTCACACATTTTATCCATTCGCCTTCTATACATTTTAATTAACTGTTAATTTTCATTTTTGTATTCATTTTCAAAAAAAAAGTCTTGTCTTCAAAACATCAAAGAAAAATAAAAGGCTCAAACCCCCTTATTTATCTTATTATTATATTATTTATATTATTTTAGTTTACCGATTATTTTTGGTGTTCTACTCATTTTTATTTTGACTTAAAATTCTAGCAAATATTAAGCTTTATGTAAATGCTTTTGACGCAATAATCTTGTTCACAATACATAAAATTCGGCAGCGTTATTTACACAGCTACAACATAATAATTGGTTTTTATAGCTTTGGTTGTTACTCAGTTGGTTAAATCAAAATTTAGGTAGAATTTTCAAACAGATTCACTTGAGGCAATTTGACAATACGTCCATGGCCACTGCAGACCGCCCTTTAGTCAACACTGCCCAGACTGATTCTTAGATTTGTATTATTTGGTCATGTCCAAGCCAAGTACTTTGCACCTGAACAACATGCGTACTAAATATCGAGGAATTACCGTACTTTTAATGAAAAAAATTGATACAGATGCGGATTTGTATTTGTAGACAGTTTTATGATGATAGTTACTTTGTGACGATCCTATTCCTAGATCAAGGTAAGATACTAAAGTTTCCAATGTTAGTGATTGCAACCATGGTCCAACTCAGAATAATAAACTAGAGTGTTTTTTTTTATTGCATAAGACTGACTATTAATCAGTAAATTGTCTTTGGAAATAGCATATAATCATTGGAATGGTCACTATTTCTACTGATTAAAAATTACTTTTACAAGTAAATTATTTTGCTTTTATAGATATTATAAAGACGGTAACCGAATTTGACATATTAGTGGGGTTATACAGAGGGTCTCTAAATGATCTGTACAAAAATTCTCCCATAGATATCTTCGTCGAAAACATGACGACTTAATTCAATTTACCTTAATCCAAAAATGGACAGTTTTCAAAATACAGGATGTCAAAATAAAAATAAAAAAGCGAAAAAAATTAATTACTTTGTAATAGTATCTGAACAAAATGTCGTATCGGAGATTTTTAGGCACGAAAAATCAGACTCGTTTATATTTTTTATATACATTGTAGAGGACGGTCTCAGCAATAGGCGAATTTTCTTTAAAGGGGCATACATTTTTTATCACCAGGTAAAAAATTTATTCATGACTAAATTTGTATTTTCCGACATGTTTTATGAGAAAAAGTATCTTCGTAAAAACCCCTACGGATATTCCTTTTCGAGATATTTGAAATTTAAAGTTCACTCCATGTTATAAAAAATAACTTTAAAGTGCATATTTATTCGTACAGTTGAAACCAAAAAGAAACATAATCAATTAATTTTCAATTCTTATTTTTTTAAATATTCACGTTTTTACTTGACTGTACCAATTTTTTCTTATTTATTTTACTGTACTTTAAAGTTATATTTCATGACATGCTGCGAACTTTAAATTTGCCGCTACGAATGTCCGTAGAGCTTGTATGAAGATATTTTTTTTTATAAAACATGTCAGAAAATACAAATTTAGTAATGAATAAATTTTATACCAAATGTTACAAAAATTGTGCTCTTTTAAACAGAGATTAACTAGTGCTGACGGCGTTTTTTAAAATATGCATCGAAAATGTAAATGGATTCTGATTTCTGGCCCGTAAAAATTCCCCGATGTGTCATTTTATTTAAATAGTACCGTTACAAATTGAGTTATTCATTTTCTTCCTTTTTTATTTTTATTTCGTCGTCTTATGTTTTTAAAACTATACTTTTGGACTAAGGTAAATTGAGTTAAATTGTCATGTTTTCTGTTCAGAAATCTGTGGAAGAATTTTGTACAGATCTTTAGAGACACCCCGTATATCTAAGAAAAGTCATATTTTAGTTCGGATTTGCCGAGTTTCTAACTCCATAATGTCAAACTTTAACATAAGAATTTAGTACATAATAACCAAAATTGTTTGTTAAAACTGTGACCTCATTCGCAATATGTCGAATTCGGCTACTCTCTGTGTCATTGTTCTTTATACAGGGAGCAATAATTGATTTCAATGGTCGATTTTTGATAAGTTGAAACGGCAAATAAATATAGTAAACGATTAACGGGACTGATTCGTTCGATCTTTCCAATGAAATATACTCGCTTTTCGCTGTGATCTAACGATCTTGTATCGACTTCTCTGCAAAGCTATCGCAGGTCAGAAACTGGAATGATGTGCCATTGTATACAGGGTAGCCTAGTTATAATGTTACGTATTTAACTAAAAATAGATGTTAAGCGATTTTTACGAAAATCTGCTTGATAATCTTACTAAACGTTTATATCGGCGTTTATTTTAATCCATTTTTTTCCAATCCACTTCAACTTTATCCCTATTGAGTTTATCGGGATAAGCATAGTATCGATTTTCATATAGGAAATCTTCCGTTTTTTATTTGAGTGTCTACAATTAGTATTAATTGTGAGACGCCCTCTACATACTAAGTTGTATAAACATATAATAAGAATACTGTAATAGTATATTTTGTGATATAGCTTGGAAATAGCCTTAATACAATTGAGAAAACAAATTATTGTGTATATAAATCTCCAAATAAAATAATTGTTACGTTTTAACATTTTATACACGTCGTAAAAATTATTTTAGTGAGAGTTACGTTACCCTCTTCCTCCAGTCCGGAATTCCCCTAAAATAGTTATTTCATTCATTAATATTGCAAGAAATGCTGTTGAGTTCACTTACAACTTTGGCATGACAAAAATGGACCACTGTACACTATTATTATTAGATTCGTGTGGAGCGTTCACCCGGTGGGTCCATTGAATGGTTGGTTGCATAAGCCTTCCTGGGTCTTTGGTGGCACAAGGTCCTAATGGGGCTCTTTTTGTTGGCTCCGCCTTTATCTTTTGATGGATTTGTCGCATCTTAGAGATGTGTACTTCGTCCATGGAACGAAAGTGTTTTAGCATTCTGTTCGCGATTGCTGCCCTAAGATCCCAATTATTAACTTGCGCGGTAAATTTTAACTACAAGTAGGGTTGCAAAATGTCCGGTAAAAAAATGTGTTTTATTGTCCGATTGTTTGGCCGGCAAATTACGGAGCAATTATGGCCAATTTTAAATAACCAGGATATTGTACTTCTCCTCTTATTGCGTGTGTAAAGAATGGATAAAGTGCGTACTTTCTCTTCTGTTTGAGCTGCTCGTCAACATGCTGCTGGTGCCTCTGATTTTGCTCCAGTATCACTTTGGATCGCCTCCATTCATTAACAATTCTGCGAATGTCATTTTGGTTCTGTTTTTTTGCGCGTTCCTTCTCGATTTTCTCCAGCGCTCGTTGTTTTTCTTGCTCTTGATCCAACAAGAATTTTTCTTCTTTTTCCATCTAATAGTGCGTTAATATCGGTAAAGTTTTGCAACAATCAAAAAGAGATAATTTAAGCTCTGGTTCAAGAGATATGGCCATCACGTGACAACCGGAATAAAAATTAATTGAAACAACTTCCGGTTATGTTTCAACGTGTGTGAGTCTTTCCTCTTT
The DNA here is from genome assembly GCF_040115645.1 of Euwallacea fornicatus. NCBI lineage: Eukaryota > Metazoa > Arthropoda > Insecta > Coleoptera > Curculionidae > Euwallacea > Euwallacea fornicatus. The sequence goes on from NC_089553.1 coordinate 3,169,809, forward strand.
GGTTTTTGACGTCCATATGACAGTTGTTGTTCTGCTCTCTGTTTGCAGCATTTTTTGAATCACATTTGTTAGCTGATTTCCGTCACGTGATCGTCCTCTCTCGTGGCTCAGGTATCAGGAAACCCACCTTCCATTTAGTGATTTTATGTTTCAACTCTAGAGCGTTTGCCGCATCGTTTGTTGACTTGCATTCACTCTCTTTGCGAGACTTTTCCAGCCTTTTGTCTACATTGATTACGCTTTTTTCCTGCTTCCACTGATTAATCGCCTGTTCCTTTTTCATATATAAACGGGAGTATTGTTGGTACCAGCGTTCGTGACATTTTATATCCTCCACGGATATATCTTTAAAGTAAAATGTAAAATTAGTGAATGAAAAGTTGTAGCAAGTGAAAAAAACTTCTCTAGTAATAAACTTCAGGAAGAATAAGCATCTTACTGTCTGAGAACAGAAAGGGTACCTTACCAGGTAGCGTTTCATGTAAATGCAAAGCTAAATCATCAATTTGACTGCCATACTTTCTTCTAAGTTTTAAAAACAACAGGTGGTCCTCTTGGCGCCAGCCATTTTCATGTCCTCCATTTCCATGGACAAATTCAAAGAACTCTCGGGCTTCCTACAGCACATGAAAATTACGTTACATTGGAAGAATTTATAACGTGACAATTTGAAAACCAATCAGCCTCGATATTTTGGTTCTTTAGAAATTATGCAAACATGAAAAAACACATCGATTTTACTTTCAAAGGGGACATTCTTCCAGTTGGTTTTAAATTAAACTACATGTACCCTCCAGCAGGCTTGGAAACGATCATTAAAATCTTAAATGAGAAAAGGGGTTGAATTATATCCCATTTGAAAGGTATTTCAGTGTCCTTTTCAAATGTACCTTTTTTTTTCATTGTAGGGTTTTTGAATAGGCACGTCCAAACCGTAAACAAGATTAGGTATAAACTGTATTGTAGAAAAAAAAATTATTAATGTTTTAAGCGTTAAAAATTTTGTCCATTATCTTCTAAGCAATAATAAATTCTGGTTTCAAATTTCACTCTATCATTCTCACAAGCTTCCACTTAAATTTTCCTGCACGCAGCTCTAATTCTCTTCAATCCTTTCAAATCTTGAGACTGGGTTTTGTAAACAATAGATTCAAAATATTTCCAGAAAAAAAAGTCCAGAACTGTTAAATTTGCAAACCGCGGTGGCCACTTAGTAGATCTTCTGCGACCAATCCATTTGCCTGGAAATCTGTCGTGTAACCACGTTCTAACGGAATAAAATTCTGAAGTGGAACTCCGACTTGTTGAAAATCAAGAAGATCTTGTAAAACGCTCACTAGTTTTTAATTTGCGAAATAACATATGTAATAATGATAAATATTAACTAAAAAAACTCAAGAATTACATCGCTCTTTTTTAATCAAACAGTCTCATTCTTACTGGGTTTTCTACAAGTAGAATATTTAAGTAAATGCATTTATAAATATAAAAAAAATAAAACCAAAATAATCATGTATTTTTGTTTATAATACCCAGCCTCAAGATTTCAAAGGAATGGGCAAAGGATTATACATCCAGTAGATGTTTTTATGAATGTTAGAGTGGAGTTTGGAAACCAACTTTATTACGGTTTACAAAATAATGGACAGCATTTTGACCACTTGCAACATTAACGAACAATTTTTCTACAATATTGTTGATACCTAAGCTTGTTTGGGATGATTTCCCTAAAACCCCTCAATACAAAAAAAATCAGGTAATTTGAAAGGTAATCGAAAACCTTTCATATATGAGGTATAACTCAACCCCCCTTCTCGATTAAGATATTAGTGGTTCTTTCCATCTCATTAGAAGACATATGAAATTTAATAGGAAACCGACTTAAGAAATACCTCCCTTAACAAAATCGATGTGTTTTTTCATATTTACGTATTTTCTATAAAGACGAAAATATCGAGATTGGTAATTTTCAAATTGACACGCTGTAAGTTAAGTCTATAGAAGTTATTACAGGTTGACATGAATTATCTATAAAAGTTAGCAGTAGAACTATCAAATATGAGATCGAGTTTTTACTTAAGTTGTACGGTGAGAAGGGTTGAAATCTGACCGAGTGCCCCGTGGCTAAGTCGTAAAGTTACGTCATTGTGCTGCAGCGCATTAAGCACATTGGCAGCTGTTAGTCAAATTACATGTATTACTGTTGTATTACTTACATGTTGCAAAAACCAGTAGTTTAATGTAACTTAAGCGGTGTAAAACTACTGTTACGACAGTGTGTCTGATGACCCGTTTCAAGAAAAATGAACCAAAAAAAACTAATCTGAAAAAGGAAAAATTCCTCGATACACCACTGCAGTTTTTTTCTATTTATTGAACATAAATTCTTATTTAATTGTTTTATGACTGTTTTCTTTTTACTGATAACGTCATGTTAACTGTGACTAGGAGTTTTAGCAATATACTTACTTTGCACTGCCTAGAGCTCCCTCTTTTTATTTTTGGCTGTATAAATTCGAATATACCCATATTAAGGTTCACTCCCCACTCTGCAACCTTTCCATTGTAATATAGATCCAGTTCGTCCAGCAAATCATTTTCCAAGTTTTCGAGTCTTTGTAGTCCGTCCTTAGTTGTTATTTTTAAATTAAGTATATCTTCTTGTATACCAATCATTTCTCGCTTAAATGCGTCAAAATCTGTAATTTACCGTAGCACCTTGTTATTTCTGCAAGGTATCGTTCAATCGGCAGAATCAAGTTATCATTATGTACCTTTGATTTCGCCAGTTTCTTTGCCCTTCAGAAAATCGAGTTTCAGTTTTATTCGCTTAGTGATGTCCTGAATGTTAAGGCGTAACGAATTGTCGATCTGACTCCTGAAACGATTATTAAAAACTTCATTGATTTGTTTAAAATTAATAAAATACCTACCGCAATTTGCTCCGATGAGATTCTCCAAGGCCCGGGACGTCGGCCAGAAGTGGACCGAAATCGTACTTTTGTATTAAGTTCCTTACATTGTTCTCTAGGGTCACTATAATATTTTCTAATTTATTTGCCTCACAATTTCTAGTTAAAATCAACATTTTGATCAAACGAGTGAAGCGCGAATTTTCATTAATTGCTTATTGATCAAACTTTTAAGTTCTTAGGTAGGGTACGAGGGTGAAACACTCATTGCACACAAAAAATCAATTGATAATGTCTAAAGCAGGATGTATGTGGTACGTGTGTGATTTATTGGCCCCAATGCAAAGACAACATCAATAACCCAAAAAAAAAAACTTACGTTAAAGACGAACTTTGTGGGGCTCTTTCCATGTCATATCCCTAATGAAAAATTTAGTATACAGGATCAATCAAAAGTTTCACGACAAAGTACGGTTCTTTTGTTTCTAGCGCAACACTGTATTTCATTCAATAATTGCAATCTACTCGAAATTGCAAAAAGCAACACTTTTTATGGTAATTTACTCGATTCTAGACGCTTTAAATTTGCCAAAAACAGTCGTAATGCTGAAGAAACAGAGGTCAAAGGGAAAAGAGAAGGTCAACAAAGGAGATCATTTTAACGATGCCATGAATCAAAGAAATTGATAGAAATTTTGAGAAAAAAATAGTAAATTTTGGCATATTGTTATTGCAAATTTAAACATGCGATGGGCGTTATCCGATTTTATTTTAATGTCGAAAATATTCCAGTTATTAAATAGATACAAAATTTTAATCGCTATGTAATGGGGATAATCCAGTCGAGAGCGATTTTCGGTGTGCGCTAATAAAATATTTAAAAGGAAATTTCAGTGTTGCCAAATCTATAAAAAAATATAACTTTAAAAAATTTTAAATAAAAGTTTGGAAGAAAATTTTTCAGTGTAAAACAGGGCGAGTCGTGAGGAAATACGCATACTTCTGCCATGGAACCAAATTGCTAAGACGAATATCGAACGAAAATCAAAAAGTTGCTCGTGTTTTTCATCGTTGTTATACAAGGGGTTCTAAATATTTTGTCGAAAAGTGTTTTTTTGCGTAATGTCAGTTTGCTTCTTTGAATCTTCTGGCGAAAGTGCGCTGTTGTGTATGGATGAGATAATGTGCTCAGGGTTAAAAAAATCCAGGACCGTCTTCAAACAATTTAATCGTCTTTTTCCAGCCCAACAAAATCGCCGTGCACATTTGCTAAAGGTTAGAAGAGTTAATAGGCGAGCAACGAATTTGTCACATTTTTATTTCTTTATAAAAAAAAATGAAGTTTACGAAAATGCTGTAATTTTGGAAATTTGTATATACCTATCATCCTTATCTTGAATGCATTATATTCCAAAATCAAATGCTGCAATCGGGAAGAAAACGCAAGATGGTAGATAAATCCAAAAGTGCAGCAGCGAATTTGTTGCCTGGATATGACAATTACTTCATATAACCTTTAGAAAATGCGCACATCTCTTTTTCGAAAATTCGTATACAGGGCGATTTATTTGGTCTGGAAAAACCTACAAAATTTTTTGAAGACGGTTCTGGATTTTTTTACTTTCGAATACATTGCCTTCCTCGTACACAACAGTGCAGCCTTTCGCCAGAAAATGGAAAAAAGAAAAATGGCACTACGAAAAATATATATTTTTCGATAAAATGTGTAAAACTCTCTGTATAATAAGGACAAAAAATGCGAGCAACTTTTTAACGCTCACGCGGTATTCCGCTTAGTAATCTCGATCCGTGGTAGAACCACGTACAGCATAATGCGCTTAAACTGAATAACTACCGAAGATGTTACTTTTATTATGAATTTGATTTTCAAACGCCCAGTGTATTTTCTCGTGCTCTCGAGAGAAAAGTGTATTTTCAATATGGTCAAATAACTGGAAAAATGCTAATTTGCAGTGCTCCATCACTAAAATTGAATTTTCAGAGTTAACTCCAGTCACATTCATATGAAACATGTTTCCCAGTAATAATAATAATTAAATCTTATAATTTTGGTGAAACAAGGCTTCATAATAGAGTGTCAAATGATCAGAGTTTTATTTAAAAAAAAAAATGACCTTTATTAATTGAATTATTAATAATGAGTGACATTGGGTTGTTCAGTAATGCGAGCATGTATGTATGTACTTTCCTCTGTACACCTTTGCAAAAAACGATCGGTATCCTCCCGGAATATTTCACTTCATGCTACCTCAAGATGGTGTCCTAATGATGTTCAATAGGTGATAGATCGGGTGACCGCGCGGGCCAAGGTGACGTTTCCAATAGCACTCGTTCCAGGAACTTCCGAGTTACGTTCGCAGTATGGGGCCTTGCATTATCCCGTTGGAAAACTACAGGGTGCTACATTTCATATGAAACTGAGTGTATTTTATGCAACTTTGTAAAAAACGAGCAGCGCAAATAATTCATAACAAATGCTTTTGTTAATATTTGTGCTTAGCAGGAAAAAATGCTTTTCGACCTCGGGTCATGTACGAGACCCTTGTTTTTCATACGATTGAGTTATTGCGTTCCCGATTCACGGGCAACAATTACATTCATTAACGCATTTTTCGCTTATTAACAAAACTCTCATTAATTTATTTCCTTCATCGAATATTATATTGACGTCAAACTCATCATTATAAAATGTTACTTTGGTTTCATGGAACACGGGTAAAAAGTTTTTATAAGTCATTTCATGTAAACATTTAGCAAACAACGGCATGGAACATCACGGTCATCACCTTTCCCCTACGAAAAAAAAAGAAAAAAGTTATTTTCGATGAGATTGCAAGTTCGGTTCGATTAATTTTTTTTTTTTAATGAGTTATTTAAATGTTTACTTACAATATTTTTCTCTTCTAATGCAAGAAAGTCAATAAATGCTCACATTCCATACGTATCTGTATTATTCTTTAAAAGTAGGTCTCCTATCGTTATGTAACTTTCATTCTCGGTTTCTTTCTCTCGCCCTCTCTACAGCCATATCTCGTAATGCTCCAATTCGATGCCTCAAGCAAGGTCGGCGGATTAGCAAAGAGTTCTTTCACTTTTAACAGTGAACTCCAACAAAAATAACCAATTGTCGTCATTGCTCATATGAGTTACATTGCGTTTGTTTGACAAAATATGAGATGTCCCAATGAGTTTGCACGTACAGTGCGAAAGTATCACCATCTTTACCGTACTCTTAACGGCCCACACGTGTTTTTGATTTAAAATTTCCTCCAGATATCGTCTTATTTCGCGAATTTTCCAAAAATTTCGAAAAAGATTTTGTTATCTCGAGAACTCTATTAGCTGCCGGTGTGGTGCGTTTCCGTTGATTCTGGTTTGGAAAATCCACGTTTCTGAGTCATTTTTGTTTGTGTGGAGCTTTTCTCAAAATTAAAAAAAGAGAAAAAATCGAAACATAAACTAAAATATGTAAACGTGATTTTTTCCAAAACATCGATGACGTAACAGCCGAGTGCTCTCTCGTTAATACAGGGTGCACAAATGACGTCTTCAGTATTGTCTCCCTTATTGGCCCCTTCATCTGCATTTTGGAAAGTTGATTCGGCGCCTTCGCCATAAATTAGAAAAAATATTGGCACGTTCTTGTTAATTGGGGCAAGATAAATGTTTTATTTTCACTCGTTACTACAATTTCTCAATATTGGAGAAACTAGATATTATCTGCGTCTGACGATTTGTATATCGCGAAACTGCAAAACTTTCAGTGTTGATATGAATTTCCCTCATATTGCTCAATAGCTGTAATATAATACATGTAACTTTGCATACAATAGGAATCAAAATACGAGAAATATTATTTTATGTAATTGTTCCTTCGGTATGCCTGCTATTGAAACAACACGCATCGCCATTCACTTAATCAATTGGAAATAAATTGAACGGAAAAGGGGTATTTTCGGCATTAGTTCTTTTATATTAGTCGGTAACTTGCGATGTTGTACTGTAATAGGATTATTACGATTTGAAGTGAACTTCACAATTCTCTTATTTAAAATTTTTCCCCCTCCCCCTGCAGTACTTACTGAATGAAAGAACGTAGTTTTTAGGTGACCGAACAAAATCGTTTTTCAAATAATTTCATTCATTTTGCTTTCTATTTATCATCTTATACAGGGTGTTTCAGGTTCGTTCAGGTGCTGCATGTACAAACTTCAATGTGTTATTCTACGTTTAATTCTGAGCAAAAAAATTCCTATTAACGCGTCCAGAAAGGCGACTTTTGTGATATACGGAGCGATGAAAATTAATTTCGAATTTTGTTTCGTTATTTCAAAAATTGGCAGAGGAAAACACGTCGTTAAAAGACATTTTTAAAAAATCAAAGTGAATAAGCGGTGACGCGCGAACTATCAAATAGCCGAAAAAGTACTTTTGAACACGATTTCCTGATTTTTTAAATGTCCAACCATCTTATTAGGGCACCATGGAACAAGTCCATAGAGCGACACACAAAATTTACGAGGCACTTCAAAATAAGGAATATTGCTCAGGTATCTTTTTAGATATTAAGCAGGCATTTGATAAAGCGCGGCACAAGGGCCTGGTAAACAGGATCAAGAAATCCATACCAAAATACTTTAACATACTTAACTCCTACTTGAATAATCGCAAATTTTATGTCCAAGTCGAGGACGCCTGGTCGACCTTATTTGACCTACATGCAGGGGTTCCCCAAGGCTCAGTCCTGGGTCCATTCTTGTACACCCTATATACAGCAGATACAGTACACAGACAACATGGTATGTTATCAACATTTGCAGACGATGCTACGTTTCTGGTTAGCAGTCCTGACCCGCAAACTGCTATTGACGTCATACAAGACTATTTTTCACAACTAGAGTCTTGGCTAACTAAGTGGAAGATAAAGATTAATGAAAACAAGTCCACCTACGTCACCTTCAGCTTAAGAAGAAACACCTGCCCGCCAGTGAAGATGAACAACGTGAAAATTCACCAGGCAGAATCAGTGAAATACCCAGGAATGCACCTGGATAGGAGGCTAAGAAGCACGTCACGACCAAAAGAACTCAACTAAATCTCAAAACAAAAAAACTTACCTGGCTACTGGGATACCGCTCTCAAGTATCACTAGAGAACAAAGTGCTAATTTATAAAACCATCATCAAGCCCGTGTGGACCTATGGTATCCAGCTATGGAGAACCGCCAGCAACTCTAATGTCGAAATTTTACAACGTTTTCAAACTAAGACATTACGGATGCCTGTTAATGCACCGTGGAATATTAGCAACAATACAATTCACTCCGACCTCTCAATCAAAACAGTCCGAGAAGAAATAAAGAGCTACTCGAATAACTACATGTGAAGATTAGATCACCACCCAAATCACTTAGCCATAAATTTACTAGACACAGCGACATATACAACCAGGTTGAAGAGATTCGACCCTCTAGATTTGCCACATAGATTCAACCAAGTAAGGGACTGAAATGTTGGTCCTTTTACTACACCACTTAGTACTATAATTTGTAATTGCCAGCACAGATGTTGAATGTCCAATTTATTTTTACCTTTATTGTGACAGATTGTATCTCTACAAGTAATTAAATTTAAAAAAAAATAAATAAATAAATTTAAAAAAATTTATTAGGGCAAAGGTCTCTTAAGGGTTTAACATAAAGTGTGCTGTTTTCGAAAAATAAAGTTATTTATTACCAACATAATTTCTAATAGTTTATTTCTCGAAAACGGCACGCTTTACAATAAACTTTTAACAGATTTTTGGTTTAATAAAGTGGTTGGAGGTTTAAAGAGTCAGAAAATTGCGTTTAAAACGAATTTTTTTGTTTATTTAATAGTTCCCACGTCACTGCTTACACATTTTATTTGCTTTAATTGTAAAAACTGTCTTTTAACGACGTGTTTTCCTGTGCCAAATTTCTATAAAATAACAAAAAATCGTTTTTTAAATACTTAAAATTGTTTTAAAAACTATTTCCTAATGCCCTGTATATCCTAAATGTGGCCTTGGCGGACATATACTTATCGAAACTATTTTGCTCAGAATTAAATGTAGCGGGACACATCGAAGTTACATTACATCTCCTGAAATACCCTGTATACCTACACTCTACGTAAGCAATATTCTTTAACACTATACACGTCACCGTTTCATGCGTCATGCATAGAACCACGGAAAAGGGGAAGATTTCTGCTGTCATCAAGGATGGTTGTGTCACGTGACCCACTACCAAACAGGTACTTACTTTAGCTTCGGCCAAAGTACCATCACCACAGGAGCATATTTTCAAAAAGAATTAGAGTGGTGGGGGAAGATCCAAAAAGCTCACTTATTACCGAAGCTTGTGGACATTTCGGTACCTTTTTGCTACGACCATCGTCGCTCTTAATATTTTATGTTTCAATTTTAATGTTAATTATCGCAAATAGTTACTTTCAATTTTTGATATTTTCAGCGGGCCTAGAGTTATTTGGCGCGCGCCCGAGTGTCGTACCGTTCAGCCGGTACCACTATAGCACCAATCATAGTGGATTTTTATTATTAAGAGTTTGATAACGGCCGCGTTCGGTGAGAGTGACATAAGCCTGTTTTTTGGGTGTTTCAAATAACCAGTACCTTAACATCCGTTAAGTGAGGGAAAAAACGAATATGGAACAGTTTAGAGAGATTATGCTGGAAGAGCGTGCTTTCTGGCTGAACATCTCTCACTATCCGAATACCACAATGAAGGTAAGTTGGGTAAATTTTATTTATTGAAAAATTGAAAAATTGTCAACGTAACAAAGATGCATCGAGACAACAGCAACAGCATTTTTACCTTGAAATCTCTCATTTCTTCATGTTAGAGATCGTTAAAATGAAGGTGTATGGTTGCTGAGAATGTATGCACGTCGTATTAATGTGAAAATAAATATGATCAAAATGTTACCTAATAAGAAACCTCAAAATGTGACTATTTTTAACGAGAACCAAGGTCCTTCGAATTGTTAAAAATCTACGATCGACAGTCTCCGATGATGGTGCTAATGTCTGCCTTAAATATCATAATATTTCTAAGCATTGCGCTTTGTGAGCATTGCTAAAGGAGCCCAAATACGTCTTAAAGTTTGCGAAATTTCTACCACAATCACGATATCGTCCAAAGAACAATGATGACCTTGAACCACTGAAACGGAGAAACCTGTATCTTGGAATTTAATAATTTAAGATATTTGAATAGGTACGTATATACAGGATGTCTCTTAAATATGCAGCCTTGTTTGCTGTGAGAGACTCGCGAGAAAATTCTTTGCGGTTGAAAGTGTAGGGAAAGGGTTCCTCATTAAACTTAACGAAAGCTCCGAAATAGCTTCAATTTCGAAAAGCCCAAAGGGTGTTTCTAAACTATCGTCATTGTGCACGAGATTTTGATAAATTTTAAGAAACTGTTGTGAAGCGATTCGTTCGGACACCTCCGTCCACTTCACAACACAATTCCCAAATTCTCCGGTGGCGAAGTGTTTCGCCTCGAGTGCTCAGGGTCCACTTTCCCAATGATTGAAATTTACATATTTCCATCTCATGGCTGGGCATTAGAGTGACATGTTTATGAAATGTCTTGTAAGGTAAGGCCATTACAGTGTTATTACACAATTATTATTTTCTACTTCAAGGTATTGTGTGCCATCCCGGACACGTACTCTATCAGCGCGGATAATCTAAAGTTTAATGTTATCTCAGTAATCCAGCATTCAAGAAGATTCGAAACAAAGATTCAAAGGCAGTGAAAATGATTTATTAAACACTACGAAAATCCCCATAGGGAATGAGCACTGTTCGCTTAGTTTAGACATGCAGCCTGTTTAGAGCGGCTCTGTTTCACAGGTGTCTTAACTGACTTCATCGCACTTAAAAACCTCTCCAGGAGCAGCTCAACGCCTGTAAATCGAATTCTCTAAAACTTATTCCCAGCTGACGGAATTAAAAGAAGCATTTGGACACCCTGTAGAGCAACTTTCGGATTTTTTCGCCCTGTAAAAAAAAATGTACAACTAGTCCGACGTATCAAACAGGAATTCATTTTTCGCATCCCTATTTCCCTTTGGCCATTTTTGGTTCGTACCTGTCTCCATGAACATGAATTAAAGGTCTTACCGTTTTGTTCAGATCAAGGCCCCGATCGTACTTCCATCACGCCGAGACTGTTTCAGCAATTTCATTGGTCAGGAATCAGTCTCACGTAGAAAAAGTCGATCAAAATTAATGCTTAAACGTTAAGGTTGGCCACACGAAACCTGCCCAAAGAGCGTTGATTTCAACAGGACACCCTGTATATTAGTAAATATGCTGAAAAACAATTTAATCGGTGAAGAACTCATAAATATTCATTTGTTATCGAATTGGAGGCGTCTGGACCGAGCTAAAATTGACGAATGAAGATTTCCGGTTTGAACAAGAAAAGTCAGTGGCGTAAGTTACAAATCAACTTTTATGACAATGTAAAAGAAATGTGGTACCCAATTTTGTTATGCAACAATCGATTTCTTTACAGTGCATCAAAAACGTACTAGTGCTCCTATTAGGTCGCGGTACTTATCTATGCATTTTTCAAAATTTTTCGAAATCGGAAACATACAGAAGGCAGTTATAAACTGGATTTTATAAAGAGCTCTCTAAAACTAAATAAAAGCTAACAACATTTATTATAAATAAACAGTTACCAGTACACTTCCAAATATATGTTTTTTATCACGTACTGGGTGTTATTTAAATACGCGGCCAAGCTGTAAGAGGTGATTTTTTGAATGGTTCTAAGACAAAAATTTGTGTAAATACGGGTCCGGTGATATCTCGTTTTCAAGATACAGGAGGTTAAAAAAAATTTTTAATAATTAAACATTAAAAAAATTCTAAATTAAAAAAAAGGGCTCAAGGTAACATGAAGTTGAAACTTGGTGACAGTTTTGAATATAGTAAAAAGAATCTTTTAAGCTGGAAATTGATGTCTCGTTTTTTAAGTGGCGTGCACGGGGACAACACCAGAAATTTCAAAAATTCAAACGAGAAAAATGTTTTATTAAAACTACATTTAAACAAATGATACGTATTTTTTCTAAGTAAAACAACATTTAACGATAAATAACACGGAACTTCGGATAGTAGCTGAAAATGTCGTTGTTCAACTTCAATGCAAGCGTTAGCTCGTCCTAATATCGATTGCCGAACACGTTGAATTATTCCCGGCGTATATCTTGTGTGATTAGATGAATCCCCCCTATCCCTTGGATTAATTTTTCTTCAGTGTTGACCGGAACTTTATGAACAAAAGACTTTACATGCTGCCGAAAGAAAAAATCGAACGGATTTAAATCCGGTGATCTTGGTGGCCATGACTGATTAATATTCAAAAAAATTGAAATTTTTAAAAAAGTGTCTGGTGAATAAGTAACAATAACAACTATGAAGAACACTGTCAAATTTCAATAAAATCAGCCAAAGATTTATTAAGGTTTTTACGAAGAAACGATTTTTTAAGAAAAGTTTGACAGCCTATATCTTGAAAACGCAGCATTACCGAACTTCGTTTATACAAAATTTTCGTCCTAGAATTACTCAGAGAATCGTCCTTCAATGTTTGGTAACGTACTTAAATAATACCGTCTACAGCAATAGTATAGAATAGTATACAGAGCGTTTGCTTCACTGATACGCATCCGAAAGAGGGCGGTAGTTAAGATGATTTTAAACGTGTTTGATCATATATACTATTATACAAAGTGTCACTAATTTCGAGACATCGTCATTTTTTCGAATCGTACCAAATTCGCTGCTTAATTCCACATAAATTACAATAAAAATTTAATGGAACATTTGATTTGACTCTACTTTCCTTCGTGTAAACTTAGATCTGTATTTTATCGAAGTCAAAGTTGTAATGGGATCTACATGGGGAAAAAAGATTGTGGTCCTTTGGAAGTTTAAAAATAAATTTCTGGAATATCAGACCTCGACTTTGTAAGCGAATGAAAAGACAGATGCTAATGAAAGAGTCGCTTAAATGTTTTTAAAAACCTCTTTGAGCATTATATATTCCAATGATGTATTGAAAGACATAAACCTAATGATGCATAAAAAATTTATTCAAAAAAGAAAAAAAAAAACGTGGAAAAAAATTATAAGGCGATTCATCAAATTCAATAATAAATTAATAGCTAATTGTTACTTATGTCTGAATTATATTATTTACTTATGATTAATTATCATGCTCGAAATGAAAACCATCATATCTGATACATTGCCGGCATCTTCGTCGCACTTCTGTGGTGCTTACTCGTAGCGGTATTTCATATTTGATTACTTCTACTGCCCCATTAATTTGTTGGAAGCGATGGACTCGATCGTGAGTTCCTTCGCTGTCTGCCAGTTCTTCCATTCGTCATCAGATATGACGGTCCGCTGCCACCAGATCCGGAGAACCGGCAGGCCATATTATCGGTTCATCTCCCCCTATCCATCTACTAGGAAATTGATTATTTAAAAACGTCTTTATTGTTCCCCGATAACGGACGGGACTTATATCTTAAGGTACTTTGTCCGAAATATCTGGTAAATTATTTTTTTTTTTTAATTCTGAATAATTTTCGCCATTTAAATTGTCTGGCAAAAAATATGGACCAATCAAAAATCTCCCTATTATACCAGCCCATACGTTTACATCAAATTTATATTGGAGCGAAACTTTTATTTCAAATGCAGATTTTCCTCAACCCAATATTGCACGTTATGAAAATTGGTAATCCCTTTCCGGAAAAATCTGGATTCGTCCGTTCATAAAACCCTGCGAAAAAATTTTCCATTTTCGATATCGGCCTATAAGGTAAATCGACAAAAATTCGTTTGGAATAGTCATCCTTTCTCTACTGCTTGCATGAGGATGTAGTGGCAATGGTGCTCTTTTATTATTTTAATCTCTAGGACCACCTCCCAAAACACTTCAATGTTTCGATGCTTATAGTGTACAGTGTTAGCCATCCAACCCGTTCATTTGAAAATCGCCGACTTTCCTCTATTCTAGTGAATAAAATTCGGTTTTAGGCTCGAGCCGATCATTTTGAATTCAAGTAAAATGTTTTAAAAATGGCGGAACTTCCGGTTACACCGGAAGCGCTCTAAAAGTTGATATTTAGTCAATAAAACTAAATCTCTTAAAGATCTCTTAAATGCCAATTTTATCGAAAACTATTTGAGATTTTGATTTTCAACGAGAGTACCTTTTTTACACAAAATTCTTCAAAATAAATATTTTTTTATAAAATCGTCAATAAAATTTCGACATTTATCTGAGAATTTTCGAGGGGTTTCCCAGTTCTCACACTTCAAACGCCGATATCTCGGCAACGCGTGAAGCGACTGCCTCAGAAAATATCTCAAATGAATCACCTCGATGCGCGCTGCAGCCCAATAAAAACGAATTTGCAAAACATCTTTTGGTTTCTGAGATACGGGGTCACATTACTATATTTTTTGCGATTTTGAAGGTGCTGTAAACTGAAGGTTCCAAAAATGCCTTCGGAAGGCTCCGCCACGTCAATTGCGTTATTCGCATTCAATAGCTGTATGGAAAGGCGCGTTGTTTTCGCTATGTGTATGTTTTTTAAAACTGTTTTTCATTCATTTTCTTTAGAAATAATAGGAACTAAACACTTTTCCGGCAGTCATGAAAAACCAGCGGGTTTTACTAATTGATTCTGTCATGTGGGGAAATGTCAAAAATATGTTTTTGTTTCGTTTCAAAGCCAACTGAGTATTCAACTTGATGTTTATTTAATAAAATTTAATATGCACCGATCTCTTAAAGCTCAATTTTGTCAGAAACTGTGGGAGATTTTAACTTTCAACGAGTACATTTTTTGTACAAAAATCTTCAAATTTAATATATTTCCTATAAAATCGTCAGTATGGTGAAATACACGAAAGTTTTGGTATTTTTTAAGCAGTACTTTCCTGCGCGGCCCGCCCCTGGAAAATGTGGAACATTCTTTACAGATGTTCAAAAAGAACACGAAAACTTATAAAAACGTACAAAATTTCGCTCATTTATCTCGAAACTTCAAAAACATTAATAGAAGCCCATCTTCAAGGACCAACCTTTAACACTCTGTATATTGAAAGCGAAGCTCCTATCGACATATCTTTATAAGAAGTTTTCATTTCAATTTGAGACCTGAACTACGTGGTTGAATTTGTGGCTCTAAGCTCAAAGACGCCTTGTATAATCTAGATCTGCGTCACAGACCAAAAACTATCGAAAATGATAATATAATACATAACCGTAACGCAACAAGTGCTTACTGCACAAGACAGGTTTCTTATTATTAATTTGAGCAACATTTCGACTTGGTCCAATGCATTTGCTTGATTGTGGGTTAGTTGCCAAATCACCTCTTCGTTTCGCATTACCGATAGCGCTTTAAGCCAAATCTTCATTTCGATTCAGTTTGTTTAAATGATATATTACTTATTTGGTGTTTCGTTTACCAACATGCATATCGTTGCATGTTGGCACCAATTTTTATCGTCCATCTGCGGCATTACAGTGCTGAAAGAGTAATAATTAAAACAAACATTGATAGTTGAACAGCCTCGTTGTTATGCAACTAGTTCTGTGTTAGTGCGATTCGCATGTAGCATTAGCATAAGATAATTTTCCACAGCTTATGAAATTTAATTAACGTGCACGAATCCTGATTGGTTTCTGATCAGCCGTTAATATTATAGAGAAAAAACTATGGGTTCACACGAAGTAGTTTCAGTACGGACACCTGTACGGCCCGTGCAAGCAGGCCGGGCCCGGGTCCGATCCGTGCGGGCGGGACGCGGATACTGAATTTTTCAAATGTGTTTTTTTATTTTTCGTCATATTTGTTGCACGCAAAACCAGAGCGAGACAATGACAAACATTCTTGATTAAAATCGCAATTAATGGGCGTTTTTGGGTATAAAAAATTAACCTGAAAGAACTGAACGTGAGTACGAAAATGACCTTTGAAATGCAGATTAGAGAAAAACGGTCTTTTGTTACCTTTTTTGTTCCCCACAAGATTCGAAACAGGTTATTTTTGCAAGAGCCTCGAAATGACCACAAACATCCTACACACATTCTGAATGGGGAATTCCCATTGAACTGGACATTAAAACCTCTCCTCTCAATGAAAGTCATTGACATTTTATTTTCTGTCCCTCCTTGAACGTATCAAAGAATTGGCTCAATAATATTTGCATTATCGTGGAAACTTTGCAACCAACACGGTCAGAAATCACAAATTTAGTGCCACTAGCAATTACTCTAGCACTAGCGCCAATAAGTGAGCCGAACTGTCCGATGCATACAGGGTGTATCTAAATATCATGTACATACGACAGGGAGTGATTCTCTAGCGCATTTCACGACTAAACGCTCGTATAAACATAGGCCCGCAAAAGCTTCATTACCTATCTACAGGATGGTCCAAATTCGAGGCGTCTCATTGCGGTCTTGGAAACTGTAAGATACGACGTCGCGTAAATTGGGGCAAAGTTGCACAATTCAATATTCGAGAAATGCGAACTCGGAAAAAATCCGAATATTTTCGGAAAAATCTAGGAAAAATCGAAATTTTGCTCTATCATTTTTATTTTTCATGAAACTTTTCCAAGAGGTATTTCAGAATAAATGTTTCATAATTACTATCTTTTCGTACCGACAAGATGGCGTTGCGAGGTTACTGACTTTATACCTTACTAACTTACTAACTTTATAATTTGCTGAATATATAGATATAGATTTGATAGAACGATAATTTAACTATTAAACAATTTAAAAATTATTGCTTATTTAAAAAAAAGTAGAACGAACTCAGTCCCTACCCCGCTGCACGTCGGCATGTGAGGTTTTTCTTAATACTCATAAGTTTTATCAATTTTTTATGCTTTATAAAAATTATTCAAGCCAATTACTTCGTAAATTAAAATCGATTGAAAACACGTGTTATGCGAGCAGAAGGAACTACAATGAAAACAAACCTATGCTAAAAATGATACGTGGACGAGTGGTAAATCTATGCACTTTTTAAAAGGGTATTTTTATTGCATCTACTAATTTGGTGGTTGGTATACGTAATTGATCTTAAGAGAACAAAAGGTAATAAAAAGCAAGGCAAGAAAATCCAGGTCCCTATTAAAAAAAAAAAAATCAGTTGATGATGGCTCAAAGACGAAACGTCGGATTTCATACGTGCCGACGCCATCTTGCGGGAACGAAAAAATAGTAATAATGAAGTGACATTTGTTCTGAAATATGTCTTTGGAAAATGTTATGGAAAAATTAAAATGGTATAGTAAAATTTCGTTTTTTCCCGGCTATCTCCGGAAATATTCGGAATTTTTCCAAGTTTAGAGTGGCGTGTTTTTGAGCATTAATTATGCAACTTCACCTCAATTTAAGCGACGTCATATCTCATCCGAGATCCCACTGACACTCCTTAAATTTTGACCGTCCTATAGATAAGTAACGAAGCGTTTGCAGACCTATGTTTATATGAACTTTTAGTCGTGGAACAACCTAAAGAATTACCCCCTTCCGTATGTACATGATATCTAGAAACACCCGGTATACTTAATTTAAACAACACGAATTTTTTTTTCTAGGATATCCCCTTCCTAGCAAAGATAATGGCGGAACGATACGTGGACATAGGCTTGACCACATACGACAAACTGAGCGGTAAGTCACATTTTTTACGAATTTACTTATTTTTACCAATCAAGTAATATTTAAATATAAAATAAACAGTATATTATGAAAAATATGATAATGACAACTAGTCGGTATGGCATCAACCGGTTGGCATTGAATTCGAATCTTTCAATTCGTTTCTTAAGCATCGAGATATTGTATCAGGTGTTTTTTCATTCAATTAGCGGCATTTAACAAATATGTGGTGACCTCAACACATCAAACTTTCAGATCCGAGAACTTCCAGATGGCCTCTAATGCACAGCCCCATACCGACCATCCTTATGGTACTCACGTATCTTTATATTATTCTGTGGTTGGGCCCCCGACTCATGGCCAGTTATAAGCCTTTTAAGCTAAAAGAAGTCCTGTTCGTATATAATGGGGCTCAGGTTCTACTCAGCTTATATATGTTTTATGAGGTGAGTTCTGACTACACACTTTATGATTATATTATGCATATCCTAGAAGTATCAGGTTTTTACAAAACTTCATTATTTATTTAATTCAAATATCCATATCCCGTTGAGTTTTTGTTATTCTTATTCAGAGCGTTCCAAATCCCCTGGGCTATCGTTGCTATCTCTTAAACGGTAAGAGTTACAGGGCCGGTTAAGTTAGAGAAAATGTGCTAAGTTTAACACTTCTTCAAGGTCTGAACGCAATGTTGCTAAATTGAACTTTTTCCATAAGAAGTAGATTCTTATGGAAAAAGTTAAATTTGGCCAAATATAATTTTCTAAATAATTCGAAAATCAAAGGTTTATCCATAAAATATTTGATACAAAATTTTTATAACTTTCTTATACCTAAAAATCAGCAAGTTTCTAAATTTTTATTATTTCTTGGTTTTTGAGACAATGGCACCAACTTGGGTTTTTTAAGTGCGTATCTGTATATTTTTTAACAGATTTTTGAGTTCTGAGTAACCACTTTACAATTATGTATCATTTGATAGAACTTTCTGAACATTTTAAGTAAAAAAATATATAGTCATTTTTTTTATAATAAGCTAGGCCGGTCCTGGAACTCTAACCAAAAATACAACTATTATGTTGCTCTCAAATGTTATATAAGCAAATAAATTAGTAATAATATCCTTTTCATTTAGAACATTTCCAAACTATAAAGTATAATAGATTATGAAAAGCTAAAAAAAAATATCTGAATAGGTATCAATAATTAATTATCTTTATTATTAAATTGCATTCTATTATAAAACCTTTACTTTTGATTTATTTAGTACATTATATTCATAAGTTAAAAACTAAAAATCATTTGGCAACATTATTTTCAGTTCTCGAATGAGTATTACATTTTTTACTTTTTTTAAAATTTAACCGACCCTGTAACTTTTACGGTTTAAGAAATAGTAATCAGAGCACGTCGGATTTGGAACGTCCTGTATAATGAGACTTTGGAGCTTCCATTGGCATCGATAGAATTTACAAAAATAAATTGAGGAAATCGTTAGGCAATTACGTTGGTATTTATTATTTATTAGATGCCATTTAAATGAAATTATTCTCATTTAGTAACATTGTTTGCATGAAGACGTAGAAAAATCATTTTTGTAGACAACTTGCATCGGTCTACAGACATGCGCCGAACCATTTTGCAACATTGATGTGATTTGAGCTTAACACCGATTTTCGAAATTCCTGCTAACTTTATCAGTGAGATCGTTTCTTTGGGAATACAGAAAGTTACCAACAACTTGAATCACTGGGCCTGGTTAAATCTGCCTATGGTAAAGCCTTGTTTTCTATAAAGAAACAGAGCTATAACTCTAGAACAATGACAGATGACGTTGCGCTCTTTATGACGGCTGACATCAATGTAATTTTTATCCATGTCAAAGTACACTAGCTGATGTTTATAAAGGCAGAACAACACCTCAATTACAAAAAGTGTCATAAAAATTCATACTATATCACACTACAGGTCAATTCGCCTTTTAATATTAATTATAGATCGCAGGAGGTCATTCAAAATAGTGATAAGATCTACCGCTATCCAGTACCCAGAAGATACGCGTAATTCCAGTTTATTGCAAATGGGGCGGTCCCATGGAAATCAATAATCGTTTTGCCCCTTTATAAATAACAAGTCATAGTGACTGCGACCGAATTTCCATATACATGGCTAAGGTTAATAATCTGGAAAACATCAAGTTTTCGTTCAGTTTGAAGTTCCAGCCTCACTGTGTCACAATTGCATATTAACATTTGACATGTGTCAAACTTTCGACCCCGTCTACCTGTCAAATTCCCATTTATACGGAGACAAAACAACTAATTTCAATACGGCCCTGACCGATTTTCAACCAGTCGGAACAGCACATAACACCTAGAGCAACTGAATGAAAGCTTTCCCTCATTTATATTGGCTCCCATATAGTAACCTTGACATTGACGAAATTACATAAGCGGCTGTAGGTGTAGCATCATCCAGTACGCCTCTGCTTTCACTTTCATCCAGTGGAAAGCACGAGACGCTAATGATTGTGAACCCACCTTCAGATAAAATTACGCGTCTGAACACGTTTCTGATTGATATTGATATTTAGTAATAATTGTTGGCCTTGAATTTGAAGGTAGATAAACCGACGTCCTTGACATTAGATTTTAGAGGAGAAAGTAGGTCAAGACATCACATCATGCAGAGGAAGCGAAATGGTAAATGGTACCTGTTACACGTGATGGTACCATGAAATGCGGTTTACGAGAAATGTGTTTAAGCATCGTTGCGTATGTTACGAGTGTCATTACTGTTAACGTTAATTACTGATATTGAAAAACACATAACTAATAAATCATCAGGTGCATAAAAGTTCGGTTTCATTGATAGACGTCAATTGTTAGCCGGAAATTGTAATTATAGTGTTAAATTATTGTACAAGAAATTATAATTAACATGAAAAGTTCTAATAACAACACCTGTCAAGGTCTTTAAAAATTTGAATATGTAGAATGAAATCACAATAAAAGGTACTCGAGCAATGGTGACGAATTTTAAGACGGGAAAAACATGTGGGAAGAAAAATGTTGAGTATTTTTTTCTGCCTTAAGGTGATAGTGAAACATCTCAAGAATATTGTAGGAAAACTGTGAAACTGATTGCGGGTTTTCTTCTGCACTATTTCTTGCTAAAACAACTATGGCGTGAGGTCAGCCACAGCGTGCAAGTACCAAAGATGCCCTGACCGGAAGAATCCAACTACCCATTTCCTCTCTACATTTTGCCGATAAGTGAGGACTTATCGAGGGACGATCTGCATGAAGTGTGCTTAAGAGGTCATTCTCAAAATGCCGATATAAGTTTGACCACATTACATTTGGCGTTTCTCTCTCTAAAACTGTAAACGCGTTTTAGCTCCAAATACGATATTGCGTGGAAAACTACTTAACCGACATCGCTCAAACTTTGAGGGAATGTTCCTTGGCTCATTGGTATTTGCATTAACTTTCCGACAATTTCTTGTTTAACGATGTAAAAAAATGATCAAAAATTTCTATAAAAAACGTGATATTTTTTTTAAGCGCAAATGGAATTATGGAATATCTTATGAAATTTATAATTTTTTTAAATTTTATGTTTTAATTTTATTTACGCTATAACTTGTAAACAAACGAAAATCGTTAACATCGGATAACAACATTTGAGTTTTTTTACATTTATTTTTCATGTACAACATGCTCCTGAAGTTTGGCACGATCCTCCCGACTCACCCTGTATTGCGAACGGTTGCCGCGGTCTTATCATTTCCGTTACATGCCATCATTCTGATTACGAGGCTGATAGCGTTTCTTGGCACGGAGAAGATGGCATTTTTTTAGGCAAGAGAAGTGATCGGGCCATTCTTCTTCGAAGACGACGAGAAAGCTGTTATCACCGTGAACGAAAATCGTTGCAGAAACATGCTTTCTGACTGGTTTTCTCCAATTTAAGGACGTTTGGAAAATGACGATCTTTGGTCTCAGCAAGATGGTTCGACCTGTCAGACATCCCACGAAACGACCTTTCTGCTGAACGAATCCTTTCCTCAAAAAATCACCTCTTTGCGTGATAACCAAAAATGGCCAGCCAGATCATGCGATCTCCTTTCGTGGGGATTTATTAAGTAAAAGTGTCAATGTCAACAAGCCATAAACAATTCCCCAATTGAAGGCTGAGGTTGGAAGGGTTATTAACAGCACATCGACGAATCTTTCTAAACGCGCCATCGTGAATTTTAATGACCGCATTGCTCAATGCCGCGCGTCTTTGGGTGGTCATACGGCAGATGTGATTTTTCATACTTAAATGAGAGATGTGACTTGATATGTTTCTAAAAAATAAATTCGCTTTTCATGATAACTTATGTTTTATCGTATCTTAAAATTTGTCCCTACTTTCCGGACGCCCTACAGCAATTCATTCTGACAGCTAAGGGGCTTGACGAAAGATGGTGTCATTAACATACCAAAGTTTCCTTCATTGCCGACAGTGACATGTAATATTTGACATTTTTGCGCCGTCATTTGTAAAAGTTATGAGTTGATTTATGTTAATTAAATTACGCTTATAAAATTATATTAGTATTAATCGTTTTAGTTCGTACACGATTCGTATTACATATTTAATAAGGTAATTTAATTCTAAGGTAAAATACGGTGCTAAACACGAGTATGATATTTGTTATCGTATAAAACATGTGTATATTAGCCAAAATCATTGGAAATAAGTAAAATGTGATTGTGGGGTAAGAGCAGTTAATTTTTTCTTGTTTTTAGCCATAGTGGTTCCTAAATGCAGACGAAAAATGCCGCCAATTGATGAAACAACTTTATCTAAAGTTAATGAGGTAGTAAAACGCAGTGATCTGATATTCAAAGGCGGGAAATGATTCAAACTTAATTATGAAGTTTTGCACGCATGCGTCAATCGTTCTGAATAGCTACACAAATAAATATGTTTCAATTATTCAAAATAACTGAAAATATGCCTTTTTTTATCTTTTCTTTAATTTGCAGCAATAAAAAATGTTTACTATTTTTACCCTAATAGTGGGGATAAACAAACTTTTTAGTTTTACAGTAGCATTATGAGCTGTAGCAAAATGATCTAGAACGAAATTGTAGCGGAATGACGAAGCTATCTAACAGCTATTTTCATTTTTTGATAACTCTTCAAATTTACTCACACAATTTGCTTGAAGTCGAAAATAACTTGCTATACTATCTTAGCCCCTCTCCCCTATATGAAGGGCCGCTTTTAACTGGGTACCTATAGTGTCCTTCGTAACGTACACTTTGCAGAATGTTAAAACGAGGACGTGTCATAGATCCTAAACCCTCTAAATTTTTTGTCTTTTCTCACGCTGTTTATCGGAACTCGAATTTACGAGGGAGAAAAGAAATTTACTTTTTCGTAGATGTTAGAAGTGGCGCCGCTCATGAGTTTACGCTCAAGAATTTTCTTTAAATCTCTTGTACTTGTCTTGGGGTTTATTATGAACGTAACAAATATCAAGCCAATTCTATCATACATTCGTATAGGCACTTAACTTATATACAGGGTGTTCGCGAATGATGTCAAAATATTTTGGGAGGCGATTCTAGAGATTAAAATAACAAAAAATGTTCTTATAACCGTAGCCCAAAAATTGCTTCTTAAAAAGACTAGAACCGCCTAAAGGGAAAACTCTGAAGATAGTTTTTTCGCAACATTTTCATAAAGATTTTCACTAAAATTATGGAAAGCGGGATATATACATATAATTAAGGTGAAATAGAAGAACTTTTCGTATTAATAATTGAAGATTTTAATCAAGTATTTCGCATACGGGAATCTCCTATATATATTTCAGTACTTAATTCAGTATTGACATTTGGGGAAGGTAATTTAGGTAGGATTACAGGGTGAGTCATAATGGAACCGACACAGAGCAAGGGCGTGTGAAGACCTCAAAAAATAACGATTTGTTGGATATATTTTTCTTTTCCAAACGTTGGGAAACAAATTCAGCAAATTGTCATATTTTGAGGTCTGCTACCCACCCTCGGTTTATATCGGTTCCGTTACGGCTCAACCTGTATATAGCAACCTGAAGTCGTGCTAATACCAAAAACTGCCTTTATTTCAGCACTTTGCTAGCGGATGGTTCTTCGATTACAGCTTCAGATGTCAACCGGTGGACTACTCCACCAACGAAAAAGCCATGAGGGTAAGTGCGCCCTTGTTAGAAATCTTATCTCAGCTTCAAAAGGGACATTTTAGATGGCACGACTCTGTTGGATATACTATATATCCAAACTCAGTGAATTCGCCGACACAATATTTTTCGTTTTGAGGAAGAAGAACAATCAAATAACATTTTTGCATATCTACCACCACAGTCTCACGCCTCTGGAAACCTGGTTTCTGACGCACTTCATAGCTGGTAAAACGATTTCTGTTCCTTCATTAATTGATAGATTAATAATTCGGAATTGACTAATAATTAACGCTTTTGTAATCGTCACTCCGGTATCACCAATTCAAGTCGGAACACAGGTATTGTGGAAGTGGGAGAAGGATCGCATAAGTTTTAATTTGCCTTCAACAAAGACTAACGATGAAGGAGGCGGAGTCAGTCAGGCCAACGTCTTCACTTCGATGTTTAAATTATTATTCATTTCGCCGCCTTCATGGTGATGAAAATTTTTAAAAATATCAGAGCGAAAAGCAGCAGCGGAACTAAATGAGAAAAAATGTATCCATCACTAGGACTTATATTATTAAAAATTGTGAAACGAAGAGATTTGGTAACTGGGTTTGGATTGACTCCGCCCACTTCCACGGCTAGTCGCACGACCCACTTTATTGATCTTTGTCGGAAGCATGTTAAATCTTATGTGTGGCCCTTCTCCCACTTGTGCAATTCTTGTGTTCCGACTTAAACTGGTGCTACCTGTATACTTTCTTATTTGGCGATATTCACTCGACCTTCTATATTAAGGATCGATTATGATGTTATTATGTGTTAATATTCGACAACCATTTTCTAAATCCAATTTTAAAATAGGTTCTACAACAAAATTATTATTAGAAGTTACATTATATTGTGTCAAGGCTTTCATTTCGTAAAACCGTCTGTTCACGGCATCTAACTGAGAGAATTCCACATTTCTGTAGCCTCAGGTCGTTTAGTCCGTGTCGAAATTTTCTTTGATGAGGATTAATTCACGATTGCAAAATTTCTTGCAGCTAGATTGAGTATGTCGCACAGACTAGTATGTAGGTAGTTTTCTAATGCAGCAAAGAACAGGCCGAGTGGTAACAGTGTAGCAGGCCATTTACGTTCAAATATTGCGGTTATTGCAAAACAACTTGTTGGAAAGTACGAACCTACATATTATTCACCCAGGCGTAATTAACGCATGCACAAAATACCAATGACGTAGCGTGTGTTTACACTTCTTGAGGATAGACACCCAATATCATGTGTGAGTACCTCATCCACATGCTTACGCTTTCGAATTATACAGTATGATTAAAAAACAAACGCAACTCTCGGCATTGATTTTGTTAACGGAACAATAAAACAATGAAACGTCTTTAGTTAACACACTGCATTTCTCAATCGCATGTCTTAGCTAACTTCGAGCTTTCTCTATGAAGTGAGCTTGAAATTCACAATTTTTTCTTTAAATTTAGGAGGGCACGGCACACTGCAAAATCTTATCAACAATTTAGTGCACGCAGTGTTGTATTTCTACTACATGATGGCTGCATTGGGGCCGCAGTATCAAAAGTATCTATGGTGGAAGAAACACTTGACCACTCTACAATTGGTAAGAGCATCTGATCACATTGGTGAAACCTGCTTACTGGAAATAACGTAAATTCAAGGTTCAATTTATGATCGTGTTTGCCCATGCCTCGCAGCTCTTCTACAACGACTGCGGATACCCCAGATTTATGGGACCTGTGATGATCTGCAATTCTTCGATATTTTTCGCGCTGTTTGCTAACTTCTACTACAAGAGCTTTATAAAGAATAAAAAGGTGAAAGTTCCTCAGAAGACCGTTAAAAGTGAATAAGTCAGTGACGGAGATATCGGGTTACAATAATAGAGAAATAATAAATAATTATGTACAAATAAGTATTTTTCTTTGAGTTTAAAACTTATAGCGTGTACGCGGCAGAAGTAGGCACATATAACGAAAATGAAACAAGTAATAAATTTGCAACATGAAAATTGTTAAATACGGCCATTTCTTTGGTTGCAATTGATTACGGACGATATTTGATTATTCGAAACACATAAAAAGAGAATGAAATTAAGCATAAATAGCAAAGAAATGAAGCAGATTATTAAAGAAATTAATTCAAAAAAATTAGATTCACTTTTAAAATGCTAAAATCAACATATGACATATACGAGGGATGTTCAGAAAAAAACGGAAATTTTAAATTTTTGTAAAGAATTTTATTTATTCGACTAAGTCAATTTTACTCTCTTCGAAATAATCCTCGTTAGATAACTTATACCAGGGCTTCTTTCAAATCCCGAAGCATTTCTTAAACTCGAACTTTGGAATACTCTTTAGCTCTTTCAGCGACGCGCATTTAAGCTCGTCTATGCTTGCAAAACGGCGACTCTTTAAAGTTCTCTTTGTTTTCTGGTATAAAAAGAAATCACAGGAAGCCATATCTGGCGAATACGGAGCTTGCGGTATCATTATAGCATTGTTTTGGGCCAAAAATTTACGAACAAGCAATGAAGTGTAAGCGGGCGCATTTATCATGGCGCAAAAGCTATGAATTGTTTCGCCACAAATCAGGGCGTGTTCTTAGAATTGCTTCACGCAAACAACGTTGAACTTATCTGTAATGTTCTTTGTTCAGTGTTTCGGCAAAATTTAATATATATTTGTTTATTAATTTTTCAAAGATTCCCGCTCATGTCGAACACAATGTAACCTTTTTTAATAGTTGTCAACAAACTAAATTTCCAACATGTTTACCAATGTATACATTGTTTACGAACGTGTTTACCAATATTACTAGCGAAAAATTGCATAAATAAAATTAGTGCAGACAACAAAATTACAAAATTTCCGTTATTTTTTGAACATACCTCGTGTAGGTACAACAGCTACCTGCCTAGAGTACATATAGGAGCTTTTTGTAACCCTAGCGAAAAATCGCATAAATAGAATACAGCCCAGAAAATTATAAAATTACCGTTATTTTTGGAACACGCCTCATATAGGTATGTCCTTACCTATAGTACATATTAAAGCTTTTTGTAACCATACGTATTATACATAAAATAGTTTGTTATTAATAATGCATAGTATAGAAATAAGAAATTTGAAAGTCGATTGCTCAATATACACCTGTAAGATATAATGTTAAATAAGGCTCAAGTTCAAAAGTGAACCATTCATCGACTATATTTAGCATTAAAATTAACGCATGATCAAAGGTTTACCTAATATAGAATTTTAAAGGACCGCTAACGAGAATCATCGATTTTAAGTTCATATCTTCACATTAACATTTAAACTGAAATAAAATTAAATGCCCGTTAAAATTTTATTTTTTAACACGAATTTTAATAAAGTCAATTTTAACTTTAAATAACTTTAAATAATTTTAATAAACGTCAACTTGGAAAGGTTCTTGATGTTATGGCGAAGGAAAAGTCATTAGACACCAAAAAAACATAGACAGTGAATTATTGTGCAAATTATTCTAAAGGGGACTGTGGGTGGCGTAGCTGGGAACATAAAGTGTCCTGGAATTCATAAATAAGGCGTGGTTAAAACACATGAGGGCACATTCGGACGAGATCTGCCGAAGCCACAAAAATAAGATAATATACACCTTTAAATATTAGAGGTTGAAATGAATTTGTAACGTTTTTTTTTGCAAAGTTTGATGGTTTATTGTGTATGTATCTTTACAATAACATTACTGAAAGTATTATCCATCGTTTTTCACTACTTTTCGCTATCTTCCTGGCAAAGCACGAATACCACGTCTAAAGAATTTTTAATCATTAGATTCGATGAATGAATCTATCCAATTCTTGGTACTTTCGTAGTTGTCGAAGTGTTGCTCTGACAAACCATGCGCCAGGAACCGAAAAAAGTGGAAATCAGATGGAGTGATGTCTGGTGAATATGGCGGGTGAGGCAGAACTTCCCATTTCAGCGTTTACAAATAAGTTTTCACGACTTTCGCAACATGAGATTTAACATTGCTGTGGAGCAAAATCACCTTGTGTCGATCCTTAAATTGAGGGCATTTTTCCTTTAATGATTGATTCAAACGCATCAGTCGACGTTTGTAAAGGCCCCAAGTGATGGTTTCGCCCGGCTGGAGCAGCTGATAATAAATTACCCCCAGCTGATCCCACCACATGCACAGCATGATATTTTTCTCATGAATGTTCTGTTTGGGCGATGATGTCGATGCACGACCGGGCAAAGCCCACAATTTTTTTGCGCTTAGGATTGTCCTACTGCATCCTCTTTTCGTCGCCAGTGACCATTCGATTCAAAAATCCCTTTCTTGCCTGTCGTTAGGGCAGCAGGTAGCAGATGACTAAACGCCGTTCGACGTCCCTTGCCTTCAACTCATTTGGGACCCATGTTTCTTGCTTTTGTATCATTCCAAGGGCTTTGAGATGTTTTCTAACCGTCGATAAGCCAACTCTGAACGATTCATATAACTGTAGAAGGATTTGACACAGATCTTCATGGAGCATTGTCACCTATTCTTTATCTTCGAATTTTTTTGGTAGTAGGGAAAGTTCATTGTCTTTCAAATCAGAATTTCCATCTTTGAACTGCGCGAACCACTTTCAAAATACAATGATTTTCCGCCGAACTTTTCTGCATGTGGAAGTAATGAAGTAATACTCCCCGCAAAAATGATTTTTCAAGCAAAAACGTCGACATGTTTAAGGACGCACAACAAATTGTTATGAACTCCTTAACGAAATGTTATAGAGTGGAAAAGATGCGCTGTTCCAGTAGTTTTACATAGAATATTTAGTTTTATATGTGTGACTATGGATAGATGAGTAACGCCATTTAATGTAAAACGCTACAAGTTAATTCCAACTCCTGGTAAAAAAGACAAAAACATATGGAACATCACCGAGTTAAACTACAAAAGAAACTTATTTAAAAGAAAACTGTGTTTTAAATTAAAAAAAACCATTGATGCGTTATTTTTAATGCGATGTATTCTATAGTTTGTAGTATACCATAAGTACTTTTATAATTATTGTTTACCATCAATATATTGTAACTTATAAAAAGACTTAAAATATACCTGTTTATTCTAACCTATTCTCTTAAATTCTCTGTGAATCAGTGAATATATATATTTGAATTTTAATATTAAATTTTAATTAAATCCCAATAAACAATCTGAACCTCTCCATTTAATTCAAACCACAAGCCCATGAGTACCTCAACAAGTAAAGGTTATCTTTGAAAGACAAAGTTTCTACGGACATGAAATAGTGAATCATAGGGTAGAAGAAATCTACCGGGATAGGAGAACTGATCACTTAAACCTGCATCAATGTAGATCTTTCTTGAAGCACCAAGACTTTCCCAATCTTAACCATAAGAGTGAAAAGGGACATCACATTGATTGTGTCAAGTTTTACACCACTTTTACGTGCGGAAAAACAATATTATCAGATTAATTACTGGCTCTTGCCTGGCAAAGGGTCAGTTTGAGTACCTAGGTAATGCCAGGTAGTATCAATTTCCAAGTTTCTTTAAATTCTTGATAAATTTGATAGCACTATATACTTTAATACATTCAGTTTAAGTCAAAGAGGCTTGTTATCTCTTTTAGTAGGACTGCTTTCAGAACACATACTGTCCTTGCACCAAGGACGTGCAATTTCTTAAAGTCTAAATGTATTTACTATCTCTACGTCTCCAATTTAAGTGCTACTAATTTAACAGCATCTTTAGCATTGCCTCCTCTTCCATATTATTTAATATTGGAGCAGATTTCATCTTGATTCAGGTAGCAAAAATATTCAAATAAGTATTTTCACATGGAAGTAAGTGCATCAGAAAACCGGAATTTGTCATTGGGCCCAACTCCTTATAAGTTTATCTTACTATCTTTGATAAGGTTTAAAATTTCTGTTGTTAGGAGCATATGAAAAATCGAGCACGAACGGTATATGTGTTGAATTTTCAATGATAATTTTAGAAAGTATCTCCTCAGAAATGGGAAACAATAATTAAATTTTACACGAATCATTAAAGTTAATTTAACCATTAACCTCATTGTTGTGCGTTCTTGCCATTAATTATTTTTGAATAGTAAGCACTCACGTGCTTACTCTCAAAAGTAATTTCCAAATGAAAAGGCGTAAACCCTGACTATTTAGTATTTGAATTTATCTTGGCTTACATGCCGATTTCATGCAAATAAGACTCGAATATTACTTTTATTTGATATTTTGCAGTGGCGAACCACAAGGATTGTGTATCCAATACAAAATTTTACATAACTGGATAAATAAACGAATAAAAATGTGTATCTATGATATGTATCTATAATCTAAAAAATAAAATCACCCTTAAACCACCATTAACTAATTTTTGCACACCTAAGTGGTAACGCCCTTTTGTCAAAACGTAGTCTATGCGTTCCAAAATCCCATGCTAGAATAATCACGCGCTACGTTGCCAGTTGTGAAATAATCAGTCACGTGATTTTTCATATGTAA
Organism: Euwallacea fornicatus; assembly: GCF_040115645.1. Classification (NCBI taxonomy): domain Eukaryota; kingdom Metazoa; phylum Arthropoda; class Insecta; order Coleoptera; family Curculionidae; genus Euwallacea; species Euwallacea fornicatus. The sequence goes on from NC_089553.1 coordinate 3,200,282, forward strand.
TATCGTGTAGTTTGTACGATCAGAGGAACCTCACAACCGTAGACTATAATATCTTATTAAAACCGTAATAAATAAAATGTTTATTCCAAAAAGCTATAAAGTTTTAAAATATATAAAAACTATTTGATGTCTTGAACGCAGCTGTAGATTTTTTTGTTGCACGCCAGCAGATGTCGCGTGATGCGATACGAATATTCGGAATCCCTTATTTTTCGGCATAGATGAAGTTACCGTAAGCGTGGCTAATCAAGGCATAAAAAGGTATTTATTTTCAATATTTCTTACATTTCACGTCTCAAATATGTTTTTTAATATTTATTCATTCGTGTTTGTTGTGTATACTAAGCCGAGACGCCCAAATCCAGTCTAAAAGGATCCAAATATGCCCTAAATCACAATGGGTCGGGTCTTTAAAAAGGATTATTTTGGGCAGTTCGACTATATCCATTTCATGTTCTTTTCTCTGTCATACATTAGGCATTGCATTGCTTAGGGGGGTACTGCTAAATGAATGACGTTTACAATCGAACGTGCTTATTCACATTCGCACTCACAGCATTTTGTTGCCGTTTTGATTTTCTTCATGGAAGTTTGACTTTTGCTTGGGAAGGTTAACGTTTCTTGTGGAAAATTATCTTTTTTTTGGTGTCTTTTTGTAGAAAAATGAGTAGCTCCGAGGAAGTTTCCTGGATATCCTGGTTTTGTGGACTCAGGGGCAATGAATTCTTTTGTGAGGTAAGCGATCACTTGTTACAAGTTTATATTTCAAGCTGTATCTCTTTGAATCTTATTTCAGGTGGACGAGGACTATATACAAGACAAATTTAATTTAACAGGACTCAATGAACAAGTTCCACATTATAGGCAAGCCTTGGACATGATTTTAGATTTAGAACCTGGTAAGTGCAACTTAAAGCTTGATTTTTAACCCGACATAAAGTAATATAACTCAAGTATAGCAGGAGCATTTGAAAAATGTTCCTGCTATTTGTAAATTTGATTTAGAGTTTATCAATCTTGTCATGTAGTTGTTTGGTTTTCTTGCAAGCTTTCTTGAGGTTACATATATATGTTAGGATTGTAATTTTATAATATCACACATATTTCTATAGCAGAGTATTACTGTGACTTTCATTTAGTTTTACATCAAAATTGTAACTACACATCGTTAGCATCCAGTGTAATCACATGAAGACAGAGATTCACTTTGATTATGGTAGGGGAGTTACAATAACCCTCAATAGTTTCATTAATAGTTTTTCACTAAGAATTTTGCAGAAAAATAGTAAAAAATTGTTTATTTATTATTCCATTTCTTATCTTGGACATACTCGATTGGGGAAGATAGAGTGCTGTTGAATGTATATTTTGATGAGATTCTAATCAGCTGTATGTATTGTTGTCATGATTCAAACTACTGACTAGAAAACAACACAAATTTACAAGTTTAATACAAATTTTAAAAACAAAAATATGGAAAATAAAAACAAAGTGAAAAATTAGCACCATGGTGTCGTATTTAACAGAACTCTGAATGGTCTTAGGTTTGAGAGTTAAGCCTTTTGTATATTAGCGCTGCTTAAGCAATAGGCTTCACTCATTGCTCACTGTGACTAATGCGCTGCAAATAAATGAGTACCACCAATCATTATAAAACCATCAAATTTCTATTACACATTTCAAGTAGCAGCAGATTTAATTAACAATAAATAGTGTAACAAGTTTCACATGTATTCTGATATTTTCATGGCAGATGACGAATTGGATGATAATCCAAATCAATCAGATCTTATAGAGCAAGCAGCCGAAATGTTGTATGGGTTAATTCATGCAAGATACATTCTTACAAATCGTGGAATTGCTCAAATGATTGAGAAATATCAAGTGGGCGATTTTGGATATTGCCCAAGGGTGTACTGCGAATCTCAGCATCTTCTGCCCGTTGGATTGTCAGATGTTCCAGGTTAGAATTCGGAGTGAATTATTAAGTTGAATAGGTTATTTTTCTTTTTAATATTAGGTGAAGCCATGGTGAAAACCTATTGTCCAAAATGCATGGATGTGTACACACCAAAATCGTCGAGGCATCATCACACGGATGGTGCCTATTTTGGTACTGGATTCCCACATATGTTATTTATGGTTCATCCAGAGTACCGACCAAAGCGTCCCACTAATCAATTTGTCCCTAGGTAAGACTAGTAATAAGTACATTGAACAATTGCAAGTTTTTTGTTTCTTTTTAGGCTGTTCGGATTTAAAATTCATCCTCTAGCATATCAATTGCAGCAGCAAGCGGCTTCGACTTTTAAAATCCCTCTGAGAACTTTAAATTTGAACAACGGTAAACGTTAAGAGTTTTGATAATTCCCGCATTGTCGTAACGAGAATTAAACAAAAAAAAAGTTAGTTTTGATGGAGTTTTTACAAGAATTTATATTTTTGTTCACATTTCTAATTAGTTATCCATTCCATCATAGATTTACTTCTGAATTCCTCAGTTAATTAATTTATTAGGAAGATGTCAATCTTTCTTATCAGGTAATTTAATAGGCTAAGAAATATATTTGCTAAACGTTGATACAAATCAAAGAAAAATACTAGATATCATAAGTGAAAAGTTGCACGTCTCGGTTTGATCTCCTTGGTAAAAAGTGTTGGTTTGTTCCAACCAGTTAGAAAACCATCTCCAGACTTCGATTTCAAAATAAGCAAGGTACGTGTACAAAAGGAGTCTTGAACAGTTCTGAAACAGTTTCCTAGTAGGTTGAAATAAGGCGTATATAAATCATTTGTAGCAAGGTCTTTATTAAATCAGTTTTGCACTCGGTGGTCACTGCAATGAGACCCTGTATATTTTTCCAATATTCTTTTTCGATGGAAAATCGAGATGATTTATACTGTGAAACAATACATATACGGTGGTTTTTGGAGAATTGCCATAATCAGTTATGGAAAAAATATTAATAGTGCAAAAAAATTCGTAGTTCAGACGTTAATGCAGATTTTGAATTATTTAGAATAAGAAAGTTGACATCCACTTACTATATGAATGTACATACCCACACAAAGAGAGCAGCTTACTGGCTCACTTCATAATTTTATTACACCTGGCTTTTTGTTCCATGGACCTTTCAAAGTACCATCTTGCATTTTTACACTGTAAATCTGTATTACAAATTTCGTAGATTTTCGAGTTTGCTCCTATTTTTGTTAAGATTTACACGGCAAATGTTTGTTAAAGTGGGGAGAATGATAAGTGCATATGCATGTATAAATAGGGATACCTTAATTGAATTGTGTCTACTCATCTAATCCAGTGGTATGATTATTTTAATATATTTATGAAAGGCGCTCATCTCTTTACGACACACAAGACCTCGCCAATTCAATCCGGCTTGCATTAGACCATCATATTATCATTTATATTTTTTGTTGGGTTATTTATATGATAGTTCAGGTATTGCATCTTTCTGGCAACTGTATAGAATAGATTAGGTATATTTAAAAATAATTGTGTTTTATTGAGGTTCAGAGAATTTTAGATGACATTATTCAATAAATATTTCGGTCAATGTAGGTATCGGATCATGGGCTGCGAAATAGTTTCAGTTTTGTGAATTACGATCCGCAATGTGTTATTAATTCTAGGATATTCACGTTACGCTATTCTTATAAATTGTTCCTAATTTCCTTTAATTTCATATCGCTTTGCACGGGTCAAGATAAATATTTCAAAATTTAATTATTGTCTGTAGTTTTGTTATCCCAGTATTTTTTCCCAAAAAAAATCCAGAATTCTCCTAGGGCAAGCGAAAATGATGAGGGAAGTTTATCGAATAAGACGCGGTAGTTGAGTTAGTCAATATACTATTATTCACATAAATTCTAAATGGAATTAAATAAAACAAAACATTCAATTTTGTCAGTAAATAAGGTGATTATATTGTAATATACCAAATGAGAAGATTAAATACAGGCAAAGGAATAATAATTATAGTGTGTCCCCGGATAGATAAAACGATTCTTGCAAAAGGTGAAAAAATTCTGCTAAAATTATGACACAAAGTGGTCTTTAACTAGATTGAGCCAAATCTAAAAAAAAATGAAATTTAAATCTTTGCTTTTTTCGCCTTAACAAGAATCGTTTCACCTATCCAGAGATACACTGTATGAAACCTGGAAACAATTTAGTGTATAAAACCTCCAAATGACAATAACGTTAGTTCAAAGAGCTTCTATGAAATATGTAGGTTTAATTAGTAGTAGGTTCAATCGTTTCCCCTCCCCTAATTTGTCCCCATCCGATGAGACGCCAATGTTTTTCTACTCTTCTGCTAAGGGCGATTTTCTCTCCTACTTCAGTACAAACTGGATTAGTCAAAGCGATTTTACACAAATCGGCCTTTGTAGCCACAACGCGTCCTCCGGTGCTAAGTGAACCGATGTTGACCAATAGCACCTCGGATTTTGTCAAACGTTGTACTTTGGCACCTTTTTTATCGCCTTCCGTGCGTACGCCCAAGAGCCTTTTTAGCAGGTAATAACTCACCTAAAATGACACATTTATATCTATTAAACATAAATGTTGGTAAATCAATTGCATGGATACTAATTTTTGTACCAAATTTAAATAGCTATAGTTACAATATAAAACCCTCATTGTGGGTTGTACCAGGTAGTTTTTAGATAGAGAAACAATAGATGAAATATTTACCTCTAGCTCAATAAATATATTAGGCAGAGCTCCAATGGCACCTAAAACCTGACCCACCAAGCGATCAGCTCTGCAAAGTGTCGGTTCTATTTTAGTACCAACTCCAATGAGCCCCCCAGGGACCGCAAATTGCAGCTCATTTTGTTCAGTGTACAATGAAACAATCCTTGAAACACTTATCAGTATAAAATTTTAACACCCTGAAAGTCCCACCTTGAAAATATAGGTCTGCAGGTCAATTTTCCTTCCGAATCTTTGCTGACAAGGCCAGGCCTCACTTCAATCTCTTGGCCGACCTTCAACACGCCTCTCAATATACTTCCTCCAGCAACTCCGCCTTTAAGGTCATTTACTTCACATCCAGGCTTATTGACATCGAAAGATCTGATGACGATCAAACGAGGCAGTGAGGTGAAATCGCGTTGCGGAATTGGAATTTTCTTGGTAATATATTCGCATAAAACCTAAAAATGACATTATGACGTGGACTCGTGAAATGCGTAAAGCTACAGTTAATACTTCAATGTTGTATTTCAACTGAGCGGAAATTGGAATGATGGGAGCGCCCTCAGCTACGGTTCCTTGGACGAACTTCACGATTTGCTCGTGCTGTTCCTTGGCTTGTCCTTCTTTGACTAAGTCAATTTTATTTTGCAAAATTATTATGTGCTTTAACTTCATGATTTCTATAGCGGCCAGATGCTCGCTGGTTTGCGGTTGTGGGCAGGATTCGTTGCCTACAAGAAACTGTCACCTAATCATATTCGCAAGATACGAGCAAAGACCTCACCTGCGATCAGCAGCAACGCTGCGTCCATCACGGCAGCTCCGTTCAACATGGTGGCCATAAGAATGTCGTGACCAGGGCAATCCACGAAACTAACGTGGCGCACCAACTGGAATCGGCCTGTGCAAGCGGGGCGCAGACAGGGAAAACTGTCGTCTTTCGAAGATGACCCCGAAATGTACGAAGCTGGACGGGGGCATTTTTGGTTATCACACTTATAGATTTTAGCATTGGCGTACCCTTAAAATGGATTACATCAATTGTATTGCAATTCTCGTATGGTTTCATGTCAAAGAAACGGATCATTTAAAGTGTTTAACGAACTACGTAAACGAGCACAGGCCTCGAGATATAAAATATTGTGAGTTGTACTCAATTTTTTAAATAAGGCTTCTTTGGCAACGGCGTCAAATTCCTCGAGAGTTCCCTGGTATTTGTACTGCAGTCAAGTAGAGATTAGTCATTTAAAAAATATCCCACATAAAGCGACACTTTCAAGAGGACAGCTGCTGCTTACATCATACTATTGTTGCAATTTTTTTGTTAGGTCAGCAAAACAACGATAATGTTTAATATTTATAATAATCATCCATATTTCTATTTTTTAAAAAAGCCTATCCAACACAGTGTCTACCGATCAACAAACTACTTACGGATACATCAATAAATCTAACATAATAATCGTCAAAAATTCGTTTTTAGTTCGTAACTTAAAGTTACATAATATTCACAGTGAACACAATGCCTATCAACAAATTAATTATCATAAACACGTTAACACAGTAATAATAATTATACATTCTAACTTTTGAACTATATGTAGAACTGTTATGAAGTTTGATTCATAGATTTGAATTGATCCATTATGGTCCTAGTGCGATAAAGTGTAATTATTTCGATGCTAAACGTGTTATGAACTTGTCAAAGCCATCGTACATATGTATGTATGTGCTTCAACATTCTCCAAATTAAAATAAACCTAACAATACTCTAAAAAACTTATTTATGGTACGAGCCACTGGGCGGAGCTCTACCAAAGTCTACACACATATACACGTTACCATAGAGGACGTATAAACCACTTTGTAAACAGATTATCTAACAAAAACGAATTGTAAAAATTAATTATACCAGGTGTATTCAGAGAAGCGACAAAAATGACGTCTACTTATACATATATACCACTACACAGGGTGTTCCAGAAGTAAGTGCAATAATCGGAAAAAGTAACAGAATTCATCAAAAGCAACAAATATATTTTTTACTCACATTTATTTCCGGTATTTTTACGTATTAATTCCACTCTGTGGATTTATAGAAATCGAAGTAAACACTATTTTGTAGATGTTTTATTATCGTGAAGTTTTTTGCTAACCGTGATTCAAGTTTGATGCACGAGGCTTGTACTGTTTGCGATTGATATGAGAAGTTTCTGTTATTGTGATAGCGTTTAAAACTTCTGAGTAATTTTGATGTAAAACGCCGCGTTTTACAAATGATCAGTGCACTCATGTGGTGTTGGTTCATGGGAAAGCCCGTGGAAACTTTAATCGGGTTTCAAAGATTTATACACATCATTTCCCGGGCGGCCCTACCGCCAATAGCGTATTTGTAGGTAAGTCAAAAATGTTGTTCATTTTAATAATAATTAACGCAACACCCCAATAACAAGTACACTCCTCTTACTTACCTGTACGCGTTAATAAATTGTTAGAAAAAAGGTATAAACGTCAGGAAGCAGGCAAAAAAAATTGGTAGATACCTATGCAAAAGATCCCAAATAGTATAAACAATGTTGAATATCATAGTTGAATAACGAAATTTTAATTAACCTTTTAATAAACTGAACCGGAAAACCTATACCTTTTACATGAAAAATGTACTTGAAAAAGAGGTTACTTGTTACAAGTTTTATTGATTCAAATTATGGCATTTATTTCTGAGACACCCTCTATAACAATCTCCTCTAATTCCGAACCGGAACAGATTATAATGGAACTCTTAGATCTCGAAATGTTTTGGAGGCGTGAAAAATCACATGCCTGTAACCTTAATTGAATAGCAAAATTGCATGGAAAACAACACTAGCATGTACTTTTGTAACTTTCATATAAAGTTCTTTAAAAGGTATTCAGTTTCTCAATAATTCCGCAACCTGAACACCAACATAAGAATTTAAGATGTTATTTCACAACAATTAATTCAATCAGCCAGATGTTGATTGCAGGGAATTAATGTTTACGGTCAGTCTGTTGTCAAGAAAACAGATCTTCCAACTGGTCTACTTATCCAACTAATTCAAAATAAATTCTAAAACAGTAGTTATGACTAAAACAATAATCTATACGATCTACCATTTCCTTTCAGGTTTTAAAGTTGCTATTAATGTGCATTTAAAACAGATAACGCCGACAATTAACCGCGGAACACTTGCAGGACGGCCGATTAGAAATGAAAGTGTCTTTTTCCGGAGTATCTAACTTTGGACGTCCCTTTTCCGGCGTCTTCACCGCAGGACGGTCAATGTTTAACATGTAGTCAAAATTTAGTTCCTCCCCCTTTTTGATTTCTCGTAACGCAAACAGCGCTAGTCTGGGTAAATGGGGATTGAGAGAATCAATCCACGTGGCGTACACGCCTAAATTTGGATCACAGGAGTGGTTTATGAAATGGGAAACGTTGCCGTGACTAGCTGCGTCCACAGTATATAAGTTGTCACGCGAATTATAGTCTAAGTCGAACAAATAGGTTCTGCCTTCGGCATTATACGATTTCCCTCGTCTCTCTGCTTCATCGTGGTTGATGATTTCGCCCACATACTCGCAAATAAATTCCCCACACGGGACTTTTCTCAGTACCTTCACTCCCCAGCCACAGCCATTAAAGGTGCGAAAAATGCAAAGGGGCACTTTTCTTCCGTGTTGAATCACCCGGTTCCGACAACTAGAGTCGCACTTACATAGTTTGTTGCATTCAATAATGGCATTGCCGGGATTTATATTAACCCTTCCATTAGTCGTATAAGTGAAAGCTCTATTGGTCTGTCTGCCGCAACATGATTTCATGCTGGGGCCGCATTCTTTGCACTCACAATGAATCTCTAGGTCTTCTGAAATTTCTATATCTCCAGTAGCGATATACTCATTTATGTAACAGAAGTTTTCTGGAGGGAAATCTAAATCGGCATTATTTTCTACCGTGATAACTGCTTCAGACTTGTCCATCCTGTTTATGACTTCCTCCCACCGGCGAATTTTAGCCAATTGATCTTCCCGTTTCAACACCAATAAATATGTCATTAAAGTCCTTCTACCATTTTCAATCTTTTTAACGAAATGTGGGTGAATAGATACGTTAATGAACTTTAAGAGTTCCTTCTGAATTACAAGTTTTTTAGGAATGTTTGTGAGGTCTCCTTTAAGTACTGTATTAATAAGCATCTCATCGCTAATATCATCGCTCACGTCAAACTTTTCTCCTACTTTCTTTAAAACATCATCGGTTAAATACTCGCTGAGGTACTTCTCTAAAATGTCATCTGCTCCCTCAAGATGCTCTATCGGCTCCCAAGTGTTACAATCAAAATCATAATCCTTCCATTTAATAAAAAATAGATATTTTCTCTCGTAATCATCAAACTCCATTTTTTCTATAGCCTCAACGACAAACTTGTTCTTATAAGTTGATGACAAAATTTTTCGTCTTTTCCGTTTTTTACCCCTCTGATTCCAGCAGTTGAGGTCCAGTAGGGCATTTTCCATGTTAATGTGGTGACCTGCAATGTCTGGTGGCCAAGTGACCTGACCTTTACCATTGTACTGTAGCTTGTCTACAATGTAAAAAAACAAAAATCACTACTAACAATCAACAGATAGCGATAATTTGTCGAATTTAAGATACTTTTAAATTTATAATATAGACAAGTTACGAGACAATGATCTAGGCCCCCTGAAGGCCTTTTAGTTCGACCTCATTCAGGATTTGGTGGTAGAAGATTCGGAGGAAGAAATTGACTAAAAATGCGACCCAGAGAATACATATACCGGGTGTTTCTGCAAAATAGTTTTCCATACATTTTTTCAAAGATTTTGACGTAGATATTTGAATATTTTTCATTCGTACTTTACAAGTTTTTGTTATACATACGTGCCATTACGTTATACTTGTGATTTACAAGTTCCGGTTTAACGGACAGTGATCTCAACCCCACTATTTTAAATGTGATTTCCAGATGTTACGACACCATTTCCACAACTTCAAAAAACGATTTTTGCCGCCATTTCGTATATAGATACAGTACCTTTTTCGCTGTTATGCACATGGAGTTTTAATGAATGCAAGCAAAAGGCAATTAGGCGATTGATAAGTGCAAGGGAGACAGGCTACCGTTTTCCTATCCATTATCAACGACCGGGTAAAGTCATTGACTTGCAACCACGACACCTTAATCCAAGGATGGATGCGGTTCTATGTAATTTTGGAGGACGCAAATGACGCGCATACATGCATTCGAATGCGTTCTTCAAGAATAAATTCCATAATAAGTTTTAATGTAGTGTTACTTCTAAAAACCCCACTGTAGAAATGGTATTTTTAGAACGCATTAATTGGAAAACAAGCCGTTTTTGTGACATGATCCGTTCTCACGTTAAGACATACTACTTGCTACTCAGCAACGGTAGCCTGTCTGCCTCAGACCTATCAATCACCTAATTGCCTTTTGCTTACACTCACTAACACTCCAAGTGCATAACAGCAAAAAAGGTACTGTATTATTTTGTGATACTTGCAGAAACACAGGGTATATTGTCAAAAAAGAGAAAAATGTTTTGTCTGAAATTTATTAAACGAATGATAGAAGTCAAGTTGTTGCCACAACCTAAATTAGACTGAACTTTAACAAAAACTTAAAAGTATCTTAAAATACTTGTTGGTTAGTAGTAGGTTCATCAATTTCAACATCCAACATTTCAATTTAACTATCTAGATTTATGGATTTCATGGTTATAGTATATGATGGTTATGAGAATAGTACAGAAAATTTAAAAAAACGGCAGGATGCAACGAGAAATCATTAGAATGTTTACTTTTCTTGTTTGTAAACTGTATTTAAAAATACTATAGTGACACTTTAACTATTTTTCCTATAAGCATATAGTATGTTCCTTTTACCATTCTCATTTACAGGTTTTCTTAAATCACAATGTTTTAGGAGCGATTTTTCAATGTTTGGCTTGGGAACTACAACTGTAAGTTAATAACTAATCCCAGACTAATTCTTTTTCTTAACTGAAGTTAACATGTAACTAACAAAGTAGGGACAGTTGTCCAAGACCCTTTGCAATTGACAGCCACTAATGCTTAGCCTTGCCTCTAAGTTACTTCATATGCAGTTTAGCATATTGTTAAAGATTGGTGCTTAGTGACTTATAGTTTATGTAACTTACACTTATACTCTTAGGATAATTTACAACTCTATGGCCACTTACCCAGTTTAATTGTAATATTTCTCTCCAATTCATTTTTGAAGCGTACAGTTTGAACACCTGATATAGCTTTAACTACAGTTGATTTTCCATGAGCTACATGCCCAATGGTTCCAATATTAATAGTAGCTTGCCTACTAATAACCTCAGGAGATAGGGCAGTTAACTTGGTTACATCCTGAAAATCATATTAGTTTGAGCTGCATGCTGACTAATTGAATTGATGAATTGTTGAAGAAATCCAATAAACCAAGGGGGTACCCATCAATGTATTCATATGGGCAAAAAGGCAATTTTAGATTGGGCTTTGTACTTTATATTGGATTTTAGTAATTTTCTGTGAAATTTTATGGTATTTACATTTTTTGGCAGCTAACTTGATCCCATATTGATTTAGTGTCTCTGTTAAGTAATGTCATGGGGATCTCCTAAAAGGTAATAGATAGACTTAGTTAATGGAGAGGCTTATTAAAGATTGGTCAAGGATGTTTTGAGTGGGTGCCTATATGCATCTTAGAAAATCTAAGTGATAGATATTCCTGCAGGCCTCTTGCATTATATGCTGGTATACTAAGCTGTTGAAACCGATAATTACGCTCTAAAGCAAAGAGGAGATTTTCTAAGTCTTCTCAAAAATCTTTTTAAGATAAAATGGGATCATGCTCACTGGTAATAGGATTTTTATTTAAAAAAAAACGAATTATACCTAATGAAACATTGGTGATGTGCCATCTTACTGATACAGAGGTTGTTTTTAAACCAGTATTTTATACTTTTTTCTACTGAAAATTCAATTGTTTGTTGCTGATCAGATAATATTTATTTATAAATAATATTTTTATTTTATATATAAGATAGAAAAAGTTAGCTATGATGCAACGTCATAAGCTTTTGTTTAGAAATCAGACCAGAAAATATACAATAAAATTTCATCTCTCTGCTCCCATTTTAACTAATGTTGCCAACACTCTATAAATAAAGGGGATGCAATTTTGCAATATGTATCTTGTGCACAATGCAAAGATGCTTTTGTTTCGATATTGCTGCAATAATAATGGGGACTAACATAATGGCTTCTATTTAGGAGGAGAGTCATATAGGCACAGCAGAACTATACAGTTTGCGACTAAGAACCCAACTTGTTAATTCCACAAGGCCCTTTTTGTGTACGGAATAGGAAAATGATCAATTTCCCAGATGCCAAACCAAGCCTCTTGGTCAGTTTTAAGGTTAGATATGCACGTTTCCGAGATTACAGTAAATATGTATTAAAAACATGTAAAATTACCAATTTCGATAAATCCTGCTTATGTAAATTGGGCTGCCCCGTAGTTACTCCACTATTTTCACTAGATGCCATTATAATTAATAATATTTAAGGAAGCCAAGTTAAAGCGGCAACAAGATTATCTCCTGATCTTCTTGTTTTTTTTTTGACTTTGACTTTGAGATGTCAAATGACGTTGTTGACGTTTAATGATTTAACATACGCTACAAAATTGTTTAGGTTTGTTACCCTGTATACCTTGGGAGGAATTCAAAGCAAAATGGTTTTTTAGGAGTTAATTTAATATATTAAAAAAAATTACAAGTTTTGTAATATGGCCATTTTTCTTTGCTTTTACGAGATGCTGAACAAGCGGTAATGGTTAAAGGAAAGTCAGATAGGTGTTACAAGGTGTACAAATTCCTATCCCCTGCTTCAAATGGTAGTGCCTCCTGGATGCCTCTGAACGAGGGCATTAGTCAATTGGCCCAGAAGAACTGATCAAGGATAACTAACGTGGAGAACAAGATGGGTGAATATGCGATTTATCCTGGGAATCCCCGAGGCTGATGTGAGCTTTCTTGGCCGAGAGAGGATAGGATGTTTCATTAGGAGCCGAAACGGCCTGACCTTCGTTAACGTGGAGAGACGAGAATGTGATAATAAAAATCTATATTGTGACGAGCGACCTTTCAGCCCAGAATATTAAAACTAGTTGAAAATAAATGGAGGCTTAGCGAATTAGGTAGCATCAAGAATGTTTCGGCTTATCGAACCGTGCACGTTGTGATGATTATGCTGATCGACATTTTAATAGAAAAGGGCGCCGAAATTCATAAAACGGGAAGGGAAATTATAGATAAAGGGCAGCGAGCACGGATGATAAAGGCGAGTGTGACAGCAAGGATGAAACTGCTAATGCCACAGGTAGTCCAGCAAGAAACACTGTGAGATTAATTCTGGACGCAGTTATGGATTAGATATAAATATGGATATTATTGATAGTATGTCTGCAGAAGGCGTCAAAACAAGTTGTCAGAATTCTGGTACTGTTAAATATATTATGCTTCAATGCCAAAGAAGGCAAATACATAGAAACAAACTGGAGAATAAAATGTTGCATAATGAATAAAGGTACATGGGGGAAGGCCAGCAATTATGTAAGAAAAGCTACAAATAAAAAAGAAAATAGTGAAAGAATCAGAAAAGCTAGAAACTAAAAACAGTAGAAACATCTGTTATTGCTTTTGAGGTAATGGTTAACAGCTCCAGACCAGGTACCTAGAAAGGTTTTCTTCTGTAAAATTTTTTTTAAAAATAGTTTCATATATTTAATCTGTACAAAAAAGTATTATTTTATATTGACATAGCTAAGCAAATGAAACTTTTTTAAAAGCATTCATTTGAACTTTTCTCAGTATTTTGAAATTAGTGCAAAAGCCTAAATGTTGATTTATATATATTTTTTTAATAATTGGGTATCATGTTTACCACAGAAAAGGCACTTTGTGGAAAAGTACGTTTTATGGAAATTAACGACTACAAGTACGGCTGAACCACAAAAAATTAACATACAGTCAGGTTTGCCACGGAAACGTCAACCGGGGTATTCATCTGAACCTTTTGTAAGGGGCCATATTATTTTCAGTAAATTTTAACTAAAAGTAGTGTTCAATTCGATCCTGCTAACAACCCCTATCACCAACATATACCTACTAAACAATATAAAAGAAAAATCTATACATTTGCAATTAACTTTAACATTTATAACTGCAGAATACCGCCAAAAAAATATAATATTAAAATAACTATTATCCAAAATGTATAAGACATAAGGTGATCCGCTATAACGGAATCTTTCCTACTTAAACTATTTTCTAATCAACATAACAAACTTATATTTAACCGATGTAATTGCGAAGCATGAAATACTACGAACTAGATACATGATATACCTACAATAAAGTAATAATAGTTACAAAAATAATCAAAATCTCGAAATTTTGCAGCTTTCATTTCGTAAAATTTCAGACAAATCTCCTCCGAACAAGTTCTATAAAGAATTCTTTAAATGTACTTTATGGTGTTTCAAAAGATAGTCTTTCCTGTTGAAAGTTTTATGACAAATATCACATTCAAACGGACGTTCCCCAGTATGAATTGCTCGAATATGTTTGATCAAATGGTCGTTCCTTGTAAAGGCCATCTCGCACAAATGACATGGAAATGGTCTCACTCCAGTGTGCCTTCTCATATGGACATTTAATCGATTCCTGCATGAAAACCGAAATCCACATATTTCACATTCAAAGGGTTTTTCTCCAGTATGACGACGCATGTGAATTGTTAATTGGTACCTACAAATTTTCCCATGAATGTTTTTGGTCGAATAAAGAGTATGAAACACTAACCTCTCTTTGAATTTCATTTCACATTGGTCACACTCATGAGGTTTGTCTCCAGTGTGACTCATGCGATGCTTCTCTAATCCGTATTTCCTATAGAAAAGTTTTCCGCAGATATCGCACATAAGATCTGGTTCAGGTTTCGGCCGCCCTTCGGGTTGATGTGATTTAGAATGGACGTCTAAACCGGCTTTACTTGTATATCTATTTCCACACTCAGGACAGCCATAGGGTTTTTCATTTACATGTACTCTTTCAACATGTCCATCAAGCATCTAGAAATAAAAATTAGAGCATAACTTTTTTGCCACCCAGTACTACACTATGATTATTTGCGGCAGGAATATAACACATTACAGTGTGTGTGATACTGTAATGAGGGATCTATCATTTGAAACATTTTTCTGTTATTGTTACCATGGTAGGTACTAATTTTTGTCTTAAGGTAATATCAAACATTGCAATATTCACTTTTTTGCATAGAAATAATTAAATTAAGAGCAAATTCACTTGATACTAACAGATTTCGATAGATATCACGAATTGTGGCTGATTAATTAGAAAAAGGAAATGAAGGAAACTCTTGTGGTCACCATATTTTCAAGAAATAATTTGTCTTAACCTATAACACAAATCTTTGATAAATTAGCCAATAGTATGAAATGAAATCAAATTATTTTAGATTTTATGTAAAGAAAAAGGTCATATTAATCAAAAGAATTTAAAACTTACACCTTGCTCAATGAATCTTTTCCCGCAGTCTTTGCATGCAAAAGGCCTTTCCTTTTTAACATGTATTAGTTGATGTCTTTTTAGCTTCGCATTTCGATTAAAGCTTTTACCACACTCACATGCAAAAGGTTTCTCTTTTGTTTCTCCTGTGAAATGGGTATCTAAATGTTTATAATAACTATGCTTGTATTTGAATTTTACATTGCAGGATTCACAATAGTAATTTGTACTAGAACTGTTGGTGCAATGGACTGGCAAGTGCCTATCAAGTGCCCATTTTGTTGCAAACTTTCTCTCACAAATCTCACATTTAATCTCAACACTCAATAAATCTGGAGAAATCTCACTTTTATGAGTTTTCTTTTTCTTTTTAACTTTTGGCAACCCTGTTGTTCGAGCTCTGTGTAACATCTGACTTCTTTTTCTTCTGATTCTTTTTGGTTGCCAGTCCATTTCATCCCTTTCGCTTTTTACATCCACATCATCAGGTCCTAATGTATTATAATCAGGGTTGATTTCGTTGGGGTCTAGTTGTTTATCAGAGCTTTGCTGCTCTTCTTTGATAGCAAAAACACTTATCTTATTTTTGAGAGAATACTTCAGGAAATCTTGTATATCTATTGTCACTAGACCTTGAGATATATTGCAGTAATCCTGGAGTTCTCTTTCAATTTTTATACAAGCTTGAGATAAATTGTAAAATTCCTCTAAGCATTCAAAACACTTTTTGCAGATTAATGGATCTGTGACTAAATTAAGATTAACATTTGGTAAGCAAACTTGGATTAAATTCTCTAGATGATCAGTGTTCTCTCGAGAATTAAATTGGAAATAGGAATCATCAATAATAACATAGAGACATATCCTGCACACTTTTTCATGTTGGATATTTGGTAGCTTTACATTATCATTTTTATCTTTTATATTGCTGCAATGTTCTATATGTGAGTCTACATGTTCAGGGACATTGTCAGAACTGTTAATATCCTCATCTACAGACTGAGAAGCATCTGTTATGAGTAAGTCTGGGGATAAATCCAAATCTGGACTGCAACTAGCCATTTCAAGTGTTAAATGTGAATTACCAATACCAAAAAGCAGTGTGATACTATTGGTATATTTTTTGATTGCCTAACACTTCACTGACATTTCCAATTCATCTACTCAACGAAAGATGTTCCAGGATTTTCCACTGCACCATGGACTATGGACCCCATATATATACATATTCCTCCATAACACAGAAAAGTGGAGAGGAGAGAACTTAAAAGCAATTTTTAACCTATAGCACTTTAGTGGCACTTTTAGTTTTTTTTTTCTCAAATTAAAGATCGTTGTTAATATAATACAAAACTAAAAAAATTGACAAAAAGTAAATAAAAATTAATGACAAAACTTTTATTTATTTATTTTTTAATAATAATTTAACCTAAAGAAGTCTCAGTTGAACAAATGTAATTTATAACCTGACGTCATGCAGTATGCACATATATCTTATGTTGCGCAGGTAGGAAGAGATTGCAAAGGGTTTTTTTGAAGACTAACTCAATAATTGGTAAACGTCTCTTATTCGTGTACAGCGTGGTTGTCTAAGAATTTCATAATTTGGTAATGAAAAAGTATAGCTAAGAAAATTACAAAAAATTTTCTGTATATCAAAGTCGATAGGAATAACAGTTTACCAAAGTTATTTTCAAAATGGCGCAGCTTTCAATTGGTAAGCGTCAGTGTGCTAATCTTAAATAAAAGCTCTTACTGGTCCCGAATAGCTTGTTAGCCTGAGTCCAGAAGGAAACTATTTCTGTCAATTAACAAGAATTTTATTACCATTGGATCTAAGATTCAAGGAGGATTTCAAGACTGCTGAAAATGCTGACCAATCTTTACTTTCGTTGGAGTAGCGAATAGCGTAAACACATAACTAACGAAACGGCCAAACTTTTTAACAATTTAATGAAATTGAGAGCAACGCTGATCGACCAAATAATTTAAACTTAATTTAATTCTGTTCAACGCAAGAAAGAAAAGAAGCAAAAAGAGAAAGATAAGAACTGGAACCGATTCCACCAATACACTTAAAATATTCGCATAGTGAAAGATCTTAGCTGAAGTTATCGAGGTATTTCCTCGTTAACCACATCTTATATTATGGTCCATTATACTATTGACAGCCTTAACATCACTAGTTTTCCATTTCTTAGTGCCACTTTAAGATACTGTAGAGGATTAGCCAAAGGCAATGGTCAGGTTATTGTGTTTTGATTATCAACGCTAAATGGCAGTCAGAGACATGCGTTTCCGTATTTTATTTTTAATGTACTTTTAATTTTTGAATCTAGAGATGTTCTTGAAAGAATTTCAATTCCAACGGTTTTAAATGGGTCATGTTCACACGTGCATGGTGTCACTCATTATACACTCGGCTGAACATTAGTGCTGTGACGAGAGGCCATCGCAATTCAGGAAAAAAAAAGAACCAATGAGTCACTGTCACATAACATGTCAACGGCTAAATTAACTTAAAAATATTCAAAATTATTTAAACACTGAATATATTTTATTAATTTAAATATTCAGGGAAATTAAAAAGAATCAGGTAGGAAGTTTTAAAAAATAAATAAATAAACATGAAATCAATAATGAAGGAAAGAAAATACAGTAAAAAAAATCTGGGAAAATGTGGCTTCTTTCAAGCCTTCAGGAACCGTTAACGAAATTCTGACTCTATTTAATCTGAAATTCCGTTTTCAGGAGCAAATTTCAATAACTAATAGTGTGCCACAGTTTTCTCATAATTTACCAATGTTAGCTCCTATCCCGGCCACAAGTAATATCAAAGACAATGAATTTGTTGAAGTTTTTAAGAAGGAGCACAATGAACAATATTATGTTCTGCTCAAAATGCATTTATCTTTTCTGCTTGACATGACTATGGAGGAGTAAGTATGCACTTAAATTTAAGATTTAGGTATGATGATAATTACTCATAAAGACTACCCAGCTGTAACACTTTTACCCAAGTAGTTACATATTTAAATCTTGAACCATCCAACAGACATTTATTAAATTTAAGTGATTAATATGTCTGAATTGGCAAACTTGAGCATTGCAAAAAGAAAAACCGTGCTGTGTTGGTAATAGTTCCTGCCTCTACCGACTTTCCAGCTTGAATAATGTGAAACTTGATTAATCTATAATAAATGGTTATGCCAGATGCCCCTGTTATCACAGAAGAAACATCCCATAAATATGTTGTAAGAGAAAAATGTGTACCAAAATTCACTGTAATCATGCTTCAGCCTAATAATTCATAAATTTAATTAAAAGAACATTTCCAGGAAGGTACATTTTAAAAATTCAGGATTCAGTGCCTGATTACAATGAAATTGAAATTGGTACTATTCTACTACAAAGTTCTCTTGTTTTTTCTCAAATTTGTTACAACAATATCATGATTTCTTTTTTCCTTTAGGCCTGCTTTCATTTCCCTTATATATCTATATTTACTTATAGGTAACCATTATGGAAAATATGTTCTTTTTGTTGTACCTTAGGAGCATACATTCCCAGCTCACAACCTCCAAAATCATCACTTATTTAAAATGTTTTAGTTAATTTGCCCATAATTCAGAAAATAGCATATAGTGGTTTTGCAGAAATTGTTTATCTGCTAATTATTGTTTTTTAAAATGATTTAAGCCACTAATTCATTGAGAATGACAGTTAAACAGAAATTTTTGTGCTTATGAGGATTCACTAAAGTCATTTAATAAATAAAATAAGGACAACACCTGGTAGGTAACATTACGTTCAACTATCAAGGTTTGCTCAGCTAGATTACTTCCTTCCTAACTAGTTAGACATCAATGCCATTGTCATGCCCTAACCGCGTATTGATGCGTAAAATTGCAGCATCTTTTTATATATTTTTTAGGAGTGAATGCTTATCCGAAAAAGTAAAAATAAAGAAGTGGCATTTAATATTCAGTAAGAAACTGAAGAATAAACCACATCATGAAACTTGTAATTTAATTGACGATGTGAAAAGTCAAATCCAGCAACTGATAAGCTTTCTTAAACAAGAGAATAGTATGTGCAATTTCCTGTACTAACAATATCCAAGCTTTACCCATTAATGCAATATTTCAGATGTAAAAGCTGAAGGAATATTTAGACGAACCGGCTCAGTAGAAAGACAAAATGAACTGAAGACTTTATTAAACCAAAGCAGTAATATTAATATAAGTTTTGAAGGGTTCACTGTTCATGATTGTGCTTCAGTATTAAAAGGCTTCTTAGCTGATTTGCATGAACCGCTAACCACTGATTTTCATTTTCCATTGTATTGTCAAATAGCAGATTCACCTAAGTAAGGCTCAGATATTTAAAGGATTGTTTATTTAAAGAAGTCTGATTTACTAGATTAGGTGATCCTGCATATGAATCCAAAATGTTACAAATCATGCAATTACTGTTGCTGTTGTTACCAAAGGAGAACAGAGATCTACTTGAAAACATCTTTGAGTGCTTGCATCTGGTCGCTAGTAATGAAACCAGTAACAGAATGTCTGCAGAGAACTTAGCTAAAGTATTCACTCCGCACCTATTATGTCCCAGGAAGTTAGCTCCAGAGAGTCTGCTAAAAGATTCTCAAATGCTATTTGGGGTTGTAGCTTTTATGATTAAAAAGTATCCTGAATTATTTGACGTTCCTTCTGCATTAATGATAGATCTGCGAAACCACTGGCGAGCAGCGGGGTTGAATGAATCTGTGAAGGGTTCGTTTAGTGTAACTAACAGATTCGGTCATTTAACCCTGGTAATTGCATTAATAGGGGCCGCACATACAGTATTCACTTTTGTCGACAATAAGATGACAGCGAAAGAAAACGAAGAAAATGTGACCGATTCTGCTCTTGCGGAACTTTATGCGCACATCCAAAGCTTACCGGAAAGCTCAAAGAAACGGAAACTGGTCAAGTTATTTAACAAACAAAATGGACATGTAAATACAATCGTCACCTTTGAATTGAACATTTTGAAAATACATGCTATTATTCTCAGGGAACTCCTCTACAAGTTGTGAGAAGCTCCGCACCTAAGAGCAGCAAAGGCTTTGGAAATTCATTAAAAAAACACATGTTCCAAAAGAAAATCTCGAAGGGCGTCAAAAGACGTGGATTTTTACATTTGAAGAACTCTAGCAGTGAAGAAATGTTGGACGTAAGCCTTTTATTGTGTGATTTATGAGCTTTCGCTTATTTTTGCCATGCATTTTCACATCTAAAGATGCCTACAATCTTTGCTTCCCCCTTCTTCAGCATGCAACTTTCGTTCTGTCCATTTTAGAGTCCTCATTTGCATCATAAATCGTCTTCGCGAGGACGACTTTTCTGTCATAATTTTGATAGCAGCTCTGAAGATGAAGATCGTTTAGCGAAGAAGTTGAAGAGTTCTCATTGTACTCCTATTGAACGACCTCGGAGTAAAAGCGACTCCGACATAAGTATAGGTATGAGTGTAAATTCCACTTAATTTAAAAAATTCCACAATGCGTAGTTACCAGTCTATTTGCGTTGTGTCATGTTGTTGAAGTGCGCATGTTCCAATCGCTATTTTGTTAGAAGTTATGGCAACCGTGTAATTGAAGATTGCAGTTGTTTTAAATATGATTCGCAGGTCAAAAATGTTCGAAATTTTCAAATCAAAATCGATGTTAATAAGAATTGGCATTTACATTAATACTAAATAATGGAAGAATCCTGTTCAGGTTATTTGAGTAACGTCGTGATATGATTAAATCATATTTTCGCCATATACCGGGTCGTTCCGGTTGTCACGATTTTTTTACAAATTTAAAGCCCGCACGTGATTTACTCATTATTGCGTTCGAACCACTATGTGAGCTTTGGATGAAATTGGCTATTGGTGTTTTCTCAACAGGGGGTTCTTCGGAATTCTCAGGCCAGTATTTAACTAGTACCCCCGCTTACGTCGTAACTCGGACTAGCGATGTTTTCACTCCAGAGGATCAGGGAAAAAAAAGTATGTCTCCAATTACCAGGTCAGCGCAGCAGATGTCCAGGGCTATGCAGGTAGTACCATTTTTGTACGCTCGCTTTGCTAATTTGGCTTTACAAACGCTTGTGTATGCCTCGTGGCAAGTCATCAGTGTGTATTCGATACTTCTATTTGCCTTAAGCGCAATGTCGTTATCTATTTTATGCCCAATTTTTAATAGGAAACCATGATGACTCCCCGTAGCAGAAAACCGGTTCTGCTGCTTTCCCGTACCAATATAAACAACCTGGCAAAAATGAATTCGACGCTTACGCATTTAAAAGAAGAGGATTCTTCCAATTCCTGTGATGTTTTCTGGATACAAGACAATGCAACAAAGCCTTTCGGGAAATCTAAAAGTGTTGTGGCATTAAGCGTTGAACAAATTCCGAAACCAAAGATGAATAAGACGGACAGTCCAAGAACATTGAGCGATACTTTCAAGCAGTACCTGAGTGGCAGGGACATACTGACGTCCGATAGTCCTACGGATTCTATGTTTTCGAGTCGTTCGGATGATTTTCAGTCCTGCGCTAGCACGGAGGACGTGAACGAGGATGATGTGTCCGCTTCCAGATTTGATAAACTGTCCGATTCAATGCTATACATATTGGACGGAAATGTCCCTGCTGATGAATTGTGCGATAGCAACGGGGAAAAGAGACTCGTGCTGAAGCCCAGGCAGTTTGACGAAAATGGCAAGCCTATTGTATTCGAGACCTCTTTTTAGAACATATAATTATTTACACAGAAACGGATCGAAACTGTTTGTTTACAACTTAATTGTAAAGCATAAGTTTACGGCCAGCGGGTGTTGTTTTTTCCGTCACTGGCAACGGGTCGTTAAGCTACAATAATGCCTGTGGATCCTGGCAAGGTCCTGTAAACTACAAGTAACGCCTGTTAATTTTTCGATGACCTTTAATCAGATAACTACGTATAATATTCTTCTTGCACGTAGAAGATAAAAAAATATATGATTTGCATGTAGGACGTTATACGTACCACGAGTAGAAAGAACGATTACCTGGTTATTTGACCGAATAAAGGCCTTCTGCTTCGCATCGGGCTTTAAAATTCGGTCGCGGGCGTAATCTTTCAGTTCTCCACGCGTCAATAACTATTACGTTGTAGTTAGTTAATACAATTACATACGTACAATGTTCTTGGTTATTTGATCAAAGACAGTTAAAGGATTAACAGGCGTTATTTTTACTTTGCGACCCGTTTTTGTGAGTGGTGGGTCGTAAAAATAACACAACACCCGCCGGTCGCAAACCCATTGAGTCGGTGATGGAGATCAAGATGTAAATAAACATTTTCGATCCATTTGGCGTAAAGTGTTTTTCCTACTTTTTGAGATGATTTTATCATAGTTATGTTAGATGTGCGTGGACACGTGCATGCGATTAAGTAATATAATTTATTTATTGTGATCTCTCAGTGTAAGTCTGACGTTAATTGCATTGACTGAATACAATGGTATGCAATATATCAGCAATATTGTTTTAATTATAGTTGTACTTTAGTGACCCCAGAAGCTTATTCAGTGGCTGTTTTGATGCAGGATGTATGTCCAAAGCAATTTAACGTTGTTAGGCACAAATGAGCCAGGGAATATGACAAACTGATCTTCAATCTCTGTTCTAAGCCTCACCTTTCAGTATACCCTCGCAAGAGCAAACAACAGAAAAACTGAATTTAGGAAAAAAAAGTGTATATAAAAAAGATTAAAGTACCAGAATTTGTTTCGTTACTGATGGAAAAGTAATTTATCCAGTTAGTTCATTTCATAATTTATTTAGCATAAATAGTAGAGGCCTCCATGTACTACAGATTTTGGGCCGGTTGAAAGTTCAATCGACATAGATATACGTGTGCATCGCGTGTCTATGTTAAATCGGCCGACATTAAATCTCCAATCCTTCTTAAGGTGCTCCTTGTACCTTGCCACTTTTGAGTTTTCCAGTTAGCCTTTGTGTACAAGGTGACCCACCAAAAAGTTTCCACTGAGGTTTTTTTCTTGTAAACAAGTAAATGAAAATATACTCGAACACGTAAATCTTAGTTTTCAGGAGGACACATTTTTTACATATTTGCACCCTCTCTGTTCTATCCCCTCATGAAGGGGTGGTTGCCGCCTTTAAATTTTTAGCTGGAAAGGGAGGAGTGGGATGTCTTATTTTAAAGGCAATTGGCTTTTCTTCGTTATGGGACCTTCCTCGTTAGAATCGATTGAGTAGTTCGTGAGAGATAAAGTTGTGCATTGTAAGATAACAAAATTTCTTGCTACTTGTGTCAATGAAGAAAGGGTTGAAAATGTCCGCCAACATTATGAAGTATTTCGGGAAAAAAATCTGAGTGGAAAATTTTCCTGTGTGCCACCCAGTATTGCATCGATCAATTTTCCTTAAAATCCTATATTCGTGCTTTATCAGGCCGATTAATAGTTTCTCCCAACGAAAACTGATTACGTTCACCACCTAACTTTATTTCCTTTCTTAAGTGCAAATTACGAACCAAAAGCGCACAAGATTGAAAATATGCTGAATAGAAATATAGAACAATTTGCCCTACTTTTATTTCTTTGTATAATAAATTCTTTACTTTTTATGTAAATAGGCACCCGAAAATGGTCACTCCTTAATTAAAAGATAAAAGATACGTCTGTGGTAACATGCAACGAAAGAATTAAAGGAAGGCGAGACGCTTTTCGGTTAGTTCCCATTTGGAAGTGTCTTTCTTTCGTCGGAGCTTTGCATAACAACTCAGTGTCGTTTAATTATTATTATTATGAAGTGTATGTGTAAGTGCGTCGTAATTATACATGCATGTTAGGAGCTTAAAAAGACTAATATGAAATTAAATGGAGGCCCAGGAAGATGTCTAAAAACAACAAAGTACAACCGTCAGAAAGGATTCACATGTTCAAGGAAAGGCAGCATCACATGCAGTACTACTACGTCAAGGAAATGTTCTTATTATTAGAAAAAAAGCAAGTTGTGTTTCCTTTAACTGTGTTTCTATTAGGTAAGCAGAGACTGAGAAATCGATTTCCTGAGCACGAATTTACGTTCAGTTTCAGTGCTGGTCGGGCATAGTTACTCCCTGCTGGGTAAGCCGAAGAATTTTCCAAATCAGCACGTAGCCGTTAAAATAGCAGAGCATGTCGCCGACTTTTGCCTGACTGCAAGCATACTCATCGTCATACTCTATTTGCCAAAAAACGGTAGAAATTTCTTCCAGTTCTTTACCAGCTTGTATCCTGAAGGAAACAAGTTATTAGGGCCATTGCTTGCAATGAAGAAGCACCACTTTTGGAGAAATTTCCTGATCTGCAATATTTGTATTGGCAGCCTAATTACGTTCGATGCCTGTTTTTTTCTCATTAATTTCGGATGGGATACGTACAAGTACCTCATCTTCAGCGACGTGCAGTTCTACCTTTACAACTTAGTCCTGTTGTTGCTGTTGGCGTTAGCCAGAAAACTGGAATTGAGGTTTTCGGAGCTGAACGAGCTGCTGGAATATAAAACTGAAAATTTTTTGAAAACGAACACCAACCCAAAGCACGAGAACGAGGTTGAATCGCATCTCAGTTTCATTCTGAACTCTGAGCATTTCTACAGTGTGAGGACTTTTAGGGTGATGCACTACGATCTGTGCAAACTGGTCAAACGATTCAATGAAATGTTTGGTAGAATCATTTTGTCCACGGTAGTGTTCAGCATAGCGAATATTTTGGCGAAAGTGACCTTCATTATCGATTTCTATGTCACCCCAAGGAGTGAGGAGGAAAAGCAGAAATGGGCAGTCTTCATGGGGATCATTGGCTTCTGGATTTTTGCTAGTATGGTGAGTAACAAATAATCCATTATGTACAGTTACAATGAGTAAATTACAGGCGCAATCTTTCTTGTTCGCATTCTACGGGGAACAGGTGACTAAAGAGGGGGAAAAAACCACAAGAATCTGTTTCTACTTGTTAAATAAAGTGCCATTTCAACCAAAGAACAATGACCAAAAGTTGGTGCAAGAAGAGCTGACTAACTTTGCATTCCAAAGTTACTCGCATATTCCTTGTCTCTCTGCGGGAGGATTCTTCGATGTTAATTTCAGGGTTTTGGGGTTAATGATTTCCAGTGTAACTTCTTATTTAATGGTCATAATACAGTTCCTGTTGAGGCAGCAAAATAGTAATAATTGAGTTTAAACACGATGTTTGTAGAGTACGTGGACTGTATTAAATTTGCAATAAATTCATCGAGTAAAACGCGGAGGATTACATTCAAGGCTCGTGGGAAATAAACCGGTAGTAAACCAAAAATGAGTTAAAAAAATTTTAATTCATAGAACTGGTTCAAGGTTACTCACATGCCAAATGGTATTCGATTAATCTCGTATTGGTATTCAATTTCATTGTAGATGGTAGCATAAAAAAGTAAAGAAAGGCCGTTTCCGAACAAGCTCAACCTTATTTTCCTTTAGTAAGGAGATAAAGTCTCTTTTCGTAACACGAATATTCATTATTAGCAAAAGCATTTTTCTCAGACCATCGGGCTCATCTACAATAAAAAATTGAATCCCTTTAGGCTATTCATGAAGCATTCAGTAGCTCATATTAGAACACGAGTAAAATGAGAACATGTAGGTATGACTGATCATTTTATTCTTTATCTTTTATACAGCACTTCACAATAAATACTCTAACATCAAATGGTTACTCCTTACTCTTTTAGTCACAGGAAAATTGAAAACAATTACTTTAATAGCTATCTAATTCACAATTGTACGATTAGAGATGAACCTTTCCCGCTCCAGCCCAAATCAACAGACATTCGCGAGTAACGGCCAAATATCTCACAAAACCACCGGAAATTTTGCATATAAAGTTTTGTCATAAATACGAATATTCCTAAACCGAATCTATCGAAAAATAAGTCATGTACAAAGTCGTCATCTATTACAAACTGACCATACGTACATTTTTAAATGGAACAACCTATATATTATTGAATAATAGGAAGAAGCGTATTTTTCTGATTTTAAATGTACTTTTGTATATAATGTATACTCATATGTATATATGTATACTTTTGTATTCAAAACTCGACATATTTAGTGGTCCTCTATGCGCACCTGTCCACTACATTGCGAATCCTCCGTGCGTTGCTACATGGCCTATCGCATTTACTTGAAAAGATAAAAATCATCGTGGAGACAAAATATATATGCATTTTCAATTAATTTTTTTTTAAGTATAAAGTTTTTCCGCACTTTTTAAGATGATTTCCAAGGTCATTGCCTGCTCTGAACTAATCAGCGAACGAAAGACAAATTTTAAACTAAACAATCCATTTGTATTAAGGCCCTTTACACGAACCAGTTTTCTATCCATTGCTTTGTGTATAAGTATTATACTTACTTGCGTCATCAGGTAAGTGCGAAAGGACATCCAATGATGTGTATGCTCGTTACGGTCACTTTGTATGGTAATGCGTAAATAAAACCTAACCGAACCCCAATAATTCCATTAAAACTAAATCAATCTTTCAATGCCGTAGCATTCTATTTATAGTAAATCCTAAAGTTTGACAATTCAAGCTTAACTAGAAGGTGGCGGGGGAGGGGGCGCAGTTAACAAACTAGTGACGTCAAAGCCCGGGGGAGGGGGCGGTACGGAGGTGGACATTGCTGCTGATGGAGCAGGCCAAAATGGCGGAGGTGCTGTGGTAAAGAATCCTCGGTAGTCGCAATTAAAAAAAATAATACGTAATCCTACCTGAAGCCGGCCATTGCGAAGCCCCCGGCGGCGGTGGCTGGGCAGCCCATGAGGACATCAACGGTGGCGGTGAACTCCCAACCGACCCTGAAAAATATAAAATCTCACTCTCGATCGCATTAAATTAGTTCGAATCTCTGGCATTTTCGAGAGGAAAGTATACTTACCGGGGGGAGGTGGTGGGGGTGGAATTCCGGGCGTCATTTGAGAAATCGGACCCCAGGGACCAGCCCAAGGAGGAGGCGCCATAGGGGCGCTTATTGGAGGCGCCATCAGTGGCCGGGGCGCTGTTTGCGGCGCAAAAATGTTAAAGGAAGGTGCACGTTTCGGCATGTTGTCTGCTGCAAAATATTACATACGTTGTATCCGTCTTAACCACATTCGGTAAATCCCAAATGTTGAGAAAAATTCAGAAAGGGTTATGCTGTCAGTCATTCAGATCTCAGACCCGAAAGATGGTATAAAACATCATGTGTTTATAGTAATCAAATATTCAATTGAAAAAATATTTTTTTCCAAACTCATAATGATATAAATATACTACATATATTAAGTAGCTAGAACTAGCCATTTTCAGTCAGTTTTTTACATTGAAAAGTAAACTTTTCCATCACTTCACGGATATTTCCGTAAATGTCCGAAATTTATCCAATCTTAAAGCGGAACGAAAATTAAAATAACACTGAATTGTGAATATTCGCCCAAATTTAGCTGATGCTGTATCTCTTTAATTTAAAAGATCCTTTTTGGGTTATAGTTAATGGTTTTTGCTTACCTACAGTCGGAGGTGGCGGCCCTTCTCCCAATTCCGCCATCAGAGACATGTACTCTGGAAATAAAACCACAATGTTAGATATTACATTGGCAAATACAGGACGATATCCGAACGGGGAAATGTAATCAGTAAACGTTAAAGTATCAGTCATAAATACTTCAGCCCCGAAAGATGGTGTTATAACATCATTTTAAGTTTATTTGGATATCGATAACCGTACACCAAAGTGACGTAGAGAATGTTTAACGAATGGATGGATAACCACATGTACAAGACGGCCGAAGGCCATAGAATGTCAATACGAAACAGAGAAGATAAGCAAAAAGATTGAAAAAAAAACTGATCTAGAAGCCCACGGGCGAAAAATTATATCGATTGGTATTTGCTACCACAACAATTTAGAAAATATTGAACGTTTCTCTTACCCTCATCTATTTTTGTTATGTCGCCACCTTCCATCGGAGGTCCTCCTAAACCTGGTCTCTTGGATCGGCAGTCCTTGGCAATGTGTCCGGCGGCACCACAGCCCGAACACACAATGTTGTTAGTAACATTTGGTTTATCCGGGCACTAAAATATATATACAACTTTGAGTAATAACATACACATAATATACAGTGTTAAGTTTTAAGAATGTATTTATCAGTAAAAATTATGTTGTCAGTCAGAGGTGTTCAGCCCCGAAAGATGGTTAAAGCATCATGTGTAACTTGATAATTAACGGAGTAAATAGTATACTGGAAGTATAATTTGTATTTACCAGCCACGACTTGTGATCACTTGCGCCACAGTTGCTGCATCGCAATCCGTCATTCTCCCTCAAAGTTCCATTTAATTGGGCTAACTCGCGTAGCTGCATCCTTCTTAAATCGTTTTGATTTTCCGGCACTTCCACTCCTTGCCTGATGACTTCTTTGATCTAATTAACGCCAAAACTCTTGTTGCCATTCGACATGTCTAAAACAAAACTTACTCTTTCAACTGCCTTTTTCACACACTCTGGATTGGTAGCGGTTATGTAAGCGTGCAATGGTTCGTCTTCACCTGGTAATGGTTGGCCATCTTTTCTGCCAACTTTTCCTTCTTTGACACTACCTTTACCTCTGATAATGATTTTTGCCCCGGTTTCCTTTTCCATTGCTAGAATTCAAAGTATACAGACGTAAGATAATTGCATTATTCAAAAAGCAAAACTTACTTTTCAATGTATTGCCTCTAGGTCCGATCAGAAGCCCAACAAAATTAATTTCCGGGTGCTCTTCTTGAGGAATCATGACTTTATCGCTCACACGAATTACTGGAGGTCTAAAAACCATCAAATAGAAATCTAAGTGTGTTCTTAAGCATCGAAAGCTTACTTGTAATCAGTAGGAGGTTTGAAGTCAGGGTTAATCGACTGCATCTTCATAACTAAATTGTGCCTTTCCTCTTCCAATCTCTTCCTAGTTCGGAACTCTCGCGTATTTAGCCGTTTACCATCGCTGCTGTAAATGGGTTCGGGAGATGGAGATCTGTCGAAAGAAAATGTTTAAATGTATTTCTGCTCCCTCATCGCTTCATGCCGTCAGTCACTTCTTCGAATAGTTTGAAGCGACTGCATGACAAAAGCAGTGCAATCCTTAATTCTAAAATTTTCGGTTATTGTTGACTACGCTTACTGGAACTACAGGATCTATATTCGTTATGTAAACGTGGTCAACAATATTTTCCCCAACTCCTTGCGAATCTGTTTCCTGAATAAAAGTTTGTTATTAATTGTTATTGGCTGTAAGATAAAATATTAATTATGTGGTGCTAAGGCAGAACCCGATAAAATCAATTAGATCAATAGGCATACCGGCTTCTTCCCTAACACCACAGAATTATGGCTGGAAATAAATGTTTGTCATTATTGCCTGAAAAGTGAAGGTAATTATGGCCTGAAAATAATTGAAATTATTAGCTTTGTTGGCTTGTTTTTGGCTACAAAAATCTATTTAATCTGAAACAGATATTTTTCATTAACACATAAAGATTCTACAGGGTTTGAATGATTTTTCTAAAGGATCAACTATATTTAGTTACATATAAAATATGGAACATTCAGACAAAGGATGCACGTTTCAAAATTTCCACAATACAATAGAAGCGCTTATTTAGCTTCGTGCGGATAAATTTTTACTATTATTTAGATTTAACCTTTATATAGTTTGCATTACCAAGATTCCAGCTTTTGATTGAGAAGTGTATTTTAGGCCAACCATATGACATAAAACATGAGCTAGAAATCCCGTAGTTCCTAAGATATAGCATGTGAAAGTTGATTTTTTTGAGCATTTCCTGCACAGTTTTTGTTTTTTCGCATCAACAAATCATCAAAAATTTTTTATTTGACTAAAATTTAACGTGTAGACCGTCCAAATCAACTTCTGGCTTACAGTAAAAATTTGACTAATTTATGTCGAAAACCATAGGAATAGGAGTTGCGTGGAAAAAGATAATCTAAAGAGAAGTGATTCATCAAATTCATAATGTTGGTCGAAACGCGTAATGAAAATTTTGAAAACGGCATCATTTGTGACGTGAATATTGGCCACAGGTTTGTGAAAACCGCCACCTTCCATCTTTACTAATAATCCAATGACCATGAATGGAATCAAGATTTCAAGAGGTATAGATGGATAATTCACTGGCACAAATCAAATTTATCAGGTATTTACTAGCGTTTTTTGCAATTCATTCTTCAAAAATGAATGATACGCAGTTCTTCTACAAAAAAACCTGATAAATATAAAATGAAATAGTGAAGATTAATAAAACAAAGTCAACTTGTCAAACCACATTTAGGCTGCTTTTTTTCACGTGGCCAGGCACCAATGAACCATTCGTAGATGTGCCCCTGATAAACAATATCCTTAGACCAACCTTTGTTCTGGATTAGCTGGAATGCCCAAGTCTCCTGAACGTAGTTTCCTACTCACTTCTTCAATTTGCAGTTGCACTGAAATGAAACGGGTTAGCGAGGGCAAGCGCCCTTTTGTTAGAAATTGTGTTCCAATTGAAACATTTTACAAATAAATAAAAAATTTTTAAAATGCATTAATTTTAAGATAAAACCTAAATATCCATATCAATAATATAAGAATCTGTTACTAACTAATGCACTCATCTCTTTATTTATTATAATAATTTATAATAATTATAATAGTAACTAGATTATTGCAAAATCTGAGAAACAACCACTAATCACAATTTATAGGCTAAGTGGATCGACAATCGAACTAAGAGCTTCAAACACATCAAGACGCCGAGAAGATGTTTAATCAACATAATCTGAATTAGTAGCAATGGTAAAAAAAATCGTAACAAGAAAATCTCAGAACCTAATTGTATTCAGAATTTCTGGTATCAACAATTTACAGTCACCCACAAATACCTAAGTTGCAAAATAAATCAAATACTTTACCGTCCAAATTTCCCATAATCTGTTTACCAATTCTACGAAAAAATGCCATTTATTGTCGCATCGAGAACCATTTGAAAGAAAACGTACCAATTAAACAAAAGGAATGTGAAAAAGAGAAGCCACGATGTAGAAGAATGTTCACTCAGGACAAATATTAACCCCAATACATCTATGGAAGACGTATAAACATCTAGGATTGGGCGTAAATGTGAAACTATATCACACAACAAACAAGCAAGATTTCAAGGAAGCGTTTGAGCAGATTGAACCTAATAATTTAATAGATTATTATATTTACAAAATCTGTTTAAAGCTATCATTACATTCGCCATGACGCCATTAACATATTCTTTCAGAGTAGTGAAATGGTTTGCAGTCGACGTCACAAGCAGCGATATAACAATAAGAAAAGCCATTTATTGAAAAATAATAACTACATTCCAAATGTCTTCAATTCATGTATTCAATAAAGAATATCCTCAAATGTTGATGGTGGCCCAAAATTGATTGATGTACACGAATTTCACATCAAACTAATAAAGTCTATAAGAACTGATACTTTCATAATAAGGATAATTGATTTTCCAAACCATATGTGTCCTAGATAACAACTTTATTCCACTAACTCTAACCAGAATCAAAAACACCTCACTTGAAAATAGAAAATATGTGGATAAAACGTAATGGGAGGAGAAACTGCGGGAAGGAAGGCACTGTAGCAGATTTATTGCAGCAAGATTGTAAAAGAAGACTAAAAAGATAAGATAAAGGCATATAAGGTGAGGAGCTATGCCCTGAAATATATGGTTTAATGCTTGCAATACCAGACCAAGTTATAGCAACTAATAACTATAAAAAAAATATATACTGAAGGATCCCAATTCCAAGGATATTAGTGGGAGATATGCCATTTATCCTCAGAAATCATAAAATAATTTAGTTTATTCTCTTTGTAATTGAAACTATCGTTGTTCCTTATTATTTCTATTGTTGATTTTTGCAATGGCTTTTAATAATTGTGGCTCCTAATTTTATTTCAGTGTATGTCTCTTTCTTAGTAGTTAACATGTGCTTCTATTTCTAAGTGCTACTTTTTGATTATCTAATTCAGCAACATTTAATAACTGTACTGCTTCTTTTTTTTATGAAGTTTCCCATTCTTCATTTTGTTGAATGCTGACTTTTTGTTCTTATATTCTTGCAGATACAAAGGTCATTATTGTTGCTTGGTTGTCTTGCAACAGAAGAGTGTTTTTTTTCTGTTGGGGCTTGTTGTTTGCTTCATGATATTGCACCCTTTTTACTCAATTTTAGATTTTAGGTTTCAATTTCAAGTCGTCCTTTTCAATTTCTGTACTTTTGAATATCATCCTTTAAAAAAGTATATATATTTTATACCTATCATTTTTTCAATTGTTAAAAGAATAATATCCACATACAACCTGTAAATATCCTAAAATATCAATAGGTTTAGAAAATTCAGGTTTAAAGACTAGTACAGAAGACTATCTTCGTCTTTACACCAAGCAAATACTAATATATGGTGTCATATACTGAGACAACAAAACATTCTGTCAACTCAAAATATACTTACCAACAAAAAACAATATTATAAATAACAAACAAATGATAAATTGATTTAGAAGCAGTAATTGAAATAGTAAATAGGCACTTACACAAATATGCTTGTTCCTGCTCTTTGTTCAAGTTGCAAGGTAAAATTGTAGGCATTCCCGGAATGAAAATTTTATCATGTTCCCCTCCACCCCATCTAGATCTTCTTTTACGTTTTTTCTCTGCTGTACCATCTGAGTCTTCTTGACTGCCTGTAGTAAAAAAAAACGCATTGTATAAACATTTTAATGTAAAATGACTTGTAATATTAGCAAGTGGATTACGGAATGTTATTCTTAACCCACTAGTTTTAAGGTGCATATTCAAAGAACAAAATAAAGCTGAACAAGTACCAATAAACAAAAATTGTGTCAACTTCCATTGAATTTTACTTGTAAGATAGTTTGTCATTCAGCAGAATTTCCAACAGTTTCATTATTGTTGACTCCGCTGAATCTGGCAATTAATATTAATACCTAAATATATAAAGGCCTGTTTATAGACACAGTAATACAAAATTAACATAGTGTAAAACAGTTAAATCAGTTCAAACATTCCGACTAGTTTATAAATCTAACTATGACCTTACCAGTAGAGTGATTAGAATTTTCTCCTTGTGCTTGCAAAAAGTTGACATAACTTCTTGATGCTGCCAATGTGGCTAAGGTATCTTGGATAAGCTTCTCTGCATCAATCTCTGCAGGTGTTCGTTCTCTTTTTCTTGAAGGACTTCTGGTACGACTTCTTTCACGTTCACGATCCCTCTCTCTATCACGGTACTTGTCTCTGGACCTACTGAAGAGGCATTTAAAATGGAGTAAAATCTGATTTTGGAGTCTACGAAATTACTTACCCGTCTCGATCACGATCCCGATCTCGGTCCCTTTCTCTATCCCGGTCTCTGTGCCTTTCCCGATCCCGATCCCTGGAGCGATGCCTCCTATCACGATGACTGTCTCGGTCTCTATCACGATCACGGTCCCTATCTCGGTCACGGTCTCGGTCCCTCTCTCTAGAACGATCTCGATGTCGGGAAACCATTTTTTATCACAAATTTACTTCAATTTTAATAATAAAAGCAAGAATAAAGTGTAAAAATGTTTGAAAACGGAACGCTTTCAACACGTGTACCGTCTATTAGCCAAAGAAATTATTTCATTTTACAAAATGGCGTAACCCATAGCACCAACATAAGTGTTAGAGTAGAAAAACTATCGATAATAATTGATATCGATAGTTATCAAACGTTTCGAATATCGATACCTTGACGATAATGTCTAACGACCCAGCCCAAAAAACTTTTTTTTTTCAAATTACTTGCCCGTCTGTTTGCTTTCTGTCGCTCTTTCGTGCTTTTAATGTCAGTTCTCTGTGCTGCATACTATAGCGTGTATGTCACTGTTAAATAGTTTAACTGATCTTATTCCAGAAAACTCCACACCGGCTATTCCAACACTAGACAGTCGAGCTGTGTTACCATGTGAGCTCAGTTACTGAAGTATCGATATTAACAAGCGCACTTTGTCTGCCGCTGGCACATAAAACGGATATATTATTCTATAGGTTTTATAAAACGAAAACCAATACACGTCATTATGTTGAAATTCACGTTGTTGCCGGTTGTAAGATTTTCAGTATTTGCTGTGCCGCACCTACTCGCTACAAATAACAAAATGGATACACAACCTATGAAATTTAAAAAGTATAATAAACATACTTCTATGACGGAATTCAATGGCATCAAAAAGCCGTTGTTCCTTTCCTGTTCAAAATACTTTATTAAAGAAGTAACGAGCTCCTTACACGAGCTGCTTCACAGATTTGATATATTTACAAATACTAATAATAAACGTGGAGTATACTCACACTAGCATCTGTTCTTAAAAAAACAATTTGCGATAAAGAAAATTCCAGTAAATTGGGAACTTTAATAGAATACGACAAAAAATTTAATGGTATTTAAATAAATACCTAGACTAATCATAACAAAATAAAATGGCGGAATGGGGAACGCGCAATATCAAAACGGACCAATATACGACAAATTTAGCGACACGGCGTTCTGTTGCCATTATTATTTAGAGTTTCATTATTTGCGTTTAGGCTTGAAAATTTTATTAAACGTTAACGAGTAGGTTACCCTTGGATCCAGATACTGATTGCAGTTCATCCACACAATTATCGTGTCTTTCAAGAAGAATTCCTCGTTGAAAACTACGTATTTTGAACATGAGGGTTGGCAATCGATTTATGACGTGCATCGGTTTTTGTATTGAACAACCTGTATATAATTTGATTAGTTTAAAATTTATTTTCAAGTTAAATTTAGTATCGCTTTTAGGCACTACTTAAGTGACTTCACTATGAAGGAAATAAATATTGACTATCATGTGACGTGTTGCATCTCCGCCCGTCCATTTGATTGGCAAACTAACAGAGATGCAAACCTGTGACGTCATAGCCAATAGGGATTTACCATATAGAATGCGTTACTGTTTTGCCTAGATCTCATACGTGTACCGAAAGACGCCATTCCGTACATACATACGCCAACTAAAAGTTAAAAAATATTCCCAAAATTAGATTTTGCCAAAACAGAATAATACCAATAGGTGAATAACTTGTATACCTTCCTGGATTATTTAAATTTATTTGGCATTGTCTTGTGACACGATCAGAATGAGATCATCGATGTCGAATTGAGGTATCTCATTTCATGCTTCTTGAAGCAACCCCCCTCCCCATCCAAAAAAAGAGTTCTTCTACCGTCTCTTGGCTCATCTAGGCGAAGAACTCTTCTTTGAAGCATATCCTAAATGTTCTTGAATGGGTTTAGACCCGGAAACTGTGCTGACAATGGTAATACATCGACATTGTTGTTCTCCAAAAACTCCATCCCAACTCTTGCCGCTTGTGGTGTGTCATTATCGTTCATGTAATAAAGTTATCATGCATCTAAACTAAAAATAGCTGCTGAATATAAAACGACAGGTTTCAGAATTTGATCCACGTATGATCTGTTAGTCAAAAATACCTCTAACAGAATGAGGTCAGTTTTCCCCAGTTACCTGTTCTTCTCTAGACCATAGTTTTTTCTTAAAAAAAAAACGCACTTTCTGAACATCATTGCGGAGACGATTTCTATTGTTAGGTTTTCTCCACACACGCACATTTCTAGAGTCAGGATAAATACCAAACCTGAATTCTTCAGTGATGAGCACAGTTGTCCAATCTTCATCTCGCCATGCGAAAAACGCAAAGGGGGGTGAGTGTTACCTGCCCAAAATTATATTTGCTCAAATTGCAAGTTTTTTTCTGCGACAGGTAAACAGTTTACAAGACCTTTAACGGTGAAATAATTTTTGCGAATTTTGATCTTGGCACTCAGAAAATAATGTCGAAATTTGATTTCAACTCTAAGAGGAAGGAGCCTTTTTAGTAGGAACTTTACGTGTATCGGGATAATCGGAAATTTCATTCTTGATTCGCTATGTGATAACGGTAACTCATAATGGGAATAATATTTCGAATCACATCAAACACAGTAGAAAGCGCTAAACGCTTGTGAAAGTGAAACGGCTGAACGGCTTCATGGTAATTTTAACCATAACTCTTATTTTGATTGTAAATAAAATTCTCAGTGTAGTTAGTACGAGGCAGGGAAGATTCGAACTGTGCACAAAACACAAAGAATGACTTCTTTGGAAAAATCTGGTTATTTAAATATTATCAAGGAATGGCTGTCGAAGCAACAACATTTGCCACAAAACATTCGTAAGTTTTCAATCAATATCTCCACAAGCCTATAAAAGTATTAATCTTCCTATAGGGTGATCATAAAAAAAACAGGCGTTTAAGCATTAGAGGCACGTCCACTGATAACAGTGGTCACTTTTTATAATCGCCCGTTATCACCGTTTGCTTGAAAATATTCTCAAATAGTATTTACATATTTCAGACGACAAGCTGTTAAATAGATTTCTGCACTCCTGTAGGTACAGCCCAGAACAAGCTAAAACGTTGATAGACTTGTTTTATACCTTAAGATCTCAAGCTCCAGAAATATTTGCGAACAGAGATCCCACATCACCCGAATTGCAATCTGCATTTGAACATTTGTAAGTTATAGGTATTATTATAACTGGTCATTTTAATTGCGATTTGGCCAACTGATTGCCGATCCACGCGGCGGGCAACAGAGCCATCAGGCACGAAGGCCGCGCAGACTCACTTATTCTAAAAGAAAAAGTTTCAAATTTGTAAAAAAATGTTCAAAAAAATTAGTTGAATGTTTAATATGCCACAAAACGTGTAGGCAACTTATGAAAAATTGGCCCGGAATAAGGGTCGTTTGCGTGGAATTTGGCTAAGCCACGCTTAAGTTGGGTTTAATTGACAGTTTTTCATATAAAAAAAATCAGTTTGAGTTATCCTTAGATTTAACCCCACGTGTTTTTTAAGTTTCCGTACTTAAATGTCATTTAATGCAATAAAAAAAGTGGCACATCGAAAAGTTTCCACTCAGGTTCTTTTTCTTGTAAAAGAATAAATGATGCTATGTTCCGACCCGTAAACCTTAGTTATCAAGGGGACATATTTTTATATATTTTCACCACTTCTGCTCCAATTCCTACGAAGAGGTGGCTCTCACCCTTAATATCTTAAATGGAAGGGGGGCAAGTGATGTTGTATTTCAAAGGGAATTGGATTCCCTTTGTTATGGGACCTTCCTTGTATTATTTGATCAATAAATAAAATACACAAAAAATAATATTAATATAGTATTTTGAAATTTCACTTGATCCTTCAAAAAATCTGCTATTATCACATTGTTTGGTGCAAAGGGAGATGGATTGGGAGAAGAGAATATGTTGAATGGCCCGCAAGATCTCCTGATTTTTCACCATTGGACTTTTTTTGTGGGAGCATTTGAAATCTAAAGTTTATGTGATCAAACCCAATTCTTTAAAAGACTTGAGGCAACGAATAATCTACAAGTGCCAACAAGTAACTTCCGACTCACTGCATAATGCTCACGAACATTTCGAACGGTGCCTCTATACTTACATGCATGTAGGTTGGAGGTGAACATTTTCAAAATGTACTTCATTAACATGAATGGTAAACAATTTTGTTATTTTTAAATTTCACATATTTATTTCTCACGAACTATTCAATTGATTCCAGCTACGAAAGTCCCATAACAAAGGGAATTCAATTTTCTTTAAAACAAAACATCACTTATCACTCTCCCCCTTTTCAATTCAGATTTTAGGGATGACCGCCACCCCTTCAATGGAGTTAGTGCAGAGTGGGTGGAAATATGTAAAAAATGTGCACTCCTAAAGTCTAAAGTTTAAGTGCCCGAGCACATTTTTATTTATTTGTTTATCAGAAAAGAAATATGAGGGGAAACTCTTCGATGCGCCACCATGTATAATTAATTACTTTAAACGACCACTTACAGTGATTACATTCCAATGCCAAAACTAGGAGAAGCAAACGAAAGAATTTTCATTTACCGCATGAACAGTTCCGATGTCGCAAAGTATGACTACGTGAATTCCATTAAGGCTTTCTTTATACTGGCGGATATAAGAATGATCGTAGAAGAAACTATTCCTGAGGGCGAAATTCCGATATATGATACTTCTAATTTCACTCTGAAGCATCTAAGTAAAGTTAACTTGCAGGTTCAGAAGAAATTTTTTTTCTACTCCCAGGTATGACAAAATTCTAAGCATATACGAGGTATGTTTCTAAATATGTGCATTATTGCTATCTCCTAAATGGCTGTAGATAGTAGATCGGTTAAATTAGGAAAAAAATAGCTTTTTGTGGAATTAATTTAAGAAATCTCTGCAATGTTGTCCAATTTTAACTAATTACCGATACACTTGCGAAAATGCAACTGATAATATTTTAGAATTTTATATACGCACCTCGAAGTTAACCCTCGTAATTTCAAAAATTTTCATTCCTAATAAGGTGATAACATGATTTTACAGATAATTTTTAACCGATTCGTCCTAAAGAATAATCTTTAACAATATCAAGCTGAGCGTCACACTTTCGTGTCTCGAAATTTTTGGGATTTCTTAAATGAGTTCCGCAAAACGCAGTTTTGTAAAAACATTTAAATAACACCGTGTATAATTCCCATTCTCACAGTTGTCTTTATCTCTCAGGAAGCTCATCCCATAAATCTGAAATCAATTCATGTTGTGAACGTCCCAACCTTTCTCGATAAATGCATGCAGTTGATGCGACCCTTTATGAAACCCGAAGTAAAAAAAATGGTACTTACTTTTGAGTATTTTTTTATATAAGCCTCAATGAACGATTTTCAGATACATACTCACGTAGGCAAGTACACCACTCTTCACGAATACATAGCTCCAGATCTTCTGCCTGTGGAGTATGGTGGAACAGTTGGGACTGTTTCAGATATAAAGAAATGGTGGATGGGAAAGATAATGGAGCACAAGGACTATCTCATGGACGAAAGTAGGTGGGCCGTCGATGAATCGAAAAGAACGAATGATAACTATTCGAGGAGAACATTAGGAATGGAGGGTAGTTTTAGGTCCTTAGATATAGATTAACTGTTTTGGTTTGGATGTAAAAAATGCATTTAAATAATAGTCAAACACGCTTTAATTATTGAAAAATATATGCAACATAACAGAAAAATAGTAGGTATTTTTTTTTAAAAGAAACAGTGTTATCTCAGCCTTCATTTTTGGAGAAACCCTTTATATCACCTAAAACCGTTTTTACATTTATTTCGATTTCCATTACATACAGGGTACCACAATAATGTTTTCGAATTTCTATCATTATTACATAGTGCCTTTCTAAAATATGAGGAATGCCAATGGGGATCCGGAACCATCAACTATGCCCGAAATTACTTAAGTAAATATTATGGAATTTTTAATGCTATACGTTACACAAAGACCTTTAAAATATATCTCTGAATTTATTCAGAAAAAGCATAACATTTCCTTTAAAATCATGCGTTAAAACTTGATATTTAGCTCTAAAATCCCGACAAAAATGACTGTTTGAAATAGCCAAAATAATACTATCTATATTTTTATTTTTTAAAAACATTTCTCCATTAAACCAATTATGCCTCCTATGAGATCCTCATGTTACCATCCTAATCTCGGATACATTTATCTGACGAAGAAATAAAGGTAACGATGGCAAGTTTACATAAATACATTTAATTATGATAGAAATTATTGAGATACCCTGTATTTGTTGACAAACTCACCAGAATTTAACTACCGTACGACCAGTCTTCGTCGGAGACATTGCCTTGTTCGGTATTCCTCGCTAACATGTAATTATCCATGTCGATTGACCTACAATTATTTATGGAATATCTCAGCTTTTCGGCCATAATTTCTTGGCTAGAATAGGGTGGCAGTCTCAATTGGAAGAAACACGTTTGCGCTGTCGGAAGACCATTTACTGCCTTGTCTACTTTCATTACCTAGAATAATTCCCAGAGTGGTTTGAAGAGGATATTTTTTCAAAATAATGCTTTTTACATACTTGAAATCTTTGGGATAAATCTGCCAAGTTTGCGGGCAATCGAGATCTACCAGACACAAATCTCATGAATAAGACCCTTTCGTTGTCAGCGAAGCTCTCAAGGATGCTCCATAACCATTTCACCAATTGGCTGTTTTCGTCAAGTTCCCGATATCTAAATTAATGCATGATTAAAACACCAACAGAATACGATTAACTTGTACTGCACACCTTACGATCTTCTTCAGAACGTTAATTGAGATATGCGACATGCCGCACACGAGTTGTTCCAAGTGGTCAGATGTCATCAAACTTAAAAGCGGGACGGGGATTATTCCGGACATACCCTCTCTGATGGCAGCAACCTATTCATTAATAACTCAAAAATAAACTATCGAATTCTTTTCTTGAAAAGTTTACCTGAAGATCAAACTCCTGCAGTCTGAATTTCACAGCTTGTTCGTAATATTGGGCTCGATTTTCGAAAGTCAGGGCTATATTTTTTCCCCCGTGAGTGATAGGAACAATCTAAACAATGTTAAAACGTTTGATCAACTAAGCCACCACGAATCACACGTGTATACGCAACTGTACAGGTAAAATCAGTTCAAATGAAAACATAGGAATTGTGCAAGTGGAAGAAGAACCGCATAAGGTTTAATATACCTACGACAAGGGCCAACGAAATGGATTGCGAAAGAGGCGGCTGATGGGGGCGGAGTTAGTATAGTCGACGTCGACACTTCGATGTTTATATTAGTATCGATTTTGGTAATTTCGCGAAAAAGGCATTTTTTTAAAATATCAAAGCAAAAAGCAGCAATGTAAATAAATGAAAGAAGAGCGATTAATTCATCACTAGAAGTTATATTAATAACCATTCTGAAACGCTGAGACGTCTAGTAACTGGATCTGGACTGACTCCGCCCAATTCAACATGCAGTCGCGCCACCTACATCGTTGATCTTTGTTTGAGCCATATTAAAATTAATGTGGTTGTTTTCGCATTTGCGCAATTGCTATGTTCTTATTTGAGCTAATTCTCCCTGTATAGTATTTCAAATATCTTGGACCCTGTAGATCGCTCACATAGAAAGTTTGGTAATATTTTCTTAAGCCGTTTTTTGAAACATTGATGCTTTTTATAATTTTTGAACCAACCTTTCCCGTGCAACTTTGGCCTTCGAATGTTTGCAAAGGTATGACTTCGTGGAAGTACTCAGCGGTCACTCCGGACTGATCGATGTCTCTTATGCTCCGCAACGTTTGGACGTACATCGAGTCAGTATCTTCTAAATCTTCTACCGAAACTGGTTCTCCTACTATTAGTTTCCATATTAACGCTGCTAGTGGTATGGCCAGAGGCTTTTTCGTTCTTACAGCCACACCAAACAAAATTCCTGCAATTAGTGTATCATGGAAAAATGTGTTTAAGTGGTACTGCTAATAGTTCAATAATTGGGTGTTTTACATCTAAATCTTATGTCTAAAATTTTGCAAATGTTTAATATGAGTTTCATCATTATGCAAAATACTCCAATGACGTCTCTAGTTAACTCCAGACAATGTAATAAGTCCACCAATAAATGCTACAAGTATTTTTATTCTTCAAGGGGATTGTTGCCGGCTTCAAATTTAACTTTTGTTTGACGAAAGGCAAATATGCTACGGTAGTGAATTTTTAGCGCATTATAGTTTACCCTGAGCTTTACCACATAAGGAGAATGAAAACACCAAGATTGTTGGTAATCTTCAAAACGAAACTTACCAACGAATTTAAACCACATCAAGTGCTGGGTGGAATTTAAGTTGGGATTAAGGAGATATTTGTCTCGATTAAATCCTTCATCGTTCAGAGCATTCGGTGTGGGGACCAAAAGTGGTACCACGTTGCTCGTAATCTCTTGACACATTTCCGTAATCGTGTCGTCGAACACTCCACCAGCATCATCAGCACCTTCACCAACCTATTATACGTTAAAATAATGGAGTTAATATTCCACAAAAAGATGGCAAGTCCTTGAACATACCAGTTTAACTTTCCAAGCCCTTGACGGCAATCTTAGATCCTGAGGTTTGATTTCCACTACTTGTTTAGCAATTTGAATAAATATTGGTTTAACCTTGCGACCTAAAAACCGTATTTATGCTTTAAAGAATACTTAAAAATCAAAAAGCAACACCCACCTTCTTGCGAAATTCTTCTAACAACAATAGGGGGCCCATAGTTCTTCCCCTGTACCATAGTCTTGCCAATACAACGCACAAACGGCAAAGTGTACACCCGGGGAGCTAAAAGTGGCCTTAATTTATGGGAAACTAATCCCTCCAGTGGTGGTACGTTGAATTCGGCTTGTTGAGCACTTAGCGGCATCAAAGTCCAGCATGAATATAATTTATCAGAGAAGTTGTACAAGAACTTTAATCTGGCTTGGACAGATTTGACAGAAATTCCTTGCAAAAGATCGAATTGAGGAGGAGTTTCGCCAGGCAGGCCAAAGGTTAAGCATTGAGAAGCTCCGGGAGTTCTTTTAGGAAGTGGTGGGGCTGTCCAGGCTGCGCTGTGTGTGCGTCCTAAATCAATATTACCATTTTATCAAGCGATTATTTATCAAGGAATGTCCAAATAATCCTTTATTATTATACTGACCTGTTGAAATTTGCTTGATTCCTTTGTTGGATAATTCAGCTATGACTTCAGGGTCGCGAACCAATGAAACATGAGGGAGGCCACACTGACCTTCAGTGTTCATACCCCATCCAAATACCTGTAACCAAGTGTTACTATGAATGAGATAGAGCTTCAAGACTTATCTTATGGAGTTTTGAATCAAAACTACATTAGATTAAATTAAGAAAGATAAAGAAACTTAAAACAAATCGATGATGTCTCAAGTTTCAATTCTTTTATTCATTTATCGGAATATTTATAAACACATACCTTTCCACACCTGCTAAGAATGAGCACATGCTCAGTTCCAATAGCAAAATCTTCGATGAAATAGTCATCTAAACTGTTCAGTTGATATGGCAAATAAGGTGGTCTATCTTTAACTAAGCTGTGCCAGGGAACCTGCGGCAGAAAATCATTCATAACATTGCTTTTGAAATTTATAAGATCACTTACCCGATCTATGCCACACACATAAAGTTTTCC
The DNA here is from genome assembly GCF_040115645.1 of Euwallacea fornicatus. Lineage (NCBI taxonomy): Eukaryota > Metazoa > Arthropoda > Insecta > Coleoptera > Curculionidae > Euwallacea > Euwallacea fornicatus. Next base: position 3,244,054 of record NC_089553.1, read on the forward strand.
GCCCTTGGTAAGGAATACAGTTAAGTTAGTACCGCAACCGACCTTCTTGATCCCTATACTGCACATCGTGTCTACCTTTTGGGGTATGGATTTTGTGGTCGTGTGACCAAGGCCTAAAGGTTCATAGTATATCGTTAACTCCAAGTTTTGTCGTGAGAGGTTAAAAAAATACCCAATTTCCCATAATCTCCTTCACCGAAAGTCCAAACCTCCAAACCGTCCTCACTAACACAAGCAGTGTGATTGAGGCCGCACGCCACTTGACCGATTCTGCAGCCTGAAATACCTCACTTAGTTTGAAGTCTTCACCAATTATGTCATGCTTGTCATGTATTTTAGTTAATTAATTAAATTGTATCTTTGATTACGCGACATCAGTTTACCTTCTAATGCAATAACTCTCTCAGGAAGCTTCTTATTGGATGTGGATCCCAATCCTAAACGGCCGTAGTCTCCGTTTCCGAAAGTGAAGAGTTTACCATCGCTAGTTACAACGGCGCTGTGTTTAAACCCGCATGCGACCTAGTATATTTTAAGCTATTACTCAAAAACTTGACAATATACAGGGTGTTTTTGAAATGAATGTACAACGCCTGACCAAAAATTCTTGAATAAAAAATAAGGTGTTTTAGAGAAACTAACCGATATCCAATATTGCTTTGTTTAGTGCCTACAAAGCGAAGCAAAGTTCTCAAATTCATATCGTTTTTTTGAAATAATGGTTGAAGGTTATTTTTGCTAATTTTGGAACTACAAGTTACTACATAAATTGGCGTGTTTTGACGCGACCGGCATTTTGGTGATTTTTAAATAATAGTTTATATCGTTGTTATCCCTCGTGCAAATGGCTTTAATATTTTCTCTATCATAAGCTGAGCAATATCATATACATATGTATATTAATTATGAACATTACGTATTGAATATAGTTTGAAATTCTATATTAATATTGTTCTTGAAAGACGTTAGACTTCTTTTTAGATAATATTCTTTTTGCAATGGGAAAAATATTTTTAATTTCATCAGGGTACGTTTGAATAATGAAACTACCGCATTGAATTTACATCTTTTCCGCCCATTTTAATAAATCTGGAAACATAGCATACTACTTCCTATCGCGTATCGTTTCCAAGACCGATCAGCTGTACCTTTACAAAAGCAGGTTGTATATTTTTTGTACGCTTTGGTACCGATATCACTTCGTAGATGATTCAGTCGAATGTCAACGCGGCGATGAGCAAGACGTGTGTAATTCGCGTTGCCCTTAGAATCAGGGTAATCGGGATTTCTTTTGTTCTAAAGACTCGTAAGGCACACCGCTGGTTTATCCATGACTTGGTGAGTGAAAGTGGGCGGCGTTTAACTATCAATTTGTGAGTGAAAGTGAACGTTGCTGATGTGATTCTGGTTCACGCTATTGGTGCTCGAGGTGAGTTTTGATTTTTGTTTTTTGTGGTTTACAGTTAAGTTTTGTTAAGTTAATGAGAGTGACGTAATTAAACTTTTAGTCGAAAGTCGAAATTACTTGAAATGAAAAAAATCGATAAATGCGATTAGCAATTCTTACTGAAAATACTATATCAGTTTGAGAACTTTGACGTCCGACAACCGCAAAACTAACCAACAATGGATATAGGAGAATTTGCTTAGAACGTCTTATTTTAGGTTTCTGGAGTACATTGTATTGTGCGGTGGTTCTATTGACATGTACAATATCACAGTGATTATCAATTGCATATCCTTAACACCTGCATTGGTAATTTTGGTGTTTTCTGAACAACTAAAATTTGTGGAAAAAAATGAATAGCTCAAACATGATCGCGAATTATAGACCTAAGTTTCGCAACATTAGGAAATTCTTTCTCCTACAAAAGTTGACTAAAACAACCTTTGCTTTACCTGAACGACATCCACATTTTGCAATGCTTCAATTTGTCGGGGCCTGCGTTGCCGGTCACTGTTGCCATGACCCAGTTTGCCATAGTCACCATCACCCCAAGAGAATACTTCGCCACTTTCAGCCAACGCAAGGCTATGCCCATCTGATCCTACTGAGGTTGCTAAATCAGTGATTACGAATCCCTGTAAACTGGAGATCACACTTAATGAGTGGAGATCGTCGGAATTTCCTTGACCTATTATCGAAAACGAAAGCGGCAAGTTTTTTAAATTAGGCAATGACAAAGATCAAGAACAGACCTAAGCGACCATAACTTCCTTCTCCGCAGGCCATCACTGTGCCATTGGCGGTAATAACGAAGGTGCAATTCTGGCCGCAAACTATTTTTCTTGATGTTGAGAAGGATTCTACTGGCATTGGAGATGAGGCACTGAAACCGAGCTCGGCAAGTTGCCCGTGTCTATCTGATCCCCACATGTATGCCTTAAATTAAAGAGTTATAGCTGGAGTCTCACAAATTAATATATACATACAATAACTATAAGTTATAATTAGATTGTTGCTCGTTTATTCGGCAAACATAATAACGTGAGTTTTACCTTGCATTTGCCACCAATTTCCCAGTCTTGAGGTCGTTGCGATGCCCATTGCATAATCTGCTCATCTTGTTGTATTGTCCAGAATCCGTTTATGACAGCAGAAGGGTGGAACTCTTCGTCCAATACACGAGTCACATTCAGGACACTCTCTGGTAAATCGTTTCTGCAAGTAAAATCACCATTTATATTTAACGGAATTTAAAAAGTTAATTTTATGAATTAGATATTTCTTTTTTTATTATCACGTTACCTTTTGACTAAACTATCAGCCATTTGCGCCGCCAAACTAAATGTGTGCAACCAATGATATTCCTGTACTATTTCAACGTCGTTGCGATCATTGTAGGGCGTCAATTTGTAGCAAATGACTTTTTCCAAGTCTAGAATAATCGCTAACGAAGCTAAACTCTTTAAATAAAGACTGTGCATTAACTGAGTCCCCATGGAAACGTGTAATTTTTCCGAGTTATATTGGTTCAGCAAAATTTTCGGCAAGAGATTGGCCAAATTCTTGAAAAACGGAGAATTCTTTATACCTAAAGTATATTTCCCTTCAGTTATATACACTTAAATTATTGAAACGAAGATATCTACCCCGAACACCTTTCTTCATCAAAGCGCATCTTACTGCAGCCAAAGGCAAATTATTCTTTAAATCTTCTAAACTGTAATTTAGTAAACTGATAGTTTTAGACCGCGAAAAAGCTACTGCGACGCTGCTAGTCGAGTCAATCCATTTTAGGCCGTTCGTATCTACTCCACCCATTCCGGTAAGGGTGTAAAGTAAACTTCCATCGTGAAGCGACCAAATATTGACAACTCCGCTTGGTCCTGAAAATGTCATGTAACTTATTCAAAGCAGCAAGTTTTAAAGGATTATCCAAATAATTCTTGCTTTTTGTGGTATATTGACAGAGTCGCGATAGATCTGGATAAATTAATGGAACCACATCCTAATATCGCTCATTTTTACGTAAATATGTATCTCTAATAAAATTCACTTACCTTTTAAACAGCCGCTTGCAAGTAACATTCCACTCGAGTGGATCGAAAGACTGGTAACGGCATTATATGAGTGACCCTGTGAGGAGAACATTAAGCGAGGAACTTCGTTTTTCACATTTTCATGGTCAGGAGTCTGCAAAAATCACATAAAATAGCCGAAAATAATAAATTTAATTAAAATACCCGCCAAACATTGACAGTCCCATAATTAGTTCCTATTACAAGGAGCAAAGGAGTGGGACTCTTTCCAATCAATGGTGACCATGTGACGCTGGCAGGCTCATGGCTCAATATTATGGTGTGCAAAAGTATCAGTTTTTGGTCGGATATTTTCCACAGTTTGCAAAACATATCCACGGATATTGTGGCCAATAATATGCCTATTGAATGGAACGTAAAGGATGCGGAAATTAATTCGAACACGCTATTTACCCCTCGGATCCCACTCAAAAGATGAAATGGCGTTTTCATGGGCTTGAACGGTAATTATTGTAGAAAGACTGTTTACATTGGCGAGCTTTAAAGAGCCATCCAAATATCCAACGGCATAGTGCAAATTTTCATGGTACCAATCCATATGGACAACTGCGTGGGGCACTGAGAAATTCATTAGTATCTCTACCTGTCTTAATTCGTTCAAAATGGTCAGAATTGTAACAGTACCTATAAAATCGAGTTGAAATTAATTGAAAATAGCTCAATTTACACAAGACTTGCCATCAATTTTGCCCACCAACAAATATTCTTTATCTGAAGTTTCCCCATTTTTATTCCTTGGCCAACACAAGGTGGTAATGAAGTCTTTTTGGTGTTCAATGAACCAATTGTAGCCTTCAGACTGTTCCGATCTTCTGATTGGCCAGATGTTTATTACGGTGTCTAATGCAGCGGCTAGATAATCGCCCAATGGTGACCAGTGCAGATGACCTATCAATCGGAATAAATTAAAAGCGTATCATAATTACATATTTACTCTTTATATATAACATCATACCAATTAATTTTCCCTGCAAATCACTTCCAAAAGTCTCCCCGCTGGTGCTGAAAATTAACGTAGAATCGAGAGCCGGTTGTTGACCAGATTTAACGCTCCATAACCGTATCGTGCCGTCATATCCAGCCGAAGCCAAGGTGCAGGTCTTTTCATGCCATGCTAAAGTACTCACTCTATTATCGTGTCCTGAAAAAATTTTTATTAATTAGCTTCAAATAAAGTTCTATTGACGAACAAAATACCTTCAAGCAAAGTTATATCTTGCTTGGGCATAGTTCCGGAAAGGTCAGCGAAGTTTACTTGTTCTAAACTAGAACCTGACATTATTTGCACTTTAGTAGCAATACATTTGAACAGCTGTTGGGCGGCCCATTCCCGTTCTTGTTTTACTACTCTGTAAAATTAAATTTCTATCATTTTTTTGCACGTACAATAATTTGGCACTAAATATTGTTCAACACTCTTCAAGTAATTTGTTACCTACCGATTAGACATAATGTACGCTGAGAGCGCATTTGCCAAAGACAAAGGCCCTACCCCTCGTCTTTCCATGTGAGGACTTAGACAAGTTTCTTCTTTAGGAAGATCCATTAAAGAGCAACCTCCGTGCGTTGAAAGTATGTTTACCAAAGCTTGAGTGACGGCGAAACCTGTTGACGAGAATTTTTTTAATGTTAGGGGTGTCTAAAACGCAATCACTTACCAGATTGTGGAATAACGACTCCGAACGCCCCCATTAATAAATCCTTGGTGCATATATTAACAACTAAATTTGACGAATCCAAGTCGTTCTGAGCCAAAGCTGCTATACTAACGCTTAAATATTTAAGGCAAGAATTGGCAGCACTAGGTAGTTGAGTGGTGAGCTGGTTAAAGTCTTTTGGCAGCCTGAAGTTGAGGAATTCGGATGAATCTTGAATTCTGCTTATTTCCACTCGATTCATGGCTGTTAAGGTCATCAGCCGCACCACTTTCCTTATATCTCCCAAACCGATTAGTTCTAGGCATGATATTAGACTAGCGTAATTTGTAGACATCGATAATAGAGATAAAACGTTGAGTATAACTTGCCTGCAACGGTACATTTCAGTTCTTAATATATTCGAACGCAAAGTAGCTTTTACTTAACCTGCAAAGCAATATTCTGATAGACGTGCTCAAATCTTTAATGCCCAATATTCTTTGTAAAGGAGTGTTTAAGGTCATAGCTTGGGCACCTATGCATTTCGATTTAGTTCCTTCGCGTTTCTCAAATTCCCTTGGTACATTTGGGACGGATTTGCCACCTAGAGGATCGACCCCCGGAAAATTTATCGTCTTCACAAATAAGTCTTGGTCAGACATTCCAAGGAATCTATTTCAAGGGATTAGTAGTGGAAAGAACAATGTGAAAAATAACTTATTAAATACCCTTTAATCTGTTCCATGTTGTCGCACTCTGGTATAGAAAACCTCAAACTTTGCATGTTTTCTTCAGTTATATCGTTATTATCAAGGATAATATCGGGACACTGTAATGCCAGAATGTTCTCAGCTTTATTTTCGGCTAAGTATTTGTTTTTGCACTTATAGCAAATTACATAAAACCTGACAAAAAGTTAGAATTAAAAGAATGTTACCCGCCTTTCAGAACTTTTTGCATACTTGTCAGTAACGTAACCACATACTCCCGGTCCCCATAAAGCCCCACAGCCAGGATGATAAGAAAACATATGGGCATCTAAATAAGGCGATAAATGCTCACAGTAAGGACACACTCCACATTTGTTCGAGATATCGACGAAATTCGTGGTATTTGTATCGTCATTAGCAGGAGGCTCCTCAGAATATTGCACTATATTAAGTTTGTGATAATTTTTTTTTCTTTACGAAATAAGTATGTTCACCATCTTGAGTATTTTCTTGCTGCGTTGGTGTGTCCTCAGGGTTGGTGACATGAATTCCAGGGTTACGTAATAAAGGGTGCGCTTCGCCTCGCACATGCTCACGCTCGTGCAGCTGTTGCCGGACGCGAAATCTGTCTTGCAAAGCTCTACGAAATAAAAGGTAAAATGGTACACACTGTATTGTAATATTACATATTTTCATTAAACTATACCATTGAAAAGAATGGGCAGTGAGTTAGGTAATTATACCTCAAGCCCTCAGAACATCAGCCCGTCTCAGATTAGCTTAAGAACAACAGCAAAATGGGAGATGAAAGCTTGTTTCGACTGTTACAAATTAATACCGAACAAGACTAAAGTTAGTTATCAATAAACTTTCTTAATACATGAGTGCAATTGAATTAAAAATACTCTTTACGAACATTTATGATAACCGACAACGGTAGCGCAACATGACAATAGAGCTAAGATAGAGACTATAAATATATATATATATATATATATATATATATATATATATATATATATATATATATATCTTAGCCAATTACTTCTTCAACTTTTAATTGTACTAAAGATATAAATGATATAAATTGAATGAATGTCTCGACATTTTAAAACGCAACTGATTGAGGACTCTCTTCGTATTTGATTGGACAATATATGGTCAATGTACCACATTTAACGATAAGCGGGAAACCATTGACTTATTGGCAATGATAAAACAATTTTGATGCATTCTTATGCCTAGAATTTTATTGTATAATTTCCCGACAATGTTGAAAAATTCTATTGAACATCGACTTTCTAAATTCTGAAGTAATTTAGACACTTTTTAGTCCGCTTTTTCGTTTTTACTCTAAATAAAATTTCTCAACAAACGTTATACCTTTCCACTCTTTCTGCAAAAGACCGTAATTCTGCATACGCTCGCCTCCTGGGTGCCATCCCTCTACGATGAATATATTCCACGTCCTGCGACCTGTTATAGAAAATAATCCAACCAATTTCAATTTACGTACATAATGTGTAAACTCAATGCTTACAATCTGAGATTCGAGTCTATAACTGAATTCTGACGTTCGACCAGATCATGTGATGTAATCCACAACTCCCGGAAATTGTTCAGATTGCTTGCACTTTGATCGGGTCTAGTTTCCAAGTACGGATGCTCGCACATCCATGTGGCCAGCATGTTGATAGTGCGTACGCTAACTTCCCCTAGAAAGGAAAAAAAGTTTTGGCCTACATTCGCAAACTAATTTCTGTTCACTTATTAAATGGATCTATTGCAAATTTGACTGCTTAACATCTGTAAAAGGTAGATTGATCGAAGAAAAATCAAAGATAAAAAGATACATTTAATTCGTGGACAGGATATATAAACACTCCTACCAGAACTTCTGGTCTCAGAGAGAGCTTTTAAGATGTGTTTCAACGGGAAACCCATTTCTAATAGTGGTGCTGCTATGGGCGGAGGTGGTGGGGAACCAGATCGATTTCTTACATGCCAAACATTATCTTCAGACTCACTAGATGTGAAGAGGTTCTGTCTAAAAATATTGCTACCCAATAACCTCAACAATAATATTATACTATATTCCTAGATACAGAAAATTGAATTGAATTTCGGAACAATATACATCAATATCTGCAATAGTTTGAGGGGAGGTAAAATAATGATAATTTAGAATAAAACATTACAGTAAACTGACCTGCTATGACTGGCAGTGGTTGGACTGGAGCCTAAAGATACAGTTCTCGAACATGAAAACGGACTAGATCCTTGAACAGTAAGCGATGAAGGAGGTATCAAGGAAAACCTCTGTCGTTTGGAACTTCTAAATTAAATTAGAATTGATTAATGCTCTCTTACGACGAATTCGGGCAAACAAAACATGCGAGAGACAAACAGATAGCAGTGGAATAAAGTGACCGTCTAAGTCTATCTGCATTAGTTAGATTCGCTACAAAACGTACAGACAGTAAAGAAGGGCGTTTATTTTGAGTCACTCGCATGTTTGAATTTGCCATTAGCATTAGCACCTTAGGGTCATTCCTTGTGAAAACTCCCGTGACACACTGCAACCGGGCTGGTAATTTAGGTTATTTACTGAGCTGTTCTGAGACGAATTTTGTTCCAAATCAGAAACATTTTTGTGCGAATCGTCAAGGTCACTTTTATTTTTTGAATAGTTCATGTGAAGAACGGTCATGGCTCGCTCGGCATCGGCCACCGTAATGATATTCTTCAACTTGCATTGTTCTATACCTACATCAACCAGATCAGTCATAACTTCCCTAATACAATCCTTTTCTTCTGTTGACTTCTTGTCGTTGACGAGGAACAATTCGGTAAATTGGGATGTCATAATAAATGAACCTGAAAAGAAAAAAAAAAACATTTTGAACGGGCCTAGGTTGGCATATTTGTGAGAACTTAGTACAAAGAGCTACTTACCAAGCGCCTTTAAAGCCGAAAACTGTAAAAACGCCAACTTTAGACACTTATCTTCGACCGATGCGAATTTCCTTTGCAGCGCCACTGCTTCCACGTTATTATCCTGTCTATTAACATCGGAATTTTGCTCCCCCCGTAGAACCGTCTCACTTTGGGAGGTTGCAATTTTCGTAACCTCATCCAAGATATTCGTCACAATTTCATTAGTAAGGCTTTCAACAGTACGCCGACCAGCAGGTTTATCTTGAGTTGTTTTGACGTTCACTTGAGAATCGGAACTTGAATGCACCATTTCCTCGCCGCTGCAAGATCTTTTTCTGCATTCGGCGTCCAACAGCATTAGTTCCTCTTCGCTTAGATCGTAGAGAGGAAAAAACACGTCATTTGTAATGCCCGAAAGTCTGGCTAGTTGTAGCAGGGTATCAGTCGTGAGTCCCGCGTATTTGCTCGTGTTAAATGGCTCTGGTTCTATGGGTTCTAAATTGGCTATTGCTACGTCGGATACTCCTTGATCGTGTTCCCATTGAACGTTAACTGTAGTGATACCTGGCAAAAGAAACACGGGGTTATTCATATTCCTGGTTAACATTGAAAACTCGCAAGCTGAGCTCTTTTCGTCATAACCATTCGCAATTTTGCCTCAATTTAACTGATTTAGTTTTTCTTACTATTTCCGACACGTAAATTGTGAGCAGTAAATCTGCTTAAACCTGTTTGTGCATCGATATTTTTATTGATAAATAAAAATCCATGCCTTTCTTTAAAACTCCTAAAATAACTGCTTTCTTGCCGGTCGTTTTATGCCGACAATACCCTCCCATTTTAAGTCCGCGATCCAGTCCTCCGATGACAGCTAAAGCCGGCCAAACGACGCTACACAGTTCTTGCAAGTTAATATCATCATCCGCTTTCATGTCCTCCACATCTACTGAAGATGCCTCGTCCAAATTATGAGTTTCCATATTCGGGACAAGTTCTTCAATTTTATTTAAACGTTGTTTCAATACTGCGTTTATTTCCATGGTCCATGTATCAGAATCGTGTAGCTTTCTTAATAAACCTAAAGTTATAAATTGTTAAGTTTCGACACAAATAAATAAACATATGAAATATATAAATACCAATGTAGGCTTCAGCTAAAACAGCATGTAGAGGTGCCAAGCTGGGCTCTCCAGGTAAAACGTCTCTCTGAGTTCCGTGGACCTTCATGTCAGTAATTTTTACCTTTTCTCCAGGATTGGTACTGTAAAACATCACGGAAGGATACAATTCAGGGGCCTCAACGTTTTCAAATGCAACTTTAGGATCTTCCCCATTTTTACCTGACAAATTTTGCAATATAAAGACTAATTGATAAATGGTAACTTGCTATTTACCAAAACTCAATGTTTTAGCATCCATATCCAGAACTACCGTAATGTAGTCACCTTGAGTATAACTTTGAAAACAGATATCTCTTTCGCCATTGTGATAAAGACTCCCACTATAAGCTCTATACAACCACATGTCGTTGGTTGATCGGTGGCTGAAGTCTCGAACTGGATATTTCGAAACTCCGATGCATGTTCCTAGTTATTGGCTCTCTATTAGTGAATGCAATACGCGATTGGATAATTGATGGGAGAGAAATAATTAAATAAATAATTTTCCGCTCTACAGTTAGTGGGTAGGGTAACGGGACTAAATTTAAAATATATACAGGTAAATTTATAAGACAAACATTTGCAACGTAATTATGAAACAACTATTTAAGCAACCTGTTACGAAATGCATAATTTTATGTAGTTAGCGGGAATTTGCAGGACGAGCGAACCGAGAATTAATATAATAGATTTGACTGGCAAAAAACACAATAAATTTATCGAAAAAGAAGTATAAGTATTATGACAAACTGTATTAAAACTTGCCTTCATTGCCACGATTTTCCTTGACAATAAGTATTTTCCATTGGTAACAACCAGACTTAATCGCCTGCAGCCCAAGTCCAAAACCCCTTCCTCCAGAACCGTGTACCAATGTTAAATTACCTAAAACAACTCCTAATTCATGCGTCGTCAAAGGCGACATATCTACCCACCTTCGATAGAACACTTGAAACATTTATCCGGATCAAAACCCATGTCATGCACCGGGACATTTCCTTCAGCTTCCTTGAAATCCTTAACTGTCAGCAAATCATCGGGACCGTTGGCGCTTAAAGACTCAAGCGATAACGATTCTAGTTTATTCGAACTCATACTTTCACTCCCTTGCACTTTTGACCACATTTCCTTCCCCAATTGACTGAATAGTTTGGTTACTATAAGCTTTCTCAATGCATCGTCAATGTGTACGACCTTTAACTTTGGTAATATTATCTGCAGCAGCTGTATTATCAAGAGTTTAGGTTTCAAGACTCTTATCTGAGAGCTGTAACTCAGAGCTAGACTGGATGTGTCTAAAATAGATAATAAGGCATACATCCATTTTTTGGTAGCTAAGAGTCTTTGTATGCTGTTGCTCGATGAAATCACTCGTAAAAACAATAAAAAGTCGCTCATCTGACGATCGTTGCCCCATTGGAACAGACCGCTGTTTAAATTTTGGCAACATTCGTCAAATGTTTCAATGGTTTTCAAAAACTGATCGTGCAAAACATTTACGATAATTTCCAAAGGAATAACGTCCAGGTTCTTCGAGTAAATGCAGCAAGACATGGCCAAAATCCGAATAAGTCTCAAAGACGCAATGCTCAACGCCTCGCTCTTTGTGTACGGAGGAACGAAAATGCTGCCCACGTTATTTCCAACCATTTCGAACAAATTCTGCACTAAATCGTTATTAATTACCAGGCTTAAGTCAATAGGTTGGAAGCGAGTGCTTAAGGAAAAAACAGTAACCAAGAGCAACTGTTTGTTTTCGGAATTTTCGGAAACCAACCTTTTGAATGAGGCTGTTAAAAATTCGTAAATTCCTTGCACTATGGTGCGAATTTTCTCCTGAATTTCCAAGGGAGAACTCTCAATTCCTTCTAGATAGTGATGATAAGGTGTGCAGGAGTCTTGTCTGTCTATATTACCGAGCCCAAAACAGCCTTCCAGCAACTGCTGTTGAATGCAATTTAGTACCGTTAAGGTGGGTTCTTTGGTAGTTAGATGATATAAAAGCTGATCCAGACCCTCGTAGCGACTTTGTGCCCTATATTTTTGGTTTAATAATGACTTATAAATGAGGACTGGGTCGTTGCTCCAACCATTATCTGCTATGTTGTAAGCAACCTTCTCTTGGCTGCCATTGAGAACGAAATTCGTGCAAATACAACAAATTTGGCGTAGGTCATTGAGAGCAGGATCTCGACTAGATTTATAAAACTCCACATAAGGTTTTTCAGGGGCATCATCTTCGCTATTTAAGTCCATGGAGGACATATCAATTTTCAAGCTTTTAACAAAAATCAGCAAAAACAAGCAACGCTGCAGTACTTTTTGGCAGAGAATTTCAAAGTCGACTTCTCTGAAGTCGTAGGCGACTTTTTCTTGACTAATTATTTTGGCTTCGTCCCCGTCTTTATCGTCTTCCAAAGTGTCATCTTCCCGGAATTTCAAATTGCACATAATGCTGAATAGTTTTTGGCGCAAGGAGGTGGAAAACTTGAAAACTTCTTTGTAAATAAGATTATTGGTACTGCCTCGGTCCAAAAAACCGGTGACTTTAAGGACTGCATAGAAAAATGTACGCGTAATGCGGTCAAACATTTTCCGCTCTTCCGTGTCGAATTCGAATGTTTCAGTCTCCTGATTTTGAGCGATTCTACTGAAAATATCGTCAGGGTTCCTATGCTCTTCTAAAACAGCGCAGGCCTCCTCGTACTGATAGGGCACACCAAAAGCAGTTCTGCAAAGCCCTTGCACCTCAACGGGAAGGCGTTCCAAGGTGGCCAACATGGTATTAACACTATCAGTGAGATAAGACAGTTCCGGTAGACATTCCACACCTAAACCTTCATTATCAATTCCACAGGAAAACAGTCTACTGACTAACCAATGACGGCATTGCCCTTCTTCCTTGGTAGGAGCTTTTCCCACTAGCATGCCCCCCAAACATCGGCCTATCAGGATCGATACTGTCTTCTGTAAATCTACTATCCAGATCCACGATTGCTCCGCTAATTGAGCCAAAGTGGGTGTTTCGGAACGAGAGCTATCCTTATCATTTTCGTCGAGTAATTCAACCGGAAGAAGCTGATTGAATTTATCTAAAGCAGTCAATACATCCAACAGACCGTTGTACAGTGACTTGACGTACTGAATAGGCATTAACAATAAAGAACTCATCACTTTAAAGAGCATAGCTCCGGCTGCGGATTCTTGCAAGACATTATATAAGAGCTCTAAAGAATCTGGATAAATAACCAATATCTCCGCTGCCTTCTTTAAGATCTGTATCGCAAATTTAAATAGACACTCCAAATGCCCAACCAGGAAATTTACGCTTTCACATAGTTTCAAGCTTTCTAAGTTTGTAATTTGATTATCAAGGGTGTAGTGCGCCAGCATGTGGTTTTGCAGTGATGCTAATAATCTTTGCAAATGGTACACTTTAGAATTTCCAGGGTTTTGCCATTTACTCTTAGATTTTAGCGTCAAAAATTTTGACACTGAACCTAAAGTTTCTTCAGTATTTTTGGCAAAGTTTTTCAGAAGCGCATGCATTAGATTTGAGGTCATTTCAATCTCTAAATTTTTTTTTTTCTCTACGTTTGAGCCATATCCCAGTAGGGCTGCTATATGTACTGGATCTTCCAAGCTACTCAGTATGATACTTAAAAGCATTCGCTGTCCTTGAGAAAGTTTATCGCCACTAGAGAGATGTGAATGCAAGAATTCTACCCTTTCGTTTAAAAGGGGTAATAATAAGGGGGCTCCGACGTTTAAAGCTTCACGCGCAAGGTCATGAATTTGTGCAGGGGATTCTATATCTACCAAACTAAAACGTAAAATCATCAGATATACTACTTACAGATGAAAAAAATTTTAATCTTTACCTAAAGAGTGCAGTCCTAAGGTCTTTGGCGTGCTTCTCCAAAACAGTTGTATTGAGGTTAGCGCTGATACACAAATGGAAATGCGTACAAAGCAATTTCAAATTTACCAAAACGAAATCCTGATGATCTTTGCGAGATTTGAATGGTCGAGGTATGTTCTCCTCATTATAACTAAATGATTTAGCATATTTCTCCAGGAAAGCCTAAATATTAATTAAAATATATTAGAAGCCGAAACTTCATTAAAGCCAAGCACAGGGTGCGCTAGCATATACGGTGGCGCAGGTTATTATCGTAAAATTTAAGAACCTATACAGAATTACTCAAATTCGCTGCTCACCATTGGGAACTCGCAACCACAAGCGATACGAAGTTGGTCAAATTGGATTTGAATAGCCATGTTAGAACTGAAGTTGTCGTCGACTTGTTCAATTTGCCAATAGGTTTTGTCGATTTGAATTGCTAATTAGCCAACATTCCATGACGCACCCTGTACTCTCATTAGGTAACTGCTTTAATACCTTGAAATGAAAAAACGTCTTCTCGTGCAAGTCTAGGCAAAACGGTTTATGTCTGGTGATCTGTTGAGTCTCAGATGGCACGGTGGTCCAAGCGATGGAGTGTGAAGTGCCTGAGCTGATCTGACGTATCATGATTCCGTCTAATCCCATTACTTTCAAAGGACTAGTGATGGGACTGGAAGTGTGCCCTTGGCCGCATTGTCCCATGGTATTCGTTCCCCAGGCAAACACCTGTCATAAAAATTATAATACCTATGCATTATGTTCAATATAAAGGGAGCCAGTATAGGTGTTATATGGAGGGCAAACTTCTAATGGACATAAATCAAGTTTGAATAAAAATATATGACTGTTTTCAAATCAAATAATTTTTATATAATATAAAAAAAGCAATATTATAATATATTAAATGGTCATGAAAAGAAAATAATGAGACTTACTTGGTGATCATCAGAGAGCGCCAAACAATGATTGTCTCCCACAGAAATGTCAATTATTCTATAGGGAGTTAAATCTTCAATGAGTAGTGGTTGCAACCAAATAGCGTCGGCTGAACCCATACCTAAGGTAGAGCCGCTACCCCAAGTGTAAACCTACAAATAAAAGTTGGAAATCAACTTTATTATATTCTTATATCTTAATTAAAATATGATATATGTATTTGGCTTCGGATTAAAATGATTTAAGTGTTCATCTTACCTGGCCAGCAATAGTCAAGGCAAGAGACGACGATGTGGCTGCGCACACCTTCTGAATCACCAAACCTTGAAGCGCTTCAATTACTTTAGGCCGGCAAACCTGAAATATCTTTTGCTTATAAAATCTACTATATACATCTTTGTTTAAATAAAACAATCTCACATAAGCTGCTCACAAATGTAGCCGAAACTGCACATTGCATAGAGGTTAGTGCTTGCAAATAATTCTAGAAAATATCGCGTTTCACGCTATTATTTTTTAGAAATATAAAAATATGAAATTTACGAAATGTTGATCCGCAAATATGACGGAAAAATGAGCAGTTTTGGCTATTTTTGTGAAAAGTTTACTTTGGCGATTTCTCCATGCCCTAATTTTCCGTTCTCTCCACTACCGAAAGACCATACAGTTTTCCCATCCCTGGAAACCACTAACGTATGAGAACTTCCACATGCGACTTGTCCCACATCTTTCAAATCAGCTACCATTGTGGGAACATGTCTTGCTGCATAATCTCCATGGCCTAATCTACCATGATCTCCTTCACCTTTAAAATTTTTATTATACCCTCTGAAAATACCCAAATTATTTCAAACCAACCCCAAGTCCATAAATAACCATCGTCAGTGATCGCAGCACTATGTCTATAGCCGGCATTGATATATTTGATAGTCTTTCCCAGAAACGGTCCTCCTATGCGCTCGGGTTGTTTATGAGTAGCACAATTTCCATGACCTAGTTTTCCGTAGTCTCCATCACCCCAGCTGAAAACATGACCTTCTTCCGTCAGAGCTAACGTATGTCCATCTGACCCTAAATGCAAAATTCTTCACTATATTTCAAAAAGTACACCATTCAATTACTTACCTTTAGAACTAGATAACTTTTTCACAACGCTTTCAAGTAAAATTTTCTTTGGAAGTGTCTGATTTGAAGATTCTCCCAAACCCAGACGACCATAACTGCCTTTACCACAAGCAGTGACGTGTCCATCCCAGTGAATGGCAAATGTGCAATACTGCCCAGCTTCAATCTAAAATTTCAAATTTCTGTAACGTGCAGTTAGCTGTGTTTCATATCATTATTAATTACTTGCTGAATCTGACTGAATATTTTAGATTTTACAGGCAGCAATATTTTTTCATTTTGTCCTTCAGCAAGTTGATGGGATGAATTACTACCCCAAACAAAAACGTCTGATTTTTCAAAGACGCCAAATTCAGATTCATTGGTAGCCGATTCAACTGCAGAACAAGCTCCACCTAGATATTAAATCATAAATAAAATTTATAAATAAAATTGGCGTTTAAATAAACTAACCATAATCCACTGCCATTAAAGTCAAAATCTCCAACATGCACAGGGCAGTTTCATACATAGAAATAGACCCAGAACTAGGCAGTTTCTGTGTTTTATCTTTCAGTCTTACCTTTCCCCCCTCTAATTGAATAATTGCACTCAAAAATAATTCACTGCAAAGCGTAGAAAATGTGATAAAAATGAACACAAGCATGAGAATTAAAGTACCTTTCAATCACCTCTTTACATGAGGCCTCTAATGCCATATCTATCCATTCTAAAAGATACCTTAAGGAGCCCCTTTGCAGTGCTAAACCAAGTAGAATTTCTGATGCCAACAGTTTACCCTTGCTATCTGCTGCTGCCTCATGAAGGACTGAATTTTTTAAAAAGTCACAGACCTAAGATATTAAGATTGATATCAAATATGAGAGTGAAGTAAATAATTAGTACATATTGTGCAATAAATCTTACTTGTTCCAAACTAGTAATTCCGAGATTTGTGAGCTGAGTATCATTTGAAAGACACAAAGGAGGAAGCTTTTTAATTAAATCTACTGTTGTCTCTAACACTGAGTTGCACAGTGAAGGAATTCCAAGTATCATGCTCACTTGCCAATTTTGCTGAAGCAGTGAAAATAAAAGACTAAGACCTGTTTTCACCCCAATCTCCAAGAGGGCTTGAGAACCTAAGATATCATTTATATGATCACATAAATGATCATTTTAAATGTGAATTAAAATAAATTACCAGACAAAGTATCTCTTGAAGAGGTGCTAATAACCAAAGCATTTTTTAAGTTCAGGTTCTGTGCATCCACTGATTTTTCTTTATGATATCTCATCACCAAAGCATAATAAATTCGATTTAGGATTATCATCCTTTGTTTCATAATCACAGCAAACTGGGATGAGGAAAATATTTCTTTGGCTAGTTGTAGCTGCAATTGAAAATAATCCCATAGTTGATTTAAACATGGTTTTATAGATTCTCACCTGAGAAGTAAGTAAAATATTTAAAAATGAATTGAGCTCTGATAGTGTAGGAACTTCATATTGAAAACCAGGGAGGGTTTGGACATCATTGAAGTTCCCTGAGCTTGTAGGAATAGTCCTAACTTCCTTACTCTGAACCAACACATCATACATGGATTGCACCAGGTCTCGATTTGCAATGTTATCTGCATCCTTTTGAGCCCATGAAACATTTGAATTGTCTAGCCATTCAAACTCCACGTTTACAGGAGAACTTTCCATGTTTTTATTATTGAATTCCAGGAAGGATGTTAACTCATTATTTTGTGCTAGACATCTTATCAAATAAGCATTTCATATCTCTACCAGAAAAGTTGTTACTCTGTTGTAAAGGGTGATTATTGGAAAAAACCTCAGATAGGCCTTGTAGTATCAGAGGCACATCTTGGATAAATTCATCTGGTGTCAGTCAGATATTTCATAGTACAGGAAATGGCTTAATCGACGCCTTAAAGTTAGGGCTACTACCAAGAATTTTTTGATGATCACTCCTAAGCCCCTTTTAACGCAAATATATGTAAATATAAAATGGAGCAAAAACGTTGTATGAAAATGGTATATCACAATTAAATTTTGTTTTATCAATGTACGCACTTCACGAGATAAAAATTTTGCAGTGATCAATCATCAGTCATCACTGAGACCAAAATTTCTTTAAGATTTGAGATATTTCTGAACTTTATTGACAATTTTTTTAAACAGAGAAGAAAACTAATGATTGACTAGCAATCCCAATGACAACTTCACTGTCATTTCATTGAAAAGTTTTTGTTTATATTCTGAATACTCCCAATGTCATTCACAACGTCATATGTCATGTGTCCCTAAACTTGAATTGTCTCTGGTTTCAACTTTTTGATTTGTCTTTTGGTTTTAGTTGGGTTCGAAGTGTCGGGGTGTTTGATGCTTGAATTCACTCTTCTATTTTTTTTTTACCGCTGTTTTACCTAAGTTAATAAGTGACTTTCAGTTTTGATTTCACAGAAAACAATAAACCTTATACACATTTGTACTGAATAAGGTAAGTTTATAATAATTCCTGTTGATTCCCATTGTGTATTTTGCATCTACCATGGCCGTTAATTTGAAGATGTTTGTAAACATATCCTCAATCTACTATTCTCTATTTGTATTTTTTTTGCATTTTTTTTCATATTTTCTCATCTGTATTCTATTAGGAAGTATATGTTTGTATTGAAAATGTGCTTTTGAATCTTCTTTTTCTTTCACAGTAGATATGGATTCTGTTGGTTATGAAGGAGATGATTTTAATCATCCAATTGAACCTATGGTAATAATAAACAGCCAGGAGGATGAGGAGGATCATGTAAGTAACGCCCTACTATGCATATCATTTGTGCTGCCAGATCATGGGCTTAATTTGTAAATTCAGTATGATTTGAACATAGGAAAGAGAGCGCCTGGTTAATTCAGGTTAGAAAGAAGTTGAGATAATTTAAAAAATGGTTTACTCATAATATTCCTCAAAAAGTACCTGGATAAATTCTTTGTGAAATTAACTGAATTATCCTCGTAGGGTTCTGTTTTATTCTCTAAGTAAAAATTTCTCAAACTTACTGGACATGCAAATTAAGCAAATAATGTAATCTATAAGCCTTTTCACTGCAAAGAAAAAACTGTTGACTTGAATGTGGAACAAATGTCACACTGCAGATTCATATCCAGTAGTTGACATGTTGCACATGGTGTGGCATTTAACAGATGCCACTTAGTAGGTTCTTGATACAGCAAGGTATCACAGTGATGCCTAGCCTTGCGAACCGTGGCGCATTTTGTGGGATTTTCTGGATTCAAAGGGCTTTGAACTCTATCTGAAATGACAGCTTTGTGAGAAACTATTTGCCCGGTGTTAAAAATTCGGTGTATATTAATAAGCTGCATAGCAGCAAATTGCCAAAAGTACTAGTAGGCCCCTCACAAGACACCTCAAATGATGCAAGATATCAACATAGATGATTACTTCAACTTCCTCACGAGCTCAAAAAATAGTCATCAGTGCTCTTACATTCATTTGACTAAATTTAATGAATAGGGTGCTCAAAATATATAAAAGAAACCTAGTTTTGTTTAGTACACCCATATTTCAACTAAAAAATTCAACTTGACTGCTTTTTATATCTACTTAAACACTGGGGTCTTCATTCTTATATCCTTCCTGCAAAAATATTATAATAAGGCTAACTTTGCCTTATAAGAAAATTACCAGTTTTCAATACACAGGTTGTTTCCTAATACAGTCCAATCGCGTTAGCGTGAACATGCGTTAATATGAACGGCTCGGTGATGTGAACACGAAATTATTTATATTGAACGCCGTATAGTGTGAGGAGCTTAATTTTTTGATACTGTAAACATTTATTGTACATCTGTCTCAGTTTTTGCTTGATTACCAGTGCGGAAAGTCCCTTTTTGCGTGCCTCGAAGTATTTAGCATGTCGTGCGTGTATGATTAGTTGTGTATGTAAATATACTGATCAGAAGCAAATATCGTCCTGTAAATGCTGAAACCAAAATGGGCAAATTAAAGAAAAAATTCGCCAACGTAATGATAAACTGTTACTCTGGACTGAATACAGTATTACAAATGTGAAAGATTGGACTAAAAGTGAGGTGGCAGTTGTTGGTTTGGATGATTTATTTATTCAGATGAAAGCGACAATGAGGATGAAAGTGGTCCATATATTGAGAAAATTAGTCATTATGACGCCGTTAGTTCGCTAAATATAAAGGGCACTGCAGGAAGGGGGTAGAAAAAACCTGGTCAGCAATATAAAAAAAAATCTGGCTTCAATGTGAGAGAAGAACTCGCAAAAAGTGCAGGGGAAAATTAAATTAATCCTTTCTTTTCTACCGAATTAAAATCAATTTTAAAGGTACCGTGTCGGAAACGTTTCGACACTGAAACACCGAAATGTCCGTCGTCATCGACGTTTATCTCGCGGGACAGTTTCGGGACGGTGAAGGCTGTAAGTGAAATCCCGAAGTTTTTAGTGGATAGATGTAGTAGGCAAATACTACATCACCCAGCTGCCCGGACAACAGGCTGGATGTCTTTTGAATGTCATTAAATATGATCATTGTATGGTCGAGTCAGAATTCAATAAATATAAGCGAAATAATCGTATTTAAAAGGATTTTCGGTCAAGCAAGAATGGCAAAAAGTTCTTAAAAAAAAACGGCAGGAAAAAAATTACTGATTACTTTCGTCTTTAAATCATCTTTGATATGTATAATTTGAGTTGGTGTTCATCAATAAACTTCATTTAATCACACTCCCTTTTCTGTGAACATTCACCTTGGTATGAAATACTCACGTTTTTTTTTGGTGTTCACACTATTGTGATTGGACTGTAGTGGTCAAAAATTTAAGGGTGAGTCTGTGGACAATTTTACGGAAAAAAGTTCGTTCGAATATGGGTTCGTTTTTTACTTCCTGTCTGAAATATAGAGCCATAAAATTTTTGTCTGAGCTTTTCCCTAAAAATCTTTTCAGATATTAAATATTTTTATGAAAATTTGGGAACATAAAATAGGTGTAGGCGCACATATTTTAAAAGGAAAACAATGTTTTTAATTTCTCAAGTGGCGTTCCCATTGTTGTGCCCTGAACATTTTAAATGAAAAATATCACACGGCACTGTTTTCCTTTTAATAAAAATACTTTTCTTAATGTTTCATATTTCCCTGAAAAAATGCCTCTTGAATATTGTTCAAGACGTTAACCGTGTTTATGGAAAAATATAAAACGCAGCTCTTCGCATTTCCCTAAATTTAAAGACGAGATTTTTAATTCAAGTTTGCAGGATTTTGCACGACTTTTTGTTGTACCCTCGCCACATTCAAGGATTCTAAGGGTCACTTCTCCAGACTTTCCATGTGGGAGGTAAGTTTCGCCAATCCTTTATGGAAGGTTGCCCTAAATGTCCATTTTAATTGCCAAATATCGTTTACGTGCGAAGCTAGTTTTTCGTGTAACTCGAAAAGAAATTTTAACAATAATCACCGGCGATCGCATAAAATCCGCATGCAACTCAACAATCTCAACGTCGAGAGCAATCTGCTCTAAATATCTTTGCTTGAATTATTGGAGATTACTTAATTGGACCATTTTTCTGTCAGCCTTAAATGGAAACACTTACTGGAAATTTATTGAAGAGAAATTGCCTTTATTGATGGAAGAAGTGCCGGTTTTAATTAGAAATCACATATACCGGGTTGTTCGATAATTAATGTCGTTTTACTCTCATAGATGGCTCAATTTATACACATCGAGTAATAGTGATCTCGTCGCTTATATTATCATATGCCGTTTTAAAGGTTATGTTTTAGGCTTTTTTCAATTGAAAATTGAACGTGATTAGCAAACAAGAAGTTGTCGAAAATTTAAGTTGAAGATGGACAATCAAAGCGAGCATTATCGACACATTTAATTATTTTACTTTCGAAAGGGCAAAAATGCAGTACAAGCCCAGAGGAAATTGTGTGAAGTTCATGGTGAGAACTGCCTTACTGAACGCCAGTGCCAGCGTTGGTTTTCTCGCCTTCGTTCCGGAAATTTTAATGTCCAAGGTGCACCACACGCTGGACGCCCAATCGCCATTGATAACGATAAAATAAAGGCCTTAATCGAAGCTAATCGGCGCATGACAACTCGAGAGATGGCAGAAAAGTTGAACATGTCGAATTCAACCGTTTCTCTGCATTTAAAAAAGTTCGGGTACGTTGGCAAATTGGATGTTTGGGTTCCTGACGAATTGAAGGAAATTCACCTCACCCGACGCATTAACATGTGCGATTCTTTGCTGAATCGCAACCAAAACGACTCACTTTTAAAAAGAGTCATAACGGGCGATGAAAAATGGATTGTTCACGATAACGTAGGACCAAACAGGATAAACCTGCGCAATCGACATCTAAAGCCAATATTCATCAAAAGAAGATTTCGCTATCTGTGTGGTGGGACTACAAGGGCATTCTTTATTTTGAACTGCTTCCGAGAAACCAAACTATTGATTCAAATGTTTACTGTCGTCAGCTATCGAAATTGGACGAAGAAATCAAAAGGAAACGTCCTGAACTCGCCAATCGCAAAGGGGTACTGTCCTATCATGATAACGCTAGACCCCGTACGTATTTAATAAGGCGTCAAAAATTATTGGAACTAAATTGGGAACTGATACCTCATCCACCATACAGACCTGACTTGGCGCCATCAGATTACTATTTGTTTCGTTCTCCTCAAAATCGTTTGAATGGTAAAAATTTCGTTAAGAATGAGTTAAATCAATTTTTCACTTCTAAAAATCAAGGCTTTTTCGAACGCGGAATTTTCCAACTTGCCGAAAGATGGCAAGAGGTCGACCACCAAGATGGCCCCTACACCATTGATTAATATTTATTATTAATATAAGTGTATTCACTTTGAAAAAACGTAAAAAATACGACATTTATCATCGAACAACCCATTAGTTCTTGCGCGCCGGTGCACCACGACACTTGGGTCTACCGGCACAGGCCGGAGATCGTTTAAGCCAAATATTCAACAATAGATGAGTCACTAGTGGCCTCCTCGATTGTCTGATTTAAGTAGTTTAGATTTTTTTATGAGGCCACCTTAAAACTCCGGTTCGCGGCACTCCTATTAATGCGAAAGAACGCAGGCTCACCCTCTAAATTTGTGATATAATGCAGTGAAACATCCGGTACATACAGGGTGTCGAATTTTCAATTTTTTTGCGAACTTTTTTATACCTCCATCGGTTTGATCATATTGCGTTAATTTCAATATTAATTTAGGTTGACGTCACTAGACGGTTCAACCAGGTGTTGGCCACCTAATTCTACCTTGTGATTTCCAATTGTCCTGCATAGTTTTCATTCTTAGCTTGTGAATGGCACGTGAACTCGCCTGCATTTTGTATAAATTAATTGGACACTTGCCCCACCTGTGAAATTTTGATCATTTCAAAAATCGTACTTGATTTCGGAGTTTTGAGTAATTTTTTGCAGTGGAAAGGGTTTACTTTGAAAAGTTGTGTTTTGGACGGCACTGTTTTCAGCTGCTTGAACGTTGCAAGTTTTCTTATTTCTAGTGTTTTGCAGCAATATATTGTTTAATAAGGTTAAGACAAACTTGCAGGAGAGATAGGTAACGTGACGACACTCGTTTCAAATTTTTATCAGTGTAGCACGACCGTCACACATCTCAAGGTATCGGGAAGTTACTTTATTAATGAAAACACATGTTCGGTTACATACGCAAAATTGTGCAGAATTCGTGGCCTCAGTAAGATTGAAGAGAAGTTCCGAGATCCCTGAAGTAATTGGAAAATAATATATTTTTTCAGGCATCTATTTCGCCATTGAAAATATCTCGTAAACTGTTAACCGTAGAAAAAGCTCTTTTATAATCACTCTGTCCAAAAATGAGTAATATACAGGGTGGCCCATTGAAAACGAAACAGAGGCATTTGCGGGTACTTAGAAATGTATATTTGAAAAATGCTCAGACACGTAAACTTTATATTCGAGGGGGACACATTATAAACGTATACTCGCTCCTTTCACTTCAATACCCTAGCCGGGGTGAGTTAAACCCTTAAAATCTTAAATGGAAAGTATGGTCGAGTAGCATCTTGTTTGAAAGGTCTTTCGATTCTCGTTATAATGATACCCAAATTAACTAACTTTTATTCAGTAGTTTTCGAGAAATTTGGAAAAATGTGATTAAATTGCCAACAAGTGGAATGCTCTGTTAAAATCGTAAATTAGGAAAATTAATAGTAAAACTAACAAAAGTTCTTTTAATTGATAAGATACTCAAACTGTTCACCATTAGCTTCCATACAGTAATACAAGTTCTGTTCAAAACGAGTCCTAACATTTTGAAGCATCTGTGGAGTTATCAGACGGCATTCATTAACAATTCGTCGTCGCAATTCTTCCACAGACTCCGGTTCTGTTGCGTAGATCTTGCTTTTCAAATGGCCCCATAAGAAGAAGTCTAACGGAGTCAAGTCTGGAGACCTAGCCGGCCACTCTATAGGACCTCTTCGCCCAATCCATTGTTCTGGAAACTCTCTGTTCAAAAACTCCCTAACACGTCGTGCATAATGTGGATATAATATCTGATAACTCCACAGATGCTTCAAAATGTTAGGACTCGTATTGAACAGAACTTGTATTGCTGTATGGAAGCTAATGGTGAACAGTTTGAGTATCTTATCAATTAAAAGAACTTTTGTTAATGTTTTACTATTAATTTTCCTAATTTACGATTTTAACAGAGCATTCCACTTGTTGGCAATTTAATCACATTTTTCCAAATTTCTCGAAAACTACTAAATAAAAGTTAGTTGACTTGGGTATCATTATAACGAGAATCGAAAGACCTTTCAAACAAGGTGCTACTCGACCATACTTTCCATTTAAGATTTTAAGGGTTTAACTCACCCCGGCTAGGGTGTTGAAGTGAAAGGAGCGAGTATACGTTTATAATGTGTCCCCCTCGAATATAAAGTTTACGTATCCGAGCATTTTTCAAATATACATTTCTAAGTACCCGCAAATGCCTCTGTTTCGTTTTCAATGGGCCACCCTGTATAATAATCAATTGGAACCAGTCGAATGGCCATCGGTCAGATTTGCTTGCAAATGTTCATTCATCATTTGTGCGCAAAATGTACGTACCGCGGCCGAAAAGAAGTACCACACAGTTTATCAAATAAATGTCCTCAGCTTCGCTTTCTACTCGTAAATAGTTTAAATAACAATTACTAGGTGATTAGGGCCTTTCGGAGGTATTTTAATTTCAGCCTAAAAGCTAAAGAGTTATTACGGTTAATTAACTTGGAATGGGATCTCAAACCCTTAAAAGATTCACCGTGCAACTGCACTGTTCGTACTACTGTGGCAAATGTACACATTACCTATTTCTCCTATTGATTTGTCCATATATGGTATTTATTTGTTATTGAGCACCCTGATGATCCATTCTAGTCCGGCTGCCAGGTTATGTCTTTAATGGCACCCATTACTTACACGGTCAACCTTGCATGAGAGGTATTTCTGATAATTAAGAGCTTGTGGACAGTTTATTTTCCATATCCCACGCCATAGAATATGCTGTTATATTGTTGCACATTGATTGTGAATTACCCGGCTTATTGTGCGGATATTCCAATTTTGAATGCTTAACATTATTCGTTTTTTCAGTTTTTCCGGTTATTGAATTTGAGTAGAAAACGCCCCTTTATACGTAAAACCCAACTGTCTGCAGCGGACCAATTCGCGAGTCATTTAAAGTTTTTAAAGAACATGGTATGTCAAGTTTCATTTATTCCGGGGTCTGGTAGATATGTTTAAATACGTAATTTGACTAATTGGTGTTGATATTTTGAGGGAGATAAGTACGGGGTGGACAAATTTCAATGTTTACGTGGGAAATCTCGGTGCCTGCAGGAGATAGAAGAGAAACGAACGGGGGGCATTTTTGACGACTTTTTTGAGCGCAATGTCTAGCTGGCCGATTGAAAATTTTGACCGCCTTGTCGGTTGTAGAAAGAGACAAAAGTTCGTTTTTGCCAGTTTTTTAGCAAAGAACTTCGAATTTTCCTCTATCTCGTATAGTTACAGAGATTTGCCATGCAAACTTCAATTTACCCATTCTTCACACCTACCAATTTGGTGTGGGAAGTAACAATCTATAACGTAACCACAAATTGATGGAGTCTCTCCTATTCCACACATATCGATGGAGTCTAGGTATAACGACAAAAAACCACAACAAATTATTTATTTTCGTACGAAAACCAAAACTCTTATAAGGAGTTTTTCTAACATCTTTGGTAAGTTAATTGAAGCGATTAAGTTTTAGAAGAATTAACAAATCTAGCAAAAAACGAAAAAATGTCCCATAAGCCAAAATGGGATTTTCGAAACTTCAAATTTCACAATGAATTCAATAAATGCAAAACAATTCCCAATTCCAAAATAAGCGTTCAATTTCGTAAAAAAATGTGCAAAGGGATGTACAGGGTGTCCCGGTCGTGAAGTTAGTAAATTCCACCATGTATTCTACATTGAAAAATAAGTGTAGTTTGTCACGTGAATTATGGGCCAAAAATGCTTCGTTACGAAAGTACGAGTGTAAATTAGTCGATTATTCAAAGACCTCGATTGTGTATTCAATAGAATGGTGGACACTTTGAACAACTTTGGTAAGAACGTCCATTGCCGTTCTCCGGTTAAAACACTGAAATGAGAAAAACACAGGCGGTAGTAAAGGAGAAACATGGAAATGGCCTTTATTTTCTTGTTTTGAAAACGTCGCACAAGGAAAAGTCAAGAGATCTTTTTTCTTTCTTATTGAACAGGAAATTCAAAAATAATTTATAACTTAAAAAACCAGTGGCGTATAATTTTTTTCTTTTTTAAAATAACAAGCGGCTTGCCCATACGCACCTCACTGGAAGAACCAAAAGCAATAATTTTATCGTAAAATACGCGGTGCTATTAACTGCCAAAATCTACAAAATTTCATTAAAATATCCCAAACGGTTTCGGACATATTCAAGAATTTGTGATTTTCCAATAAAACTTGAACGCCCTGTACTTTCGTAACGAAGCATTTTTGGTATATAATTTACATAACAAACTTCACTTATTTTTCAATGTAGAGTACCTGATTGAATTTACTACATTTACAACTGGGACATCCTGTATAACGTGCATTTTCGCAAGTGAAATGTAACATGACTTAGAATTCTTTCGAAAATTAACTCTTACGAAGAATATTTGACAGATTAATCAGTTAATTAAAAGTTGAACAAATTGACTATAAACGATTACGTTCCCGACGTGTTAGTTGAATTGCCGTTTCGGAATAAACCACATTGCTTAACGATGTTTCCTGCCAACGCAATTTATCATTGTTCACGTGAGGAAGCCCATAATCGTTGCCACCTTTTGAAGCATGGTCAATTCTATACACTTTTGAGATATAATGAAAACATCGTCAAGTTTTACCGCGGTTATTTCGTTTCATCCTTTATACACGGCCGCAATGAATTCATCAATACTGGATGAAGACTCTTTGTGTTGAAATGATTGAATGGCGTTAAAAAAAAAACAAATCTAGAACATTAAAATCGGGACTGTTTGGTGGCTAACGGACCATTCTGATGTTCCAGTCGTTTTCAGTACCGGCGCGAACAACATCCTCATCATCAACTTTGCAATGTGACCTAGCACTATTTCGCTGGATTTTGATTGGCGTGGTTTGACTCCCGATGGACCATTTTTCCTTTATCGTTAATTTTTCCATAATTGTTCCCTTACACACTGATCGTGTGATTCCGACGGGTGTCGTCACTAAAGTATCACTTCGACGATTTCGTGAGTCGCTTTATGCTTGTTCTTGCTCCACAAAGGTCTGAATACCAATTTTTCCATGAAAATCAGTTTTTTTTCGTGAGGATCGTTCGGCGGTCGTGCAACAGCGGCAAGAAACAAATTTATGTCAAAAAATGTTTTACTTTTGCAAGATCGAATTGGTATTTCCCCATTAGGAGTAACATAAAAGTTAGTTTTCGCCTTTGTTAAGTAGAATCATTCATTGTCACATGTCGGACAACATACTGAAAGCATGGGTCAACTTGCTCTTCTGGCTCTCATCGTGCAATAAAGGTTTTAAGGTACTGGAAATTCTTTCCACAACTCCTTGTTTTAAGATACGATACATAGTTCCTAGTGATTCGCCAACGTTGGCACATAGATGACGAAATGGTGACCTTTGTGTTAGAGAAATTTCACGCAATTTATTGAGGGTAGATTTCCGATTTTCGCGTTTTCTTCCCGAATTTCCTTCTTTCTTAGATTCCATCAAAGCTACTGAAGATCTAGAATCATAACATGTTTTTGCTCTATTCCAAATACGGTTAATGGTTTTTCAGGAAACGGGAAAATCCTGACTGATACGCTTAATGGCGCCATGTTGTAGTTCACCTTTGTGGCAGGATTTTAGTTAAGATCGTGGGACCCCTTGACGTTTTTTATTATCCAAATTTGGTTTTTTCACTTGTTGGGTAATCTTTACCATATCGAAATTAACTAAATAACTATTGGCATATGTGATTTCACTACTTTCATAATCCATTAAATAAACTGAAATCGGACACTTATTTTGGAACGGGGGTGGTAATAAATAGTGTGGCCTTCTCTACTGTTAAATACGATTCTGCATCATCTACCGACACTCACGATGAGCACATGGAAATCACTTTAATAAATTCCTGTCCTGTCTTTCTGTGGGCATAAAACAAACTGTTCCCGTGTATTACTATTTCCGGATACGACCCGTCGCTGAATCATATCACGAAGATGCTCGATAGGGCTTAAATCCGGAGGCTGCACTGGCCAGGGTAAAACATCGATAAATTCTTCAATCAAGAAACTTTGAATGACACCTTAAGTACACGGACGAGCATTATTTCGCGTGAGTCGAAACTTGGTGCAACGGCTCCTGCTTGGAGAACCTCTATAAGCTGAAGAACCCTGTCACGGGAGTCAACGAGACCAGTTCTACCAAGTCAATACCAACACCATCCCGTAACCATAATTTAAAAAATGTTTAATGTATTTACCTTCTAAATTAATGTTTCATCAAATGGCATAAAAAAATTATGGGTTGCTATTTAAAAAGTTATAACTTTATGCTGCCCAGCGGAAACGGAACACTCTGTATAAACAAAAATATTATTAAATCATTGCAGCTTTCCAATATAAATGAGTACTGTACTAAACATTTCATATTGATATTTATACAAAGGCACCAGGAACCAAGGCCGGAGTAATGGCGAACCCTGTATATGTCCCTTATGTTATCGCCGGCCTGCACATTTTTTATATCTTTGAGTACTGAACTGATGACGGCCAGTGTATTTATTAATGAACAAAGGGCTTTCCTAAGGCAATAAATAATTTGTTCTGCTTTTTCGCCATTGTCCCTAGACTCGATTCATGTGTATGCAACACATGCTCAAATGGCAGGATCTCTGAGACGAGTAATATAGCATTATTGGCACTGTATTGGCTGAATTTAGTTTATAACCATAGAAAATAGATAATAATCTTAGAAAAGTAGCTAATCCTAGAAAAGTAGCAACTCGGGTTATAATTTAATAACATTGCGACTATAATACATTTTAACCCTTGGGATTATTGCGTATTCACTTTGTGTACTTTATTTGTGGGTATTTAAATCCCCATTTTTATCCCTTAGTATTTCTTTTACACCTGCTTGGCTTAGTGCATACGAACTTTAGTTATTAATTAACGTGTGAGCAGTATATTTGAGTTTGCATGTAAGTATTTATAAGATTCATAATGAATTTCCTTACCTGCCGTTTGTGAAAGATCGTCCCCCGTCCCCCCCCCCTCAAACCGATCCAAGCGTTGGAGGCATACAATTTTCTTAACAGTTTAATTTTTCTTTCTTAAAACAGGAGACGAATCATTTTGATCCATTTGCGACTGTTAGAACGATTCAAACCTCTCATTTCCATCACCGTAATGAAAAATATTTGGGTGACAAAATTGTGAAAAAAGAATTTCTTGGTTGGCTCCACAAGCAAATAAAATACAGTGAAAGTCGAATATAACGACGATGAGGGGCCCGGGTGAAAAGGGTCGTTTTACCCGGTCGTCGATATATGTAGCCTTGTTTTTTTACTACTAAAGAGACATGAAAAAAGCGCAAAAATTTATTTTAAAAATTCAAAACTATACCAGATAAATAATGAAAAACCTGAATAATTTAATATAACTTCTATCTTATTTATATTTATGTATATATGGTAAAAACATATTATTTATTCAAATATTCAGAAATTTTTGTTTGCCCTTTGCAACGTAGGATAAAATACATCAATTAAATTTTTTTTTATCTCTATGGAACCAATTTCATTTGGAAGCTCTTTCTCGTTGAAACCACTCCATAGCGTAAAACCGTTCTCAGATTTTACAGCTCCTAAGGCTTGATGGTGGCATAAAATCCTCACCACCGTCAGTCTTCATCAATTTCATATTAGATACCTTGAATTGTGAGCACTTCTCTTGTATTTATTCGTCAGATAAAGCACCGCTTGTTTCCAAGTGGAGGTCAACATTTACAAAATCAGTCCATAATTCATGTGACAATGCAAGGTCTCCTTTTATCACAGCGAGAGGCACATCATCTTCGGTTTCAAAATCACTATTTATCTTTCCTGCCACCTCAGCTAAAGGAAGCTCGTCCTCTTCTTCAAAGTCGTCAGCTACTGGTGCTGGTTGCTAACCACCTGCGTGTCGAAGTAATTCGTTTTTGTTTCGGGTGGTACCCTGTTCGAAGCTTAGAAATCGATGATGTTGGGCCCAAAAAATTCATAGCACATTCTCTGTTTTGACGATTTTTTTTCAATTCACTACCCGGAGTTTTCTAAAATTGACTTTCATTGATCTCATGATACCCTGGAAAACCGATTGCAGGATTGATGTGATATTCGGTGGGAGATGTTAAACGTTAATGTTCTCTATCTCTCACAAAATGTCTGTATTGCTCTCGATATTTTTAAGTGCTCTGACCGATCGTCTACCAAGAGCATTTTTTTTTCTTTTTTTTAATTCAGCCCCCCCCCCCCCCCCCCAAAAAAATTGTTGATAAACAGGTCTGACGTCATCCAGGATTTTTTTATTAGACATGTATGACCTAGACAGGTACATGATACATAGATGAAGACTTATTATTCTTGAAACAGCGAGGTTGTTTTGATTTTTGAACAGCAATCAACTGAGGTTTTTGCAATCTTGTCATGTTGATACCAACAGCAAAGTTAACTATTTCCTCGTCGTTCTGGTAATAATTCCGAACTCCTGGCCGCATAGTTTTGAGCCAGTTTCCTGTCTCTGCATCTTGAACACTAACAGCGTCATCACTGATTTTTCCCTATACAACGTCATGACCATCGGAAACTCAAAATCCAAAATTTTAATCAAAATTTTTGACTGTTAACGATATATTCTGGATCTTTATTCATTATTTTGGCAAACGGTTCCGTTTTTGCTTGCAGTATTGGGGTACCGATTGCTGATCCCTTACTTTTTTGCTTTCAAATCACTTAAAAAATGGCTAATCAATATCCCCATGATTGGATAAGTCCAGTTTTTTTATCTTTTGGCAACAAATTTCCGTCAAACGCATTGTTGATATTTTCTCGGTTCTTCCAAATCGTATTAACAGCCGAAATCGGACCCTGTTATGTAATGAAGATCCAACCAGCATTAGAATCGTTTCGGGTTATTTAAAAAAAACTATCTGTTTTTTTATGAAAAATTATTTACTGTCAAAACATCGAATATATGAATGAAATTATATTGGGTCTGCCGGAAAGTTCTGTCCGAGTATGAAGAGGGAAATTTTGCAGTTTTTTTATCCATCTAACAATATTTACTGTACGATATAATTTCCATTATTGTTTATGACTCCTCGCCACAGCGATGGCAATTTGTAAAACCCATTTTTGAAGAACGCCCTGTCTTCGGAGACGAAAAACTCAAGAAGTGCTGCTTTGACATCTTCCCTTTTGAACTTTTTCCCCGCTAAAAAATGTTGCAAACAAAGGTACAAGTGACAATCAGAGGGTGCAAGGTCTGGGGAGTATGGTGGATGCGAGAGAATTTCCCGGCCTAGCTCTGCGATTTTCTGGCGAGTCGCCAAAGTTGCACGTGGTCTGGCATCGTCGTGGTGCAACATGATATGCTTCCCGTTGAACATCTCCATCGTCCATCTTTTCTTGGAGTGCTTTCCTTAATTCATCCATTTGCCAACAGTATTTCTCCGAATTGAGCTTTTCGTTGGGTTTCAAAAGCTCGTAATGGATTGGTCCTTGGATTCCCCACCATGCGCACAGCATTCTCGTTTTAAAGGCTCAATCCAGGTTTAGGAGTGGAGGGGGTGAGTTGTCCGGGATTTCAGTACGCCCTTTTCCTTACGATATTTCCACACGTAATCCACTTTTCATCATCATTCGGTCCAAGAAAGCTTCACTTTTGTTCCGAGCAAGCAGAGACGTGCATATGACGATGCGGTCATGCGAATTTATGTCACTCAACTCATGAGGCACCCATCTGGAATATTTATAGACCAATCCTAGCTTCCGAATATGGTCCGGAATGGTTTGTTGGGCGATCCGCGATCTCCGACGTTCTTAGAAAAGTATCTTGGCGTATCATGATCTCTTCAATATCGTCATCGATGAGAGATGGCCGCCCAGAGCGTGCCTCATCACCAAGACCGAAATCGCCTGTTTCAAATTTTTCGAACCGTCTCTCCTGCATGTCCTTTCCGAAACAGCATCTCCTCCAAAACCTTTCACTAAATTTCGACATGCTTCGGTAGCATTTCCACCCCATTGGAATTCATACAGCATAGAGTGCCTCAAATGAACTTTATTCGTACCCGTGTTTTCGCGATCGCGTCTAGATTAATAATGACGTGAGATATCTTTGCCGTAATTAATTTCGAAGGAAACACGTGCGTACATGCAGTCATAAAGAAACGCGGCCGTACATGGCTCAAGGGCGTGTGCGCATGCATGTTTAAACTTGAAACGAAATTATCGGATAGAACTTTCGGGTAGATCTAATGTTAACAAAACTAATATTTAAAAAAAAACAAAAAAACAGTTGGTTCCTTGTTGCTTAATCGGAATTTGAGATATTTCTTGTGGTTGCAGTTCAAAGCAATATTGCCATAGTACCCATCGATATCTCCTCCTATCGTTCGGTCGCCAATGAGATTTGTATAAAATGGATGGTCTACTAGTGGAATCAGATGCATATAGCTTTTAGTATTCTTTGATTTTAGTTCGGCCACCAGCCGTTCTAGAAATTTTGAAAAATAACGCCTATTTGCATCTGGTCGTCTTCCTCTTCATTTTTTTATGTTTATTTCTTTGTACTCTCCAATGTCGTTATGAGTTCTCTTTACGTAAATTCTATGATTTTTTTCTTTAACAACCATGGCAACTCTAGTATGTAGCCGACTAATTTTTTCTGAAAAGCAACTTTTTCCCCATCGACGTTTTCTTTTTCCATTTTGGGAACGTTGATAGAACGCCTTTTCCTGCAAGTTTTCATAATATGTATGTAATCTTGAGGAGAAGGGTTTGTACTTTGCTCCTTGATAGCACATTCAACGTCACCAAAGTCACTATCGCCAGGTAAAAAACTGTGTCCGGACGCTACAAATTTTGAAATAACTGTTTTTACCTGCCAATTTCTCAAAAATGCATTTTAAAAGTAGAACCATTTTCATATCACGATTCTGACCGCCGCATGGATCACTCCACGAAATCGAAGTTTCTACAGTTTCAGGAATGCTCCCTTCAACAATGTACTTTTTTCAAACAGGAACTTACTTCCTGGGCACCCCCGCCTGCTTCCCCTTCAATCTATACATGGAAAGTAGAGTTTTTTGTACCTCCCGCATAAACTCCACAGTTATGCAACCATAACTGTCTTTTATAGAAAATAATATATGTTCTTAATCTAGGCAATGGAAGTGTTTTCTGCATGTCAAAAGTGATCATCTAGGTTTTTTCATCATCTGTTTTGAGGTCATCATTCATCATTTTTCTACCATTTTCTACTTCCTCTAACTGCGCATTGTGCTCAGCAAAAACTTGGTTCTTCTCTTCTCCTTCAGTTAAAGCATCAATTTTCACCTTTTAATCGTCGCATTTGTTGCATGTGTCCTCCTTAGGCTTTTTTATTCTCAAATTAAACTGTTAAAAATATCTTTTTGTGTGATAAAAAACTGGCAGTGTAGGTACCTTTTTCTAAAAATTCGTTTTTTCTTTGTCCTGTAGTAATGAAACTCATGTCGTGGAAATTTGTATATATATGCGTGACAACAGCATCTTTCTGCTCCATTGACATTATGTTGTGCCCACCACTTACACCACGCCGATCGAGTACTGTTAAGTTTCGTGCTTTCGTAAGGTTCGTTTTGTTGACACGTGCAAAGCTCTGACAAATATGTCTCCGCAGGCTGCTATTTGTTTTTATATTAAATCGTTTTGAGAATTGTCGCTATTGAGAGTTAACTGCATTGACAACTTCTCTTTTCACTAGCTCTTCTCTTACACATGTTGTTACGAACGCAGTTTGCACACTATAATCTGCCAAGTTCCAGTGATGATCGAAAAAATTCCGCCGATCTTCCACAGGTACTCTTTCATGGCATTTTTTTTTTTTTTTAGCACATTTACGTACAAATTCAAAAAATTTCTTTGCCTTCACAAGTTTTCCTTTTGCTGATTGATAATCCTTATTGCTGTTAGTGTTATTTTTTCTTGTTTTTTTGCCTCGTTCCGGATATTTCCTTTTTCTTCCCGTCCTAGGTCGCCCTTTGACAGGATTGTCTTCCGCATCTGTGTTTGATGAAACGTCTCCGGAGTCAGGCTGGTAGATTTTGTCCTCAATGGAATCACCGGAATCTTCATAAAAAACATTACCTTTTTTCGGCATATTTTCTTATGCTCCCGTATCTACTGTTACTGTAATAACGTTTTCCATTCTTCAAAATGCATGCTATGTTAAAAAAATAAGTACCTACTTATCATACTGTATAATAGAAAAATAAAAATAATAATACTAACCTGCATATTTTTTTTCGCAATTAAAAAAAATATATATGAGTGTGTAAAATGGAAAATTCTATTCGCTCGCTAACATAAACGTTAAACTTGATGTAATTTTTTTCTTTCCAAGAGCGTGAATAACAAATTTGACACCTACAAAAATGCAATTATGTTACGCATTTGTCAAAAATTCAATAGATAAATTCGCATAAAATACTCAGATAACTTTGATTCCTGTTAAATGTTAATAACCAGCGAAACATTTACGCCATACAAATCTAAGCGTTTTTGTTTTTTTTATTGCAAAACTTTTTCGTTTTTTTTGTGAATTTTCCAAGACAGATCTATTGCGCACATTTCACTGCGACTGATCTGAATTTCTAGTTCTTTATTGCAAATAGTTTAATGCACAAAATTAATTACGCCTGGCATAGTTATCTCATATTTTAAAAATTTTTCGGTTGGTTCCTTATTGCGTAACTGGGTCCAATTGTACCTCATTTACAGTGGTACTGTTGCTTTCACCTGCTTCAAGTTTAAAAATTACATTCTCCTCTTAAATGGGCAAAACTTCTCTTTTTTGTGAAGTCTTGTTTTTAACACAATAAAATTACAATAACACGAAAAAGCTGAGTATGTACAATGAACACAGCTTCTAACGTACATAGTCCTCGTTCCTAATTCAGGAATTTTCTCGATAATTTGCATTCTCTCTACACTCTTCCATAAAAAGTTAAATTCTCTGAGACATTTACCCACACAAAACATAAATGAAAATATCGATACATAAAAAATTCAGATTCTATGGCTTAAGTCAACAAACCCCTTTGTCGCAGTTTCAGTTGCTTAGCGAGGGTAAATGGTTCACAGAGATTGATTTTTTTGTATATTTATAGTACGAGCCCTAATAATTATATATCGGAACCCATCATAATCTTGATATTTAACAAAAATTTAGAGTAAACAATTGTTAATATGATTGAACGAATTATATTTTCAAAATGCTTATAGAGTGCGTAAACAACTAGTGCAAACTAATTTAACGAAATTACTGTTTAAAACCAAAGGTGACCAGCTTTAAGAAATAATGTAGATTGTGCTTGATAAGTGCATATACAGGGTGCTTAATAGGTACTTGCACTTATTTCGCGGAAGGAATCTTAACTCACTTTACTACAAATATCCCTATGAATGTAGGTCGACAATGTCTTCATTTGAGAAGTAGAGGATGTTGAAATTTCATATTTAATTTGTTTTTTATTTTTTTTTTCGAACAGGGGTGCAATAATCGTACAAACTTTGGTATACAGAGGGGTTTTATGGCGCAAAATTCAAATATTGTCTCAATTTTTTTAGTACTGACAGATGGCGCCATATGTAGGATTCCATCACATTTTAATTGGCCCTAATGTTTTTGAACAACACTGTATGCCACTTTTATACTAATAGGCTTATCGTACATTTATTTCCATTGAATAAGAGTGCTCTTGGAAAATGTCTGCAGAAGTAACCGTTTTGGAGATAAATGGGTTTGCAATTAACATGATTTCGGTAAAATTTTTAACAATTATATATATTATTTATAATATTATACATGTAAAAATAATATAAACTTAACAAAAATAATTGAAATTACCGAAATTACAATACAATAGTTGTTGGAAATGACCATCTTCGACTTCTATACATTTGTTATATATTATTTTCTATACATTTACGATTTTGCCCAATTATTACACCTCTGCCCGAGAAGATTTAAAAAAATGTTAATAATGAAATAATTATATATAATAATAAATTAATTAAATTTCAACACCCCCTAGTTCTTCAACGAACACGTTGCGGACCCACATTTATAGGAATTCTTTGTGATAAAACCGGTAAAAGATTTATTTCTAAAGAAATAAGTCTGTGTACTTAATTAACACCCTGTACATTGGAACTCCTTAATAAATTAGCTAAGTAGGGTGCGATGACTTAACTTTGACCTCTCTCATTGTCTTAAGTGTATATCACTCATCGTCACTTGAAAGCCCAAAGTTTTGAAAAATTCTCAAATGTAGTTCGATGAGTGCTTATTTCCCAGAAATTAAGAGAAATTGTAATTTCTCGCCGTATTAAAGGAAAATCACTTTAAAGAAATAGCAGAGGACTTGAAATTGTCATAGTGATCAGTTGGGAATATTGTAAAGTACCGTAACGACTGCGGTACTATTGAAATTAAATGTAGCAGTACTGGTCGTTGTCGGATTGTTAAAGAAAGAGATCGACGGGCATTAGTGAAAATATACAAACAGAGACGGAGCACTTTGCGTGAAATCAGTGCTCGACGGAACGACAAATGTGATTTAAATTTATCTAGAGAATGGTGTCGAACATGGACAAACAAGTCCGGACTTAGATTCTACAAAGTACGTTGATTTTTAAATGCTTTATTTAATTTTCGTTAGGCCAAAGAAAAACTTCTTTTGGGAACTACTCCCCACCCCCCCCAAAAAAAAAAAGAATCGATTTACTCGGGCAAAAGTAAAAGATTTGTGGGCTTACGAGAATTCGAAGAAAATGATCTTTAGCGTTGAGCTCGAAGACGTCTGTATTAGAGATATGAGTAAAGGACAAGAGACCTTTCACAAAGGCTGCTTAAAACGAACCGTGAATTTTGCCAAAGGACTAATGATCTGGGGATGCACGTCTGCTAAGGGATTCGGTCAGACGGAGTTTATAAAGGGTACAATAAGTACTGAGAACTACGGACAGGTACGACGAAACGAATTGCTTACGAGCATACGTCGGCGGTACTGTGACCTAAATTCAATTTTCCAATACGACGACGTTTCTTGTCATATTGCCCGTTCGACAAAGCAACGGTTTGGCGAAAATAATATTAATGTAATCACTTGGCCTTCGAGCAGCCCTGATTTGAACGTAATTGAATGTGCTCGGCATAAAATGGCGAGTTATCTAAGAAATAATCCTTAAAGGAGCCTTGGAGCTCGAAAATTATCCATTAAAGGACACCTCTTACATCTGAATCTTGTGACAAATTGGTAACAAGTATACCTGCAGGAATCCAAGCGGTCATGAAAGCGAAAGACAGTGTTGACAGGTATTAATTGGAGCTAAAATGTGTTACGTCCCAATATACAGGGTCAGTCAAAAGTAAAGCAACAAATAAAATAATATGTAATATCTTTAGAATTGTTGAACGGTTCTTGAAATTTTATTACTAAGTCGAATGAATTTATTAACAAATAATAATAGTCAACAAAATTTGAAATAAAAGTAACACCTCCAGTTTAAATTATAAAACATTTCTGACAAAGGATTCAAAAATGAAGCAACATAACGAAATGAATTTAGATTTAGATTATATCTAATATTTTATAGCATAAACTTTTTTTTTCACTTCAGCAGATTTACGACTCATAGATTCCAGTAAACTCGTAAGGGTTGATTCTGGAATGGAATTCCTGGCTCGAATGATGACGCCAAAAAGCTGGTCACAATTTTCAAATTTTTGTGGGTTTTTCTCCCTCGCTTTACGGTCAACGATTTCCCAGATGTTCTCTACGGGGTTTCGGTCTGGGCCCTACGCAGGCCATTTCATTACACGAGTGTTCTAGTCGTCAAAAAATTATTTTACTATCTTAGCAGTGTGCTTAGGGCCATTGTCGCGTCGGAATTCCCCCGACAATGGCAAATCTTCTTCGGCGGACGGCACCATTGTGTCTCATAATTCGTGAATATTGAAATCGGTCCATTACCCCATCAATTTTAATCAGTGGATCCACCCTAGTTCCCGAAAAACATCCCCGCGCCATCACATTTCCTCCTCCATGTTTCACGCTGCAACGAGCGTATTTTGGATCAAACTCCTTGTTAACAGCACGACGTATCCAGCAAATACCACCACTTGAATGCAAGTTGCATTTGCTTTCGTCGGATAAAGGCACTGTTTTCCATTTTTCCATTGTCCTATCAATGTGCTCTTGAGCGAATTTCAGCCGAAGTCATCTATTTTTCGCAGAAACAAATGATTTTTTGGTCGGTTTTCTTCCAAATAGGGTAAGTTCTGGCACACTTCTTCGAGCAGGACTAACAGAAACAACTTTGTTTCCACATCCAGTACCAGAAACAGTATCCAGAAATGGATCATCTCGGGACAAATTTTCGATAATTTTGTCCATTTCTTTGGCCGGTTTTGCTTGGCTGTCCAGATTTTGGTCTGTTCACAACGGTTCCACGAATTGAAAAACCTTTGATTGTACGAGAGACAATACTTCAATTCAGTTGCAATTGGTCCGTATTTATGTTATTATTTAGTTTATACCCGACCACCACTGAGGAATGATCGAATTTCGGATCTTTCTATTCTATTCTATCTTCTATCGATAAACTGCGACCTTAAGGCATTATTTACCACTAAATCGAACAAAAATAGCCGGGGTGCAGATTCAGAAATGCACTGGCCACTAATAGGGAGTGAAAATATAATTTTGTTGCTTTACTTTTGGACTGTCTTCAAAGGGATGCGAGAAATTGTTGGGCACATAAGCAAAATGAAGTGGGTTGTTGCACATTATATAGTTTATTTACAAGTGTAGAATCGAAAACTTAAGGGATGATTCCCTGTCATATTTTACGAGAAAATGTTCATATAAACGTGTGTCCTAACTGGCACCATTTTCGAGATACTGAATTTCAAATTTTTATTGAAAAATCGAGTTTTTCTTGATTATTCAAACTTGTTTTCATCTTAAATAATTAAAAAATCATAAAAATACCAAAAATTAAGTGAGTTACGAAAAAAGTCAAATGACAAGAAAGTTGTATTTTTAATTGTTTAGTCTGATGCGAATATCAAATTCAGGAAAAAACGGTGGCGTGCAATAGTCACATTAGTCAGGTAAATATGTGCGACGCCACTGGAATTGTTATTTAAAATGTAATAACATTGAAGGTAGCCCCGTTTTAGCGCAAACGAACATGCCAAGTTTCATCGGAATCGGCGCATAGCTTTTTGAATAATTAATAAAAACTCGTTTTTTTAATAAAACTTTGACACCCAGTATCTTGAAAATGATGCAAGCTGGGACATACGTTTACATGAACATTTTTTCATAAACTAATGACATCACTTAAATTACGCCCTGCATGTGTATCATTATTAAGACTGCTGGTTTTCTAGTGAACTATATTTTTTATTTGTTGCTATATTGTTGTCGCAGGTTACATGCAATATTCCTTAAAGTTTGTTGCATTTGGTGTTTAACGGTAATTTCGTTAAATTGGTTTTCGCCAGTTGTTTACGCCCTGTATAACCATTTTCAAAATGTAACTCGTTCGAAGATATTAATCATCATTTGCTTTAAAATGTTGATAACTTTAAAAACTATTATGCGTCCCATCATATGTATAGTTGTTGGGGCTCGTCATTGCAATGTAAAATCGACACTGCCACCGTTCAATTAGAAATTCCTAAACAAGAGACCGAGACTTGCAAAAAAGCGTCGTTTTATCAGTTTTACATACAAATCGCAGAAAAACCACAACCATACATGGGCGTGTCCAGTATGTGGATACATTAAAAAGACATTTTCCGGGATTTGTCTATAAAGCCGCCGAACGCGCTTAGCCATTGAAGATCGCTAGAGTCGCTCTTTGAATGACTTTTCAAAGAATGCCAGTAGTATCGACTTTATACTACGATTACTATACTACGGTGTACAGTAATAAATTCGGTATTTACAACGCATTCGATTTTTAGCAAAGTTGTTTAAAAACGTCAGTTTTTATGTAAGCCAATGCGCCTTTGGTAGCACTCTGATGCTACAGACGTCACCCCCTTAACCGGGACGACACCCTTAAAAGTTTGAATGCAAAGGGGGTTCAAGTGATATATCATTTTTGAAAATAAAGCAAAATAATACTAAAAATAAATTGTTTCTGTGCTTAAATGTCGTCGATTTACTTGTAACCTTTTTTCACGAAGTATTTCTGAAACACCTCAATAATCTGAGCGTTCCTTCAATACAAAATTTAGTTCATTTCGTTTAATGCGGAAAAGAAGCATTTCGCGTAAGTTGTCGAATTGCGAATAATCATGAAATCGATATTTTAACAATGATCCGAGAGAGTCCGAACACAAAACGAGATTGTTCGATTATTTCGACAAAAGTAGCCCGATTCGTCATCACTGATCAAGGGACCATAAGTAAAATAGAAAAAAAACAAAGTAAAAATCGCGGTCGTGTGAGAAATGTCCCACGGAACAGACCGCAAATAATTGGTGACGATAGAAAATTTAATGCACTCTTGGCATTAGAAGAAAACCT
Source organism: Euwallacea fornicatus (assembly GCF_040115645.1). Lineage (NCBI taxonomy): Eukaryota > Metazoa > Arthropoda > Insecta > Coleoptera > Curculionidae > Euwallacea > Euwallacea fornicatus. The sequence goes on from NC_089553.1 coordinate 3,285,510, forward strand.
GATTGCACCAGCCCTGCAGATAGCTCGTGAAAATTTAATCAGTCATACACCCGTTTTGAAAATACTGAAAAATGCAAATGTCCGGCTTTATGAAATGCAAATACATCAAGAACGGTTTGAGGATGATGGGGATCGACGTACCGAATTTTGCGAATGGATTATGAATGCCGTTCGGTAATTAAAAATATCTATGGAATAGGTTTTGTTTACTGAGACGGCAACTTTTACGTTAAATAGACATGACAATAAACAAAATTGTCGATATTGCTGCTGCAGTGAATGCCGGGTGCGAGAAGGTCGCAGGCAGTACCCGGCGAAAACAAATGTTTGGGCGGGAATCACAGGGAACCGAACATTAGGACCAATATTTTTCCACGAAAATTTAAACAGTCAACGATGTTTGGAATTTATCGAAGACCAACTAGTTCCTACATTATCTAATTTATTTCCTAGTGCAGTAAATCTAGACATGCCGGACGAACCGATTCGGTCAGAAGATAACTGAGCACCACCACGTTTTGGTCGGAATGTTCGCTTATACCTAGATGAAACTTTTCCAGATCGGTGGATAGAAAGAGGAGACTCAATAAAATGGCCGCCGAGATCTCCAGATCTCGCTCCTCTCGATTTTTTTTTTTTATTGAGATAACCGAAATCAAAGGTTTGCAATACGAAACCACATAATATCGACGGAGTTTAAGGACGTATAAGACAAGAAATTAGGCAAATCACTCTAAATATTTTAGAAGATGTGAGAGATGAGTTTTATCGCCGTTTAGGGCTCTGCCAACAAGTCGACGCTGAACATTTCAAACAGTCGCTCTGTTAAAGGAAATAATAATTCGATCGTTTAAAATTTTCTTAATTTTTCGTGTTATTTTGCTCGATGATGGAAAGTGACGTGTCAGGTAAAGTCAGGTCGAAAAAATCTTTAAAATGATATATCACTTGAACCCCTTCTCCGTTTAAACTTTTAAGGGTAACTGACACCTTAGCTAAGGGATTGACATTGGTAGCATCAGAACACTGCCAGAAAGTGCATCGGCTAAAGTAAAAATTGACGTGTTTAAGCAATTTTGCTGAAAATCGAACACCTTGCAGGTACCGACTTTATTCCAGTTAAAGTTGCCGCACTGTACGTCCCGTAGCGTCGTTATGCCCGGGTACCGAACCGCCAAAAATCTCCTTTTTGCAGGCGTTAAAAGCAACTTCGTCGTTACCACCGACGCCTAAATTTCGTTTGTAAAACGAAGAAAATGGCGTATTGCAGGCTTTTTTACAAGGGAGTAAATGCAAACCTGCCCAAAACTTCGAATGCCCGTCGCTAATTGCGACTTGCCCTTTTAACCGACGTCATTATTCGCGACTTTCACTGTAATTGTTTTTTTTCCAACTTCATCGAAGCCTTAGAAGGGAGGAGGGAGGGAGGGAGGGAGGGAGGGAGGGGGGGGGGGTCTTTTAGAAACACCCGGTATGATCAAAAAGGAAAGCCTGGGGACGTTGAGATTTTTACAATCATTATTTCAGATGCCACCGAGATTGGAAATGTCAGATTCCTATATAAAATTAGAAAAAGATGTGTCCTCTGAAAGTCCAGAGATTACAATATGTCCAGTAAACAAAGGTCTTTCAAAGAAGAGGGTGGTGAGGTCCTCTTTTAAGATAAAATTAAATGGGCACGATTACTGTAGCGAACCAAAGGAAGATTGCAAATTGAGAAAACGAAATAATGGCGTTGCTGCGAGAGCCGCCAGCAGTAAAACCCCTGTAAGACTGATACCTAAAGATGAGGCAATGACTGAACCGTATGCGAAGAGGAAAAGCAGCCCCCTGGAAAAATGCCCAATATGTAAAAAATACTTCAGGAGAATGAAGACGCATCTCCTGAAACACGAAATAATGCAAAACCAGGAAGCTTGTTCGGGTTTGATCTGTGAGTTTTGTAATAAGGCCTTTAACAGCCAAAGTAATTTGCAAATCCACATGAGGACCCACACGGGGGACAAACCGTACGTGTGCGAGGTGTGCAACAAATCGTTTTCTCAGAGTTGCAACTTGGTCAATCACATTAGAACACACACGGGTGAAAAACCCTTTAAATGTCCTCACTGTGACAGAGCTTTCACGCAGTCGGGAAATCTGAACAATCACATTCGACTTCACACCGATGAAAAACCCTTCAAGTGCCATTTCTGCGAAAAAGCCTTCGTGCAGAGCGGAAATCTAAGTTCCCACGTTAGAAATAACCATAGTGTTAGGGATAGCCACGACGGACTTATAGCTATTTAATTACTGTTTTGTTTTCATTTATTTTATATACATGTTTTACATAGATTTCAATTTATATTAATTGTAATTATTTACGTTGCCATACACAGTATGTTTTCTGGACTAAGATTGGTCAAGGACTGCAATTTTTATCTGGCATTCACTACTTAAATCACGTACATACGTTTTTACTCGATAGTGCCATGTTTGATGATCTCATTGTGACCTTTTTAGTATTAAATATCGATGTTTTCAGGATTAATCCCTGATTTAGTAGCGGATTTCTCGTATGAGAAATTCTTGTATGGAAATACATAGAGTAAGACCCCGCCTCGCGCGGGGGGTGCGCGCCGACAGGATCAAGCGTTAAGTGAAATAGCGTTAAACGAGCTTATTTTAACATTTAAATAATAGGGATAAGTGCAACATAAAGGTTAAAACTACTTAATCTGTATTTTTATCTTTTATTTTCTTAGATTTTTTGCTAAACCCTTTTTGACTAAACGAACAATCGGTAATATTAAGTTAATTATTGTCTTTTTTATTGTAAATCAAAAATAAAGTCAAAAACAGAGTTCGAAGAAGAGGAGGTTATGAACGAGATGAAGATTCTACTTCAGTAGGTATTTTTGGTTTTTTTGCCAAGAAGTCATCTAACGTCGTTCGCCTTTTTCTGTTTCGTTCATTAAGCAGCTGTCGATAGCATCCAGAGCACTTCATCTAGCTTTTGAGCTTGTGCAAACATTTTTATCATTTTCTACTAACTGGTCAACAATATCAGTAATAGCGGCTAAATTTTTTTCCATAAAATCAGTCGAAAGTTTCTCGTGCTCATCATCTTCACAAAGAGGAACGGCGCTTTCATCCTCCTTAATCGCTTGTTGTTCCGCTCATCCTCCAAGATCCTCATTGGAAAAGCCATCACCAGATGCAACTTGAGGCAATTCAGCAATATCTTGTGCGCCCGTTTTCCTTAACTAAGTTGACGATTTCGTTGGCGTCAATAGCGGACTCGCTTTCATCAACATCCTTCGTCGACCTCCGTCGCACATTCTTCCACACTCCTTTTAGACATTTCTCCGTTACCTCATTCCAGGAAAATTGATCTCATCTACAGCATTCGCGATATTATAGTTTTTCCAAAAGTATCCAAATAGATTCTCTGTTTTCTCCATCGGTTTCATTAATTGGTTGAAATGTCCGTCGAAGAAAATAAGCTTTAAAATTTGCTATAACTCGTTGATCCATTGGTTGGATTAATGAAGTTGAATTTGGTAGCAAGAAAACAACTTCTACTGGGATGCATGTTGTAAGATCCAAAATTGCTGGTGAAGATGATTTTGAAATTCCCCTCGTTGCCTCTGGGGCCTTAGAATGATACACAGGCATAGGTTTTAATTTTAAATCACCATTAGCATTTCTACCCAGAATAAGTATTCATCAATCTTTTGGCAGCTTTAAATCCTGGCGCACGCCCCTCTCTGCGGGATAAATAGGTATATTTTGGCATGTCTTTCCAGAAAGGTCCGTTTCGTCAACATTACAAACTAATTCAGGAGGACAATTACCTTGTTCAATGACTTCTTTGAATTTTGCCGTAAATGCAGCAGGGGCTGCGTTATCACCACTTGCTGCCTTCTCGGTAATCTCAAAGTTATGAATATTGCTTCGGTTTCCAAAACGATGAAACCACCCTCGACTAGCTACGAAATTTTCACTATTACCTTTTCCATTTTGATTATGAATAAAAATGTCTTGATTTTTCCGTTGTAAAAGGCTGGCTTAATGGCACGTTGCGTTCAACTTCATCATCAATCCAATAAGAAAACCTTTTTTTCTTTATTTCGTCTAACACGGTGTTTCTCGAACGGGTAATTCTTGGAGCAGAGGTCGTAGTGGTTGTTGCCAACGATGATCTAATTTTCTCTTCATTTTCAAAAATTATCCGTACAGGCGATGTAGCCGATTTTGATATTTTGCTGATATGAAATTACCGTTCACCTGCTTCCAATGGTCTGATAACATGCATTTTTTTTTTCAATAAATTGCTTTTTTCTTTGGGCTCACCCATTATCGCGAAGTGAAGCCAAAAAATGGCACAAAATGTATGAAAGTGATGAAAATTTAATTGTAAATTAATTTTAGAAACACAGGGTTATTTTAGAAATGCTACAATAGCGTTCGCTGTTCATATAACGTGTGCTACAAGCATAAAAACAACAAATTTGTTTGAAATTTCGGGGTATCCCCTTATTACCGGGAAGCGTGCTGTAGCGAATCAGCGTTAGAGGAGGTAGCGTTAAGCGGGGTCTTACTGCAATTTCATTTCAAGATCATTTGTGTGTATTTTTTTACCGTGATTTTAATTTAGCTTTAAATTCTTTGTAGGTTCGTAAGTTTTTTACGTGCAATTGTTCAATTCCAATTCCAAATTTCATCACAGGTTTTGCGATTTTTAAATTCACATTCATCCAACGTTAATCAATCTTTGTACACCGCGGTTCACGTTTCAGTTGTGAATCTTAGCGCTTGTGACCGCAAAACATTTATTTTTATATGTTTTGTTTAATATATTTCTTATATTTTTTCTTGTAGATTTGATTCATTTGTAAGATTTGCAAATTTGAGATTCTTATCGTAAATATCAGGAATCATAACTGTGAGTGAAGCATTTTCCACCGGTTACTCCAGTTCGGAGTTTCTTCTGGAATTCAATTTGTTTACAGGGTAATCCGAATTTGATATTTCGATCGTGAATGTCAATGGTTGTAGTGGTAAAGTAGACGTTCATTTTCCTTCCTAAATAAGCTCTCTTTGAAGGAAACGAACGTGGAAAAAACGATAATTTTTTTGTCTGTATTAAGCCCAGGTATGAAGACGATGCTGTCTCGTAGTCGATATTGCCTGAAAAATGTATTTTTTTATTTCCTAATGTCAGGTTGTAATGTGATTTTGTTTGTCTATTTATTATACGTTTATTATGATTATTAATGATCTATAGTATATGCTGTAGCCTAAGATTTGGACTGTGGCTATTTTACGCTTTTTTGTAACGTACGATAAAGAATGTTCCTGATCTGTATTGTAACTGAAATGCATCAAATCGGAAGCTATTAAGTTACATTATATGTATACATATACAAATATCTAAATAATGTAGTTTTGTAACCCATACATCTTGCGATTAAATGAAATTAAAGCAAACGAATGTTTTATTACCTACACCGAGAGTTTTATAGTTTTAAAGCGAAACGCTTTTGATACGAAATAAAATAGAGTTTTACGGTTTTACTAAAATAACGTTATTTAATTTCATACTGACCCAGTAGATCGGCTTACCCTGTTCTGTATGGGTTTAATCGCACTCTGCACAGTATTCGCCATTGACCGAGGAAAAGTCGTAGCAAATTCTTTTTGCGCATGCGTCATGCGCCGGCTCGATCGCCGCATGTCAGAGGTAAGAAGTGATGTCATTTCCTCAAATTTCGTGGTTAAACGAAAAAATCAAAATTACCTCTTTCCATACTTCCAAAGTTCTTTTAAAATTATTATTCGTTTAAGAACAAGTAGATGATACATCCTTGGTAAGTTGGGCGATAATGTACGATATATAAGTCTGTTGGATGTTGTTACAGTATTTGTGAGGCTTACGAAATTCAAATATTACCAAAATTGTACTGTAAGAGCTCACGGACCTACTGAACTTGTGTGTAATACATACGTCGCAACACCAACGTCGGAAACAACTTATGAAGTACCTTATCGGCCAGTTTATAATTTTCCAAAAGAAAAGGTTTTATTATACAGGGTAAGCTTTATTCAGAATAATTGGATCTACAATTTAGCCCTGCCAGGCAAATTACCTCAAAAACTGGTGATGGTCTTACGCGTATGACCGTACTTGTGGCGTTGGCCTATTTCACCTGTCACATTATACTTTGACATTTTTTACATCTCAATCTAAGAGCATATCAAGATACAAGAGGCCTTCACTATAGTAATGGACCGGAGGGTCTACTGCGTTTGCGCCTCCGGAAATGTTCGTCAAATTCGTGCCCTCCGCTGATTTTCCCGAAACAATTAAGACACTAGTACAGTTATATTTGAAAATTTGTATATTTCCAGAAATAACGTTTGATAGATTTATGTTTAAGTTTTTAAATAAACGAGTTGAAGGGTGGGCGCAGTTATACCTAAAGGCCCTTTATATTGGATTGTGCCCCTAAGCATAGCTCGGTCCTACTCGAAGCATGGCTAATTAGATTTTCGAAGAATTCGCATCTTTTAATCTCAGGACAATGATGACGTCTTGAGGGTGTTCCACGTTGAAAAGTTAAGTATTAACGGGATAAAGGTTTAAGAAAAGAACGTTTGAATTTCTAGTAGGAGAGGGTGTCTCAGCATAATGGGCCATTGCAAATTTATGAAATTTATAACGAAGTAAACTCATCTACGCCTTACAATTGACGCTTCATAATCGTAAAAGGACCCTCATTAAAGAACCATAAAAATCATAATGATTCCCATAAGGTCCCAACATTTCTAAGAATTCTTGGTATAGTACTTGGAAGTTATAAAGTTTATTTCCCCTCTAAGCTCACGACAATGCCCAATATCCCTCTCATACATTTGATGTTTTCTATCATAAATAACACGCCAATAAATTTAAAAATAATTTGAATTTATACAGGTGCAGAAACAGAAAGTGAAGCATTGATTGAGTTTGAAAAGGTACGAAACAACACAGAAATCCGTTCCACTTTTGAAACTGAGGAACCTGGAACCATCCGATTGTCGAATATTTCAAACCTATCTGACACCTGATTTTTTTTTTTTTTTAATTAAATTTAAGGCCGTGTTTAATTAATTGTTCATATACTTATTTATTTATCTAACAAGGGCGGAAAGAAACTTCCTACATGTATTACTAAACTACTGCCTTAAATTCGCGACTTATACCCCCTTTTAGGTAAATCTGGAAACATCGCATTTTACTTTCTATCGATTATTATTTATACGACCTATCAGCTGTACCTTAACAAAGGGCAGGTCGTACTGATATCACTTCGTAGGTGATTCAGTCGAATGCTAGCTCTGCGATGAGCAAGACGTGCGTAATTCGCGCTGCCCTTATAATGGGGGATAACCGGGATTTCTTTTGTTCTAAAGACTCTTGAGGTACGCCGTTAGTACATCCATGGGTTAACCAGTGAAATTAGATGTTGCTGACGTGATTCTGGCCCACACTTCTGGTGCTCAGGGGTGAGTTCTGATTGTTTTTTCTTGTCGTTAACAATTAAGTTTTGTCAAGTCAAAGGAAACGTCGTAATTAGTATTTTAGTTTAAAGTCGAAATTACTTGCAATTTTGACTTTCCTGGAAAATATTTAGGACAATCCTTCGACGTGGTCAAGAAATGACGTCACAATTTGAGCTGTTTGAAACACTTTTAATTTTGTTGCGTGTTTCATTGTGTTGATTTGTTCACGAATTTATATTAATTTTTTTTTGAATTTCAGATTTCCACTATGTACGCCTTTGCTTCAAGTCGATATTAATTCGAAACCCTAGCTGTTTTGAAGATTTGCTTCAAGAATTCATATGAATTGTTTTTGTTTTAGGTACCAACTGTGTGCGCTTCTGCTCTAGTCTTCAATAATTCGGAACTTTTATTGTTTCGAAGAGTGATTCAGAAATTAATATTGATTTTTTTCGTTTCAGATAATCACTGTGTGCGCCTCTGCTCTAGTTTTCAATAATTCGGAACTTTTATTGTTTCGAAGAGTGATTCAGGAATTTATATTGAGTTTTTTTGTTTCAGGTCACAACTACTGTGCGCCCCTGCTTCTAGACGAAATTAATGCGAAACTTAACTGTTTTAAAGACTTTTCAGGAAGTAATTAGAAACTTTTTTATTTTTCAGGTCTCAATTGTGTTAACCTCTGTGTAGTCAAATTTGATTCGAAATTCTGTTTTGATATATTTTTCCAAGGAATTCATACAAAATACCAAATGCAATCGTCATGAGAAAATTTTATAAACGAGTATAATGAAGATTTCCGTAGTGATGAAAATACTAGTACAATTAGGAAGAAACATTTTCAGCATGAATTTAGAATTTATGTTTGAGCAGGTACACGCACGGTCAAAAATCTTGGACCCCCTGTATAAACAAGGTTGATAGTTGTTATTTGGTCGAATTTTATAATGGGCAAAAGTTTGTTATTTTGAAAACAGAAACGAAGAAACATTAGGTAGGGCTAAACTTGCTATTATTGAATGCCTCATTTTGGTTAGGAATTTTTAGTTAAATGTTGTAGACATTTCATGAACACCCAGCTTAAACATTACTTGCGCCCATTTTTTACATAACAATAAGACTTGTATATATATATATATATGTATATATTTCTAATTCGTCTTAGAATTATAGCAATACTTGATTTAGCACACCCCATATCGGCCCACTTGTTTTTAAAATATTAGTAAATCTCGCTTCTCTTATGATAATCGAGGTCCTAATGGTGGGCCCTTATGAAACAGACACCCTTTACGTAGGGAGTCTTAACATTGCGACATTACCATTCTCTGCGTTCTACGTCATGTATGTTTTGCGTTAATGCAAATATTGTAAGAAACATATTTATTATTTACTGCGTCATATAAGTGAGCATTCCTTACATATTATATTAAATTAGTTTAAAATGGGTATATGCGTTATTAAATGTTTTTAGGTTATTATCACAGTTAGTTACTTTATCACAAAGTTAGTACCGCCAGAAGGTTCATTTAAAATCATTAGTAGCAATGTAGTAGAGAAGATAAAATTATTTAACGTCCTAAATCATTTGGATCCGCCTTCGCTGCCACTGTCAGGAAACCATCCTTTGGGTCCAGGTTTTCCCCACTTCGCCCTGGTCCTGCCACGAACCTCTCTGGTTACTTCGCTAATGGTTGTCCCGCCTGGTGTTTGAGCCATCCTTAATAGATTAAGGCAAATACTTAATTGTAGTGTTAAGGTGAAATATTTTACTGTATTCTTTTTTCAAACGGAATTGACTGAGATGTGCTTCAAAATGTGTTGGAAAATTTTAGGAAGAGACTGCAAATGTTTGTTAATAAGCATGGCGGAGAATGTTAATGACATAATTTCTCAACATTAAGAAATTACCAATAATGAAATCACACAGCAAACTTTTTAAAATAGTTCAATACTGTTACTGGATCGTGTATTTCATAAATATTTCATGGAAAAGGTATTTAATGAAAACTCCAAAGTTAGCAACGTGGTTCAAAATTACCTGCTACTTTCACTAGCTTGCCAGGAGCTTTCGGCCTGCGGGCTTCTTCCGCTAGATGATCCACTATCCAGCCTCACTCTTGGCAGGTGGAAAGCCTTAATTTTGGGGCTTCTTTGTAAACGAGGAGTTTGTTGCGAGCTTGGAGAGTCCGGCAGTAACCACCTATAGACAAAACTTTAAATTATAGCAGCTGACACATGGTGTTCATTATTTCCGAAGACGCACACTGTCCAGTGGAATTCCAAAGATTCTCCTTTAATATCAATTCAGGTTAATTAAGCATGGTAAAAATCGACGCTTGCGTTAGTAAGGATAGCATATTCAAATATCTGACCTGTCCTTTTCGGTATATTCGCTAAGAGATCCCCCCAAGCTTGGTTGACTCGAAGACCGGTTCAGATATAAAAATGGTGACTCTGAAGTGACCTGGCTGCGACCACTGCTATCAGGATAGGATTTCCCGAAGTCCACAGTCATTTCGGTCATTGAGCGCAAGTCAGCTTCACTTCGATATATTGACCTTTTCATTCGTAATAATTATAGTGTTTTCATGCTTTAATACAAAATTACCTCCTGTACATAGAAGATGGATATAACTGGGGTTCTCTAATGCTGCTGCCATCATCGGAGTCATATTCTGTCAATGTTGGCAGGCTGCCACGTTTAGATATAAGGTATTTTTGATCCGGACCTGCAAAGTTGTTGATTAAAATTGTCTAAAATATCAGTAAATAGGCAGTTACCAATGTCTTCAGGTGTTAATATGCGGATTATCACTGTCCATTTAGGCGGTTCGAAAACATCTCTAAATCGTACATCTTTACTGATTCGTTCGAAGTCTTCTCGTATTGTGGCCTCTGAAATATTCAAATGCGTAAATTAAATAAAGTGCGTATTTAATATTAACATTTTAGAACTGAACTTACAACATTACGCCACAGATGTACCGTCTTCAATAACGTATACAGGGTGTTTTAGAGTTGGCGCGATTGAGGCAAGGAGTTCAGCTCAGCAAAATATGAAAACAAGTTCATACGAACATAGGTCCGGAAATATTTCAATTTCCGAGATACAGGGTGTTAAGTTTTTTTTATTCGTGGCTTACAAATGCTGTAACTGATTTTAATGAAATTTTTACGGTTTATTAGAACAATTATCAGACATCAATTAGACTCATTACATTTGACCCAGAATTTCCAGGGGCGTACCCAGCGAGATGGTCGGTTTTTTTTGCAGAAAAAAAACGTTCCACAGTTTTTTCACGTTTTATGCAATATTCGGATAAACCTACTAAAAATATATATTTTTTTAATTAATAAAGGGTAAGAAAATTACGAGAAATGTTAAAAGTTCGAGCATTGCAACCCTGGCCTCACCACACATAAGATGTTTAGTGGAGGTTTCCCTCGTTATTGCAGGAAGTACAGTCTTTGTGTTCTTAATTTTTAATGGTGTAATTTTAAGGGTGGCGCTGTTGATGCATTAAGGCTGGCCACATCCGTCGTATATGAAAATAAATGACAAAGCAATTTGGATGGTAAAAGCACAAAGCTTAAAAACAGTTAGGCCCTTTAGTGATACCATGGGAAAACACTATTAAAATTATCATTGATGGAATTATTGTATTTTAAGCAAACGGCTTAAGGTAGCTAAAAAGACTTCCTTAAACCAGGCGTTTCTTAATGAAGATTCTATATATGAGAAAAGATCACTCAGGGCCGTTGGCAGAGTGCACCAGTAAGGACTATGCAAAAGAGGAGTGGAAAAGTGGGACACCTCGTTCTACATAAAGAACCAAAACATCCGCATAAATTGGTAAAAAATTGAAGGATGAAATGCTGGAATATGTTAAATATTGTTTTTACTTGTGTATTTTTTGACGTAACAAACATGTATACAGGGTTACTCATATAGTAGATAAATAGTAGTTTTTCCTGTGGGATCCTGTATATATATACCCATATATGTATGTATTATGACGTTTTTGAGAAATCCTAAACGAATTTCATGTAACACCCACATCTAAATTCGACAATTAAAAAGATACAAAAAATTTAAATAACTATAGAACTATTAAAATTTAAAAAATAACGATATAAGTGCTATAATCTACTGTATGAGATGTTCATTTGTGGAGGCGTTTATTGAGCTTCTTGAGTAATTTTATTTTTAACTCTTATATTTTTGGGTTTATTTATATACATCATATGTTTCAGGTAACCCGATAAAAAAGTCTATTAGGGTGAGGTCAGGTGATCGAGCAGGCCTCTCTAATTGCCATATTGCGCAAATATTTCAATAACTCTTGAATTTAGCCATCGTCATGTTACATGAAATATGTTCGGAATTTCTCAAAAAAATCATAACATACATGGAGTTACATAAGAAAAAAAAGAAGTATATCTACTACATAGTTACCCATATATATAAGCCTCTTCCGTCACAAAATGCACAACAAAAACCAATATTTGATATATTCCAGCATTTTCATGAAAAATGGTTTCTTCAATTTCTAACGAATTTACGCATGTGGAACTTTGATCCTCCACGTATATGCTCCCTCTGAGGATGACTATGTTTGATCTTCAAATGAGGATCGAAAATCACCTATTTGTTTCATTTTGTAATTATGTATATGAATAACAAAGTCCTGTGAAAATTGTACTTAAGCTTTGATGGGTGAGGAAGAAGCCCGCCCAGCAATTTAGTAATCAAACACGCACCTGTGAGTAAAGTTCTCAATGTCGATTCGGTGGTAATGATCTGCCTCCACTTCATTCTGTCTGTCATGGTTAGTTGAGAATTAAATATTTCGGCGGTGTCTATAACGTGACTTTCTTCGGGCTCGATGGGTTGCAGCACCCTAATCAGAACGCTCCAATTTGGAACCTAAATTTATAAATGATGTATTGATAAATTCGTGATTAAAAGTGCTGTGGAAAGATTGGAAAGCATAACTTGTACATCGTCATTTGCAGATGAAACGGGTCAAAGATGTCTTTAACTTCGAACTTAGCTACGACATACTTCCAATGAACAAAAAATGTTCCAGAGCATCCTGTACCAGGAATTTTTTGTTATATGTATTACATAATGCACAAGGTGTTATTTAAGTATGTGTCCACATTTTAAGGGAAGAGTCTTTGAGTGGTTCTAAGAGAAAAAGTTTATTTTAACATAGGTCCGGTAATCCTTCGTTTTCAAGATACAGGGTTTGCTTAAAAATCGCTTTTTTTTCATTAAAATCTTAATATTCCTTAGCCGATTTTGTTCAAATTTGGCAGCATTATTTATGGTTATTATTGTTATTTATGCGCCACTGACTTTTTTTTAACTTAAACATTTTTTCGCATTAAGCACGGTTACGGCCACCAAAGTCACAGGATTTAAATTCGTTAGATTTTTCCTTTGGGAGCATGTAAAGTTCCTCGGTTAGAAAACTCCATTCAACACCTGAAGAAGAATTATTCCAATGGATACGGGATTTACGTAGACAAATAAGGTATACGCCGGGTATAATTCAACATGTTCGGCAATCGATGTTAAAACGAGCTAATGCTTTCATTAAGCATTGAATGAAGGAGAACATTTTCAGCAACTACTGTAAGTTTCGTGTTGGTTGCCGTTTTTTTCTTCGATTTCCCTTAAACTTTCGGCGTTACCCCTGTCCACGCCACTAGGAAAAGGAGGAAAACCGTTTCCAGCTTAAAAAGATTTTTTCGATTAGATTAGAAACTCTCACCAAGCTTCAACGTTATATTACTTCGGGTTCCCTCTTTATTTAAGATTTAAAAGAAATATGCGTTGATAAAAAAAAGTTTGACACCCTGTATCTTGAAAACGAAGCATTGCCGGTCCAATGTTTACATAAACTTTTCGTCTTAGCATCCCTCAAAGAATCACTTCTTGAAGTTTGGCCAAGTACTTAAATTAAACCCCGTATAGACAATAATTTCTCGACGATTTCTATTGGTAGGAAGAGTAGAAAACCTCAAAAGCGTACCAGACTCAACGGAACCGGTCGGCAGTGTATAAGAGAGACATATCTTCTATCTGAACGATTTATGCTGAACGGAATAAATTAGAAAATGGCAATATGCACAAAAATAGGTCTATCAGCATAGACCACCTTGCAGCAGTTGAATATGTTGTAGAGCTAAAACGAAAAAAGTATTAAGTCTTATTCACCTCAGGATTTTCTCTCGGAATATTAAATATTCTGAGCCATTCTTCCTTCTCACTAGTTTCTTTAATCGTTTCGGTTGTTCTAGTAGCTAAATCGGTGGTTACCACTGCACGATCTGATGTAGCTCTCACTGGTGGTTGCTGCCCGATGTAGCCTACAAGTTCCGGAGAACTCAGCGGAACTTTATCGTCATGAATTTGCTGTTGAGGTGCCAAACTCATCACCCTCGGTGGTAGTTTTGGTGTCGACAACCCTGGATATTTTTAGTGAAATGGCGATTTTTCTCTTATATTTTGATTTTTACCAGATCCAGAGGAAATATCAGAGAAATCTTCCCATTGTGGTGGCTGAGGCTGAACTGGGTAATTCTTAATTGTAACGTCCCAGATCTGAGGAGGTAGGGGTTTCGCCTCTGTATGGTACTCTGTTATATTTCTTATATGCCGATCCACATCTTCGATAGTTTTCTTTTCCTTAATTGTTCTCAAGAATACATCATCGACGAAGTGTTGTTGATAATCGGGTTGATGCACCACAGGAGCTGGCACTGCTATCATTTTTACCGATTCCTCAATTTCAAGGATTTCTTCCTTAATGGGGGCAATAATGCTCTCAGTTCGAGAGCTCTTACTGTCGGTAAGAGATGATGGAGGTGACGGTGGTGGAGGCTTTTTCACTTTTACTTGCACATCGAACTAAACAAATAAATACATTTTAATTTCAGCCATTTGAAAGGAATAACTCACTTTAGGTGAATCTTCTTTGACTGCAATCGGTAAGCGAGGAACAGTACTCGGGATGGCTGTGAACTGCTGCACATCCGGCTCTTGCGTGTAGTCGTCACTGGAAAAACTAGCGTTCTCGTGGACCACTGGAAGTTCCTCAATTTCAGATGGCGATTCTGCAGGATATTCAGACCCTGATAATCCATATATTGAACCAACGGTAACGTTTTATCTAAAATGAAATAAAAGCCATTGCGGGCTTTTGCACTTGCCTAAAGAGCTTTCAGAGAGTTTTTCGATGTCACTCTGCACTGGTGTTATGGTGCGAATTACGGTCATCGGACGTCTTCTCAGGCAGAAGTACGAGGCGGCCAATCCCAAGATGAATAGCGATAGAAATAATATTCCGCAGATTATCAACAGGACTGGTAGCGGTGAAGGGGGTTGATAAGGTACTGGTAGAAGTGGGGCGAAGCTAAATAGAATAAAATCTATGAGGGTAGATTTCGAGGTAAGTAGAGCTTTTCCAGCTGAAAATATCGCTCTAAAACGTCGGTATTTTATTGTAAAGACGATGCTTCATTTGGGATAATCACGAAAATGCCTGCAGTGTAGGCAGGAGAGAGCATTGAATCCACGATTTGTATAAGACATTGAACTCCACGTTTACAGCTGCTGAATAACTATTTTGTTGCCATTTTTATATCTTGAGGTGTTTTGTTAAAAGCAGCTTTAGAATGTGCGATTTTTCACGTACAATTTACCGCTGTGGTTCTTTTGCCACAAAGTAAATATACATTAAATTAAGCCGCTGCTCATTGATTCCAGCGAAAAGCGGGCGGTTTACCTGAGGTCGTGTTGTGTAGGCGGATACTAAAATCAAGCGAATCTCTCTTTCCTGCCTTGAATATTAATCAGACTGACATTATGCAATAAAAATCATCATGCAACTAGTAATATGTGAAATTTACAGAGGGTCCAAAAATTACCAAGAAACTTTAAGGAGTGCTGGGGGACGTTAATCCAAACTTCTTTTCCTAAATAAACGTATGTCTGCAAAACAAAAAAATACGTTAATTTCTAATTTGGAGAACTTACCGGTGTGCACCGGTGGATTGGGGAGGAGATCCTGTAGCCTGCCCCTTACGTTGTCCTTATGTCAACACCTTGAATTTTTTTACTTTGGAATTATCTCAAATTTCTGGTCTACAAAACGCTTATTCATAATAAAGATTTCTTAACAAGAGTACTGGCCATTTGCGCACATCTACAAGCTGTTTCGAGAATATGCCATAAGGTCCTCAAGTCAACGAACTGAAGGTGCAACCTTTGTAGTGAAGCTGATGGTCACCGCTTTAAACAATTACTGTAAGCCATAGTTTATTTATCGACAAAATCAACGCCTAGCAGGAGTAGAAACTGATCGTAATGACCAGAACTATGTTGCCTTTTTTCTGCTCAAACAGCTCATTTGCAGACACATATTTATTAAAAAAGTTTGTATTGATGTCTCTCACCAGCCCTTAAAATTTGTCAGTATGCTCGTGCAACACGTTATAGAGATGTCTCAAACGAGAACGGAGTTACCTTGGTAGCGGCGGAGGAGGGACTACGATGGGTGGTGGATATCGGCATACAATAGTAATGATTTCATCCCCGTCCATTTCCAGTCCTGGGTGGAACCTCACCACGATGTTGTTGGTAAATACCCTCTGGGGTTCCTTAATTTACGACTGTGTTAATTTGATATATCGCTAAGGAAAATTTTTAACTAACTTGCTTAGTCCCGCACCCTTTAAGTGGCAACTCTAGGTCATATTTCAAAGCTCCGTTTCCAGTTATTTGACAAGCAGAGTTCCTATCAAAGTCCGCATATACAGTGCCATAAAACGGTTCTCTGAACTTCATATTTATCTGAAATACCACTGGAATTTATTGGCTGTTTTATATCGTTAGTGGTATCAACGTACTTGCATAGATCCTTCAGCGCAGTTCAAATCAGCTTTAGTTTTATTTAAGTTGATTTCCGGACTGAGGTCATCGAGCTGAGTGACTTTCCCCCCTAAAACAGCCTCGGGGGGCAGGCCCTCCCCTATGTAGCCAATGTTATTTGCTTGGTCCGCGTAGTTGGACTGCGGAAAGGCGCCTGTTGCGGCCCAAAGATGCACCGTCAGAAGGGCCAGTAACATTTTAGCCACAAAAATTCCCGTTTACTGCATTAATGGAAATAGTTTTGTTACTTCAATCATTCAGCTGGTGTATGCGTAGGATGGCTTTGTTTAAATTGTATGAATGTGTAATTTTCCCTCATCGGCCTTGAGTGTCACCAGATTAATGTTAACAATGGTAAACATCTGGTACAGATGCACAAGTCGTACTTATGTGGATTTTAAAATTGCAAATTATTATGCGTATCAAACAGGATTTTCTAATATTTTTCGTGAATGTATTAATATACTACATGCGTCTGCTTAAATCTGTATTTAGCTGTTTGTGTCGTAGGAAAAGCTTTATTTGGGATTTAAAAATGCGTGGGCATTCCTAAAATGGGTATGCAATGAATAGGTGAATGTCTAGTGATGCTCGTATTCAGAGACGTTGCCCTTTGAATGGGAGGTTCCAAATTTGTTCCAACTATGTTTATTACCTAATCAATTAAGACTATAGTTAAATTCTTCTTTACAGAGTAGGCAACAGTAATAAATAAGATATTTGTTTAAATATTTTACTTGATGTATACAAACCTAGTGTTTATCACCGCCGAAAAATAGGGCCGAACTCACTTTACATGACTTTAGCCCGGAAACGAGCACTAAATTACCAAATAATCGCAATCGCACCTGATGCCGACGCCTCACCAGTTTAAACCGCAACACCGACTCACGGCTGAAAATAAGAAACCGTTCGATTTGTTTTATTTTTCAAGATCTTTTGATCTTTTGCAAAACGCCTTGGTATGACCATAAGTGTGGAGTTAAATCCTACGCTGTAAAAAAAAAGAATTATTAATTCTTTGCCTACGCTTGTATTTGCTGTAAATTCCTGTTCGTTATTGCCTCTTCTGGCTTAAAGTTGTCATACATGGTGTCCTGAAAGTTGATAGATTAGTTTTTTGAATGCCGAGCGGTACTGAATTGTGTCTACCTTCCCCTCGTTATATACATATGTAAAACATATAATACAAATTCAATTTCGTACTACAGCGGCTCAAAGTGAAAATGACACGTCCGTATTGAAATCGATATTTATTAATAAATTTTCATTTACTTAACAATAAACTATTGTAAAATTTCTTTAAATAGTATGCTGCATCTATTCTGTAGTGTCCATCACTTTATCGTAAAAATTCGATGATAAACATCATTTTTTTGTAGTGTCGGTGAGTTTATTATTATTAAGTTTAGGTCATTTTTTTTTATTTATTTCATCCATAATTTAAAACGGTTTTTTTTCAATATTTAAAGCCGGAGCAAAAAAAATTCATCATACTTGTAAAGAGAATTGAAAAACCTTTGACTTGATGTGCCGCTTGACCCCCCGTGCCATTTAACAGTCTTGAAGAGGTTGCCACCCCGTTTAGGGGGGTAAATCTACATCTACGAATTTATAATCCGAAAATGCCCCCCTTCAAAGTAAAATTGACGTGTCTCGGGGTTTTCAAAAGAACACAATTCCATTCAAGATATTTGAGGTAGACTGTTTTAAACGGACCATCCCATATATTGTTAATTTCAATTTTCAAACAAGAATTTGCGATTTTCTTTACTCAATTTGGGATATACCATGTATATTTCGCATGAGGGGAATTAATACGCATTATTAACATTTGATAAACATTGACATACTTTTATTAAGTAAACAAAAGCAACAATAAATCAAATTTGATTACGAATGTCCATGATAGATGTTTTATATTAAAATTGTATATTTGCCAAAGAGGTATATCTTCAATATACGATTCACTAAATGTCACATTGCAATCATCTCTATAACATGATATGTACTTTTATCTATATGAGTCAAAGAGGTGCTGGTACCCAATAACTTAAAATATTATTACCCCTGTTTTTTTTGTCAAACTACAATAACTTAACCATAACCAAGCTCATAACAGATCCCAGAGCCAGACCAACGCCCATAAATACTGCCATCATTAAGGAAGCAGTTTCTTTCTCAAAATCGTCCACTTTCCTGCAATAACAGTAAAAATATCTGACTCGAACTATTAAAATTGCTTACTTTGGTGCTAAAATCGCGATTAGGTTAGCCAAATACCCATTGCTTACTGCACACATGAACGATATGATGATGTACTGATAATCCTTATTAAAAACCACTGCCCAATAGAATCTGGGTTGGGCATTGCATAACATCAAAAGAGGAATAAACACGAACCTTGCTAAGCTTAAAATTAAGATAATACTTCCTTTTTTTGGCTGAAATACGATTAATAGTATTAGTTAAAATGTTTTTTTTACAGTTCTTCCTTCTTACCTTCTGAATTTTGCCTGCGGAAATCCTTCCCAAATAGTCACCAATGCTAAAGAGGAGATAAGTAATGGTCGGAATAAAATATAAGTCTAAAAAAAATGCAAAACCTTGTTTTAACGTAAAAGCTTATTTGTTTTATTACCGTTCCATTTGTTTCCATTTCCGTGGCCTTCAGATTCTATAAGCACCGTAACACCAGGATAAACACTTAAAGTAATGGCGAAAACCAAGAACATGGATAATCCATGTATCAAAGTTTTCTTGCATACCACCTTATTTGAAATTAGCTGTGCTGTAGAGGATGAACTTCCGAATTCTGATATGGTAAGTAATTTATCCTCTATATGATACTACAAAATAAGTGAATCTTGGAGTTCGAAGGAGCTGAGGTTAGTACTTACTTTATAAAATACTGTTTTCGTCAAAACGACATAAAGTACAATCGAAAACGCTATGGTAATATTTCCTATGAGGAAATAAACTAGGGCACTATGGGTCGACGATGCACCGAGTGCCAAAGATACAATTTCAGCAGCGGCTGCAAAAATGCCACCCAACGCTTGTCCCCCTATTGTTGCGGTAATGTAGATAGGGGAAAAATTGCCAACTATTCCGAATATACTTCCTGACAAAATCGCACTACAGACTAAAATTAATACAAATAATATTTTGCTTGAGAACATTGAGTTAAATCTTACCGTTTAGAAAGACCACTATTGTAAGTGTTGTAACAAAAAATAAATACTGCCCTACAAAAATCGAGTTAAAATAGATTCCTGAAAATTGTTACTCATTAAAGTGTATATGCATCGTGCAAGGTATTAGTCTGTTGAAGATATTCATGAAAACAAACAACAGCCCCGTAAACTTTAATATTGTTCAAAATTCCAATTTGACTTGGGACTTATTTTGTTTATTTAGGATTAAGGAATTTTCTATATATTATCAAAAAATATATTGAAATTTGGCGATATTTATATGTCTATGTTTATCGTTATTACATACATGGGTGTTTTTGTTCAATTTTGACTATAGTATACTTGCCATATGAGGAAGGTATGCCAAAAATATAAACGTAAATTTTTCATGCATCATCATTTTCCATTTGATTAAATGAGATACCTGATAATAGTGCATACTACAAATCTAAGAATTAGCGTGCACATTTGCTCTTTTACTTACATTTATCGGTGTCAATGAACACAAATACAAGAGTCAATATCATTAATAAAAGCATGAAAAACAGCGACCCCAGAATTCTTTTATTTGCTGATATTCTGCAAAAATAACAACTTTGATGAAATTATCAAAGAAATGTTATACCTAATACCTGTGACTTATAGCTGCATTAAGAATAAGGAATAGTAAACTAGGGATTGCAGAAGCTACTGTTATGTATGAAGTAAACTCGGCCTGTAAAGATGTCTTATTTATCGCTTTACTCCCTGTTACTAAATCATTTTGGATTTCGATGTCTCTGAATTTGTACATCCAATACTGAAATCGTGCAGTGTCGCAGTAATGCTTAATGTTTTGATATATCATTATCTTGATATACTCACATCATTCGCAGTAACATAGAAATTCCAGGGCAGCAAGGTTACAATACCCAATATGTAGAATATCAAATACACTGTGTTAAATTTATCTCTAGGTTCTACAGGTTTGAATAAAGGCTTATTATCCCTTACAACTAAACTCTCGTGAATATCATTGTCTTCTAACTCCGAATCCAGTTCTTGCAACAAAGGTGTTGTATTAATTGAAGCCATATTTCTTCAATTAATTTATGTTGATTTGCCGAGATCACATTAGTAATATAATTATTTAATTTTTTCTTTGATAATCGTTATTACTATGAAAGAAACATTATATTTATCTTTAGCAAACCCTTCTAGTTACGACATTATGATAACTAACAAAATTTGGAAAAAACAAACAAAAACTCACTGCATCAGCTGTTACATACAAACATTACATTTTGACGTTTTCACGTATTTGAAACAACGTGGCAATGTGGCATTATATGAGCAATACATTTTCTTGCTCTGTTCAGTATATCACATAAACGGGCCACGTTGCCTAGATCGCTGCCCTGTTGGGCAATCAATCAATGATTGTTGGAAAGAACTGATATTTGAGTTGTTGCGATGCCAGATGTTCGAATTGGCAGCAAACTGAAGATTTTAAACTAAATGGATTCAAAAATTTTCGGGTTTTCTTCAGCATTGGGCTTTATTTCTGGATTTAATTTACCGAATATTTATTGAGAAAAATAAATAAGAGTGTAAGCCTAGTATTCGCATTCTTTTCATTTTCGCAATACTCAAATATAGGGTCTGATTTTTTTTTAAAACGACAATGTATTTTTAGCGTTTTTGTTTCGTTATTGAACCTGTCATCTCTCTGCAGTGCTGCAATCAATCCAGGAGTATCGCTCCTGAAGGCGAACAAAAATTTAATAATCGACAAAACGAGGAGCTTCGGCATATCTCACTCAGAATTACACATATAAAATCAGCAATTACATTATAATTAAGTAATGACAGTTTTATTGTCATGCTTCGATAAAACGCTCTTTAGTTCGCTAGACTGAACAGACAGATATATCTCAACATTTTTCCAGCGATAATTACTTTAACCGCGATTATTGACGATTAAGCCCAAATATTCTGTACCTAGAACCGAAAAGAGCTTTACACACCAATTAGATGCATGTCCCAATATTTTTTCAAAAAGTGCTTGATCAAAATACCAATGCCATTCTAGTATCTAGAGCATGATACCCCAAAACATAACTCCATTTATCCACGCTTGACAAATAAACACAATGGAGAAACTCCACACATTGTATACTGTATCTCCATCACGTAATAACTTTAAAACGCACTACGGTTTATTGTTTTACGAGATTGCATTGTGACACGGAATTTATAAAACTACTTCTGAACAAATTTATCACGCTTTTAAAAGTAAATGTCCGAGGAATAATGTGGAGTGCGTTGAGAGTGGTCGCCATTTTGTCAATTGTCGAGAGTGCAATTTCGCAAAACGCCAATGAAGCTACACAAAACCAAACTAGTAATGATACTGCTGGTATTAGTGGCGTTGTTTTCTCCCGAAATCTTAATGCAAGTATTTCAGTTTCTGATGCCGATTTAATTGGTGGAAGTTCAGAGCCATTTAAGAATTCGTCTAGTGGCGGCTTAGAAGTATTGAGAACTGCAGGTAAGACCCAATCACAATACAACGAACACGAAAAAAAAAACGTTTTCAATAACCCCAAAAAGGTGCAAAATTGACAACATTTTTGAATACGGGTTCGCCCCCTGTATTGTAGTTTGTAACCCTGCACGTGGAGTTCCCAAAGAGGCCAACAGATTTCCCTATGAAAACAAATCCAAATTGAGTATCTACTAACTCAAATAAAGAATAGACAGTTTCAGCAGGAAATGTACAAACTTTAATATGTTTTTATTTTATATTTAATTCGAAGAAAAAAAAGTTCCTACAAACGTAAATCCGTTCGGAAAGATTTCTTTTGGAATATACAGGGCGATTAAAGTGAATTTGGGATTTTTTTAAGTCTTTTAAAAATTATTGGTACTTAGAAATTAGGCAGAAGAGGACACGTCATTAAAAAACATCTTTTGCACTGAAAGTAAATAAAATCTATATGAAGTGGCATACGTACTATAAAACAGACAAAAAAATGGTACGCCAATGTTTCCTTGAACACGATTTTTTTAATTTTTGAATTCTCCGGCTTTTTTTTATTAAAATAAAGGCCTCTTATAGAATTTTTGCAAAGTGTGTCGCTTTAGAGAAATAAAGAAATTTATTATCAACATAATTTTTAGTACTTTATTTGTTAAAAATAACACATTTTACGTTAACCCTTTAAAAAGATTTTGTTTTATCAAAATAGTTGATGATATAAAAATCAGAAAACTGTATAAAAAATATAGTGGCGTACCTTTTTTTATCTGTTTATAGCCATTGATAGTATCCACGCCACTTCTTACCGATTTTATTTACTTTCGTTAAAATACTAACAATCATTTTTGAAATACTACTTAAAAAATAACTTTTATCGCTCTATATATATTCTAAACGAATTATATTCAGACTTACGTTTACAGGAACTTTCTGTTTAGAATTAAATGTAGAATAACATATCGAAATTTACATATTTACTCTTGAAACACTCCATGTAGTGCACACTAATTTTTTTAGAAGCTGAAAACAAAGCGCCAAACTTGATCCTATTCAATGCGCATCCAAAGTTGAAGAGTGCTTTAATGGTTAATACTAGCAGGAAAAATATTACGAAATCAAAATTTGACGACTTTCACCCCAGTCCACAATTAAAAATCGAATATGAGTATAATAAGTTCCCAGTGAAGCTGGCTTATCCGGAGGCGAAAACGATTCCTAATTATAATAAAATTTCCATTGATGGTATAATTCTACGCAATATGTGTATAGTGTCCAAAAAATTGTTGCAATTAAACTCGTTTAGATCAAAGTTTTCGTAGCAGAAATGGACCAAATGCGGAGGAAGAAAGCGAGGCATCTTCGAAACAAAGACAAATTGAAGATAACACACTACCCTGGACCACCCGGAACTATGAGTACCTTGTGCGCGCAACAAAGTTATGCTCTTTTTAAAATCATTTTTTTTCTCCAGCAATTCATGGACTAATAAAGTTAGATTTCCCCCAAGTCAGCTACCGAACGACGAAACCCAACCTTACCAGTTTGAAATCAATAAGGCTCCAAACTCACCAAGCTGCTGTCCGGAGAATGCCGTTATTGTGGGGTCACAATATTCTGCTGGACCTGTCAATTCTAAATTTCCAAGACCCCCCGTAGTAAACAATCCGAGGAGTGGATATTTTCCTTCTGTTATATCAACTTATAGTTCCAGTGGGGAAGGGAACAGATTTCCCTCAAGTTACTCAAGTCCAGCAGTGGGAACTGGCAGAGATTTCAATTTTAACAAACTTATCCAGGTTACTAAATGATCTACTAAGTCAGGTATTTTGCATTTTATAACAGTAACACAGGTTTTTATAGGTACCAAAAAAATATTACCCCTACGATAACGGCATTCCAACTTATGAAAAGACCTATGAAACTCCATTTAACATAATGGAAAAGCCGTATGACGTTAGGCAGTATTCTCATGTAGGAGGTCATGGCGCTAGTTCATGGAAAAAAATATTAAAAGTTTTGGCCACCTTTATTCCCATAGGGCTACTTATTAGTGCTCTGACCCCTACAGTTATTACAGTTACTAATGTTAATGATACCAGTAATATGTGAGTATAACTTTCCCTTTCATTCGTTCATGAAAAGTTCCAAACGAATGAGCATATGTTTTAAGGCAACAAACGAGATACCGATCAAACGATGACCCCAAAAGAGAATTGCATAGCCAAATACTATCATCGTTGGACTATTTCGATAAACTAAATGAAAACGGCTGCGAATACAAAGTGTTTTGCGAACTTTTGGTAACTGCGAGCGAAATGCCGGATTCCAGCCGCCATGTTCAGAATTTATTGGATAATTTTGCGAATCAGTATGTTATTTTTCAGTATATAAGGTGTCTCTGAACATAATGTCATAAATTCGACCACTTATTCGAAGTCCCAAAGTATGACAAATACTTCATGTAAATATATATAGGGTGAGTCAGAAAGAATGGGCCAACACTAAACAGGAGATACTAGGCATCAAAATATTGTGATTGAGGACAACGTCGCTTATGCCAATATCGTTAGTATAAGGGATATATGGCGTGTTTAAAATTTAAATTTTATTCTGATGCAGTGATTTAAAAACCAACAGATGTAGAGGACCTAAACAAAAGCACGTTCTGTTTGTATAATTGAGCGTTCTTTTAAATTCCCTACTTGTTTTAAACCAACGTCAAAATAACATTAAAATTTATTATTTCCACACTAAAAAACATAAAACTACCAATTTCCATATTTATACTATCAAAATTTTCTTAACTATTCAGAAATTTCAAAATAAAATTAAAACTTTGAATACGCTTTATCTTTTAAACCAGAAATATCGGTGTAAGCCATGTCGCGCTCAATCACAATTTTTTCGTATCTAGCATCTCCTTTTTAATATTGGTCCGTTCTTTTTGAGTCACCGTGTATATAGAAAAGCGCTTCGTTTTCGATATAGAGGGTGCAAAAATGGGTTTCTGAGGACGGTTTTTTATTAATATTTTGAAACGTTTTGAAATAAATTAATGAAATTTTATATTTATTATAACTTTTATGCCTATCTAAATTTTTATAAAGAAATTCGTGGTTTTCTAAGGACCAGTAATACAGGGGGACATTGCTTTAAAAGTACCTAATATTTTTGTACTTTATAGACTATTTTATAGGGAAACTGTTGAATTTTAAAGTTTCAACATAAAAAGATTGTTGAAAATCGGAATCTACAACAGTTCTCGAGGAAACTCAGATTTAACAAAAGAGTGGATACCATGTTTTATTAACTGAACATTTTATTCAAAACCCTTTTGCTCATTTAATTTAACAATAATTATAATTAAACATTGTTTTAATGACAACGAAAAACTACCAGACTTTATTAATAAGCGCTGTCATATGGGAAAATGTCAAAATATTTTTTGTTTCATGTCAAGGCCAACTGAGTATTAACTCTGATATTTCTTTAATAAAACTTAATATGCGTCAATCTCTTAAAGCTTAATTTTCTAGAAAACTGTTGGAGATTTCGATTTTCAACAAGAATGCCTTTTTTACGTGAAATAGTCCAAATTTAATACCTTTCCTATAAAATCGTCCATAAAGTTACGCGCAAAAAAAATTAGGTACTATTTAAACATGATCCCCCTACATTACTTGCCCCAGAGAAAATGTTGCAGTTTCTTTATAGAGATTCAGAAAGAGCACAAAAAATTATAATAAAGTTCAAAATTTCATTCCTTTATCTCGAAATTTTTCGAAAATATTAACCAAAAACCGTGCTCAGAAACTAGCCTTCCAGACCTTGTATATCGAAAACGCAGCGCTTTTTGATATATCTTTATGTGCTGATTTCGTCATGTTTTGTGATCTAAAAGACGTAGGTGAATTTATGGCAATATGTTCAGGGACACCTTCTATACTAATTGGTTCATAGGTTTTAAAGGTCATATGAATTATTTCAGGGATATCGCCTACAAAAGCCGAGCGGAGGAATTAAAAAAAGTTTTCGAAGCGGTTCGTAATCAAAACTGCAACCCCATATCATGTAATGATTTAGACAACACATAATTGCGGAATTACTTATACGTTCATTGCCAAGAAGATGGTGATCCTAATCGTATTCCCTGCATCCGTTTCTAGTATTATTACTCATTTTAAGAGAATTTTGTACCTTATATTTTAAGATTATTTACATATATGCAATAAAACAAGTTTTATTGACTTCTTCTTTTCTTCTTTCTTCTCATCCTCCGAGGCACCATATGTGAATATTCAAAAAAATCTAACAGACGTATAAAATAGATTGAACAATAATAAGCATACGCAAATAATGCATCGTAATAAATGAAACATTATTCCTGCTCTTTTCTAAGAAATTTTATATAAACCGTACGTTAAGCAGTATATTACTGCAGGGCGTGCGGTAATGAACAGTCACTGCTAATATTAATGTTGCTCGATCATTACCGCTCTCAAGTGATTGCAAGACCCTCTCAGGGTTTTAAGGTGCTTTTTAGTATTAACTGCAAGGCTCACGCTTAAATTACATAGGTCTAGTGCTGGCTTTAAAAGTGTAACTTGGTTAAATAAAAACCCTCATTTTTTGGAGAAATTTATGTGTTATTTTTTATCACTTAGAGGCGATTTCGACTGGTGAGTAGTATGTATTTGGTCTCGCAAATTAGCATATTTTGTCTTTATTGCCATGATTTGAACTTTGAAAGCATATATTAACTTGAAGTCCTAGAAATCTCTTAATCGCTGCATACCTTATAGCTTTTTTATATAATCACTCTCATATCAATTTATCAATTCCCAGTGTAACAACAATTATAAATTTGAAAAACCATACAACCCGTATCTCTTGCTTCAGTTGTCAATCATTTGACGTAATCCCCACTCATACGCCATCTGCAATTGACGTTTCACAGTGTTGTAATGTCGTTAATTTTCAAAATATGTGTTTAAAATCGCAATTTTCCCTATTAAATGTCTCTAAATAATTAAAATTTCCATTAGCAAGTTAATTTATGGACCTGTAGTAAATAGTGGCAATTAACTTTCATGTGGGTTTTTGTGATAATCACGTAGTTTTTCGTGCGGAATTGGCGGGAGTCGTGAATGCCTAGCAGTGGTAATGGCCGATATGTTTTCTGTTCGCCTGAAGCAGCCGTGAAAATCTTGATTTTCCGGGACTCGTAAGTTAATTTTTATAAAGTTGTTTCTGTATGGTTTTTAGTATATTATGGATGCCTAATGCATAAATGTAAGGTTTAGTTTAATTAATATCATTAGAGTGCATTTGGACGGGCGTGATGGTTGTAAAAATGCCATATCTGGGTTCTGTTTGTATAAGAGCATTTTCATTTTTAACGCCTTATTGTATCAAATCCTAACTAATGTGAAAAAAGATTCCATATTATTACTTTCAAGGCGGATTTTGTTGTTTATTCTCTTCTTTTTATTTTCAAAAACATTGATATCAATAGAACATGTATGTCCAGTTGAGTTTCTAACTTGCAAACAAAATGGAATGTTTATTATATATTTTTTTTCCCAAATTCATCCAAAGTGACTGTGTTTTCAGTTTGTTTGTTGAACAACGATGACACCAGTGCATCGAAGCCTAAACTGCCAAAGCCCCAAGAAATTAGATGAGAAAGTGACTCCAGACAGCACTACTCAAGCTGACAAACTGCTTTATCATTTCAGCAAGAGTCAGGATGTGTTAGCCAAGCAGAAAGATGGAAGGTAAAAAAAAGTTTAATCCTAAATCAATGAAGATGAATATTTAAGAGGTTCATTAATTATAGGTATTATTTTGGGACAATAGTTGAAGTAGATGCAGTGAGAGAACAATGCCTAGTAAAATATGGAGACAATACACAGAATTGGTATAGTTTTAAAGAGTTAACAAAGCTTAGTACAGGTACAAACTAACTTCATAAAATGAAAGCCTCTACTTTAAGCTCTAAATTTGTTAGGTTTAGAACAGGAGGATTTATTGTGCGTGATTTGTAAGGAGTCATCACCCAAAAGTGAAAAAGTCATTAGAGCTTGTGATCGCTGTGGTAGAGGTTATCACAAGAAATGTCATCAGCCTGATACACTGAGTGAAAGGGAAGGTATGTCACATATTTTTTGTGATGGTAGAATTGATAATTACATATTTTGCTAGACTCAAATTGGATGTGCAAGAGATGCATAGAAAGTGATCCAAATAGACTGAGAAGAAGTGATTCGAAACCTCCCTTTAGAAGAGATTCAAGAAATTCAACAGGGTCTACAACTCAGGAAACAATGCCTTCATCTACTACACCAAGAGTATTACCTTACGATGTGAGTTTAGAAGTTAATCCAACATTCAAACTACTATTATGTAGACTGAATATATATTGGGTGTAAATCAAGTTGAAAGATTTCACAGGATGTTGATAATGTTTCAGATAAGCTCACTCAATTGGGATTCATATCATAGAGTTAATAAGGAACAGATTTACTGCTATTGTGGTGGGAATGGGGAGTGGTATAAACAAATGCTACAGTGTAGGCGTTGTAAACAATGGTTTCATGAAAAATGTGTTGATTGTTTGCAATTTCCCTTATATTGTGGGGACAGGTACATAATTTCTCTGGTTTAA
Organism: Euwallacea fornicatus; assembly: GCF_040115645.1. Taxonomy (NCBI): domain Eukaryota; kingdom Metazoa; phylum Arthropoda; class Insecta; order Coleoptera; family Curculionidae; genus Euwallacea; species Euwallacea fornicatus. Next base: position 3,314,366 of record NC_089553.1, read on the forward strand.
AATTAAAACTTGGTTATTTTATTGTTTGTGGAATTATAGATTTTATGTTTTTGTGTGTGCAATCTGCAACCACAGCAAAGAATTTGTGAGAAGACTAGTAATAAAGTGGGTTGATTTGGTGCATTTGATGCTTTTCAACTTAACCATCCATCACAGCAAAAAGTATTATGATTTGGACACTGTTGTGATACCTTATATTAGTGATAATTGGCATGGGTTACAGCTGGCACCAAAGGTAGCTAGTTAAAGTTTATCTAAAGTTCTTTTAATGTTTGAGGGATTTTAGATGGCAAATGTAACAAAGGCAGAACGTCGTGAGAATATCTTATCAGTGTTAACCAATAATAAGAACCGTTTCAAGTGTGGCAGAGAAATTAAGAAGAGGACCACAATTTGGGGGTTGCGAGTCCGACTTCCTCCGCCTGCGCCATTCTTTATTTTGCCCCAAATTCATGGAAAAATGACAGAAAATGAACTGAAAGAACTGTGGCACGGAAAAAGGTTAGTTTTGAGAGGATAAAGAATATCAATGAGAAGAAATTATTAGACAGGAGGATGTCTTGTATCTCACTGCAGTTGATGTGCAAAATGACCAAATTTGTGTATTTTTAATATGCAAAAATGAAGTAGAGCAGCTGTTAAGACACTTAGAGTTTCTTTACTGAACGATAGTGTTGACCTTTGATAAGAAATTTTAATTAACTGCTATCTTGTTTAATAATGACCTTTTAATCTGTTTTTAATGATCTGTTTGTCTTACCGCACCCATATCTATCCGTACTACAGATCTTTTTTGATATCTTTGTCCATAAGATCATATCCACCACCTTATAATTTGACTACATTTAAAACGTTAAAAAATGGTTTTTGAATCCACTTAATTGATAGCTTGAGAGCACCATGCACCTTCAAAAATAGAAATTACCTATATAGAAAGTGATACATATTGAAGAACCTCAAGCATTATTTTATATTTTAGGCGACTGCAATTTCTGTCACCTCCATCCTGTGCGAATGGACGCAAAATTGTGGCTTGCGATACCGCAATGCGTAATCTAATGTTGGGCGTCGCGTATCAACAATCAGCGAACCATAGCGAAACCGATTCTCCGTGTCCCAGTCCAGAAATTGAAAATGAAGAAAGGGTGAGTATTGAGAACAGCAATAACTGTTAGGTGTCTCGAATTCAATTCTCAACGTTGAGACCTCAAAAACTATTCTTAATAGTAGAAATAAAAAGTAATTAAAGAATCCGTTATTTTTGTTAAGGGTAAACCCCACATACATTGTTTATTTTTCAACAGTTTTGCCCAAAGAGTGTGGGTAAAACTATTGAATTAAACTGAACTAACCAGTTTTTGGGAGTAGCAACCGTTTTAGCTACAAACAAAAAAATACAACATTTAATAAATCATGTGAGAGTACCAACGACAATGTTTAATTTTTTCATTAAAATAGAAATTGTATATATATAATTTAAAGGTCATTCCTCCTCCGCCTCTCTCAACCAGCAGTCTTCCACGTAACAAAGATCAGTATTTGGGTGCAGGCTGTGCTAAAAAAACAGCCCCCTTTAAAAAAATGAGTTTGCAACGTCGCAAGAAGCTGTTAGCTATGACCAACCGAGAGAGAGAGCGAATACTGAAAAGACCCCGTCGATTGGTTACTATAAAGGAAGACCAGAATGCGGGTAAAAACCAAAGCGACTCGAAGCAAATCAATGGAGTTGAAATGCCCCCAACGCCTCCTACAAGTGTCTCTTCCCCTCCTACGCCGCCTGCCTCCACGGGTCCTGGATCGTTGCAATCTGACTTTAGCAACGATTTTTCCGAGAGTTCAAATCAAACTAAAGTAATACTTCTGGGGAAACTGTTAATTCGGTTTAATAAAATATTTTTTTCAACCTTTAGGCAGTTCCTATCAAGAAGCAAAACTTAATCGACTTAGAATTGAATACGCCGTGTGATACTTCGAGCGATGAGACATCGTCCAAAAGCACTTTGGACTTAATCATTCCGCCGTTGAAAGATTTTGAAGGGAAAAATAATCCTTTCTTAGCGCTTTTGAAAATTGGAGAGGATTTGAATAAGAAGAAGAAAGGGAAGGATATTACATTACCCCTACCTCTCAAAACTGTGATACCAAGTAAGTTTTATAACTGAACATTTAATTGCCCTGATTCTATAGAGACATGTGAGAGTTAAATATCAGTGATGGCACCTTTATCAACAAGTTATTTTATATGGAAATTGAGAATTTGTCTGATAACATGCTTCAATTCCATAATTTCAGTGAAAACTGTCTCGTTGATAAAGTTACGAAGAGTGTGATATATTGATCTTTAGGAACATAGAAACGGAACATTTTTCTTAGGTCAGCCCGTTATGAGACCAATGAAACGCCAATTAAGTGAGAAAGACATCGTCGTGGGGCCCAATGGAGAGATAAAGCGGAAAAAAAGATTTAAGAAAAATCGTAGCAACATTTCAAATTATGGCGTAAGCCAAACCGCCAGTAAAACTGCCGCTATCGTACCAGCAAAGAACACGGATTCTAATCCGCAATTAGGTAAGTAAGTAAGAAAAACACAATCAACATTTTAAGAATTATTTTACTTTTTGGGTTCTGTACAAGGTGGTAAAACTACGTTACAAAAATAAAATTTAAACATAATTATGAGTTTATTTTACAAAATTAGCTACACAAGGACAATGCATTTTTATTAACAGCACACGCGCGACGTCTGAGACAGCGTCCCGAAAGACCACCGGAAAAAGATCCTACCCCAACAACTACCAAACAACCCACACCTAAACCAAGTCCTGTCAAAACCGAGCCGGATATAGACATGGAAGATCTGAAAACGTCTGTAAACATTTACTTTGGTGCCGCTAATAGAATAGCTGCAGGAGAGCGCTTTAATGTGAAAGCTAAGAGGGTGGGTCCTACGGGGAAGTTGGAATATCTACTTGAATGGGAGGGCACCGGGAGCAGTCAAGGAATGTCCTGAGAAATTTTGGTGGAGAACGGCTGTGAGATGATTGGTACGAAGTTCATATTTTTACCAAAAACTATCGACTTGTAGTTTGTAGGAGTCAATTCTATTTGAGTATGATTTTTCCCCATTTATTGACACGATTTTTTATATGCAAGCGGAAATTTCCAAAAATGTTTATTATATAGGAAGCTATAGCCGAAACGGATCACATTCTAATTACTTATCTAATCTAAGTGAAACAACCGCCATAGAGGTAATCAATAGAATATCATACACCAAAAGTGAAAGTAAAGTACATTATCATGAATCGGACGTCAAGTTTAAATCTCAAAACACGAAGTGGTGGGCGAATTACTTGGCGCTCTAACAATTTGACGGGCCATTTTTCTGCTATTTGGCCAGTTTGATAACACCGTGATGAGAACTGTACGGGACCGTTTGATCATCGGTTTATTTCAGTCTTAATGATTATTTTGATCTATAAAGATGACGTTTGTTTACAACATATGTAAAAAATGCATTGGGGCATGATCGTCATGATTATATTACGCCATCGTGTCAAATGTTTGGGGAAATCTTCGGAATGCAAAATATTTTCGGCAGTTATTTCCCTATTCCCCGCCTATACCGAAAAGGAAGCAGTTAATATTCATTTTATTTGGTTCATAGATTGTGTGGCGTTCATTTAAACGTTTGGCTCACTATGCAAGCCATTTGCAATCAGCACTATTTGAATCCATTAAGCCGGAGCTTGGGTACTGAACTTAAAATAGGACAAGCACCGGTTAATGCAAAAAACAATAGGATACGTAACTCGTAACTGCCATGTTAAGACACTGCCACGTTTAAACTATTAACAACATCACTAATGTCCTCCCTCATTTGCGCAATGATGCGGGTGCACCTGTAAATTACTAAGCTTTTTGTAACGTGGCCCCAAGTGTACAAACTGTGAGTAATGAGTCAACTGTTGCATGTAATGTAACTTGAGGAAAACCAAAAAAACGAAACTTGTGATATGCTCATTGCTCTCACTATAGTTTGGATTGCGCTAATGTAGAGGGACATCAGCGATCTTTCTTGTTTTATTTATTAATTTATAAATTAATGTAAGTAATGTTGTTGGAAAGTATTAAATGGTAATCCGCAGATCTGACAATGACGATTTAAATATTTTGTCCCTGCATTGCTGCTCTGACTTGCTGATCCAGTGTCGGGTCTTCGTCAAAGACGATATTAAAATGTAAGCTTTCATTGTGAATACTGTTAGCCTAGTAAAATTTTTTTAACAATACTTTTTATTACTTTAACTTTATCAAAGTCGTGTCTTAAAAACGCGAGAGAACTGTTCTAAATTTAATTGAAAACCTAGATGCGTATGTAGCTTTTGCAAGCGTTAAATAAAACGTCTAGTTCCTTCCTATACGCGGCTTAAATAAAAGTTACCTGAAAGTAAAAGATTTAATGATGATTTCGTTAGTGTTGTTCTCGTGTGAGAAAATATCTTCGGACAGGGTAAAATTTTGGTAGTTTGTTGTTTTTAATTTTTTTTCCAAGATATACAAAGTGATTTACATAAGTGTCCTAATAAAATTTCTGGAGACTTAAAAAAGTCCACTTAAATTTGGTGCCAGAATAAGTCATGGTCAACATATATTCTACATGTAATTCCTGAGAAAAAATTTGAGAGTTTGAACTTTTTTAGACAATTTTTTCATCTTCATCAATGTTAATGTCACGTTAAATTAATACCTGTCTCGCGAAATCATTTGCGAAAGGTCCATGACCCAAAGACCATGAAGCTTCCACCGTCATACACCAATTCTGTTATACTTGTCTGTTTTAATTCCTCAGAAATTTTATTAGGACCAACTGCACACATACTATAATTTACACGTAGTAAAGCTTAGTTATGTTTATACATTACGGTTTATCGATTATTAACCATTCGTTTCGCAAAAAAGAAGTTTGTGGTAATACATGTGTGAAGATCCACGGCGGAATTCCACCTTGCGAAAATACTTTTTAGGAAATTTGTATACTTCAAAATTCTGCTTTAGTTTAATTATTATAATTTTTGTATTTTAATTTTAACGAGACTGACTCTTAAACATCATACTAAAAGTATTTAAAAGGGGGTGTCCAAAAACTGTATATATTATATCTAATATCATCTGTTATTAAATTATTATGAGGTTACGTTGTTTTCTTTTAACTTAGCACGTTCTGAATGCATTCAGAAGGTGTTGCTGTAAAAAGGAAACTTTGATATTAACAAATTACTTCTCGTCACGTTGTTTACATACCGAATGTTTATAGTGTACATAATCAATAATTGTCCCTTTAGGGGCTACCTCTCATAATCACGCAAAACCTGTATTTTTTTAAATTAATTTAATTCTTAATAAAGAAATTTCATGTTGATAGTATGCTTTTCCTCTCGACTTTTAACCATTTCCACTTGCCCTCATATTCACTTCTACTTATAAATGTAAATAATAGCACATTTTACGAGGAGTTTAAGCTTTCCGTGTTTTGAATATTCTTCGAGAATTCTCGTTCCAGAGAATTTACTCTCTCTCCATCGTCATTGATCAATATCGATTAGCTGGTTGTTTAATTGGTATAAAGTCGTAGCTGAATGTAAACATTCACGGATTTTAAATCGGTCGATTGATATACGTGTTGGAGATTTAATCGCTTGTAAGTTTTAGCATTGTAATATTAAAATTAGCAATGAGATAATGACGGACACACCGACAACCATCTAGGGATGCAGTACTGTCAAACGAGGTTGGTACTACCGCTGCTAGGAAATGGTCTAGAGTCGAGGAATCTCATTTTTATGTGTTATCGGATGGAGCGAACATAGAAAGGCAACGGTGCGATCAAGTAGTAATAAATTCTTTAGTTGTATTTCTATATTTTAATAATATAATGCCATTTCTCAACCACGGAAATTGTCCATAATATTTTTCCAACGTATGAATGTGGTGATACACCCCGATCCAGCTATACTATTAGTCGACTAGCTTGTGGAGACGTTAACGTAAAGAACCAAACAAGTACTATTCCCATACAAAATTACTTTATTTACTAGGAAAGCTATTACATATATTCCTAATTATATGCCATATTTCGCAATTATATAATCTCCAAAAGAGATGACAATAAAAATTCATTAATGACCTATGGCTCTAACTAACAAACATTTGGACAAGAAACCAATGGAATATTTAATAAGTTTTTAACACCATACTCATCTGAACCATCACAACAGTCGCAAATACCATCATTGATTTTACTTGAAGGAATCCTTTTTGGGTATTTCTTGTTCAGGGACATAGACACATTTGAACAATAAAATATGCCTGAAATTGATAAATACAATTAAATAGGAACAACACGGAGCACACTGCAAAAATCACCACTTGGCACTGACAAATTTCAAATTTAATTGTCATTATGTAGGACTATTTTATCAACAGATTCATAAATATACAACTAATATTAAAGAAATGGTGAACTTTGGCATGAGCTGTTGGAAAATATAGACTAACCATCAGGACAAGCACTGGTACCGGGTTCATCACTACTATCAGCACAATCGCAGTAATCATCATTAACTTTATTAAAGTTGATGCTCTCACCACTTTTAATGCAAGTGAACATGCCCTCTTTGGGAGTATAGAATCGAGTTTCTGCTGGATGGGTGCCTTTTACTATATTTTTTGGTTGAATCTTATATTTTTCGGTTTGGTGAGACATCACATAATACATTTTGAATTGATAAGAAATAAATAGAATTGAGGCCAACACTGTGGCTACGACAAAAGTCCTTTTCCTACGACGCGTTATATGTAAAATAAACTTATCGATTTTTGATGGGTACATTGTTATTTCTTTTGAACATCGTTTGTTATGAGACTGAATATAATCCAAAACAACATAAAGTAAAAACACCCGATTTTTTTGTTTTTATTTGGAAAGATTGGTTAAGTTTGTTTGTTATTGTTGGCTTATTCACAATGTAGGATTAAGATTTATTGAAGTTTAACGCGGCAACAACGTATAAAGAAGGATATAGCATGCGTTGTACCTTGGATTTTCATATTCGTGCACAGCGTTGCCGATACAGTAGAATTACTCAATGTTTCCAGGAAAAAAGGGGTAGGATTGTGGTGTGAGTTCGGGGGGAAGGGGAATGTGGATAAATTATGTGCACTGCTTATTCTTTGGTTAATTTAAGAAAAAATATTGAAAACAATTTGTTGCAGCAATGTTTCGTACATCTCTAAATTTGGGTGTAAATGGCATTCGCCAATTCATAAAGATGGTTAATGATCCAGGCTCCGGTTCATGTATAAGCAGTTTAATTAACACTCACAAACTTAAGTGTATTAATGCTTATGGTAATTATATGGGAAACATAAAAAAGGAAATATTTAACTGTGAAAATCATATCTTGCGTTTTAAGACGTGACATCCAGAAAACTCAGTTCTTGCCCACCACTATCAAATTTAAATAAAGTTCATTTTGATGAGTTTCAAAACTTGATCAAAGATTGCAATGTAACTGTTATCGATGTCCGACAGCCTGAAGAGCTGGCTGAACATGGAGCATTGCCGAGAGCAATTAACATACCATGTAAGTAAGGCCAGTTTTTATTATTATAGCCTGAATAATTTTACAAAGCTGTAAATAGCATATTACGTGTTAAAAGGGTTCTTTAAAAAAATTTTCATTAATTTCATAATATTTGTCTTTTTGAAGGGAACATTCTGTAGATTATGGCATAGATAAGTAATAACTAATCTATTGTAGTAGGAGAAGTAGAAGATGTTTTAAAGAACCTGTCAGATGATCAGTTTTTAAAGAAATATGGATGTAAAAAGCCACAAAAAGATAGTCCAATCATATTTTCCTGCAGAAGCGGTATAAGGAGTGAAAAAGCACAAATTGCAGCTTTAAAACTGGAGTTTACAAAGTAAGTTTTTATATCAATATTAACATTTTAGTGATGTCATAACCAGCTCGGATTTAAACATTTCAGTGTAAAGAACTATCTAGGTGGTTGGACTGAATGGACTGAAAAAACTAAAAAATAAAAACATTTTACTTGAGTCTTACTATAACAAAAATACAAATTGTAACACTTCACCTAGTATATTACTCTTTAAAAAAAAATAAACATTCACACTAATATAACATACATAATTAATGGCAGAATCAAGTTGTCAATTTGGCTAGTTTTGGCTTCTACTACAGACGTTACAATAATGGAGAGCACAATCCTCACAACCACCTCTGTAGTCATCTGCGGTAATAGACCTATATAATAAATAAATAAAAAGAACACAACTTGACTAATGAAACAGGCTAAAGTCCCCTCAATTGTCTTGGACGAATTCTCCCATTTGATTCTTCCAATTCTTGATCCAAAATAACTAGCAGCAGTATCACCAATTCCAATCGTGGCTAACCCACTCAGAAGGGGCAAAATTGTAAACTGGGAGGAATCAGTGAGGTCACAAGGCGAGGGGTGCAGCCAAAGTGGCAAAGACACTCCAACCAATAAATATATGGGGGTTAAAGCTAGTGGCCCTGTGTCTTTTTCATCCCTAAATACTTCATATCCGTCTTGAAGCAGCGTGCCAAAGGGTGGAATGCGTAACAGTCTCAAAATCTACAATTTTTTAAATTTACTGATATGAATCAATTATAACTTTGTATGAAGCCATCCATAAATCATAGGTTGTAAGAATGAACACGTGAGAGTTTGCATAGGGATGTGATATGATGTAATAACAATAATAATAAAACTATTTTTAATGTTTTTATTTTCAAAATGATAAATTTTATGTTTTTCCTAAATTTTAGCCCGCCTTTTGATAGAATTTTAAATAGATAACACATTTCTACAGAATACACTTCCACCATGTTTGCAGAGTAATAAATATGCCAACCAATGTGTGAAATTTAAATAATGGAGTTGCAATATCCTTCCAGTTTCAAATAAATCTTGAACATATTAAATAGAAAAAAAATTGAAATTTTATTTTGAAAATCACGGAAAAAATGGGAAGAATCAACTTTCAGAAATATCCTGATGGGAAATGTCTAGTTAAAAATTATTACAGATAACTTCATACAAACTGTTTTTTTTAAATACCTCTAAAAAGAAAAATAATCCTAGTACTACTCCACTGGCCAAATAAAGGAAACAACATCTATAGTATAGACCTGGTATGTAGACTAATACTGCCAGAATGTGGAATATTTTCCTTGTGCTAGTTGATGCTTTCTTAGCATAGTATATTTGATTGCTGATAGCCAAAACTCCTACAGCTATGCAGGCACTCCAATAAACAAATAATTTTAACTAGAAACACAACCCATAAATGCTCATCTGTTTTTAAAAAATATTTCTAACTTACTAAAGTCATATCTCCAAGAACTTGTGAAAATATCCATATAAGGGGATTTTCTTTAAGAACCAAGAATAAAGGAGCAATAATTGTACTGGTTAATAGAAATAATGCAGAATAATAAAAACTATATTGGTTGTTTATCTTAATTTTGTTCAAAATGTAAGCACAAGCTGCAATACCTAGAATACCAACCTGGAATAACAACAGAATGCTTTATAAAAATGTGACAAAAGTAAATGGAGTAAATACCTGAATAATTGCAGTTGATTTCTGCATATTGCTTAATTTTGTTTCTGTTTGTATCATTTCAGTTATGCTATAAAAGTAAGATAATAAGAACAAAGTCAGTCCTTGAGCAGTTAAGCCTGCCTCTCCAAATGTGAAACTTGTCTTGGCATTTCTTAACAAACCCTTGTAGAAATTGATGAAGAGAGTAGTTGAAAGAAGGCCACTTATCACACAAAACCACCAATCTAATAAAGTGTAATTTAATACAGTACATCTTGTATATTCTATGATACTTGCCTTTGTGCAACCAAAAACGGATAATTAAACAAGTTAAAAATGAAATCATTAACATCCTGAAATTCAGAGCATTGAATTTCTGATATTTTGAACATTTTACTATAACATATATTGAGGCAAATAATAACGCAATGGTAATAACAGTGGCAAATTTGTAAGTCGGTGTTACTGTAACTGGATACTTCAGTGCTGAGAGGATAATTGAACTAGGCAGTAAGAAGAACACCCAGAGTCCTTTCCCTTCGGTACGTCTAGAAATGTTTACGGTACATGGTGTCAGTGTAAAATAGGCGTTTTATTGGTAGAAAGTATTTTATCAAACTAATGCTTTAAGATTTACCTTGGGAAAAATTCATTTTTTGCCTCAAAATTTTCTTCCCCTTGATTTTCCATTTTACTCACCACTAATAAATTATGATCAAAATTATCTTGATGCACTTTGCATACTGATTACTCACCAATTTGCGGGGTTATATCAAATCTACTGATTAGTTTTAATTAAATTAAAACATTTAAACAAGGGAAGTTAACCCATTTCCGCGTACCTTAATTTTTAAGGTTAAGTTTCAAACATAGGTAGCATAAATATTGTTTGCTGAACAAGGATAGATATACTGAAATGTGAATTTTAGTGAGGGAGGATGTGACACTTCTGTCAATCAGTAGTCAACTTTTGATAGTAATATTTTTATTGTTGTATTTTTTTTCGTTTTATTTGGCCCTATGTCTGTATTCTTTTATACCTCCTGTGTGTCCTTACATTGTAAATTTTCTTTTCAACAAATGTTAGGTTTACTTAAACAATAGTAAATTAAATTTTTAAGTTCTTGCCACAGAGATCTTATTTCACGTGATTGTTAGTTTTAGAACGTTGTCAAGTTCAGATTACACTTTAGATTTTAAGATATAAAAAGTTTAATTTTTGTGGATATTAAGAAATCTTGTTAAAAATGACTTCGATCCTATTATCTCTGCCCGAATTGTATAATTCATATAAGGCCTGGGTTAGTAAAAACCCTCAAACTGCTAGCGACTATGAAACATCTGCAAAGTGGATATCTTATTTCATTGCTGGTAGGTACTTATCTCACACAGAAAGCCTTAAAATTAAATATAGCGATTTGTGTTTCGAAATCAGTTAAATTGCGTTTTTCATAAAAACGGCTTATTATTGTTTTAGGTCGAATAAATAATTCTCACACTATTTCCGAGTTAGTATATTGCATATCAAACTTGTTGATTCTCTTCAATGACAGGATAATTAAACATAACTTGCATCTAAACTCTCCAAAAGCCATTGAGAAAATAAAATTGTGGCTGGCAATTGTTGAATATTCGGAGGTGTTTTGTGAGCTATCAGTTCAGAAATTTTGGGGAAAGACTGGGAAATGGATTGTTATTGTTGCTATACAAGTTTTCAAGTAACATTATTGATTTACTTATCCTCCTTTTTCATTTTTAATGATATATATTTTAGATGTGTTGCAAGGTTTTTGTTAATTTATAAACACAAAGAAATCATAGCAGAAAATCCTACAATTCCTCCCCTAGACAGAGTAAAATTTGCAAAGCAAAGCAATGCAGGAAACCAAGATATCTGTCGCAGTGAACTAGGCTCAGTCTCATTTACTTTGAAGAGGTCAGGGAGAGTGGTGAGGAAAGTTGAATCCTCTCCACCACTTGTTTTGAGAACATGGAAACCTGTTGAAATACAAAAAAAATCCTTGTATGAGAATGGTGAGGTGCAAATAGAAAATTTAACAAGACAGCAGTTAGTGGCTGAGACAATTTATCTTGCCAAACCGATAGTCCATTTGTTGTCTTTGGGTGTGTTTGGGAGCAAAACCTGGAAACCATGGATGGTCTCACTAACTTTGGATTTAGCAAGGTGATTTTCTTTTTATAGGTTTTTAAAAATGGTGGTGATTTGTGTATGAATAAGGTAGTATTCACAAATTGGAATAGGGTCAGAATCTATTTTACAACCCCAAATTTATTTTTCTTTCAATTATAGTGCCTTTGTCCAATTTAGCACCACTCTTTTTCCTGTGTCACCATGTTCAAGACATTTTTGCATAAGACATGTTTAGTATGCATCATGCATAACTCTTTGGATCTTTAAATTCTTATAAAATTATGATAAACAATAGAGTGGTTTTCATATTTTTTCTGCAAACATTTGGAAAAGGGTGACATGTAGAGAAAAATATAATTGACAACAAACTTCTATTAGATCTGGATGCAACAGTTGTTTTTTTTTTTACAACCTGTGTTTTTATAATTCTTTATCATAATAACGTTTGGTGAAGTAAAAAATAAAAGTAAAATTTATCAAAAAAAAAACTTTTAAAGTGAGCTTACTATAATTGTATGATGATTATTGTTTTTCCTAAGTTTGCAGCTTTACAACTCCAGCCGTACCTCTTTAACGTCCCTGTCCAATAAGCAACAACTGCAGCTATCCAAGAGAATGGTCCTGTTACTGTTGTACCTCATACGATCACCTTTTTATGAAAAACACAGCAAAAATAAGATAAACGCCTTTCTCATGGCGTTGAGCAACAACGTACCCTTGATCAAAATAATTTGCCTTCCATTGATGCAATACTTACCTTTTTGGCAAAGTAATTACTTCTATATGTGGTCTTCGTAAGCAATTAATGTTATTTACGCAAATATTTATTGACGTTTTAGCGGAATTTGTATGGGACGAAAATGGTGATTTGGGTTTTCAAGGACATACTATGCTACAAATATAAATGCTTGACGTGTTAGGGATTAAGAATATTCTACCTTAAAAAATTCTTGTTTTTTTTTTTTAATTATTGGTTAGTGATAGGTACTTATCTTAAGGAGGGTTAGTCATTTAAGTTTAATGACTCATTTTTGGTATAAAATAAAACTTCTTACGTAGTTTATATGCTTTCCAATTCCAATATATCCTGAACAATCACACTTAATTAGCAACAAAAATCTTCTGTTTAAACATAGGTGTTGCTTAAAATGAAGGTTTAATTTGGGCTTCACCATTGAGATAATCCTAAGAATCTAGGTATCCCTATAATCAAGCAGGTAGGTAATCTGGAAATATTTTAGATTTAAGCATATACATCAACTTAATTATGTACTTGGAATATTATTAATGTTCAGAATAATCTACTGGTCTTCGCCCCAAGGTTAAACTCATTATAAATAAATTATTATTTCTAACTTATCGACATTTTCAAAAGCATCTACTAGTGTTGAGCAGAAATACTCATTTTAACTGCTCAAAAGGACATAATATAATATGTTTATTATATGAATAAATTTTGAGGAAAAAACTTCAATATTAACGTTATAGTTCTGGGCAAATAAACCAATTGTGACCGACCGTTATTCCCAAACATATTAATTTGAGTGTGGCCCATCTTCTCAAGTTCGTAGTGCGCGAGTTATCAATGCGCAAATTATACTTAAATACAAAACCAGCACACATAAGTTACTGGTGTAGTAGACTTGCCATCCAGCGCGCGTCGATGGGAAGTAAATCGCTATAATTTATACCGTGAAGTTTATTTTTCAATTCCTCAAAACTGATTTCGGCCCTTACAATAGATATTCAAATACACGCGTCTGTTATCATGTGAAATTTGTGCAAACCTTGTCGCTAATTAGGTCTATAACATGTGAATTGTGAAAATTTTTAGTGAGTATCTAAGAACTTTTTATAATTAATAGACAATTTTCCGTTAATATTTACATTGGAACGATGATTTTGACTGATAAACGATGACCTTAAGGTCAATGGATGGAATTATAGAGCCACGTGCGTTAAAATAAGTGTAATTTGATGTACGCAATTACAGGGATAATTTAGGATTAGAGCCACTGCCTACGGATGTGAACTACGCAAATAATATGCTTAATCCCCGTTAATTTAGTCGGAGATTCAGAAATCATTGCCAATCTCATGGTCCAAATGAATTGATTTTTGAGATTTTTTTTGGAAAATATCGGGAAATGGTCTTGATGAAGTTAAAGGCCAACATGCGCAGGGTGTCGTATCAAAACCCCACAGCTCCCTATCAAGGTAGTTTTGACGTGTAAATGCTGAATTTAAAAGTTGAGAGTTACATAACAAATTCAGTTACAAAACGAAATCTTATGAAATTACTATGTTTCCAATTTTTAGTTTATTATTTAAACATTGAACTGTTGGCCACGTCTCGATTCAATGTTGAAATCGACTTTGTAAAGTATTTACTTACGTAGGCGTAGAAATGATTCCTAGATAAAAATACCAAATAAAGTGATATTTCTAAAAAACTCAAAATTGTGTTTTTTGCGCTACATTTTGTTTCCATTGGTGGCTTTTTCCCATATTCGGTTTGAATCTTAAGAGTACGTTATGGCCCTGTTTTGCGACTATATATTTTCTTATCGTTTTAGTACATTTAACATGCGAATTCATAATTCATTTAAAATAAAGCAGGTAAATACGTATTGTGTTTTTTGTGGAACTCACATAACTGCATATTGATTGACGGACAAACATTTCTTGTAACGAGTGAATAGGTTATTTTAATTTCGGCTTCAAAGTTAAATAATTAGCAGCGAGTTAACATGAAAGCGAATCTAAAACGTTATGTGTAATGGGTACGTAATGAGGTTTTCGACATAAGTAATTATAAACTTGTTCGATTATAAACTGATTCGTCTCATGAAACTCGGCATTTCGTACTTATTACATGAATAACTATTTATCTTACTGATAAACCGTTGAGTAGGTATCATTTTTAAAACACTTTGTAATTAAAAAGTTATGCCAAAATTCCTTAGTTACAATACTGGTTGGTCCGAAACGAGGTTGCGGAGCATTCCAAATTTGCTGGTTTCAGAGGGTATCGCGTTTAGTAAGGAGCTTAAAGATATAAGATTATTGTTATCCGAAGTTTGATCTCTCTGAAATCGAGGTTGACAATCACAGAAAATTCATTTCTATCTAAGTTTTTTACAGAACTATTATTCAGAAGAATATCGGAAAAATAAAAGCGGATTCTGAAAATTGTTTCTTCACTTTTCATTATGGATTAGACGAATCAAAATATCCAATACTACAGGGTGTTCGGAAAGGTCATATCGTAAATTCTAGGGGTTATAGAGAAGTCTAAAATGATGCTATTACTTCATATTAAAAATAAAATCCTAGCGGCCTTTGTTGTTAAGTTATTCGCTCTCAAAGTAATAAGTTAAAGAAAGTATGTCTGCTATAACTTTTAAACAATTATCATGGTGATGATGAAAGTTGAGCGGTTTCAATAATTCATAATCATGCTTATTTTCGTGCGTAAACATGTTTCAAATGTCTTCCTTATACAGGAGAAGAACAAATTTCTCATTTAAATTAATTAATGTTTGTTTTTAGTGAGTCAATGAAATCAGTGTTTTTTTTTGTAGCTTGCCTTTTTAATAATTTTTCTGCAAAAACGGTATGCCTTGCTTTACTACTGTTTTTGAGAAAATCGCACTTTATTATACAAAATTATTAGAAAATTACCATAAAAATTGTCCTCAGTATATCTCTCTGTTGGTCACTAGCTACCAAAATAGCTAATCTTCTGCTTGGGCAGTAACATTTTACCTCATTATTATTGATTGCGTTAAATTAAGTGGAGTTTATTTAGTCACGGTGAAGGTAACCGTGTCCAAATCTGGAAATCGACGAAAAAACGTGGACAAATTGCCCACTTATGCCTCAGCTTAAAATGAGCCCATTTACCTCAATTTCTTTAATAATGGCAACATAATGGTGGCTGCGCTTTGTTTTTCACGTTGATGATTTTCAGATTTTTCCTTCATGCGATCCACCAACCCTCTCTGCAAGACAGTCCTACCAGGGCCATTTACCGCGCCCTTTTCTTTGCATTTTAATGGGGTGGAGATCGAATAGAATCGGGACATGAAGCCGTAATTGGCCTCAGTCTTTCCAAATTTTCCCTAGGATCACGACTGTTTTCCATGCCATGACCACCAGAATTATCAAGCCGACGAGAGTTCACACGTTAAACGTCATGATGCTGTTTGTCTTCCAACTACCTCGTCTTATCGCTGCAAAAATAAAAATATATAGTAGTACTGTTCAGATAAAACACCCTGTATATTGTTATTCTTTCGAGATAACGTTAATTCTAAATTGTTGATAACTGCGTTCATAAAAATTATAACGACATTGACAATACAGGGTGTCCATTTAACAACTCCTCGGCCTTGTATGAGTTTATTTATGATTTCATGAAAAAATCAATTATGGGGATGTATATGAAGGTAATGAAGGTACATACGTTTTAAAATTTACGACCCTACAGGGCGTCCCCGAAAAGCAGGGCGACATAAAATACAATTTTTTTTAATGGGACCGCCCTTATTTTCTCACGTGATAGAATCCTCTCTTAAGCCTGTGTTAGCTTCTAGTTTTTTTTTACCCTCGGATGCAGTGAATCGGAGCTATGACGTTTTAAAAGAAATTTTAAATATTTGCGATGCCTTATAAAAAAATTAATATCGTAGTTACTCTCATCTTAATGATTTATGGATGGATTCTCAAATAACATCCCCTTAGCAGGTACTATTGCTCATTTAGCCAAATATTCATATAGAGGGTCCACAATAATAAATTTAATTTTCACCTTTTCCACTGTGACTGTGGGTTTATTTGTAGGGCTATTAAATGTACATCCTGTATATCAGCGATAATATTCGAGGATTTTGCTTTTAACTCGATTAGATAGAACTTTCTAATTACGATATGCGTTTATGTCTACATGTGTTTTATTCGTAACTAGAAATGGAATTTAACTACGCCGATCATTTGGACTTGGAATGGCAAAGCTTGCAGCACCGATATCTGAAGTCGTTTTCGTTCCAACATCAAAACAACGCTACTCTAACATTCGAAGAGGCTCTCAGGAAGATATTCTATCCAGGTAAGACGCATTTTAATGTCACCTTATATGTCCCATGGGAAAGTTTTCATCAGCCAAACACACGGATTTAAAAGTTCCATGTGCAAGTTATTGTCTCATTAAATATTGATTTTGCATCAGATTTAAACTTCAAAAGAACGAAAGTAAACATTTTCTGAAATGCACGTTTACTTTGATCACTGCGAAAACATATTAATCAAATTATTGGCAATCTGATAATCAATAGTATTGAAATTGGAAAAATGTCCTTATCTCTAGGTACCCGTCTTCTTTCTCTGAATATTGAGGTTCACCTTGGACGTTAGGGAAAATGAAGCGAATATATTTCTAATTTATATTTTTTATCGTTGAACCGTCGAAATTAAATATTTTCGATGGGGTCTAAGTATGGACTGCATGCAGGCCACTCAATCATAGTAACATATCAATAATCCTTTTTCGTTTTAACTTTCATTGAACATGCTATATATTTGTAATCGATTTCCTGTTGATTCCCACGTGTAAGTGGCCAATTTTCTTCGACAAATTTAGTTTATGTGGATATGCGGTCTTTTAAAATGTTTTTTCATATTTCCTGGTCCATAATAGGATCGATTTTAAATAGGGATCCGACGCTGCGCTAGGAAAAGCATTCTTATAACATTCTGTTTCCAGCTCCACGATTTAAAGTAGGAGTAAAGTAGAGGAAGGTTGGTAGAGTAGTACTAGATAATAGTGCAAGAACGAATAGAGAATGATTCAAGATACGATTATTTTCTTTTTTTTTGATAAAGAAGCGACCTGTTTCGTATTGGTTAGCACTTATGAGATGATCGTAGAAAAATAACCTCTTGTCAAAGAGGTATATGTATACGAATACACGACGTTGTTTAAGTATGTGGCCAAATTAAAGGAGTGATTCTTTGAGAGATTTTAAGACGAAAAGTTCATATAAACATATGTCTGGTGATGCTTTATTTTCACGATACAGGGTGTTAGACTTAAAAAAAGTCGTTTTTCGTAAGAAAATTAATAATCCCTTGGCCAATTTTATTAAAATTTAACATTTGCCAATTCTTAATTGTTTTTTTACTAAAAAATTGCGTATCGTTTGTTTAAATATTGTTTTAATGAAACAATGTTCATCTCTGTCTACGTCACTAGCAAAAGCAGACAGCCAATTTCAGCTTAAAAGACTCGTTTTAACTACATTCAAAACTATTACTAAGTTTCAATGTCATTGTCATTTGCGTCTTATTGTTTTTCAGGAGTTTTTTTTTTATACAGTGTGACCCATTTGTTTTGGGGTCAGTCTGTAAAAAGTTTATTGACTGTGCGACTTAGTCCGTTTTCTTTTCTTTAATTATAGAGCTTGATAAACTGCACATTTTCATCAAAAATGGTCTGGTTGATATAAAATTCAAGGCCTACTATGACAGTTTCTAGGAGCAAAATTTTAATAAATCATATTAGCGATTTTTTAAGAAAAAATCTATGCACGCCACTGGATTGAGCACCTCTCAAAACGGGCCTGTGTAAAATTTTATCAAAAAATTTTAAGTAATGACGATTTTGTAGAAGAATTAAAAATGCACACTGGATACTTACATCTTCTTATACTTTATCTGGGTATATTAAGGCCCAAATTGGCCATTCTAATACTATTTCGGGGATTGTCGTTAAAATATTGCAAAATTTGGTTGTTATTTAGAAAAAGTCCACGACGTCCATTTTGTCTCGTTACTTCGACTTACTGGTCCATGTGGATGCCTGATGTTGAACTCTGCCGCAGCTTCTGCTGCCGAGCGCACAACTTGTCGCCAACAAGACAAACAATCTCTATTTTTTCTTTAACACTTAAATTTTCCATAATTATAATCATTAATAATTTAATTTGTATTAAATAAAAATAAGTTCTAATATCGACGTTCATGTTTGTTGTGTTTGTTTGACAGTTAAACACTTCGTTTGTTCTCCATAGCCCACTGCGAATTTTTGAAAATAAATAAGCGCTGAGGGTGCATTTTTAATTCTTCTACAAAATCGTTATTACTCAAAATTTTTCATTAAAATTTTGTACAAGCCCGTTTTGAGGGGTGGGCATTCAGTGGCGTGCACAATTTTGTTCTAAAAAAATCGCTAATATGATTTATTAAAATTTTGCTCCTAAAAACTGTCATAGTAGGCCTTGAATTTTATATCAACCAGGCCATTTTTGATGAAAATTTGCAGTTTATCAAGCTCTATAATTTAAAAAAAAACGGGATAAATCGCACAACTTTTTACAGACTTACCCCAAAACAAACGGATCACACTGTACGTAACGGTTTTTGTTTTTAAGTTTTACACCTATCTTGAAAATGAAACATTGCCGGACCTAACTTTTCGTCTTAGAATTACTCAAAGAATCGCCCCTTCAAGTTCGGCCACGTACTTATATTACACCCTGTATGCAGGGTATATGCACTTTTACATAAGAAGTCTAACTGTCAAAAAGAAATTCTAATAAAAGTCCTACAGGTAGCGATATAAACAATAATGAATGTTTATTTATTCCGTACTACAAAAATTTTTCAAAATTCTTTCCATTGACTTGAACGCAACCTTGGACCCGTCGAATCCAATAGTGGCCAACTAGTCCGAATGTCCCTCTTGCCTGCTGCTCCCGAAGAGGCAAATTATCGGCCACAATTGTAACCCGGTGTTGCAATTTCTCCATATTCTGAACTTTAGTACGATAGAGCTCGTTTTTGAAAAATTACCATATATTGATATCCAAGTGATTTAAATCGGTGGTCCTCGGAGGCTAAGCTACTAGTTCACGCTAGCCGCTTCAATTTATCCCGCATACTTGAGTTAAAAAATTTCGGGCATCTAAACGAAAATGTGGAGGTGTCCCGTCGTGCACACACCACATACCTACTCAGACCGCCAAGGGCACATCTCCGTGAAGGATACATGCGCTAAGACAATATCCATTAATTCCTCATTGGTGTACACATAAACCATTTTCACTAAATAACAATTAAAAAAAACTAACTTTTACAGCAAGAACACTGATGTAACTTAAGCCACTGTCGCTCCCTTGTCAGCTTGGAAAAAACATGAACAATTTTCGCACTTTTTTATCAATTTTTATGCCGTGTTAGTTTCAAGACAGTCAAATGGATAAATAAGTCTAATATAATAAATAAACATTTAATATTGTTCATCTCGTTACCTGCAGAACTTCCATTAGAATTTTTTTGAAAAATGGACTCCTTGTGTAACAATGGATATGTGGTTGAAGTTGGTCCAATAAGTTGTTCAACGACGTATATAAAGCACATTTTTGCGTGGAGAGTACCACAAGACAAATGCGCTTGCAGTTTGTAAGTCACGTTAAAACTTTGAAGAATCATTTTTTAACATCTAATTCCAGAGAATGATATTGAACAAGAGGCCAATTACACCGACAAGGAACTGTGCGAAAAATGTCTCGCGGAGTCACTAACCGTTCTCACCACCCGATCAACATGTCCCAGACCCAGTCAAATTAACTTTCTCCTGACTGTGGCAAAATACACATCCAGAGATGAAATCTGCTACATCAACTTAAATGCCAACAACGTCCTTCCAGGCACGATATGCGTCGCAAAGAGCGGAGATGCTCTTAGTGAAACGAAAATCTTAATTTTTGGGATGTTGGACTCGTTCCTGGAGCACCCCAGTGGGATAAAAGGGGTGTTAGATATGAAACATTGGACCTACTGCTATAACTTAATACTCGAAAATCAACATAAAGATGAAAAATTATCGATCGTTGGGTAGGCGCCAATTGGGATTTGTTAATGTGTGCAATACAGGGCTTTGTTCCAGATATCAATTTCTAACGAAGTTATTGGGGAAAAGCATGAGCTTAAATAAGAACTACTGCTATGAAATAGTGCAAATTCTCGCTGGGCCTTTACTGCACACTGCCCGTGTGATAGAGGTTCAAGAGCAGAGGGTAAATGTGAGCAGTCTCAACATACAAGCCTTGCAACCCAGCATACGCTGCTTGGTAAAAGTTTTAGAAAGATTGTTGCAGGAGTACAATGAGGAGGTTTTAAACTGTGTCATGAGCCTCAGGGTAAAGAAGGCTTTTTTGCCAGTTCCAGTTAATATCAACAAAAATTTATTTTAGGTAGATTTGGCCAGCGATACAGTCTCCAAAGTCACCATGGACAAATCCATAAGCTTGATTCTAGACAGAATAGCTATGGTTTTGTCTTTCTTCAAGCTATCCGACGTTTTTGATGGCATTAAATCAATTACAGAGGATCCGTTAGCAATTAGCGGTTTTTTGAGAATCTTGGAAACGGAGATCGATAAAGGTGCTTATCCTTTGATTAGTGTTTATCGGTTTTAGCGCAACAGCAAATTAACAATGCTAAGTGTCCTTCTCTATTAGTGCCTTAATTTGCGTTACAAGTAAGACGATTTCACATTTCAGGACAGTTCGACGTAACATTCGATCTCTACTACTACGGTCTCAAATATTTCACAGTGGTGGCAGAGAGGCTGCCGAAGTGTCTCCTCAAAGGGAAGAAAGTGGACATCGAGATTGAATTGACCTCGCTACAGCTCGGTCCTTTGATAATGATATCTGAAAAATTTGGCAATCCTCTGTTAATCAAAAGTATCGATTCTGATTTAGTGAGAAAGACGCACGTTACCAAGGTTCTTCAAAATGTGAGCTCCGACACCATTAAAGTTGGTAAGTCGCACGTCTAAGGTCTTAAATCTGCGATGTTGCTAATTGAATCGATAGGAATTTCGATTTCCAGGGCTTTCCGTTCCATTTCCAGTAATTTTTCTTGCCCACTTTTGGCCGAATTTTACAACCTACAGGGTGTCTCGTAATAGTAGGCCAATCCGCCAACCGGAGATTCCTTCCGCGAATATAATTCGACTTTCCTTCTCATTTATTTGGCGCTTTATACTCATTACACAGGATCTTGAAGTTAATTTAAAAAAAATACTTTTTTTAATAACTTGGGAGTTTCTTCACGTAGTTTAATGAAATTTTGCAGTTCATTTAGGCGCACATTTCTTGTGATTTAGGTATAAATATTTGCAGAAACACTGAGAAAAATGATCAATTTTTTATTTAAGTCGAGAACGTAGTTCCAAATCCAGGCATTACTACCGTTTTGGTCTTGGTGCAAGTTGCGCTTATAAATATTTTGATTTTCCCTTTCAAAGGCAATAATTTTTGTGCTAACACCCGGATTGGTATGGAGAATTTGTAAAATTTCGTCTTCCTAGTGTAGTTAAATAAATAAATATATAATGGAAGCCACGTTTTGGGAGACAATAAGTTGAAATATCTAAAGTAAGATGTACATCAAAATATTACAAGAATAAGCAAACCCAGGTAAAGAAAAGGTTAATTTTAATAACTAAACAATGCACCAAAAGTTGGAGGGAAAACGTGTACACGACCTCTCTTTTGCCTCAGCGTTTCTCCAAATTTTTTACCCAAATCATAGCAAATGTGCGCCTAATCGAATTGCAAAATTTTGTTAAAATATTTGAAGAAAATCCACGTTATGAAAAAAAGTTACTTTTGCACTCACTTCAACATCCTCGGTAATGAGTATAAAGCGTTAAGAAAAAGAATCCATAAGGAAAGTTTAATCATTATCACATAAGGAGTCTCCGATTGGCGGCTTGGCCTACTAATGTGCGACACTCTGTATTTCAATTATTGCAGTCTCAAAGCTAACTCCGTGCTTGCCGCATTTACCTTTGGAAGCATTCATCACCGCCGTGAGGAATATAATGCGTGCCAGACATTTATATTCAAAAGAGAACTTAGGAATGGTTTTCGAAGGTCTTATATTCTCTTTGCAAGACACAATCGACTTTGTAAAGAACTGCTGTGATCATGAGTACTTGAACGAAATCGGCATGGATTCCTTCTTGTTGGAGTTGTTTAATGCCATTCTGCTATTTATTGAATCCTTCAACTTAGGCTGGGCAGACAGCGTAAAAATTTTGGAAATAATTCAACTCCTATACACTGGTTGCACGGTGTACCAATGGTCAAAAAAGGTAGGTTTTGCTGAGAACCCGTGGTCCTTTCTTGTATGATGCGGCTTTTAGGTGCTTGTGAAAGGTAGTAACATTCTACAGGAAGTAATCGCAAGGCGGTTATCCCCATCAATGTCCTTACTCATAGATTGCGCGGAAGACCTGAATCAACTGGGGCCAGTGCTATATCAGCACTGCTTCACCACGGAGTGGGAGATTCGAAAAGCCAGTTTAGCAGTCGCTTGTACTATTGCGGACAGTGCGAATAAAAGTAACTTAAGTTAACTAAAACTCAACTCGTATTATACATTTCGCTTTTCTTCTAGGTTTCCCCTCATTCAAGCACCTCTTACTTGACATTTCCTTCCCGCAGTTAGCCTCAACGATGGCTTTAAACGACGAGAACCAGGAAGTTAGAGCAAATGCATTTAAATGTCTTCAACAATTCATTATGTGGGAGGAGGTTGAAGAGATATTGCCAAGAAATTATTTTCTTGTTAGTATAATCTGGCAATTAATCTGCTCATTTTCAATAACGATTAATTTCTTTAGAATAAAGCGCTGCCCACTTTAATGAGCAACGTGCAGCCATCTTTGAAAAGAGAAGTGATTAAGCTCATCCGAATAGCCTACAATCAGGACGGTGGGCTGAACGATACAGTTTTAGCTGAAGTTTATAAGCACCTGGAGCAAATAGCCCTAATAGAGAGCGATAGTGGAGTCCAGCTAGAAACTATTGAGTTTTGGACGAGCGTTGTGAAGAAGCATCTGGCGCTTCAAGGTAATAAAGGAGCTGCTAATTTCAGGTATACAGGGCGGAACTAAGCCATATACATATAATGTTGAAATAGAGGCGGTTTCTCACACAAACTGTTGTCTGTTTTTTTACAAATTACCTCAAATTTGGACACCAAAAAATGTTCAAATTTAAAGTGCTTCAAGGTCTGCATAGCTACATCACCATGTATATTGTGTCGTGTTCGACAAAATATTGTGTGATGAACGATTTCGGAGAGTTGCAAAACCTAAATAAAAAAAAAGCTGAAACATTCGTCAAATTAGACGATTTTATTGCAACCTCGCAAGCATTTACCGCGCGTGTGAGGTAAAACGCTTTACCGCATGCTAATTTTTGATGAAACTTACAGAACACAACATAGTTAACTCACATTCGTAGGAAAACACTGTACTTAAGACGTGCGAATGTGTCTTTACCGCACTCGGTTGCTGACTGAACTCACGAACCTGAACAGCATGCGGTAAAGCATCACTTTCCGCACTTGTTAAGCAAATAACCGTTTTACATTCGAGTTCTGTTACAGGTTGGTTGGACATGAAATTTCCTTCGGTCACATTTTCGAAAAGAATAATTTGCATGACCAACCCCGAAGTACGGAAGCGAATATTTAAAGTATTAAGTCAACTTAGTTCCATAGGATGTTTGAATGTCTTAGCGCAAATGCTGCGGAAACCAAATGTCTCAAATGAGGTAGAAGACTTTAATAATAAGCTCGCCGTACGGCTTAACAATTTGTTTCGTGAATATGACGTAAGTTGCTTAAATACACCCCAAATCGACTTAATAGAAGACTTTTAGCTGACTCCCGAATCTATTCTATTTATCGAAGAATATTCAACTTGGCCTTCATCATCTCATAGCTCGAGTTACTCGAGCATACCTTCACCTAATACAGATCATATCTTGCAAGAAATTATCGATGATACCGTAATGAAGCTAATTCCAGATGACTTACAGTTTGTTCAAGATGAAGTTAGTTATTTTGACCGCAAGTGACAATATCCTCAAGCACGTTTTTGGAATATTTTTAGGATCTCTATCCTTTGATGGACGCGAAATACAACCGCAAACATCCCTCGCAACCTCTCCAACTCGAGTCGCAAATTACTGGTTTTATCAGTCCCGCAGATTTTGTCAGTCTAATTTACAAAAAGATTGAGCTTCTAGGCAGAACAACGGAGGGTTTGGAGAAATACTTGGAGACTTCGGAACCAAAGGCTGATTGTGACCAATATAATATTATAGACTATTAGGTTTTTAGTGTAAAATAAAGTATTTTTCATACATAGAGGCAGTTATTTCAAATATTTAACAGGCAGTTTGCATATCTCTCTTCAGATTTACTGAACAGAGCTTTTCATCAATAATCGTCTAAGCATCATTTCGCAACCCTGCAGCGGAGTTATTGTTTACCAAATTGTCCAGAATTGGTCATTTTTATTAGTTTGTGATCTCTGTAGTCAATTAACTAAACTTTATATCAAAAGACGTTTTGTAACGCGGTTTATCTAATTATGAAACGCATTGAGACGATAGATTGGAGATATTTTTCATAAAAATTGGCTCACGCGTTCCCGAGATATCTGCGTGCTAAGTTTAGAACCGGAAGATGGAAATGCTAGGATACCACACCTCTTAGAAATTAAAGATATATCTTATTGTTAATAGATATGATTGCGATTTTCTTTTTATTTGTTGTTTATTAAGATTTGTTCGGAAACAGGGTAAATAAAATACTGAATTTATTATATTTTCTTTATTTAAATAACACACCTTTTTTTCCTAACATCTTTCCTTTATTACTTATTAGGCTCTAGAATTTTGAAATGAGATTGAAAAAATTATTATTACTTCCTCTTTGCTACCATTAGTGGGCTAAACTCACTCGGTATATCATATATGACATTTGATAAGAAAGACCAGATAAAGCCAGTATCATCTAGTTCTGTTCCGACATAACAAATTTCATAAGTTGCGTAATGATTGTGATTGAATACATAATAGTCATAAGCAACGTATGGCCATCCTGCAGGGAAAAGTTTTTCTTCACCAAATTATCCAGAATTGGCAGATTTTATCAAAGGCACGTTTCTGACTGATACAGGCAACTATCTCAATATTTGCAATAAATGTATAAACACAATTCTACCTCTGGATAGACCTCCTAAAGGCTTTCTTACCATTTATTTTCATATTGAGAGATTATTGAGAACTCGATTGGGAATGGGTTTCTTTAGTACCTCCTGCTTCATTAGATAGACCAAGTAACTAGGACGTCACCATTTTTTTCTCAATTTTGAAAGGTATGTGGTATTCCCATGTAAACATAGAGATTACTAATGAATAAACTAAAATTTTGAAATATAGAAAAACATATATTTATATACAGGGTGATTCAGAAAAAATGGGCCAATACTAAGCTGGAGATACTAGACACTAAAATATTGCGATTGAGTTCAACATAGCTTACGCCAATGTTACTGATTTAAGACATACAGCGTGATCAAATTTGAAATTTTGATGTTGCTTCTAGAGGGCGCTAGTTTGATCACATTATTTAAGTAAATTAAAACGATTTTTTTCTCTGTTCGGCCATACTTAAAATAAGTCGAGAATTTAAAAGAATGTTCAATTTTACAAAAAAAGTACTTTTCTTTAGGTGTACTAAATCTTTAGGTTTTTAAGTTATTTGCGTTGAAAAGGATCAATGTATTTTGCTATCCTCACAAACAGCATAATAAACTCTTTCAAATGAGGAGTCACTCGGCTTATCGTGCCATTCGAAATCCTAAAGTTGAATGCAGCCTCACGAAGAGGGCTGCTTCGGCGAATTTACATTTAACGTTAAAATGACCACCTCGAAAACAAAATCAATGTATTTCGATCGTGGTTCGAAATACTAAGTCGCGAGCAAAGTTCTCAATGGTGCACCCTGTATATATTTGTTCATGTTACTCTACAGAACCAAATAATTTATATGCGCTCAAATATTATATATTCTAGTCTGGCAAATCCTCTGGGGAACATATCAGAATAAACAGATCAGCAAACTGATACTCGACAAATTTGGTGGCTTTAACGTGAGTGATGATGTTTTATGATGATATTAATTACGAAACATCGTCACGATTGGATAGTGTCGATGGATATTGTCCTTTTCCAGATTTTAGACATTAAAATCTCGATACACGCGCGGATAAGTGTACTTTTTAAGACCTTAAAAGAATACCATTAAAGAGGTGCTGGACCTAGCCGCACATTCCGCACCTGAACGACTTCCTAAACTGTTATTTCCTAATGTTTCTTTAAAATTTTTCCTAATTCCTTGTTTTATACGTTAATTTCCGTCTCTCAGAATGTGTCCGGTACCTAAATTTTCGTACATCTCACCTATTAAAGAGGTAACTTTCGCGTTATGTGATCTGCCCTTCCAGTTTGAGCGTTTAAAAACAGGTTATTAGGTAATAAAGTCAATTATTGACTTCAATGCAAATAAAAGTCATTTCTTACTATATTTGAACTATCGGTCGTAAGACGTAAATGGTCATCTGGAATCTCAAATTACAAAAGTATTCACTACGAGAAATCCAAATGTAAAATTAAATTTTAGCCAGTCATAACTCAGAGATATCAAGACAGGGTGACTTTTCCTTAACGGGCCAATGCTTTGTTCACATATTCTTTCAGCAGAAATATTATATCCGCATTATGTTACGTGATAAGGACTTTATTGGGTGTCCCAAAAATATTCCAACAAACTTTATTACGAACTTTTTTCAGCAATAAACGTGCGCCCGCAGAAGCGCTGTTAGGGCCGTAGAGCAAATAAAGTATTTTAAGTTATATCAAATAACTGAATCGATTTTGATTTAGTTGACTACCATTGTCTTTCATGGAACCTTTTTGGTTCCTCCTCCGTTTGTTATTGAAGAAAACAAACATTTGTTTATCACAATTGGACATTCAAAAAGTGACTATTTTAAGGTCGTAACATTATTTGTAAATTATGATTATTCAGTTGACGTAGAAGCATTCGTATTATTGATCTTTACATCAAAATTTGTGTTAAAAATGAACGTTCATTTTTCATTTATAGAACTTATCAATATGCACCGATGGGTTGGAAAAGGAGGTCTTTATAGTCTTACCCGCACGTACTCCTGATCTCAGTACTCTGGATTTTTTCCATTTAGAGGTTATCGCTAATCTCTGGTTTACGAAACGCCTATTCGTAGGGAGGACGATTTTTTGGTAAGAATAACGGCCAGTTGCGCACATCTGTGAAGCTGTTCCCGAAATATTCCATAGTAAATAGTCAAAATTTTGAGCGATTACATAAAGACATCGAATATTTATTAATAAAACAACGCATAATATGAACAAAAACTGTGCATAATGACCAAAACTCAATTGTCTTTTTCTGTCCAAGCGGCTCGTTTGCGATTGTATGTTTATTTGAGAAAAAAATTTGTATTGATGTCTTTCACCGCCTCTTAACGTGTGACGGTGTATTTTAGGACATTCTGTACAAACGTAGCAAAAGACGAATTTTGAAGGACGCATACGCAAATTAAATTTTACTTCCTAGACAAAGACCACCCTACATACTTAACTTTTATATTCCCCTTTTCACGTACTACTTAGGTACCGTAATACGTTTGTTATTAATTACGTACATCAGGCCTAATGCTTAATATTCGTTCATCAAGGCCAACAAGCTTTTTATCTCACCGTGGTTGGTTGACTTGCATCATTTAGTTCAGATATGCCTCGATTATTCGTTAATCGGGCGTGAAAAAGTATATATCTGTATATTTGCTTTTCCGACCCTCACAGGAATTTGTGGTGAAAGTCGTCAATTTAATGGAATAATGGAAACAGAAGACAAACCTCCGTATGTGACGAGATTAAGGTTGGGGAGCCGCACAACCTCTGGTATCTATCTTATTCTTCGATTTTGGTATTTGTTGTAGATCTAAGAAGCGAAAGCTTTTAAAGTTCGAAGCGAATCAAGTCGCAAATAATGGCGACAAAGAGTGGCACGAATACTTCCAAAGCGCGTTACAATCAGACCCCAAGTTGGATTATCAGGATATTGCCTGCTTTACTTATTCAGGTACTATATATCAATATATATAGTTATGTAGGTTACAAGCCCTGTAACAGATTTTTGCGGATTTAATATCTAAGGGACGCGTATCATACATTATTTTATTTTATAGTAACAAAGGACTCGTATTGGAAGTGAAAAACCAATATTGTTTCTTGAATACAGGGTGTCCCATTAACAATTTCCCCCATCTAATTTATTTCTTTCTGACATTAGGAGGAAAGTTCAAACGGCCCCCTCAACATAAGAGTGAAACTAAAAAGGGCCTCGTCGTTCTCCCTCGCATGATCCGTCCCCTCGTAGGTGATATAAACTTCCTTATTTTAAATGGAACCGCCCAATTTGTTTGTCATTTTTGTATTTTTCTTTAAATTTTAAGCTTAGTTTACTTAACGTGTCTTATCTTTAAAATGTGTCATTGTTGCGTTATTCCACAAAATTTTAAACTTTTAAGTGCTGCAAGGAAATTGGTGTCGTTTCCTAACTGCTGCGAATTTCGGAACGGGTCGTTTAGGGCTTAGATAGAACCTAATAGGCTGCGTTTTGACGGATTTAAATTTGAGAAAAAGTCTTCCAGAACCCTCAAAATACACCTCCGGATTTGCGTGACTCCAATCATCAATAACTTGTTTATTTCAAATGGAATGTCCCAAATTTCTCGACGGTGTCGTATTCGGAATTCAAAAATTTGGGTGCGAAACAATCGGGAAACCTTCCGCGTTTCATCCTAATACTTCAATTTCGTTATTTATCAAAATTTAAAGAATTTCGAAGGACATCCTTTCTCTCCCTTTGGGATAAACGGCATTGCAAGGCATTATGACAAATAAAAACGTTAAACTGTACCAAAAAACGTATTATAAAAGTTTTCGAATCATCGTCATTTTTCTTTTTACCAAGTATCAAAATTTTAAAAATTCAAAATAAAGGAAAATAAATAAATATCAAAATGTTGATAGTAATGTCATTAATAACCAATTAATTTAGGTTTTACCCACAAAAAAAAGCAATTTCCGAAAAATTAGAAACAGTTGGGGTCAGTGACAGGGTCATGTTAATAAAAATTGTAGATATTTTAACTCTAGACACGATGCCGTCGAGAACATTGGGATATTCCGTTTGAAATAAACAAATTATTGACTTTTGAATTTGGAGGCGTATTTTGAGGGTTTTAGAAGACTTTTTCTTATATTCAAATACGTCAAATCGTAGCTTCTTAGGTCCTTTGTTAGCCCTAAAGGGCGGATTCCGAAATTCGCAACGGTTAGGAAACGAGACCCTGTTCTGTGTGACTTGCAGCCGTCGAAATTTTCAAATTTTCCGGAATAACTCAAAAACGGTAAATTTTAGAAATAAGACACCTTACATAAACTGACCTTAAAAATTAACGAGAAATCCAAAAATGAAAAATAATTTGTGGGGTTCCATTCAAAGTAAGGAAGTTTACGCCACCTGCGGAAAAGGGCGACAAGGCCATTTGTAAGCTCCGGTTCTAAAATGAACGGGGGTTCCCGTTTGAACCTTTTTTCTAATATCGAAAAGAAAGAAATTATAGCGTGTCTTACGAATATAAAGTATACATGTAAACAAATGCCTGCCGACTGTACGTGGTTCGTTCAAGACAAAAGTATTGAACAGGACCGTAGTCGCCCTGTTATTACACCGAAAAAGTTTGTTAAATAAATTCTGAGGGTAACGAGCACTAGAATTTAGCAATAGCTTGTGTATTTTAAAACTGATGATTCCCTATATATTAAACATTTCAAGAGGTTAGCTTATATTCGATTAAGCGTACGCATTGAGCACTCTTAATTCGAAATGAAACAAGTCCAACCCTGTGAAATGCCGTTGCATTTGTCGAACATCGTTCGTTCAAACGACACAACCGACCAATCAGCGGCAACCAAGCTAGCGATCACGCCTGGGTTTGTTCACTTGGATGTTTTATATTCGTAAGACATACCTTACGTGAGAGGTAAATTGATAATGAGACACTCTGTATATGGTTAAGGCAATAGCTGTTTATGGAAATCTCTCAGCATTGCTCACATCTCTTGCGGTTTCATTTCCATGTAAAAAACTAATACTTGAATGTTTGAAATTATCTAAAAATTAGTGCCTACCAGACCAACGCTCGAGCATGTCTTAAGGTCTTTGAGCATCAATTTTGAGATAATTTGAGCCCACCGGAGCAACATACCCGCGTTGCTCCGGTACGTATCTCCTGTTGCAAGACGTGCGGTTAAACTGACACATGTGTGACTTCAACCATAATCGGAAGGAAAAATCACATTATACTTTAACTTAATTTTTAGAAAACGGAATAGATTTCGAGGTAACGGTGCAGGAACAACATCGTTACGTTTCCTTTCTCTCGCAAATACCAGAAGTATACGGCAAGGTGAAGCAATGGCCCAACGCCCGACAACAGATGCTCATTTTAGCTATTGCGGCCTGCGTGAGCGCAAACCAGAAAAACTTTCTTCAGTTAAATACCAGTGGTACCTACGCCTCATTGGTAACAATGGCCGAAGTAATTAAACCAACCACTGATTGCCTAGTTAAAATAAGGTATATGGACATGCTGTGCTCGTTTCTGGAGCATGACGCCGGGTTGAAATGGTCCCTGGAAACCAATTACTGGATGGAAATTTATGAGCTTGTGATTGATTGTCAAAATGACAAATCATGCATAACTAAGAAAGCGTAAGGATTTTCTTCTCAAGTTTTTCGACTCGAGAACATAATAATCTCTCTTAGGCACAATATCTTATCCAAGTTTCTCCAGAAGACACTGAGAATAGCTCCAAAAATATGCATTCATGTGATAAAGCAAATGGTCCAATCTTTAGTACACACCTCCGCAAGGAATTTTTCCAAAACCAAGAAACAACCGGTCGAACTTCTGACCTTAAATGACAGCAAAATGCTTTTGCCAAAATTAACCTGCTTGGTAGAAACGTTGGAAAGACTCCTGGCCACCCCGGCCACAGATATTTTAAAATATTTTGTCAAAATGCAAGTAAGAGAAGCCAGTGAGACTCTGGCCGTGCTCTCTAATGACAGCAATTTTTCATTACAAGTAGACAAAATAGTGATTATATTGTCCTTTTACGAGATGACAGACCTTTTTGATGGGATTAAAGTCGTCAACCACGATCCCATTGCTTTGAGCGGGTTTCTGAAAATCGTTGAACGTGAACTGAGGAAAAGTAAGTGTGTCGACTATTATATATTTTTTACTATTCGATGTTTATTACAGACCATTTAAAAATAATATTCGAGTTGTATTATTATGCCCAAAAATACTGGAAAAACGTCTCTAGAAAAATGCCACAGTATTTCTTGAAAGGGAAGGCCATAGATATCGAAGATGAACTCATGTCTTTTCAGATCGAACCTCTTGTTATAATTGCAGAAAAGCTTCTGGGGGTTCCTCAAACGCACGAGGAGGAACTGAGGGATTGTTACTTGGCAGATATTCTTAACGTTTACAGCACAGATGGCTTGCAGTTAGGTAAGCGTTTTATTTTACAAGATTTACTTATATTTACTTTGCACAAACGAAAGTACAGAGAAGAAATACGTTAAAATTGCATTTTGTGAGATGGGTAATGGGATAAATAGAGACAAAAAATATGGTTACAACCATTAAAACATCCTCTATGGGCATCAAGAATAATCTTACGCATTCCCCTTCGTTACTTTGATTAGGCTCTTACAAACACCGGATGTACCAACAATTTGTGCCTGTTTAATAAAAACTAAAATAATAACAACATAAATAGCAATTCGAAATTTTATTACAATAGCGAATAAGAAACCTAATTGGTAGTATTGAATTTGCCGTTCCTTTGCCTAAATAGATTATACTTTGTGCTCTATTCTTATAATTTCTCCCGTGTAAATCCCATTGGTAAGTTAATAATTCGCCTCCGCTATCAAAAAACTCATCATTTTCAACATCCCAAAATTGTGTAAGCTTAATGGTTGTTTTTCCCAAAACGGTAAATCTCTTTCGTTTTGAAACTTTTACAACCTGACGATAATAATTATAAAAATAAATTGAAACGAATAATTGGATAATATTTCTCTCTATAATCAGTTTTCTCACCAACGAATATAGTTTTGAATATTTCAGTGTTCAAAGAATAATTTCTTTTCAATATTCTTGACAAAATTTCGCAGCCGCACCTCCCAAAATTCAATCGACGACTGTCACATTCGCGTGTTTCTATCGCCTACGTATCGCTTGTTTTTATCGTGCTGCGACTGCGCAGTATTTATCATTTATTACAACTGAGCAAAAACTCATTCCGTCGCTTAGAAAAGTACGCATGTCATTTTGATTGATGTGGTAAATCTAGTAAGGCAAAAATGTTCACGTTATCGTGTATTTATACACGGCATCTCCTAAACCAGTCAAAAATTTAAAAAAAGAAGTAAATAGCACCAAAATTAGAAAATTTTGTCGGTCAAACATATGCCAGCTCTTGATAGTGCCCATAGAATTAAGTGAAACGATGTTTGCATGATTGTCAAGACGTTACCGAAGAAGTCTAGAATCAAAAAAAGCGCATATACTTTGGTATTTCTTCACTTAACAAGATGCATATGTGTCTTCTTGTTCAATAAGAATGGGCACCTCTTATGATAAATTCCCAGTTATTTTCAACAGTCTCTTTCATGTTTCCGCTCTTTCAGGGTATGAAATACGAGAAAAATTAAACACAGTCCCACTAGACGTGGAAATTACAGCCCTCCAATGCCTAATTAAGTCGAAACCTATGTACTGCCGCAAAAACTTAGCTGTTGTCTTTCAAAGTCTCACATACGCCTTGAGGGATTTCATCAAGTACGTTTCCAAACATCCGGAAATTGGACAAATGGAACATGACCATCTGTTTGCTGACATGCTACTGGAAGCGATACTAGCTTATTTAGAAAATTTCGACTTGTCTTGGAGGGAAAGCATTGGCCGCATTGAAATGTCTAATCTTGTATATGAGTTTTTGATGTATTCTTCAAGGTGGCCAGCGGAGGTAGTGCTTGCTACTCGCACCCCGTTACTATAATACGGGGTATTCCAAAAATGTATCGACAAAATTTAGGGGGCGGTGGGAGGTGTCAATACAAAGTTTTTTTCTTAAAAAAACGTATGCCCGCAAATGAGGGCTCTGAACAAGAAAAAGGCAATGTAGCGTTGCTCGTTATAGTCACTTTTTGTTCGAGCTAGGCGTTGTTTTATTGATAAATAAATCATGGCTTACAGTAAATGTCAGAATGTTGACCATTTGCTTCGATACAAAGATTGCACCGTCGGTTCATTGACACGCGGACCCTATGGAATATTCCAGCAATAAAATAGCTTCTAGATAAGTGCAACTAGCCGTCATTTTTGCTTTTTCATTACAAATGTGCGTTTTATAGACCATAGATTTAAGATAACCCCCAAACAGAAAAAAAAATCTAGGGTAGATTGATCAGGAGAAGGTGCGGATCAGGCTACAGAACCTTCTCTTCAATCGACTAACCTGAACTAACCGGAACTAACCTGTAAGTTGTTCAAATGAGAAATTAACGTATTTTTTTGTTTTGCGGGAATATGTTTATTTAAGAAACAAGTTTGTTTTAATACACCTCACCACGCCTTTAAGTTTTTCGATATATTTTTGGGACACCCTGAACAACGGTATATCGTTAATTTAGGTCCTGCTGAAAGCCTTGAAAACCCTAAATATCACAATTTTGAAACACATGTGCCCTAACATGGCATTGCTAGTGGATACTGGCCAAAATACTTCCTTTAACGACCTGGGCTCAATGTTATTTAAGAACTGTTTCAGTAGTAATCCTGAAGTGAGAAATGCAGCTCTAACGGTAGTTTGTACTGTATGCCAAAAAGTAAATCAAGGTAATAAATTCTTTAATTCTCCTTACTCACGTTGCCGTACCCATTTGCATTACCTTGCTACACCTCATGCTGTAAAATGTTTTTTCAACATTAAGCGCGATAAAGCTACTATTACCGCACTAATTTACGCGGGAGTTGTTTTTTAAATGTATTTTTGAAAAATTTATGAAAACTTTTTTGAATTTCACTTTCCAACTTAACACACTCGTTAGGAAAAAAATTTTTTTTACCGTTACAGGCCTATGTGATTAACTTACGAGTCATTTCAGGATTTACCTCCTTCAAACAAATCTTAGAAGAATCATTAACTAAAGATTTGATTTTGACCATGTCAATGACCGACTTTGACTGGTCAGTGCGAGCTACTGCCCTCAGATGCCTGAAAGAATTAATCATTATGGAGGATATTGGAGAAAGTTTATATCAGTGCGAATTCGTGGTAGCTATGCGAAAGTACTTTTCTCTATAACATGTTAAATCCACAAATTTTAGGATAAAATTCTTCAATTAATATCTAAAGATCAAGAACCAGCAGTGTTGAAAGAAGCCATCAACGTCGTGAGCCAAATATATCAGTGCGACAAGAATACTGAAGCAGACAACTTTAGAATCTACAATGTCATGGTTAAAGTGGCTTTAAGAGAGGGTAATCCCGAAGTTCAGGAGAAAGCAATAAAGTTTTGGGACCGAGTTACTAGGAAAAATCTGGAGAGGCAAGGTTCTATAATGATGTTTGTAGTCTTTTCACAGAAATCATTAAAAATGACTTCAATATTGTAGGGATGACGGATGATGCGTTTCCAACGGTGATATTTTCAAAGGAACAGAAAAAAATCATTAGAATGGACGATAAGGAGATCCGCAAGCGCCTCTTTAAAACCCTGGATGCTATTAGCAAGTCTGGTTGCTTCGGGGTTTTTCAAAAAATTTTACAAAATGACAATTCCCATAAACAAGTACTTGGAACTGCTATAGCTACAGTAACCAAATTATTACGACTATTGCAACAATACGAGGTACTAAATTTAGTGTATAGTTTATAGTATTTTACATATTTACCTGTAAATTTGCTTATGAAGGTTACTCCTGAATTTATACTTTTCAACCAAGCTTATCCGAATCTTTGGTCCCTTACTAGCAGTACAATTCAGTCGCCCTCTGGAATGGAAGATGAGAACATGAAGGATATAGTAGAGGAGACGTTAATGGAGATGATTAATGGTGAATTGAACACTAATAAAGATGTGAGTAACCTATGCATGAATGAATTATTTCCAATGCGTCGTCAAGGGCCATATTGCGTATTGGGGCCTCCTGTAGAGGTACAGAGATATGCGACAAAAGTTATAAAAAAACTCAATTTGGCATCCAGATCTGATATACCATGTGGCCCAAACTGGGATGAAATGTGTGGGCATCTTAAAAACTATAAGGTATAGAAAATTGATTAGCTAGTAAAAATTGAAAGAAAGTGGTGAGGTCAATGAGATTTTCAAAACAATTTTAATTTTTCTGTCTTTGAGATCATTTCTAAAAACCGAAGACCTGTGTTTTCGAAGAAATACTATAATTTCCATGGTTCAACAAATTTCCGACATCAACTTAATTTTTATGGAAACTAGCTTGATGTTAAAGTTAACAACATATTAGTAATTCAGTCATTAGGTAGGTGCCACATGATGATCGCATTCTTGGGACCTATAACAAAGGCAATTTTTGTGCCTGCGGCTTCTTTGAATTAATCAATCAATCAATCAATAGAAGGTACTCGTAAATAAGGCATCCTTTAGCCATATACAAACAGATAACCAATAAAAAGAACTTCGTGTATTATTAAATATTTTTGACCATTGACTAAAAAACAAAGGCTACTTTCTTTTAAATGCTACAGACTCTGATAAACAGAAGATTTATGCGACCCTGTGCAGTAATAAAATTAGTTGCATTTGCATACTGTGTAAACATTTAATGTCCCAAAAATCTGAACTAACCTTCTGCTAAGTGACATTAATTTTTAGAGTTCAATTCACACTAGTAGCAGCAGTAGCAATAATATCGCCGAAATAATTGGAGACGACGTGAATTCTGAATGTGCTATAAATCAAGTCAGTACTGTGGATTTTATAGATTTTATATACCGAAAGTTACCTCATTTAGTCAACTAAATAAGTGATAATTTTTGTACAAGGCTGAATTTAAAATAAACGTTTTTATAAATTTCAATATTCGTTTTTTTATTGCAACACCTTCCTTCCAAACTTTTCCTTTGAATTCACGTTTCGCGAATAGACATTGAAAATTCAACATCTTTATGACGTCATATGTACAATAACAACCTATTAGTTAGACATATAAAAAATAAATGACTCTGTCGTTGGTCATTAACATCATTACGTTTGCTGTCAATGTCACGGATTCCTTTTTCTTTCTGGCGTTTTCTCTTGATAAGTTTTCCTGTGATTTTCTGCTTATTTGCACAAGTTGCGATATTTCTTCGAGAAAACTTGTAGGTTTTCAATATATTTCAAAATCTTACACCATACCCGCCACTTAAGTCTTCAGGCAAGTTCCGAGGGACATCTCCCCGTCAGTTCACGTTTCTAGTAAACATACTCGTGTTGTGCAACGTTATTCCTCCTGTGGGCAGAATACTCTTTTATTTGGAGTTTGAGTTTAGAACTATGTCAGACGTTAAAGAAACTGTCCCACCTAGCTACACTAATTTGCCAAGCTCATCAAATTGTGAAGCAAGAGAACCTAGATATTCAAATTTGCAAGCAACAGCTCCGGAATTTCATCCCTTGAGTGCCAATCGAGGGGCAATTAGGAAGAAGTCTTATAGAAACAGCCGACCGCACAGCAATCACACTTTGTATCAAAGACACCATGAAAATGTGTACAATGGAGACGGAGAGAGGCATTTTGAATCAGCTCAGTCTTATGAGCAGCAAGATTTTCAGGAGTTTTACCCAACAGGAGGCTTGAAGAAAAAAGGGATGGACAAAAATAAAGGTGGTTATTCTAATTGGAGGTCCTCACATTACAATAACAATGATGTGGCTTACTATGCACAAAATGCTAGTAGTAAGTCAAGGAGGTATAATACTTATGAGAATCCAGAACAGCCAAGATCTCATAGAAATGATGGAAGATATGGGAAGAATGGCTATCAGAATTTTTCTCATGACTCGAGCTATGAATATAACACCTATCAGCCAAGAAACAAGTATCAGCAAGACTCATTTTACGGAAATGGGATTTCTAATAAATCACATGAGCAGTACAAGAGAACTTATCGTCAATCCAGTAATAAAGAAAGACACTCAGTTCCATCACAAATTGTCGAAACTCACCACCATGCAGATAGGAAACTATCTGTCAATAAACTTAGTAAAAAACTCACTTTGAGCACAGCAGGGCAGAAGGAGAGATTAACAGAAATGATTGACAGCAATATGTTGGAATGTTTGGTTTGTTGTGAGAAAATCAAAAGAACTGATAAAGTCTGGTCTTGCTCCCAATGCTATCATATAATTCATCTATTATGCATTTTAGCTTGGGTAAAATCTTCTAAAGTAGATGAAAATTGGAGATGTCCAGCTTGTCAAAATGGCTACACAGAAGTTCCCCAACAATACACATGTTATTGTGGGAAAATTGTCGATCCTAAAGTAAATCCAAATATAATTGCTCATGGTTGTGATAATTTGTGTTCAAGGAAAGGCAAGAATTGTGAGCATAAATGTAACATACTTTGCCATCCAGGACCATGTCCAGAATGCAATATTATGGTTCCAAAATTTTGTGGCTGCAAATCAACTCAGCAAGTTGTGAAATGCTGTAGTGACATTAAAGTAACTTGTCAATCACCTTGTAACAAAGTATTAAACTGTGGCTTACATATTTGTGTATCAACATGTCATCCAGGGTTATGTGCGCCTTGCTCAGAATCAATTATTCAAGAATGTCATTGTGGCAAAACTGGAAGAAAAGTTCATTGTGATGAACAAAATTCAGGAATCACTACATTTACTTGTGAAAATGTATGTGGGAAACTTTTATCTTGTGGCTCACATAACTGCCAGAAGCAGTGCCACTCAGGACCATGTTCACTATGTGAAACAGATATAACATTAATAAAACATTGTTACTGTAGCAAAGTACAATTAAAGACTCCAAGAGTCACCTGCCTTGATCCAATTCCATGTTGTGATAACATTTGTGGTAAAACTTTGATCTGTGGACCACCTAGTAAGCCACACACATGCAAGTCTAGGTGTCATAAAGGAAAATGTCCACCATGTTCATTGACTACAGTAGTCAAATGCAGATGTGGTCATATGGATAAGGAAATTGCCTGTCAAAAAGTGACTAGAAAAGCAGATGATGCAAGATGTGAAAAGAAATGTGTCAAGAAAAGACTGTGTGGCAAACATACTTGTAAACAAAAATGCTGCATAGAAATTGAACATATCTGCCCTTTACGTTGCAATAAAATGTTGTCATGTGGCTTGCATAAATGTGAATTGACTTGCCACTCGGGTCGCTGTCCACCCTGCATGGAGACTAGTTTCGAGGAACTTTACTGCGAATGTAAAGCTAGTGTTTTATATCCCCCTGTTCCTTGTGGGACTAAACCTCCAAGCTGTGATAAGCCCTGCTCAAAGGATCGCGTGTGTGGCCATCCACCTAACCATGATTGTCATCCTGGTAGTTGCCCATCTTGCTTTGTGTTAACCAAAAAATGGTGCTATGGAAAACATGAATCAAGGGGCACAATTCCTTGTCATCAAGCCAGTTTCAGTTGTGGGTTACCTTGTGGAAAACCAATGTTATGTAACCGTCATAAATGTGTTAAACAATGCCATGATGGTGAGTGTCCCATACCTTGCACTCAGCCATGTAGCACATCTAGATCGTTGTGTGGCCATCCCTGTAATAAGCCATGTCATATTCCTCCATGTCCTGAAAGTAACTGCAAGCAAATGGTCCCAGTCAGTTGTCTCTGTGGTCATCAAAAAGGTCAGAAGATGTGCACCGATTTGACTGAAGAATATAAAGCTATTGAAATGGCTTATGTGAAGGATAGAATGGATAATCTTTCCTCTTCCTATCAAACCATAGATTTCTCAGAGACGCCAAAGAAACCTTCAGTGATGAAAATCTTGGAATGCAACGATGAGTGCCGAGTTTTAGAGAGGAATCGAAGACTGGCTATAGGCTTACAGATTCAAAATCCTGATTTATCACAAAAATTAACTCCAAGGTATTCAGTTTTCTTGAAACAATGCGTGAAAAAGGATCCCAAATTTTGCCAGAGAATTCATGATAAATTAACAGAATTGGTACAACTAGCAAAGCAGAGTAAGCAGAAAAGCCGTTCTTATTCCTTCGAGTCGATGAACCGAGACAAACGCCACTTTATTCACGAGTATTGTGAATATTTTGGAGTAGAAAGTGCTGCTTATGATGCTGAACCTAATAGGAATGTTGTCGCTACAGCCACAAAGGACAAGTCATGGTTACCTGGTATGAGTGTGTTAGAGGTTCTACAGAGGGAAAGCGGTCAACGGAAGGTTCCAGGACCAGTGTTAGGTTACAAATCTCATAACGAAGGAGAATCTGTTTCCTTGAAACTGCTTACAAGTATCAAAAATATATGAAACATTTGAAGAAGGGACAAAGTGGAGAATTCTAAATTTTAAATTGAGGGCGCATAAAAGAAAAGTATTGATGGTATTGGAGTAATTTTTTTTTTGTATTGGTTATATCTAGCCAATTTTTAGAATTTATTAGTTAAGATTTTTGTGTTTTTTGCTTATATTTTTGTTCACCTGTTTGAAAAGTAGATTTAAGCAGGATTTTTAATTTATTGCTTTGTGCAGACTGGTTATCCATTTAATATTTTTAATTTAATATCCAATTTAACATATTTCTTTTAGCACTATATATTTTTTACAGAAATTTTAAGTTTTTATTATACGTGTATCCTGTGCTATACACAAGGTAATATAAAATTTCATTATTATTTTATACTTAGAAAATTGTAATACATTTTTCATTAGACAATATCAACTTTGCTGTAGTTTTTAAGAATTTGGCCTGACCAAAGACAGGAGTGGAATTGCACACTACTCTCAGTTCAAAATAACTGATGATATATATCTTGTTCTTAATTCTTCAGAAGAGCTTGAAGAGACACTGAAATTTCTTTTCAGATGCTGTAGCATATTCTCATGTCTCAAGGCTCATCTGAAGACAAGATTTCCATAATCAATATGAAAAGTAGAGGGGCTTGACAGATAAGTGTTGCAGAAACAAATTGGGTTTTATGACAATCTATCTGCTGTTGTTCATTTTTTTATTTAGGAATAAAGGGTTAAAGTTCAGGTTACTTTAATTATTAAGTTAAACTTACTGAAAACCATATTCATCTTTTGCTAAGAACTTGAATCAACATTCTCATTCATAGATATTTTTTTTCATGTATCATTTTTTATTACCTTATACTTTTGAGGCACTTGAAACATTGGCCCATGGCCTGGAATAATGAAGTTAGCAATTTTTAATATTTTTGCACGGTTTGTCCTTTGCAACTGTTCATTATCACTTCCTGCCGAGATCCAAATACTGTCATCTTCTAAATCTTCAAACTTTTCAAACAAGTCTCCAGTTATTGCATAGATTAAATTGTTTATCTTAACAAGAACAGAAACATCTTGTAAGGTGTGTCCTGGTGTAGAAATCACTTTAATATTGTCTGTGATCTCATAGTTCTCTCCTTTGCCAATATCTGGACTTAAGGAGTAGTGGTCGCGTTGGGAGACACTGAATCCAACAATATGAATTGCGTTTTGAAAGAGATGGTTACTGCCAATATGATCGGAATGACCATGAGTACAAATTACATAATTTATATCATTTGGAGTAATTTCATGCTTGTGTAATGCCTCTATAATTTTAGAGCCATCCCAAGCAGTCATTGTATCGATAATACAATTTGGAGGACCTTTTATTAACGTACAGGTGCAGTTGGCGTTCATAGTATTTTCTTGTATTTCTGAATATCCAGAGAAAAGAACGATTATCTGTAGATCACTTTTGTTCATGTTGTCTTTTATTGAAATTTAAGAAATTGCTTAAATTTGTATTTTGTTTCCGTTTATGTCCGGAATTTTCTTGTCATATCTTTTAACAATTTATGAGTTAGTTCAGGTTAGTTAAATAATAAATATATAATATTTCATTAAAGGTTAGTTAAATAATGAATAAAATATGTTTTAGGGGAAAAAAGTGTGAGTGTATGCGTTCGGAAAACCCCTAGTGTATTTAAGTTGATTCTGTTTTCCTGAATTTTTTATATTCTGTTGCACTTACTGCATCAGAACATTTTCTATCGTAAATACGACAATCTAATGTGTATTCTGTTGCAGTGTATTCGAATTTAGTATAGTATTGTAATGAATTTGACGCCCTAAGTTAGTTCAGGTCATCTTTGTAAAGAATAATAACAGTTCACGTATTATCGCTTGTTTTGTTGTAATAAATTTTAATTTAACATATACTTTAACTGCTACAACTTATATGAAATTACAAATTAAAGCCTCATACCATAAGATATGACACATCCTAAAATCAATAAGCCGCTATGAGAATTGTGGCTTGTTTAAAAATACCACATTTGACGTCAACAATGCAATAACGAAGAGAAAAACTAGTTGAATGTTATGAATTAGTCAAGAGAATTATAAATTTAATTTGGAAATAAAACAGTTATTGTTTATTACTAGAGCATCTTAATCAAATATCTGAAGCAATGGAAACAGAATCAACCGATTTTCGTTTAATACGATTATGTCAGAAACGGGAATTAGGTTTCATTTTTCGGAATCAGCTCAGTAGTGTGTTTAAATTTTCAATGTCAAGATATATACAGAATGTCTCAGTAACTCTGCTACAAAGCGATATCTTTTCGTGAAATCTAAAAATGCAAAAATATACAGGGTGTTCCATTCGAAATAAGAAAGTTGACATTGACTTCTGGTATAATCCGAAGTAGTAAAAACAGTAAAGTTCTGTCACATAGAGCGTTTCATCAAATTAAACGATTTATCCCCCAAACATTATAGAGTCTCCCTAACCATAACGGAGATATCACCTTGTAACAGAGTTGCCGATTCACCCTGTATATGTACGTTTATTTGGACTTGCTTTAATAAAAATAAAACATCAAAGTAACTGAGTAACCAGAAAGAGTGATGTACCTGTTGAATATGTTCATCGTTAACAGGCTTCAGAACTGCTCAGTACCCGTCTTACATAGCCAGGTGCGCCAAGGTACTGTTTCTGTCAAAATTTCACTTTTCGAACTATCATTAACGACTTCGACAGTCGACGATACCGAACGCGACCGAATCGACTATCTGCTATTTCCGCTACCGCTATTCGCCTGTCACTTTGTCATTTGTCGGCTTTTCCCAATGGAGTGTGGACTTTTCAAGTTAACATCGAATTTTTAGCAAATTATTTTGTGACTAGAAAGCGACGGAAACGCTTAAAATTGTTGTAAAATAATAGTTTTATTCGACGACTGTTGGCAACGTACAAAAATATCCCTAAAAGAAGTAAGAATGCCTTCTGCGGCCAACGTCAAGGTTGACAAGCAAATATCCCCGGCTGAAAACGCATTGGTGGACAATGGAAACTCTGCTACTACACCTCTTCGGCAAGCCATTACCATTATCGAACATAAGATTCGGAATTTAGAGAAACGTAAGGTAAGTATAAATGTTACAACAACTGTAAAATCCTGGTAAATGCAGAGCTCAAGGTCCTTGTACCTGTGGCCTCTTTCACATTATTTATATATATTTGGAAGTTTATACATTCTGTTTCAGCAGTTTTTGCAACACAGTGTGATCAAATTTTCCTTTCCTCTTTTTTACATCGGCATTTTGCCTATCACCCTATCTTCATGTTATTGTCAAAAACCCTAAATAAAATGGGACCTTTCATATGATTTTTATGAAATATAAGATTTTTTGATATCTTCACCCTTAAGTGTGTAATTTTTGGTGTTTAGTAGAAGTAGCTATGTTGAATATAAAATAGTGAAATTAGAAAATTTATAAGTCAATCATCTGGTGTTTTTACCATGACAGAGAAGACTTGATGGTATTTCATAGAGAATGCTGTAAAGGAATAATTTCATTCAGTGATCATCCAAGTACAAAAATAATTGAAATGAAAAAAAAATTATAGTTTATAAGCCATTTTACATTTATAAATTGCTTGCATTAGGAACAAATATGCCAAGCTTTCAATCATTAAATTTATCTACCAGCATTCTAGAAAATAGGGTAAAGATTTGTATAGCTATAGGTCTACAAATGCTTTGTGTTCAAAATATAGAGTGGCAAAATAAAAAATTTGGTCTATGCATATCATTCCTCATTCACACCAAAACACATTTTGCCATAAAAAGTGCAAAGCATTCATGCTAATTCTTTATATTGTGTTCCTATCTGTGTATTCATAATAAAGTAGGACGTTTTCTCTAATTCATTTGTAAATAGTAGAAAAGTGATGACAGTTTGAGAAAATATGCAACAGGCAAAAAAGTTTTTAAACTGAACAAAGAATTCAGCTTTTTATAACAAAAACATTAGTGATGCGTCACATAAAAGTTCACTACATTTTTTTTAGAAGACTGCTCAACAATGGTATTTTAGAAGAGTACAATAATAATTGTTGCTTATAGAAGTGAAATTTTTAAAATTATTATTTCTAATGAAATTTAAGAAT
This sequence comes from Euwallacea fornicatus, assembly GCF_040115645.1. Classification (NCBI taxonomy): domain Eukaryota; kingdom Metazoa; phylum Arthropoda; class Insecta; order Coleoptera; family Curculionidae; genus Euwallacea; species Euwallacea fornicatus. The sequence continues at coordinate 3,358,949 of NC_089553.1, forward strand.
AACATAGAGCGTATAATACAAATAAATCATTTACTCAAACTTTGAACAATACTGCTTCAGGGGATAATGTATCAAGGAACTCAATAATTGTCCATAGTATTACTTTTATCTTTGAGTAATGTGCATTGAAGATTTATACTCATTTAATTTTTTCAAATTTCAAATTTTAACTTCAAGTAGATATGTAGGTAAAACATGTTATTCTAATTAACTTGGAATTTGCTGTGTTAAAAATAACCATTTCAGGTTTGTCAAATAAATTTTTTTGAGAATTTTATAATAGTATAATTTTACAGTAGCAAAACATTACAGGAAAATCTACACTTCTAGGAAGACAAATATACACACATTTCAATTTACCACTTTTTTTCAGTCAAAATTAGAGTCCTACCGTGACTTGCAGAATTCGGGCAAAGAATTGAATACTGACCAAAAGACTGCCTTGGCCAAAATTAATGAAGTTATTATGACTTTGGATTTTGCAAGGGATTTATATAAACAGTTCCTAGGTAAGTAAAGATTTAAGTTTTAACTGCTGCCATTACCATTGAATGTGTATTGAATGGTTTAAAAAAAGAACTAAGATTCAGTTGGATTGGGTTTAACATTCTTAACAATAGCCTGAACTAACCTTTACACTTTTGTATTCAACTTTTTATTGCAAATCTAATGCTAAAAGGCATTTCTGCTTTATTGGAATTGCTGGTATAACACTCTAATCAAAGAGTGTTATACCAACAACTCTAAGAATGTGTATACACTTGCTTTATTCTGTTACATGGTGCGTAATTTAGCATAAACAACTAATGTTATTTTTGGTTTATACTTAGGTTTATGTTGGCATTTTTTAAGTTTACATGAACTTATTTTTTCGCTATCGCAGGTTTTCTTTATCAGCCAAAACATTTTTTTAGCTTTGTGGCGGCTTATAACTATTGTGGTGATAGCCATTAATTTTTAAAGGTTTTTCTTTGAATTATCATTCATCTTATTGTTTGTTTCTGCATCCATCTATCTTATCAATACTATTTGTGGTTTCACATATCTTATACAGACATAGTATAGGAAAAATTGTTTTAAGCATAAAAATCAGAAAAATACTGTTATTTGGTGTTTTTATTAATATTATTCTTTTGTTTGGGAATATCAATGGCAAACATATACTGCATTGCAGCAACGAAGTGGCTCCTTAAGTTAGATTGAACTATAAGAATATCAAATTTAATATTGTAATAACGCCTAATTAAGATAAATATATTGTAGGTGGGAGGCACTGCCTTTTCAGACAAGCTGTCACTGTTTCAAAATAAGCTACAGATTAATATATTTGTTCTTAGGGATTGCTTCAAGTTCAGAAAAAGATGCAAAGAAGCAGGCCAAGAGGGAGAGCTCTTTAAAAAATCAAGCTGAATTGGCTAGATTAAGGGAAATTTTGTTGGTTCAAGACGCATTACATCAGATGGGAATTGACAATGTGAGAGACGACTTTCTGAATGGAAAAAATGGTGCTGCTCAATTGACTGAAACTGATCTTAAGTATGCTGTGGGCACAGCTAATAAAGCTGCTTATATATAAAAATTTACTCTGCATCAGGTTATTAGATGACCTTTATCCTGCTGTGACCCCTAAACACGAATCTGGAAATCCTACTGCATTTACAAACGAAGTACAAGCGGCCGCCGAGCATCTGCTGGCCGTAGTGGACGGAAAACAAAAGGACGTGTTTGGCGGATCTTATAGTCAAATTAAGGAAATCTTAGGAAAAATACATGAAAGTGGATACTTTGATCAGGCTCAAGTACTTTCTGTTTCATTTAGATTTAAATTTGAGCCCTAATATTTGGAATTTTAGGAAACATTGGAAGAAAATGTGGAAGTTGCTATTGAATCTGAAGTTCTTATAGATCAGCCAGATCCAGCCATCATTGAAGTGGCTAATGAAGTTGCAGTTGTAGGTAAGTATTGTCCATGACAATATTTACATTAAAAAAAATTATACAGTGTCTCAGCGTCATTGATACAAATGATTATAGTGAATGAGTAATGAAATCCTTCCTTTCATTTTAATGTCCAGAGGACTTAATAGAAAGTGTAATATAAATCAATTTGTTAATTATAGATAAAAATAGTTTAGATTAAAATATTTTGTCATCCTTTTATTATTTTTAAGGTGAGTGTTATTGATCCAAACTTGACATTCATGTTTTCATTCTAGCTTCTGTCGAGGCATTAACAATCGAAGCATCACACCTTCCTCCCGTACATGCGACGCCCAGTATACCACCACCAGTGGTACAACCGGTACCGCCACCTGTCGTGGCCCCAGTGCAGGCACCCTTGGTGCTTGATGCAACGGTTCCTCATCAGCTACCACTTCAGGAGATGTTCTATCAGCCACCTCCTCCACAACAGCAACCTCCCAAGCCTATTACCGAAATGTTAGGAAGCGGAAGTTTCTTTTTTTTGCAGGTAAATCACAAATATTGTTTTCATTCATTAAATGTTAACCCCTCTATGACAGTCCCGCCTTAACGAGTAACAAGTACTTATTACCTCAATAAGTTTATTTTTGTCAAAAACAATCTATGTGCCCATTAAGTTGTTCTGTACAATCCACCCTGCGGAAATTTATTGCTTACATTTGATAAACAAAGCAAACTGCAAAAAAAAACTGTTTTTTTGCAGGATTCCGAGATTGACACTCCAGAGCAAATCCCCACGCAGACTTTTACTAATCAAACATTTGTAGTCCAACCCCCTCCTCCAATACCCATGCCCCATGCTCTTCATTTTCAAGCTCCTCAGCAAATTTCTCCTGGTAATCTGCCGCCTACGGTGAATCACCAAGTGCCGCCCGGCGCTGCTCCGGCTCTTCAGCAACCAGTATCGATTCCTTCGAATAAAGGTGACGTCCCCCTGAATAAGCCACCCACGGAGGACTTGGACAAGCATTCCTTGAATCGAGCGCCGCAAAATAGAAATCCCCCAGCTCAGAACAACCATCAACCGCCTGCATTTTACAATAATGGTTACAGCAATAGATCTAACAGACCACCGCATCACCAGTCGAGGAACAATGGAGTTCAAGGTAGAGCACAGAGCAACAGGCATTAACAGTTTAGAAGTGCTTATGAGTACTTGATTTTGGCTGTTCCTGGGTTATTTTTTTATTTTTTATGGTTTCCGCTGAAAAAACTAGGTTATTGGCCTAGATTTTTCATCAACACAAACCAAATTTATATCCAATAATGTAAATTCTCAAAAACCATCCTAAACCAAATTTCAGTGTTGACCGCTTGTGAATATAGTTTTTGAGATTACAATTTAAAAGTTTAAATTTGCAGGGCAACAGTTCAATATTTCCTGAAAATCACATCAGCTGATGTTCGAAAGTCCAGTTGTAGACCTTCATCTTAATCATGAACTGAAATTTAAGTTGCAAATTTGGCGAATTGACCGGCGATTTCACTGTGTACGAATTCAGAATTTTTGATTTTAATGAGGGGGATTGGGTTAGATTTTAAAAGTGGAGGCATACAACTGGGCTTATTCCAAGGTTACCAAGGATATTCACATTATTTTGGAGAGTTTAAGCTTCATCATACAGTAGTTCTACAAAATGTATCATACAATCTTTTGTAAGTTTAAATAGATTTTTTTACCTTTCAGTATACTTATCTTTAAAGGGAAATTATTCTTTTCTCAATTTAATGTTTATGTAATTTTTTTCAGTTAATAAAATATGAGTATGATATGACTTGATTTCTTCTAGACTTCTATCTAATTGAACATTTTAATCATTTCTTACATGTTTCTTGCAAAGTCTTTTATTTGAATAGGATTATAACAAGATCATTGCGAATTTTATGAGGAGATTGTCTTTATAGTATCTATGTAGTGACCATCCAGGTTTATGTACAATGTACAACTGTTTTTATTGAACAATTTGTTATACCATAACTGAAACCTTAATAACTAATTAATTGGTTTTTCATATAGTGTTCTACATAACATTATCAAGTTAAAAGAATTCTGCTTATCACAGTGAATTTTGAGTGAATTTTTTTTTGTTTCAAATGCATTCTAGGTACTATTTGTACCTTGTAAATTAAGCTAAATAATTCGTCCAGTGACTGATAAAACAGTTTTAAGCCAAGAATACAACGAAAAATATAAAAAAGAATATTAACACTCCGAAGACTTTGATCATGAGCCACCTATTTGATGACACAGATTTAAAGTATTTCACAATTTGGGCATGAGCTGCTTCAATATTTAATTCGGCATCTTGGACATTCGTGTCGATTCTTTCGACCTGAAATAATTGGTTATTTAATGTAACATTATTTAGAGGAATGCATAATTGCAATTTTGCACAAAATAGCCTGAATTTGAGTAGGAAGGACTGTGCAAAATCCCAGTAATCATGACCGATCTTTGTTAACTAAATTATAAACTAAATATGAATAGCTCTAATGAACGCCCCACGTTTACGATTTAACGCCTACTGTGAGGTTTTTTTTAGTGATTACCTGCTACTATTTCCATGTAAATATTTTGCAAAAGTAATTAACTTGCCATTTCTTCCTGTTCCTTCACCATGTGCGCCAATTGCTGAAAAATTCCACCCAACTCCACAATTGTAGATTCAATGTTTTGCATAGTCTCTGCTCTGCTTTGCAAATAATTGTCAGATTCATCGTACATCAAAGCAGCTTGCATTTGACTTTGTGATTGATGGCTAGGTATTAATGGTTCATTTTCTAAATTAATATTAACCTGATGGTCTTGCTCTTGGAATAACAAACTTGCTAGAAATAAAATTCACCATTTCTTTCATTAACTTAAAAAAATGCACTTACATTGCCCAACTGTTGCACTGCTAGGTGGCGGCAAGCCCCCCTGGCTAAACTGATCTCTCCTGGTCTTTTGCTGCCTTAAATTTTCTGTTCGAACTTCTAAAATTTGTTTAAAATCTGTGGACATTGATGCAAGTTTTGATTGCAGTGTTAGAACTATGTTGCTTGAGTGAGACTGCAAGTGCTTCCCATTAGTCGAATTCTTCTGTCTCTTTGACAAATTTTGAAGTTGTGCTATTTGCTGATTTAAACTATTCAAGTCACTCTTAATTATATAAGTTAATTCTTGAATTTCAGAAGTCCTATCATCAAAAAGTGATTTACGTTTGGCCACTAAAACAATTATGAAAATTAGTTACGTCAATATATTCTTTTTGTGAACTTACATAAAGTGAGTTTTTCCAATTTTGCATATGTGCTAGCAATGTTTTTGCCAACATTTTTAGAAATCAACATAAACTCTGAATGACTTTGAATAACTTTAGACTTTCTTGGGTCTCTAACTGCAACAGCCCTGGCAATGTTTCTGCCCTGTAAACAAAATATGTGTCACCTTTCAATTAAACTACTAAGTCTTTTATAGGCATAATGGAAATATTCGGCTTATATTAGATACATTCTGTTTACATACATCCTTAGACTTCTGTATAAAACATGGAACTTCAAACAGTCTTGTAAGATATTTTTAGGATGGACCTATCTGCATAATTTTCTCCAAATTCACATATTTAGCATGAAAATTTAATTTCGAATACTAGATATAAATTTTCATTATGCATTTCAAAGTTTCAGCAGTTATGTTTTAAAAGCTGTGCTAGTACCTACCTGCAATGTTTGAATAGTATTAACAAACTCACTGGTACGATCTCTTGCAGTCATAACGGAATCTACTTCGTTCAATTCGTCAATATGGTCTTCTAAAAGGTAGTCCTCTGTAACATTATTTGGGTAGGAACTATTGATTTTGTTAAACTTTTCTGCTTGTCCCCAAGAGCCTTCTTGGCCTAGGACTACAGGATTATCACTCTCAGAACCTGTACGACGTCTTCTGGGAAGCATTGCATTCTTAATTGACTTTCACACACAGGACCAAGTCTCTTTTTCAAGTCAACATAGACGTGGGGCTGAACCAAGAGTCATCCAAATTAACAATGTACGATGATAAATATTAGTTGAACACTGTATTAAATTTTACGATTTTTTATGCATTAAATGCAATAAATCCTGTTTAAAAAACAACAATATGTAATTTTCATTCTTTTCCTTTAATTAATAAGATAATCTCATTTGGGACTTGTCAAGACACATAAGTTAACCGACAAGACACGTCATAACGTCAAGCTCGTGACTAGCTTATCATGTCACAGTCCTACGTCAGTTAATATCCCAGAAACTGTCATTGTTATTGTCAATTAGTTCAACATAACCTCACAATAATGGGCAACGTCACAACATAGATCAAATTTGGAAAACTTGAAAAGCTGTTGTCTTATCTAGTTTTCCTCTATATTTCGTTAAAAATTGAGCAATGACAATACTTTGACTCAAAACAAAATAGGAACATTTTTAATTAAAATTCTGCAAAAATGTCATCCCTAAGGCAACGTCAAAAAGGTAGGAACTTTCCTTACACACTCCTACCCACATATTATAAAGTTCTTAAGTTCTATGTATATTATAGAGGCAATAAGGCAAATGTTAAACCTAAACCAAACATTAACAAAACACGGGGCATCAGAACCTTCTTGGAAGATTTTGGTTTATGACCGTACAGGGCAAGACATTATTTCACCACTAATTTCAGTCAAGGAGTTACGAGAGCAGGGAGTCACTCTTTTTGTGTAATAAATACTTTAACTTGCAAGAAGTAACAAGTAGGTACTTAGAGTTTATTCTTCCAGTCAATTGCATTCAGATCGAGACCCGATCCCTGAAGTTCCAGCTGTGTATTTTTGCTCCCCAACAGAGGAGAATTTAGGGCGAATTAAGCAAGATTTCCAACGAGGTATTTATGATATATACCATTTGAATTTCATTTCACCAATATCTAGGCAAAAACTTGAAGATTTAGCTTCTGCTGCCATAGAGGCAAATTGTGTTGCAAATATACATAAGGTGAGTAGTCTTGGTAGTGTTCATTTAGAGGTTTAAGTAAGAATTTTCTAGATTTATGATCAATACGTGAATTTCCTGTCTTTGGAAGATGATATGTTTGTTTTAAAGCATCAAAATAGTGATGTCTTATCTTATTATGGTAATAATACTAATTGTTATTCTAGTGGAAATAATACAATATATAATATCCTAATTTTCCAGCTATAAATAAAGGAGATATTAAAGACACTGAAATGGAAGATATTATGAATAATATTGTAGATAGCCTGTTTTCAGTGTTTGTAACTGCAGGTGAGACCTATTGGATTTATTCAGTAGAGGTTACAATTGAGTAACTGCTTAAAATTTACAACAAAAATGGTGTTAACTCTCAATCAAAAGTGTTTGAAATTTAGAGTGAAAATTTCAACTATTGACTCTGTCAAATATCTATTAGTCTAATGTAAAAAAAGCAGTATCAATATTATGTTCTAGGAACTGTACCAATCATCAGGAGTCCGAAAGGAAATGCTGCTGAAATGGTGGCCAAAAAATTGGACAAGAAACTGAGAGAAAATCTGTTTGATGCCAGAAATAATCTATTCTCTGCAGATACACAATCAGGAAATTTTAACTTCCATCGACCTGTGCTTATTATTTTGGATAGGAATGTTGATATGGCTACCCCACTGCATCACACATGGACTTATCAAGCTTTAGCCCATGACGTGTTAAATTTGTCACTTAATAGAGTGGTGATTGAGGATAGCACACCCAAAGGAGGTAAGAATTAATTTAGTTATAAACGCAAATGAAGACATGCTAAAATTAACTCTGCTAATTAACTTTACAAAAATATTACAATAAGCTAACCTGAACATTTGATTCATAAACTAGATCAACTTTGCATGAAAATGTAGGTAGCATCTTTAGTGTATATTACAATTTCGAATAAAAATTATTGTACATATATAACACTTGAAAAACTCGTTGGTTAAATATTGTAAATTTTAATTGCCTTTTTTTGTATTTGCAGGTACTCGAGCCAAACATAAAACCTGCGAATTGGACTCGAAAGACAAATTCTGGTCCAGTCACAAAGGATCTCCGTTTCCTAACGTGGCCGAAGCAATCCAAGAGGAACTGGAACAGTATCGATCTTCAGAAGAAGAGGTAAAAAAGCTGAAGTCTTCAATGGGTATTGATAATGACAGCGAAGTGGCCGTTGCAATGGTTACAGACAATACTGCGAAAATTACGTCAGCTGTACAATCATTACCACAACTTTTGGAGAAAAAGAGGTTGATTGACATGCATACTTCATTAGCCACTGGTAATTAGCGTCACAGATTTTTTCACTGTACAAGATTTCTTGAAGAAGAAACCTAATGCACCAAACAAATCGTTACTAATCAAGTTTAAATATATTTTACTTAATTTATTGTAGCAATATTAAATAGCATTAAAGCCAGGAAATTGGATACTTTCTTCGAGTTGGAAGAAAAAATAATGAGTAAAACGCAGCAGTTAGAGAAATCCATTCTGGAAATTATCGCTGATCCTGAGGCTGGAAGCATTGACGATAAACTAAGACTTTTTATCATTTATTACATTTGCACAAATCACTTATCTGATTCAGATTTAAAGAAGTTTGAAGCGGCTTTAGCCGAGGTTGGGTGCGACTTAAACCCTCTGGCTTATATCAAAAGATGGAAGTAAGATTTACATAATCAAAAATTACGTTTTTCATTAAGGTTTAATGTCTGTGAATATTTTTGCAGGAGTTTTACTCGAATGGCCAGCGGAGGAACGGTAAATCAATATGAAGGTGCAGGAACTAGAACCGTTAGCATGTTTTCCAAGCTGGTGTCACAGGGGTCAAATTTTGTGATGGAGGGTGTGAAAAATTTAGTCGTTAAGAGACATGTAAGGACCTAAATTACTTGAATGTTATGGTATGATTTTATGCATCATTATACCGATTTAATAAACTAGAACTAAATAACTTCAATGATATGCTCTGTATGTATTAGAAATGACATGATTCTTTGATTTTTGTATTAAAAGTCGAGAGCATATTCATCAACCACCAAAACACTAATTACAATTAATTTTTTTTCTTTGTATCTCATAGAACTTGCCTGTAACCAAAATAGTCGACCATCTGATGGAGTTTAAAAGCAGTCAAGAAACGGACGAGTACCACTATTTAGATCCGAAGCAGCTGAAGTTAACGGAAATTCCTAAAAACAGATCACCCTTTCAGGACGCTGTGGTTTTTATTGTTGGTGGAGGAAACTACATTGAATACCAAAATTTAGTAGATTATGCAAAGGTAAGTTTGAAAATTTAATTTGTATTTAAATACTATCTTCTGTAGTGTTTCAATTTGTTTGTAATTCCTACGATAAAATTATTAATATTACTTTGTAGGCCAAAACCACATCTGGAAACATGAAGAGAATTACGTATGGTGCGTCCACTTTAAACAATGCCCATCAGTTCCTTCAACAGTTAGCATTGTTAGGTCAGGAATTATAATTAATATTTGTATTGTATTTATATATGTTATTGCAATTTTTTACTACACTATGGCGCTACTGGAAAAATGTTGGTAAATATGGTTACTTATTTTAATAAAGAATACATACCTTCAAATTCCAAAGCTCTTAAAAACTCCCAAAACCAACGAAAACGCAACATTATAATGGAATAAATTAACTGATAGTACTATTACATAATCTGATTAAGTGGAAGCGATTAGAGATAAGGTTCCGCAAGCCTTAATATGACAAATTAGCAAGAACTCTAGAAGAAAACTAATAAAATAATAAATTTTGTATCAAAGCTAATCAGTTTTATATCAAATCCTAAACAAAAAAAAGTTATGGAACGCTCTGTGTATTATGATGCGTAGCGGTATCCGCCTGAAATGTTTTAATTTCCTTGAATTTTCAATAGTAGTAAGTCAAATTTTTTATAGAAATGTCTAACACAGGTGAAAAAATAGTACCATGCAGTGAGTGAGATATTCTCTCGTGCTGGGCATACGTATCAAATAATTCAATTTTAAAATTATATTGACGATACAATTTTCTGAGTAATGAGCACGTTTGCAGTTTGTATTATTCAATAAGGAAAAAAATCGTTCTTAAAAAATGCACGTATTTAACATGGTGAAGAGTTTTCAAGGCAATAAAATCTAATACATAGACATTAAAATACATACATACTAATAAAAATGTATGCTAAAAAATGTCTAAATCAATAATAATTTATAACAAGAAAAAAAGATTCATCGTTATCAAAAACACTATACACATTATAAATCTGTATATTTTTTGTGTTTTTTACTGTGTGCTGTCAGATCTGATGAAGTAATGAATGTTTTATTACACACAGTACAGCTAAAAGGTCTCTCTCCAGTGTGAATTCTTTTGTGGACCTAAAATTTAGCAAATATAACATTACTGCTAATTTCCCTCACAAATACATTACTTTTAAGCTCGAGGATTGACTGAAGGTTTTTCCGCAAGTATCACAAAAATAGGGCTTCTCTCCTGTATGTGTTCGAAGGTGCTTTTTCAGAAACTGCTGCCTCGTGAAGCTTTTGTTGCATAACTTACACGTAAACAATTTTTCTCCTGAAGTAATTAATTTTTATTAACTCACACGTATCTATCCAATCAATGTAATTACCAGTATGAACTCTTGTGTGCTCCTGTAAATAGGCATTAGTAGAAAATTGTTTACTACACACATTACACGTGAACTTCAATCCATTGTGTTTCGCCATGTGCGACTCCAATTCGGAGGCATAGTTACACAGTTTATCACATACGGCACATTTATAAGGCTGTTGTCCTGAAATAGTCATAACTGTAATAATTCATACCAATAAAAATGATATAATATAGTACCTGTATGTTCTCTTTTATGAACAGTTAATTGGGAAGAATGGTTAAATTCTGCAGGGCACTGTTTACAAACAAATTTCTCTCCGGTGTGTTTCTTCATGTGGACGTTTAAATGAGATGCTTGTGTGAAGGTTTTATCGCACAGTTTGCAAACATGTGGACGCTCCCCTATCGTAGAAAGATATTAAGATATTAAGGTTGGACAGTATCCCTGAGTGATTTACAGCATTGCATATAAAAGTCCTTTAAATCAACATTCTATTTTAACAAACTTCTTGTCTACGGCTCCATGTTCAAATTAAAGATTTTTGAAAATTCCCCTGTATTGAACAAAATTAATCATGAAACTATGATACTGTGAACTTTCCCTAAAATTTCAACTAGAGGATTTCCGAAATCCGAATTTAATTAAACAATTATGTGCCATAACAATCAAGGCATTTTTTTTTTCAAAATTGCAAGACATCTAGTGAATCCATGTTATGTAAACGAAAATGCTGAATATAAAAGACATTTATGAAATAATTCTACTTCATACCTGTATGAATTTTCAAATGAGAGCTCAATATATAAGGACTACTAAACTTTTTGTGGCAGTAATTGCAGGTGTATGGTTTTTCCCCAGTGTGAGTTCTCATATGAATTTTTAAGTCTGTTGCTGTTAAACACCTTAAAATAAATTAACCTAAAATTCACTTCCAATCCAAGGCAAAATATAATTATTTTCTATACCTTCGGTCACATACACTGCATTCATAAGGTTTTTCTCCTGTGTGGGATTTCATGTGCATATTTAACTCTCCTCTGATTGTAAATCTTTTAGAACAAATATTGCATTGGAAAGGTTTTTCTCCAGTATGTCTCCTTATATGTTCTTTCAGGTGTGAGGAATGATGAAATCTTGGGATTTTTTTTTAATTACAGTATTCATGTAATGTGTAATATTTTTACCTTTTCTCACAATATTTACACTCAAATGGCTTTTCTCCAGTGTGAAGTCTCATGTGAACTTTCAAGTTGGCTCTTTTTTTATAAGTATTCCCGCAAATTGAACAAGTATTAGGATTATTTAAAACACTTGATTTTTTGGTATCTGGAGTTGGTGGTCGGACTTGAATTGCAGCATTTTTAGTTGCTTTGTGAGTTATTTTAATATTTGAAATTCCTGAAGAATATGGTTTTAAAGATGCAGTCTAAAAATTTATTAACTATTTAAAACTATCCAGGTGATTAATTTAAAAGTGGAACAACCAAATAAATATTTAGCTGTTAAAATTATTACCTGTTTTTGATCATTTTGTAAATTTTCATATCCAGCTAACACCACAGATTCGGCATCTTCATTATCACTTGCATCACCTTCTTCTAAAACATTTGCTGAATTGACAAAAACAATGTTATTTTCTGCATTATCTTCTTCACTATTTTCCTTATTGTCAGCAAAATCTACATGTTCTATTTTTAAATTTTCTACATTTTCCTCTATTTCAATCTCCTGTATGTTATATTCCTGACCATTGCTTAGAATCAGTTTTGTTTTGTTACATTCATCTGGCACTATTATTTCACGAATATCTCTTACTTCAATCTCAATTGGTCCTGACTGACTATACTCAGATAAAAAGTGTTCTAAAAGTTGTTGATTTCTTTTTTTAGATTAAAGATGTCACATGTTATATATATATTACCAGAATTAGAAGCAGGTGCAACACTTCTTGATAGTGCTTCCCGATTGACTAATAACTCACTTTTTCCTACTTCTTCTGCACTGTCTAAAAAATGTTTTAGATGCAGATACTCGGGATTCTCATTATCACCTACAGTGGGTAAATCATTTATATCCTCTTCTCTGTTTGTTTCAATACATTCTAACAAGACATGTTTTGTATTAATTTTCTGAGTGACCTTAATACATTTCAATAAAGTCTCATTGGTTCTCAAGCAGGCAATACGAAAATCAAATGCTATCCTCAGTTGATCAATGCATTGCTGGCAAATGAAACTTGGCATATCTTCTTGCTCCCAAACCTTAAAATTGCAATGTGGTTTTAAATATACTTAGCTATTAATATTACAGGTTGCAAGCTGATTATAAGTAAATAACATATGGAGTTGAAGTTTGTTATTAACACAAGTATGTAACTTATGTATCAGTCATGTGTTTATTAATATTTATTGTTAAACTTATCGGTATAACTAATCTATTTGCACTGGCGCCATGCACATGCACATATTTACTTACAGCTTTATAACTTACAATGTTCGAAATGCAGGATGTTAGTTTGAAATTAAATTTAACAGAGTCTTCATCTTCAGCAATTAAAGGGACTAAATTGCAAGTGGATCTTAAACATGTTCTACAGCAGGATGACAAGTTTATTTCAGTTCCCATGAAGTTCGTGGAGTGTAAAATACTGTACGGTTCGTTATAATTTAATTTCTTCTTATTAATTGTCTATAATTACTGTTTCTCAATTGCATTTAAACAATGGCAATTTTTGTAAAAAAAATTTATACGTAAACTAACCCAACTTCTTTGTTTATAATTTTTTGTTTTGAAGTATATCACGTACAGTATCTTATTTCGGTAATGGAGTACTCCAGATATCGGTCCATCCTACTTCAGCTTATAGAACCAGATGACAAAAAATTGCAACAAAAGTAAACTCGGTCTCTGTCCTTTCCTCTTTAAAGTCATACTCTTCAACTTTAACTACTTGGTTAACACCCTCTTTTGTATTTCTTTAATTTTCTTAACTTAACCTCAATCTCAAATTATTATAAATTATTAAATTTATTTAATTACTAGTTAGTTTTAATTAATTGTTTGTGCAACTGTGCATTCTCTCTTTGCGATTTATAGTTACTAAAATTGTTAAGGCCAGTCAACAATTATATTCAAATATACCAGAAATATCTGAAAATGCAAAAATTGAGGAAGAAGCTTTTCCTGACAGTGGGTACCACCAAATTTCCAAAACTTGTGAATACAATAACTCAGGCAGATATACTTCAAGTTCTGTCTCGTTTAGGCTACAGCACTATTCAAATCCAAACAGGTCGAGATTCTCACAAACTGCAGATTGATCCTCAAATTGATGCCATAATTACCCAAATTGATTCATCCTCAGTAGTAAAGTTTACCAACTTTGATCTTGTTATCAAGTATGACCAATACTTTGAAAACTTTGAAGAGCAAATCAACAAAGCTGATTTAGTGATAAGTCATGCCGGAGCTGGCTCATGTCTTGATATTCTAAAGTTGGGTAAACCACTAATTGTGGTGGTAAATGAAGATTTAATGGATAACCATCAAATAGAACTTGCCAGTCAGCTGCAAAATGATGGATATTTGTACTTTTGTACTTGCAGCAATTTGGGTGAAACATTGTATAAAGATTTAACTCAATTACTACCTTACCCAAAGCCAGACATAAAAGTATTTGCAAATTACTTGGATCGTTGTTGTGGATTTGTGTTGTGAAGTTAAGCCTTTTCCTGGCCGCAAAAATATATATACGGGTGGTGCAACATCTTTAATTTCTTTTGATCAATCTGATTGAGATTGTTGTTTGCAAAAAACCCTGTTGATGTAAGGCTCATTGATACTTGGAAGGTTGCTTTTTTATCTATGTATGTACTATAGAATATACTATACTTAATTAAGAATACAGGAAAATACTCTTGTATGTTCTTAAAATGATATGTAGGTGTCAGATAAGAATTAAAAATGTATATAAATAAATTAATTAAAAATTCAGTAAGTACAATGGGAGTTAATCACTTAAATTCTGATGATGAAGTTTTGAATAAATAATTTAGACAAAGTGTAGAGCAAGTAATAGGCACATTGAATACGCATTTTTCCCTTGAAAGAAACCATTGAAAAGATAGTATTTAAATAAAATTATGTTATTAAGAATTTAACCTCAAATTTTTTGCCATTTCCAAATCATGTATTTAGATCAATGCATTTGTTGAGTTAATTTCTTTTCCTCTTATTATAGTCAGTTTATTAGTCTGTAGATGAATTAATTTAAATAACTTTTGATAATACTAAAATCAGATTTTTTAAATGTTAAAATCTACTTTCACACATAGTCCTTCAATACTTTATCATATCTGCAGAATGGCTACAAAATGTACAGTATCTGTAATTCAGTTTACTGCCACAAATAATAAGGAAGATAACTTTAATTCTGTAAAGAGGCTTGTTGGAAAGGCAGTAGATCAAAATGCTAAGGTATAAATCTCACAAAATTTATATCCAAAATTATGTAAAAACTGTATTCCAGATGGTATTTCTACCAGAAGCATGTGATTTTATATCTAGAGATAAGTCTGAGTTTAAAAAATTGTCAGAACCTATTTCCGGGCCTCTCATAAAGTTATATCAGGACCTTGCTAAGACTTACGGAATATGGTTGTCTATTGGAGGATTTCATGAGAAATTTGATGAAGTAGAGAAAAGTGATTTGTGAGATTATTACAGATCTAAAACCAGTAATTGTTTTAGAACACAATCTATAATTCACATATTATATTTGATAACAATGGGGATATTAGAGGAATTTATAGGAAAATTCACTTGTTTGATGTGTCAATTCCTGATAAAAATATTCACTTAAGGGAATCTGACAACAACATTGGTGGGGCGCAGATTGTACCACCATTCCAAAGCCCTGTAGGTCAGCTCGGTCTATCTATTGTATCCTTTTTTAACTTTAAATAGTATTAAATATAACACTTATCTGTATAATCCTTAAATGCTTTAAATTATCAGTGCTATGACCTCAGATTTCCAGAACAAAGCACTATTTTAAGAAAATTAGGGGCGGATGTCTTAACGTTCCCTTCTGCCTTTACAAGTGGAACTGGGAAAGTGCATTGGGAACCACTTCTTAAAGCCAGGGCTATTGAAAATCAATGTTACGTTATTGCTGCAGCACAATATGGAAAACATAATGAAAAGAGGACATCTTTTGGGCAATCTTTGGTAAAACATCACTTTGAAGGTTTTTTTTGTTAAGGAGAGAGTGGTAAAAGATTGTAGACCCTTGGGGACAAGTGGTAGCTGAATGTCCCAAATACTCAGAGGAAATTGATAGTAATGAGAGCATAGGAATAGCCACCATAGATTTGGATCTAGTGGAGAAAGTGCGGGCGGAAATGCCTGTTTTTTATCATAGGAGAAACGATATTTATAGCTTGAATTTAATAGGATGTTGTCAAGAAATTGATGATAATCATATCTACTCTTTTGGAGACAAGAATATTCCAGGAAAAACTGTTTTTTATATATCCAAGTATTGCTATGCATTCACGAATATCCGATGTGTAGTACCTGGACGTAAGTACTTATGTCAGTGTTTTTATAATTGTAATGAGTAACTTTAGATGTCCTTATCTCAACGTTGCGTGTTGCAAAACGGCTGCAAGATTTAAGCGAAGAAGAAATTTCTGACTTATTCCAAACCACCATTAAAGTAGCGAAAGTTATGGAGAGCGTCCACAATTCTCCATCATCTACTATTTGTGTTCAAGATGGAAAGTTTGCTGGACAAACTGTGCCTGTAATTCTTTTAATGTTTATGACTGGTTTGTCGAATTAATCAAGGTACTTATTGTATTTTTAGCATGTGCACGTTCATGTATTGCCACGTAAGCAAGGTGATTTTGCCAATAATGATGATATTTATTTACATTTGGCTCGGCATGATAACGAAAGGAATGTAAATGCTTTAAGAAGTCAAGAGGAGCAAATTGAAGAGGCCAGTATATTACGAACACATTTTTATTAGAATTTAATTTATCTGTGTAGAGTGTTTCAAAATTAGGTGTATATAGTAAATAGTCTGTAATATATATAAAGTATGGAATAGAAATATAATTGAAATAGCGTTAGAATTTTATTTGTCTAAAAGAAAGTTCATCACGGAGGATAGACGGCGCTATCGGTCTTAATAGCAAGATATGCAACAAACAATACTTTTTGCAGTTGTCATTTTCCGACCGTAGTAGAGGTTATGTTAATTTGTTTATTGGCTTTTCTTCCATAAATTTTCTTCTGATTTTATAATTAACATAACTTGAATTACTTAAATAACTAACATCTATTTATTTAAGTAGTAGGTGGCATTTTTCAAATTGATCCCCACACATCAATTAGTCAAAATGAATAAAGACGAAATGAAAAGCAGGTCTGTAAAATCCCAAAATATCATAGTTTTAATCCGAATCTAAAATATTTACTCTTCAGAGGTTTGAAGCATGTTAAAGACAAAAAGAAGTACAAAGGAAATACAACGAAAAATCCGAAATATGTACCACCTAAAAATGTACCAAGATTAGACTCAAACTGGGATCGATATGAAAGACAGGAGGAAAATGAGTTTGAAAATGTGCTGAGTGCCAGTACAGATTTTGCCTTGTTAGCAAACGCGCCCTTTTCAGTGGGGAGTCATTTCCAATTTAAGAAAGATAGAGTGCCTGAAGGCCCAATTTCTGAAGAATCAAGTAGTGATTTATTTTCGTTAAACTTGGATTTGTTGAATAAGAGCATTTTAACAGTGCCATTTTATGAAAGGCTCAATATTTCAAAGGAACATTTTAAGGTACTTACATTGTTCAATCCGGTTGATCACCATTAGTTTATTATTGCTTAATGAAAGGCTACTCCCGATTTTCACCCCATTTTACTTTCCCTTTCCATAATTCAAAATGCTTGGCAACAGTAATATAATTTATCAATTGTATTTAAATTGTGCCCTAGCCTAGAGTTGATAAATTTTATTGAATGAATTACATTGATTCCTCTTGTTGCACAACATTAAAAATTCAAATAGATATTGGCGGAAAAAATGAAGAAATAAATATTCTTTAACATTTAACAACAATGTGCATATTGTATTAAAAAAAATTTGATTGACAGTAAATACAGAGTGTTCTCCTTTAGTGGCTGTATGTCACTTTTTATTTTTAAAGGCAGCTGACCTTCAATCTATGGATGAAAGAGCAATTCAAAGCAAAAAAGCTTACAAGTTATTTTTGGATAGCTTGAATCACCAACAGAGCGCAAAGGTCATTTCGCCAATTACCAACGAAGATCACCGATCTGATGACACATTACTTGATGCTCCTACTTGTGAGAAATTGCAAAAAAGTTCTACTGCAGAAACTCCTTATGCTAATATTAAAACCACCAATTCATTAATGGAGTTAATAGACAACTGTAGTCTCGAGGATACAATTGGTATGGGCGAGCCTTTACTGGTTTTTAATTAGAACTTTTAAGTGAATTTCTATTTATTTAGATTTAGACGTACCAGAGGATAACAATCAATCAACTGATGGATTAGAACAATGGTTGGACTATATTTTAGACGATTAAGATGTGTTACCAAGTAGCAATAAAATGAAAAATATACTTCTTGGTCTTTAATTTATAATCAGTCCTGTGATAATTAAGTTAGTTTTTTTTATTTTACGTAGCAAACAATTGCAAATCATCAAAATAGAAACATTCAACAGATAACAATTTTATTTATATATGCCGATATGGAGTCAAAAGGCCAGGAATTACAAAAAGGTTTTGGTATTTGTTATTCCCTATTGGTTAAAAGATCTCCTGAAATTACAGCACAACACGCTAAGATGCCGCGTCATGTAATGATGAAATGTGTTATCTTTTAATTTCAAAACATTAAGAATTCCAAGCTACTGCACTGTGTAAGAAAGAAATGATTCTTTTTATTGTAAATTTGCACAGATTTGTCAGTGCACAATAGGTATTTTGTACGTAATAGGTACTAGGTCGGTATGTAGACAAAATCATACGGATTTACATAATTTTTCGCCAATTGAAAGAAAAAGCGACCATTTAATGGCTTAAAATAGGCTATAAAGGGCCACTTTTAAGGCCTAGATACGAAAAAATGTTTCTGTCACTGCACACTTAATAGATAAGCGGCAGTAGCAATGAAAAATCACTGAAACCTGCGCGTAGAGAAAAAATGATGTGCTTTATTCAGCGGAAGCGCAAGTGCTTTAGCTTCACTTAATTGATTTTTTCGTTAAATATCCACATTTACAATATAATTTCTTTTTAATTTATATTTTTTAGGAAAGTTTCTTTAAGGTACGGTTAAATAATTCATCTAGTCGAAGTAGTATATTGTCGGTATTGTTTGCATAGAGAACGAAAGTATTAAGGCTCTTAAAAATTCGATCGAAATTTTTGAAAAAGGTTTCTATATATTAGACCTGATATCTTATGGTAATTTAATATTGATTATTAGTACACACAGTGACTTACTCCTCTCGAATATTGTGGTAAGATTTTTCTTTATCTGCATTCTTTTAAAGGATGGAAGAAAAGCGCAAGATAAGGTGGTTGTGTCTATAAACAATTTCAAGTGAAACCACAAATAACAATAATTCAGGGTGTTAATTTTCGAAATTTTTTCCGTTTTTCGTTGCAGCTCTTTCGATTTTTGATATGTTCAGTTCATATTTGGGGCGCGCATACATTTTTCGGGTAGTCCATATCAATGGACTTCTAAGCCTACAACTAAAATCTACAGGATGATTTTTTATATTACATATCGAAGTGCTTCAACACGTGTTGGAGATTAAACAACATTTTCTATTGTATTTTAAAAAGCGTCAAGGATAATTCAGAACGTTCCTCGATCCTAATTCAGGAAGCGTGAAGGGTACTTCAGTTACATAACTAGATATACAGGGTGAGTTTTTAAAAGTATAAATGCCAATATATTAAAATTAATGCCGGAAATGGAAAATAAACAAAAATCTACCATAATATGACGGAAGAAGATGATCGAGGGTATGACGAACTCGCTACCCTCTACCAAATGCACTACAACCGCCCCAAGTCAATCGTGGAACGGGTATTTATGGTACTTGATTTCTGTGAACTACATAAATATTTCGCCAGTGGTATCATGGAACGAACATTAATCGTTTTTACGTTAGGAAATTAATACAGGAATTTGATGAAACTGACTCTGTGGCCAATAAAAAAGGAATTAAATTTGGATTTTAGATGAGCTTGTTGAAATCGAATTTCTCAGACAATTTGCCCAAAATCCATCACTCTCTATCCTTCAAGCATCTGTCTTAACTATGAAATCGATTCGGATGAACCTAAAATTATACAAATTTCACCCTTGCAAAATTCAGCTTCATCAGGAATTGAATGAAGGTGATCCAGACTGACGAAATTAATATTTCGAGATGATGCAAGCGTGGAGTACCAACCAGCCCCAACCACTGTTAAACGTTCACTTGAGTGATGAGTGCACATTTTACTCGAATGGTACTCGCAATATGCACAATTATAAAATATGGAATGATTGAAACCCTCGTGTTATGAAAGGAGAAAGTACTAAATATCCACAAAAACTGAATGTTTTGGTGCCTGGATCCTTAGAGATGTCATCAGAATATCTCGGTTTATCGACAGCATTTGAATGGTGAAATCTACCGTGACTTTTTAAAAAACGTTATTGAACCATTGATAATGAATAAGCTGGAGAGTCAGCAGGACGAAAATAACGAATTACAACTGGATGGAAATTTACAAAAGCTTTAATATGATGGGGCACCCTCATGCGGGTTTTGCCTATTAGGCAGTGGTTTGATAACAGTGACCCCGTAGGATGTATTGAAAAGATAGGAGTGATGGAATGGGCCCCCCAGAGGTCCCGATCTTATGCCCTTGGATTTTTTTGCGGGGGCGCTTGACACCTACAGCGTTCAAAATCCCATCAGAAACGATCGAAGAGTTAAGACAGGGAATTTTACTGAGCGGTGTGAAATTCCTAGGGAGACTTTTGTCATTGTGCATTAGGAATGTGAATATCGTTTTACGCTTGCATGGAAAATAATGAACATTTCGGGAACTTACTGTAAAACATTATGAACATAATCAAAGCATAAGGTAAATCTTATGCTGTGATTTAATTACAATAAAACTTTGAATTAATTACGAGTTATATTACTTATTCCTGATTGAAAACTATTTAATTCTACATCTAGGTGTCTCATTAATGGATTTTGCATTTTAGGCATTATCGGATAGGCTTGGGGGCGGAATTTTAGAAAGTTTGATACTTTTGAAACGACTACCAAAAATGCTTTCCGATTTCCTGTAATCACGTTCGTGCCATTAAAAAAGTGAGTTGGAGTCGCCGGGGTACATTTGGTAGAAGGGAGTGAGTTCGTCACACTCTCAATCATCTTCTTTCATTATATCGTGGCAGACGTTTTCGGATTTTTCCATTACCGGTATAATATCCAAGATATTAGTATTTATGCATTTAAAAGACCCACCGTGTAGATACATGAGCAACAGTGTCAAATAGCCTTATTCTTCTTGTCTTAGTTGTAAATTAACGGTGAGGCAAATTTTACGAATTGGACTAACGACAATTTCTAGATATCTCTAAGGTGTAGAAGGGCTGCAACGAAAAAACGAACAAATTCTGAAATTTCAAACCTCTATGACGATCCTGTAGGATGCTGAACATGTTTATGATATTTGTTTTCCAGTAAAATATCTATTTATTAGCGAAAATCATTGAAAATTAGCAAAATGTGATTGTGGGACAAAGACAGCAGTAAATTTTTTTGTGTTTAGGCGTAATGGTGCGTAATTATAGGTGAAAAACGATAAAGAAGCTTTATCTAAAACCTCTATTTTGATGTGGTAAAACTGTGATTTGGATATTCAAAGCCGCAAAACAATTCAAATTTAATCATTAAACTTTGCTCACACACGTCAACCATTCTAAACAACTCTAAATAAACAAATTTCAATTATTGAAAATCACTAAAAATATGTTTTTCTTGACCTTTTTTGTCATGTGAACTATTAAGAAGTGTTTACCATCTTTACCCCAGTTAGGGGGGTGAACAAGTTTTTTACATTTCCGGATATGGTTCAGCAGCATTACGAGCTATGGCAAAACGGTCTATTGCGAAATTGTTGCTAAATTAATCTAACAGTTATTTCTGGATTTTGAGAACTTTTCAAATTTGCTCACTGAAATCAACAATATCTTACTATACTATCTTAATCCCCCTCTCCCCTACCTGACCATAATAATACGTTGCAAGCAGGTTTTCCACGTAAACAATGGCGGAAAACGTGATAAGAACTCGAACATTAGGGGCTGCCGTTGAGGGTGTAAGGGACCAATACGCCGATGGAAAGGCGGCGAAAGTGTGGGAGGTCTTCATTGGGGACAAAAACTCCAGAACTCAAAATTACAAGAACTTTTTAATAGGAATGCTCAAAAAGAAGGGCTGCAAACGCATTTTAGATGTTGCCTGCGGTACTGGGTAAATTCAATTCTGTCTGGGTGTCCGCTCGTGCAGCTCACATAAATGCGCTTATAGAATCGACTCAATCATGTTGGTCGAAGAAGGGTTCGAAGTGGTCTCAGTTGATGCGTCAGACAAAATGCTGAAGTACGCTCTCAAGTCCAGGTGGTCCAGAAGGAAGGATCCATCTTTCGACAAATGGGGTACGTAGCCAAACGCTTGAAGCCACCTTAAAGTTGCTGTATCGAAATGATTATGTAGTGATCGAAGAAGCGAACTGGTTGACTCTGTACGATGATATAGAAGATTTGGTTGGAGAGGGTTTTGATGCGGTCATCTGTCTTGGCAATTCCTTCGCCCACTTGTTGGACAATTTTGGCGACCAGAGGGAACAAAAGTGAGTGCACTGAACATATTTAATGTGGACGTTTTTGTCATCTAACTGCAAATCCAACAAGTTGCATTTTCAGTGTCCAAATATTTAATTCTTACAACCTTATTCAATAGACAAGCATTGCGCAATTTCGAAAAATGCATCAAACCCGGAGGCTTTTTACTAATCGACCATAGAAACTATGATAATATCATCGACAGCGGGGAAACTGCAGCCAAAAGTATTTATTACAATGTGCGCATTGCCATTAATAACCGCAATATATTTTCATTAAAAAAATTAAATTTCAGCCCACACACACTACAGACATACGGACTTCCGTGTTGTATGTCAGTGGGATCCCGGCTTTAGTTTCTTTGGACTACATTATCGATTTATCTTCGGATAAGGAACAGTCCGATTTCATCACCGTTGAAGATTCTGTTAGGTAGTTTAAGAAAAACTTAGGAAACAATTATCCGTGTGGAGCACAAAGATAAAAGAGAGGAGAGAGGGGATTTATTCATTTGATTTTTTTCAGTGAATTCAGACTGTCCTACTACCCTCATAGGCTGAAGGTGTTTACTCAAATGTTGAAGGAAGCTTTTGGCGAGAATTCTATTTACAAGATTTTCGGAGATTTTAGGCCTTTAGAAGAAATCGACACTCCCAATTTTTATATTCATTTAGTCGAGAAATATAGCACGTACTTCTAAGGCGTGATTAGTATGGGCTTTGTGTGATTGGTATTTATGATTTTAATTAAGTAATTTGTGATTATTTTTAATAGAAAAAAGTTGTAGACAAAATTGCCTTTTTTATTGATTCATATTGTGGTGCTGGTTACCAACAGGTACCCAAACCGAAGGGAAAGAATGCATTCGATAAGGTTGTAGAGAAATGGAGCTGCACAACGTTGCGGTAAGTATACAGGATGAGCCACAGCAACTTGCTTATTCGAATTTGACACTCTCCAGTGATGGTTGCCCCGAGGAGGGTGAGGGTAGGCTCGTTCAAGAAGGTAGGGTATAAAGTTGTAGGTCTTCTTGGTTTAGTTAGCATCATGGACTGGACGAAGGTGGAGGACGTTTGCTGCCGAGGCATATTTTGTTCAATGCGCCATTGCAGCCCTGATAATCCCAGACAATTCCATTAGCATCCCTTACATATGCAACTTGGAACTGTTTAGCGTGCACTATTGCGAGTTGAAATAATTGATCCGTGTCTTTTTGAAGAAAACCAACAGGCAGTGTTGGTGACTTCTGATTGTTATGTCCACGCGATGCAGGAGTTCTTCCTGCCAACACTCCACTAAATGAATTTAGGAGACGCCTCGTCTGCTTGAGAGGCAATTTGCATAGGCCAGCACGGTCATCGGATTTAGCCCCTTGCGAATATTTTTTATGGAGCTATCTGAAATCTCTTGTTTACAAAGGTCGTCGTAGGGCTTTGACTCACTAGAAGAACAACATTTATTAAGCTGTCGCCAACATACCTGTTATATGCTGGAAAGTGTTGAACGAAACTTCCGAGCTCGGTCAATGCAGCGTATTGAGAATAACGGACGCCACTTGCTGGATGTCATATATATAAAACTTTGTAAACATAAAATTTAATCGTTTTGGTTGATGCTGTTCAAACTAATTAAATATACAGGGTGTTAATTTCGAAACGGCCTACTCGAAATATCTCTGAGCTGGGAGGAAAATTTTAAATAATAAAAGAACGTCTGTTTAGATATCTAAAGGAATAGATAAAAGTTAGATAAAAAGAAGTATAATTAGAAATTAGAGAGAATTATATCAGTTACTCTCTCACCTCCAACTACCCTCGCTTTGATATTTCAAACTACACATCGGATCGAGTGGCACATTATTCCATTCAATTTGCTATGGAACTGTATCAAAAAAAGGGAAATCGGTTAATGGAGCTGGGAGTTGGAAGGAAAATGTGTATGAGTGCAAATTGCTTATTGAGATTAAACAAATAATTGCATTCAGCGCTCGAAACGTGAACCGTGAATAAAGTCCGTTGCGAGAATGGATGGATTGGCAGAAAAGATGCAGTAGAATGGCCAGCACGATCTCCAGATCTCAGTCCACTAGACTTTTTCTTACGGAGTTATTTAAAAAGCAATTAGAACTCTTCTTGAAAGTATTCAAGAATTGAAAGATAGAATTTTCTTGGAATGTAGAAGTATTACTGGACAAGCAGCGGCCAACGTTCGCGAAGAATTTGAAAGCAGACTTCAGAATTGCCTCGTTAATAACGGCAAACTTTTTTTGATTTTTTGATTTGATCTCAATAAGCTCAAAAAGCACTTGCATCGTGCAGTTTGAAATATCAAAGCGAGGGTAGCTGCGGAGGACTGATAAAATTCTCTCCAATGTCAAATTAAACTTCCTCCTAGATATCTAAAAATGCGTTTTTTTTTTTAATTATTATTTTAAATTTTCATCAACAATCGAGAGATATCTTAGGTGGTTAGTTTTTCAAACGAACACCCTGTATATCAGCATTACTTTTTTTCAAATTGATTTTCTAAATATGTAAATTGCTCTGTCCAGCCCCGTATCATCTTCGTCTCGGTAAGTATCTATTGATGTGATTATGAAGCAGTTGCAAAGGAGCAGAACGTAAGTGGTTGAAAATACTCGAGAAATACAGAATTGGTAAATTGGGACGCACAAAACGTCCATCCAAGACAAACATTGCGAGCCATATTCAACAAGCATCTGTATTTGTGTACTTTTCTCACGTAAATTAATTTACTGCAGTTTGAGGCTAAATACCGAAACGGCTTTTCTATAAAATTATTCTCCCTTCGCTAATGGAATTTAATTTCGTAACCATTATCCAATTAAGATGATGCTTCCGAAGGAGGAGCAATAAATGACCCATTTCGCGAGGTGCAGAGGTGGTAAAGCAGTCATTGTTAGCTTTTGAAATCGATGGATGTTTGTTGTTGCATCGTTACCGAGGAACTGTAAATTTTCTTTTACGACAATTTTTCTTCAGTTCTAACGACGGTCGAGATCTCAAATAAAATTCTGGAAGATAGGGAAAGTTCGAGTATATTAGAGCGTTTGCTACATTGGGCCACTACCACATCTCAAATTGTAGTTTTTAATTTTATGTGTTGGCAGCACTTTATTTTTAATTTAAACTGACGCTATCGTGCGTTATTTACAAAACACTAATAACGAATGTTGTAATGTAATTTTTAATGTTTTCTCCTAAAGTCGTAGTAAAGTTAACCGGAAGCTTTTAGAGCTTGTATTTATAATTGACTTTCATTATCTATCTACAATTTATTACAGTGACACAAATATCTGCCTTTATAGATTATTTTGTTGTAATTTTTTTTAAATATTGTGCAGTTTGATAAATAGACCGTGTGTAGTTGGGTAAAATGGATCAGTCCAGTTTAACACATGCAAATGTTTTTTTTTTTAATATAACGGAAAATAAGTGCTTTAAGTGGAGACCTGAATATTTGCAAAATGCACTACATGATCATAAAAATAAAGGTATTAGGCCGAATGACCGTTCAAGACTGCATAAAGCTCCTAAAGCTGCCTTAAAAAGTCATTTGGATAAGGGCGATACGAGGGAATGTACGGCAAGAAAGGCCAACTGTCTTAAAAGAAGCATCTGAAAATATCATAATCGAGCATATGTTGAATGTTGAAGGTGGAACAACATATGTTCGACTTAACAATTACAGAAGTTCGCAGATTAGTTTAGCAAATTTGCTCTGTAATTACAGGGGAAAATTTTATTCCTACAATCGCATAAAAGAAACGGCAGGCAAAAGCTTGGTGTTGTACTTCATCGAAGCGACATAAATCTATCAGCCCCGCAACCGCAGAAAATAAAAATAAACATAAAGAAAACAGAGGAAACGGATCGATTTGTAAAATAGAAAATAGAACGAAGCAGAATTTGGGAAAATGAATAAAAAGAAGCAGGAAAGAGGAAAAAGTGGGAAAACAATGGAGGAAAGCACAACCGAAGAATCAGACTACGAAGAATAAATCTTAGTTCTATATGACTCAGCCAGGTGTATTTGAGATAACCAAGACTATGAATGTGCCAAATGCAAACTTTATTATTTTGACAAAAAAGGACCTAAAATGGGTGTTGTGAGGGTTGTTGGGTTGGGCTGTAGGGTTGCAGTGTCTACACTACCATGATTGAAATAATGAAATTTGCAACAGCAATGTTAACATATGAAATAATTGTTTTTTTTTTTTAATTTATTTTATATTTGCCACCGCTGACACTTAACTATCTATTACTGTTCCGTTATATTTTTTGAAAAATATATTTATTTCTTATGTGTCTGCTTTGCTTGTTTCAAAGTCCTGTTTAGCCATCCCGTGGTCCAATTAATACGACCAGTGACAAAATTTTTATCTCAAGTTTTGTTGATGGTTGAGAAATGCAGATAAACGATTAAAAGTCCCGCGTAAATTCGTTAACAATCGAAAGAAATATTTTTCATGGACATGTCGGAACACATCAAAAATACTTAACTTTTTAACTTAACAGTCATGTATGCAGGCTGACCCATGCAGTAGATAAATGCACTTTTTAATTTTTTTTTCTTACGAAAGCCCATAGATTTTATGACTTTTTTGAGTTTTTTGAGAAATTCTGAACATATTTCATGTGACATACCAATGTCGAAATTCAACAGTCTTCGAAAAAAAATACAAAACAGAAATAGGAATAGAACTACTACAATCTAATGCATTAAATGTCGGAACTATGCCCTGTCGAGTTCCTGATAATTGGCAAACCGTGGTTCAAATTCCTCATAATTTTTTCTTATCATATGAGAAACTATTTATTGAGCTTCTTGACTCACTTTATTTTTTAACGTTTCCACCTTGTTGAGCTTATTCAAAAGCACCCTATTTGTCAGGTAACTTCATAAAAAAGTCCATAGGGGTGAAGTCAGGCTACCTAGCAGGTTCTCTAATTGTCTCCTTAATTCAATTTATCGATCGTACTATGGGTATATGTTATGAAAATGTTCAGAATTTCTTTAAAAACTCAAAAATTTCATAATGTACACGGGATTCCAGTATAACACAATAAATAAACAAATACATTTATCTACTACACAGGTGACTTTATACATATTTCTGATACGTCGAAAATGCCCAACTAAAAGCAATAATTGTCGTGTCCCAGTATTTTCATAACAAATGTTTTCTTCAATTTTTAACGGACATAGCAGGAAATTATACTCCTTTATGTGCATAACAATTGTGTCCATTTATTTTGAATAAACATGACGATTAATAACTGTCGCTTCATTTGGTGGTTCAGCTTGGTCAGTTCTAAATTATTCGGAGAAAAAAACTATTTAATAAAAGCCGCCCAATGTAACCGGCCCCCATTGAGGCCCCAATTGTGGCTTTATCAGTGAGAACTTAATTCGTACACCTTTGACCACCAATACGTGAACTGGCCGCGTTTACCATCCCCGATCAATCTACGAGTGTATTTAATAGTAAATTGACCTTTTACGTCCACAACGAATTACCATTTAGCCATAAACCGACTTGTGGCCAAAACCAACCCGAATACCTGCCGCTCAACATATTAACTCCAGGCTAAGCTCTGCATGTAACCCCAGATTACATCAGCGCCTAGAGGTCAATCTACCTGAAAAATAGGCTTGACCCTCCCTCAATAAGCTCATATATGCGGGAGTCGAGGACAGTGGGAGATGGTCAGCTTTAAGTTAACCTGCTACCTCGACGCAAGTCGTACCGAAGCAGTCACCGTGTTGTGGTGTAGCGCGCAGCATCTCTTGATCTGCTCTCGGGATTCTGGCACGCGATCGTGAAATACTTCGTCGATGGAGCATTTAAGTGTGTGTTTTTCCAAATTTCAATATTGCTTTTAATGACAATGTTGCAGTACAACGAGGAGCTTTCTGAACGTTTGGGGCTGACTCTCCCTAGCGGTAGTTACCCCCTGGACACTAACAATAACACTTCCAATAAAAAGGGTGAAAAGTACGCATTGCGACCTCGCTCCATAAGACGCAAGAACGTTCTGCCGTCGGATTTCGAAGAAATCCCTCTAATCCACTCCAAGTCTAAAGGTGGAAGTGCAGTGGGGAAAGCCTCGAAATCCAAATCAGCTCCTTTGAGTAAGTACCGAAGGAAAACTGCCAATGCCAGGGAGAGGTGCCGGATGAAGGAAATTAATACTGCTTTCGAGGCTCTAAGGAAGGTGGTTCCGCAGATCACCCCCAATCAACAGCAAAACGAAAAACTCACCAAAATTACCACCCTGAGACTGGCGATGAAGTATATCTCAGCGCTATCTGCAGCGCTTAGCGGCAGCCCTGCGGAGCTCCCCCAGCAGGATTTATTCTCAGAGTGTTCAGAGCTAGAATCATTTCTGTTGGAATCCGATGGGGAATCTGTTCCGGTAAATAGTGACGTCTCCGAGCATTCCCTCACACCAGCAGATTTTTCTGTGGATTTTGACGACTCTTTGACTTCGGTGGATTTTTCCTCTGATTTTTCCGATCACCAGTTACCTTTTGATACCTATTTGACTGATTTCAGCTAGCATTGATCGGTTTTGTAGCTTTTAAAGTTGGTGTTTAATGTGATATTACTGTAAAGGGTATTTTCGAAAGCGTTTATAATTTATTTTTTTTTAAGACGAAAAATTCAGTGAATATACGTTTTTGTAAGGTACTTACTCGTCTAGCATGTATATAAAAAATGTGACATAAAAATATTGCTGCAGAGCTTTACCTTTGACTTATTAGTTTATTATTATCGTATTTTAGCAGTTAATCAGAAATTTTGTTCTATTTATTGTTTCTTAAACGAGGTGCCTCTCTCTGTGTGCATTTATAGCTTTAAACGAATCCGTCCTGCTTCTCGTTCCGTTTCTCTCTTCTAAATGTTTATTTCGATTTTAGTTCTATGATAATTTACATTCTACTTCTCGGGTGCCATAAGTTATTCCATCTAAAATCCTCAAAATATCTGAGGTTTTTATATAGTTTTAGTGTCGTGTATATTTGTAACTAAAACACGTGAAATCAAGTGCCTTATTCCTATAGATTTTATTTATACCTTTAAGCTTTAATATGTTATTTATCTGACGACTCGCTATTGTAAAAAATATGTTTTGGAGAAATATATTATTTTATTAAGTTGTGGTTTATTTTTATCCAGGGTGTTTCGGAACTATGCGATCGAATTTCGAGAGATTGTTCAGTGCAACAATAGAAGACGTCCGAGTGTGAGTATAGGAACCATTGTCCGCAATTGTCCGTCTAAAGCGCTACTGGCTTGTGATGCTTTAAGATCGTCATGTGCAAAAATCTCTTTTATGCGCTTTTAGTACGCTTCATTTTCATTTGTTTGTACAAAGTGATACTAGAGAATTTACTCAGAATGTCGCCCTGTAACTTTATTGGTCTGGACGACATTGGATCGGCAGAGGCGGTCCAGTTCCGTAACCCCCTGGGTAGCCCGATCTAACACATGTAGATTCCTTTCTGTGGGGGCATGTAAAGTCTCTGGTTTATGAAAAGCCAGTGGAGACAGAGAAACCTGATCGCACGTACAACTGCAGCATTTGAAGTCGTTCAAAACGATTATCAAATTTTTATTAGAAACCATGTACGTCGTTTAAACAGGTGCAGTAAAGTTCAAGGACGACATTTTAAACAATTACTGTAGGCTTATTTTGTACAAATAAATTAAATTGAAACGTACTAAAACTCGATAAAAACATTTTTGCACATGACCGTCTTAAAGCATCCTAAGGCCGTAGCGCCTCGGGGAGACATTTGCGGACAGAGATTCTTGTACTCAGATGTCTTTTATTGTTGTACTGAACAATGCCTAGAAGTTTGATTGCCATAGTTCTGAAACACTTTGTACTATTTGGTGGAGGTATTCGTGGTGAGCCGTAGATGCAGGAATTAGGCATTAAATACAAAAGTTTAAAATTTAGTGGATGTACCAACATTTGATTAAGTTGATATTCTTATGTTAGCAATCAATGTTGGAATAATTAATTAATTAAGTTGAAATAAACGGTGGGTTTACACTCATTTCTATTACTTCCCGAAGGACGCGAGGCAATAATAGTTGCATAAAAAACATCGGCACCTACCCCTAGTGTACAGACATTGAAATATGGCTTATTATCGCCTGTTTGAGCGATTATATTTTTTCCACAATTTTGACTTCCAACTACAGATCCTTTTTTCAGTATTATTGTAAAAAATGTCCTTTGAAGAACAAATGGGGCAGTGTGCACGCATTTCGCGCTTTTACTCGTGTAAAAATGCCAAAGCATTCGAACTACTCCAGCGAGGGGTTAGTAGCTTCTTCGATAAAGTGTTTGAAAACGTACTACGAATTAATGGACCATTATTACCATTGACTTCAATTAGAGAAGTAGTTTAAATCATAAATATAAAACAAACTTTAAATTTTCCAATCTAAGCGTGTGGCGGCTGCCCTAAATATAAGCATTTCCACGGTTAGAGCGGTTTGGTAATCTTATAAAAATAGTATAATGGCCGAGGTGATCGAATAGAGTCTCTTTAGATGTATATAAAGAAGTTCTTGGTACTGTTACTCCACAAATTTGAAAAAATCTGGTACGACATAGAGAAGACGAGGTAAGGAGATGGTTCGAGAAAGAACACGCATTTGATAGGTTAAATATGCAATCTGCTATTATTAACTTAGATGAAATAGATGAAAGTAATGGTAGCAATTATAGATATTTGATGAATCAGGTAATTGACGATGTTTAGATTTCATGTATACCTGTAATGGGTTCTTGTTCTAAAGACTTCAGTCTTGATTCCCAATCTCAATTCTTGCGCTCATTATTGCTTTTTTCACAATGTGGCAACGTTGTCGTCATTGAAGGCTGTGACGTGCATCGAGAATTTTATTGCGAATAGTATAAAATAAAATAGAAAATATTTTCATAGCACTTACCTAATGTCAGGGACATATCTGTGTATTTACTGGTAGGAAAGAAAGTTATTTTTTTTAATAATAATTATAATTTCACTCTATTCTAGTTACAACTAAAAACCACCAGACTTTATTAATAACTGCTGTCATGTACGGAAATGTCAAAAATGTGTTTTTGTTCCGTTTCAAAGCCAACTCGGTTTTAAGTCTGATGTTTATTTAATGAAACTCACCGATTTGGTGAATCTCAATTTTCTCGAAAACTGTTGGGAGATTTCGACTTTCAACAAGGGCACGTTTTTAATGTAAAAATCTTCATATTTTATATTTTTCTTATAAAATCGTCAATAAATTTAAGTACAAAAAAACTTAGGCACTTTTTAGCCATTACCTCTTGTACCACCCGCGGCTGGAATAATGCGGTGGATTTTTTACAGACATTCAGATAGAGCATACAAATTTACAATAAAGTATAAAATGTCATTAATTTATCTCGAAAAGTGTCGAAAATGTTAATAAAAAACCATTCTGAGTAACCTAATTTTCACGCCATGTATATCGAAAATGAAGCCTTTCGATATATGTTTATAGAAGTTTTCTTCATATTTTGGAACCCAGAACGCCTGGTTGAATTTATGGCACTACGTTTAGAGGTATATTGTTTATCCCTTTAAATTAAAATTTCTTTCAGAAATGTAGCAAAAAAAATTTCTACAAAATACCTTAACAAAGAAACTGCTGATTCTTTGCTGCAGGTGTTAGAATGCTTTGGCATTTTTGCGAGAATAAAAATATGAAATACATACACGCTACACTTTTTTGAACTTAAAAGGCCAGTTTTTACAACAATATTGGAAAAAGGATCTGGAGTCGTAAGTCCACATTGCCGAATAAATATAATCGCTCAAAAAGGCAGCAATAAATCATAAAATCTTAACGGCAACGCTGTAAATTAAGATGCGGGGCCGCCAACCTGACGATAATAAAATTCGAATTTAACCAATATTTACAGCTTTAATTGAAGTAATTACTTGCTATATTTTTCTTAGTTATAAAGTAAGATGAAATATTTCATAGTATTTTTACTAGCAGGGTAAACTTTTACATTTTTAACTTAATTTTTACCCTGTCACGTTTGCAGTTTTGTGCATTGCCTACCGGGAAATTTATGACGTGCATAGGGAATTTTATTGCAAATAGTAGGGGTAGAGGGGGGCTAAGATAGTATATTAAGATATTTTCGACTTGAGGAAGCAAATTTGAAGAGCAATTAAAAAACGAAAATAGTTATTAGATAGCTTGATCATTTAGCTAAAATTTCGTCGTAGGTCGTCTTGCTGCAGCTCGCATTGCTACTGAGCTATAATTGGAAATGTAAAGACCTTGTTTGTCTCCACTACTAGGCTAAAGGTAGGAAACATTTTAGTGCTGTAAATGTAAGAAAAAATAAAGAAAAATAGATTTTTAATGATTTTGAATAATTTAAACGTGTTCTAGTTATTTAGAACGATTAACGCGTTTGTGCAAAGTTTCATAATTAAGTTTGAATTGTTTTGCAGCTTTCAATATCCAATCACCACGTTCTACTCCCTCAATAGTTTTATACAAAGTTTCTTTGTTGATTGGTGACGTTTTTCGCCTATACGTACGCACCGTTGTGCTTCGAAGAAAAAAAATATATAACCGCTCTCTCTGCCCCACAATCGCATTTTATTAAGTTCTAACGTTTTCGCCTAATAAACAGATGTTTTATGTGAAGACAAATATCATAATCGTGTTCAGCATCCTATTTTACCTTCGAAATAACTTATTTTATTAAATGTTCCTCGCGGATCGTGTAAGAAATAAAACGATTAATGCTATCAAAATCTCATAAGCGCAATTTAATTAACGTAAATCACCTCGCACTTTTTACGAATGGCGGAACAGAAATTTAAAATTTTATCTGTAAGTGTCGGCAATGAAGAAAACTCTTAATGGCGCCATCTTTCTTCTAGCCATTTACCTGTCACATTGAATTACTATCGTTGCCCCACCCTCCCCTATAGTCAGGAAGGTGTCAGACGATATGCGGAGAAGTTTTCTAATTGGAACTATCCACACCGAAGAACAACTTTTGCAGTTGAAAGGCGTGGGCGCGAATCTGGGTTAATCAAGCCCAAAAAGAGGAATATCGAACAAAGACGTACGGTGAGAACAGTTAGGAAGGAGGAATAGGTTTTACAAATCTTGCAAAATAATCCCGCAGTTAATAGTGGGGGAGCTGCACTTGAAATGGGTATTTCGCGGGCAGTAGAATTGCCAAGGAGCATCAGCTTCACCTACTTCAAAAACTTCTCCCAAATGCCTTTGGTCTTCGATCAGAATGTTCCGAATGATTATTAGCATAAAATGATAATGATCCAACTTGTATGTCGAGGATCATGTTCGCAGATGAGGCTACTTTTGCGCTGAATGACACTTTGATCACGTATAATTCTCATATTTGGGTTGAAGAAAATCGCAAAGCAACGGAAATTGCGTGTTGGCAGCATCCAGCTGCAACTTTATAGAATAGAATTGTTGACTACCATTTTTTTTTGAAAAATTTAAAAGCAAATAGGTATTTTGTTATGCTTTCTACTGATTAATATTCTAGTAAATTCTACTAAATAATATACTATTTCTTATTATACTTTACAAATAAATGCCATTAGATATGGAAACGTAAAAAATATGTTTTTCTTTCGTTTCAAGTCCAACTGGGTTTCTATTTAGATATGTATTTAGTGAAAATTAGTAAACATCGATTTGTTAAATCTCCACTTTCTCGAAAACTGTTGGGATACTTCGACATTGAACAAGAATACCTTTTTATGTAAAAATGTTAAGACGTACTATTTTTCCTACAAAATCGTCAACAAAATTAAGACAAGAAAGTTTAGGTACTTTTTAAGCGTTACCTCCCTGTATTACCCACCCGTGGAAAAATGTGGCAAATGCTTTGCAGAGACTCAGGTAGAGTATAAAAAGTTCTAATAACATTCAAAACTTCATTAATTTATCACGATACCTTTCGAAAAAAATAATAAAAAACCATTGTCAGAAACCAACCTTTCACACCCTGTATATCGAAAACGAAGCGCCTTTCGATGTGTACATGTTCATATGAGGTTTTCGTCATATTTTGGGTCCTCGAATACGTAGTTGAGTTTATGACACTATGTTCCGAGATACCTTGTATAAAATGGAACTGCAAAGTTCAATCCGAAAGTTTCAACCTTCAAAGCACGAAACGAAGACTTCGAAGCTTTAGTTGCGGTATCTAGGTTATCATACCTAATCAGGAAGGCATTTTGGGGATTTTAATGAAAGTTATTGACTATTTATTCTGATCTATTAGATTTTCTGATGCCCTTGGCACAGACACAATGTAGAAGTTTTCATTCTAATCACAAGCTTGAGTCGCTGCGATACGAGGTTATTTCCAGAAGTACCCGACTTAACACTTAAAGTAAACAAAATTTTGGAAAATATTACTGTATTTCTCAACATAATTCCCTTTGAGGTTGACACACTTTCCCAGCGATGTTCTGTGATACTTTCATAACCTCTTTGTAGTAAGAAGGTTCGAATTTTTCAAAGTAGTCATCAACCTCGGACTCCACCCCTTCGTTATTGTCAAATCTCTTTCCACCGAGCCACTTTTTCAAGTTTGGAAATAGAAAATAATCTGAGGGGGCCAAATCTGGCGAATAGTGTGGAACAGCAAAAAGTTCCAAACCAAGTTGATTCAATTTGGCCATCGCGGTTGCGGAAGTGTGGACCGGTGCGTTGTCTTGATGAAACAAGACTTTCTTTTTCGTCAAATGCGGTCGCTTCTTCATAATTCTCTCATCCAAACACTGCAGTAAAATTCTCAGTTTATTGTTTTTGCGGTCGTAATTTTAACCATAAATTTATTGGCATTTTCCAAAATTCATTCATACTCGTAATGGAAGTAGCCTCTCAATGCACCACTTCCTCAATTAGAACCTTAAATCACATCGCAGAGCATCGTCCTCCTTAAGTACAATTACCATCCTAAAGCTAATGGCTTAACAGATTACAAACAACAACAAGCTGAGCTGAGACAAAGCTGCTTCTAGTGAATTGGGCAAATAGAATAAATTCAAACCCGAAGCTAACTTGAGTTGTCAATAATAGGTATATTTCGCAAACCAACGAGCTTGACCGCGTGGGAAAACATTCATTTTACGCCCGATCACAATGGCTGACGTGTTAAAAGTAAATACCTCTTAATAATATTAAAAAAATTTGGAACAAGGTGTTAATGAAGAGCTTATATTGGTTGAGAATAAGTCAAATCAATAAAACAAACACGGCGGTCAGAAGTTCACACTATTTCCCATCGGAATCGTAGGCATTGATACTTCATAGAGGATGGGCCAAGCATGTCATGAATAATAAAATGGCATACAGGGTGATTATTTCACTTTCAGGCTCGCCACTTCATTTGGATCACTTCCGCTTAATAATTCCTACGTCTATCTCTCTTCTTATTTTTTTGTTCGAAATAAGGCCCCGATGAACCTCTGTTACAAAGCTATTTGAATTAGTAAAAAGCAGACATTACTGAGATTGTCGAAGAGTGGATCAAAATTGATACTTTTATGGTGAAAGACGATCAAATTTCCTTCGAAGCAATGCATCATGCTGCCATACGTGAGCTGTATAAATACAGTTTTTTGTGGAGATTAATTCGACATTTTTGTAGCCTCTGGAACGCCGCGATAGTTCAAAACAATTCAATTGTTGAAGCAAATGTGAACGTTGGTTTGAATTTTATTTGAACGTTTTTTGACTCGGACCTGAAAATTCAATGCATCAATCTGGGGGTGGAGTTGCACGCTATTCTCAGTGAAAATTCACCGAGAATACCATTAATCTTGTTCTAAGAACTCGAACAAACATTGGATAATAACAATATAATAATAATAGTAATAAATCGATAATTGAAAACTTTATTTTAATTAATTTTTTGGAATTTCCAAGATGTGAGTGACGCTCTTGATTCAATGAAAAATGTAATTTATTTCGGTTAATAAAACACAAGTTAACTAGAATTACCTGTAAACTATAATTATAAGAAAAATTTCATTGTTTTCATAGTTTACCAACAAAATAATATTAATAAAAACTCAGAACGCATGGAGTCACTTAATTAAAAATATCTTGAAAATAATTAAAGATGCGAGTTTTTGCACATAATACTTTTTTGATGTAGAAGTATGGAGAATATCAAAATATTAAAATTCATAAAAATATTGAAATTATCGGTTCTGATAAAGATGAAACGGATATTTTAAATGAACTTATCGCGCCGAAAATCTTCCGAGGACCAATTTCTAGTCTGTCATTCAAAAAACTTTCAAATTTATCCCCAATTTGCAAAATTACAAGAATTATTTTGACACTCTACACAATGCAAACAAGCAATTTTTGTATGAAACAAGTTTAGCTAAATCGCGTTTTTACCTTCCACCACTGTTTCGGGGACACTGTGTAAAAAGTAGTATCTATTACGATATATTCAATAATAATTCATTTTTAGGTTATTTATTTCCTTTTGATAATTTCTGCTTAATGATTTCTGTACTCGTTTTTTAGCAGTTTTCGAAACAGTAATTTAAGTTTATTTTTCTTTACAGGAAAGCTACGAGTACATCTCTCTTACGAGACTGTTTCAGAACAATCCGCGAGTTTGTTTCACGTAGAGAAAGTCAATAAAAATGAATTTTTAAAATTGTTAAACGGTCATTTGACCTTTCATGTTAGGTAAATCACGTATTCGTGTGACCGAAAACTGTAAAATCCGTTTAATGAAAAAAAAAAAAATGTTTGAAAAGAATAAAAAATGTTTGAAAAGAATAAAAAAATCATGGGATTTTGAAATTCCGGAAATAAATTCGGAAACCATGGGGTTCGTGACTTTAATTCAATTTATGAATTAATTAATTTTTGATGAAAATGAACAGAATTTGACCAAAAATCAAGAGAAATTAAATTTAGATAATATATTGAAGAATTTGAGAAAAATATTGAAATCTACCAGAAGTGTACGAGTAAATTTTTTCAAAGAGTTTCATGGACCAAGCCCTCAGAAAGTATACTACCCTATACAGGATGTAACATTTAACTTGGAATATTGAAGAATTTTCAATACTAGTCATTCAATAAAGAAAAGTTTAGTATCAAGTTTTAAATACTTTGAGATAGAAAGGTATTGGTGTTAAAATTGATTCCTCTCCATCTCCCATGCAGACAGGCTGCGGGTTAACTCTTTAATTTCAAATAGCAACCCCACCTTTTTCAAACATTCAGATAATATGGCCACAAACTAAAAAAAAAAAAGAAAATGTCTGGAATATTTTTTTCAATCTTTGTTAAAAAACATCGTAACTAAGGAAATTTAATTTCTCTTTCGCCTATGATTTACCAAAAAGTTTAATGAGACATGCTTCAGAACGAATGAAAAATTGAATTTTTGTATTAAAGCATGTGCTCAAAATGGCGTCTCCGAACTTCAGCGCACCTATTTATTCGCGTTTTAAAACACTAACATCTGTGAAAAGTGTCTTTTGAAATATTGGTACAAGCGTTTATAATACGCAGAATTATATCCTCACGTGTCGTTGGTGTTTCTTTATAAACCTGGTCTTTAAGGTATCCTCAAAAAAAAAAAAAAATCCGACGAAGTAAGATCTGGAAATCTAACAGGCCAATTCGCTATCTAAATGCCTCCCAGCTCCTCTATACACCCGAACCATTTCGATTTCCACTTCTACGGCTAAATACTCCATTGCGAAGCAGTTAACAACAAAATGCATGAAAATAGTTGTTTTTTTTTTTACATTATTGTTTATTTGTCACATTTTATTAACATGGAACTTTTTTTGACTCATAGATTTTTTTAAGAGGGGGTCGTCGTCTGAAATTAAAAAGTTATCCCCCACGCTGCCCGCGCCGGGGCTGGAGGGGAATCGACTTTCGCAACAATACATTTCCTACTCGGAGTGACTAAAGATCGATACCGAAACATTTCTTTGTAGAACGCCTAGTATTCGGGATATTTCGGTGTTCCTGGTTGAATTTTACACACTGAAGAGCATTTGGAGGCAATCTACTCTCGTATTAAGCACCGCCTATTATCCCATAAGCATATACAATGTGAAAGCTCTATCTGCGCCAGATGAAGCGCAGTAAAGTAAAAACCTAATTTTTTTTATCAGCTTTTGTCAATCTGTCGCTCCGCTCAGATCGAGATCGGGCACGGACTTAAATGAATTTTTTCCTTATGTCGTACTGGATAGTGCATGTTCTGCACACATTGTCTAACAGAGAAATGTCAACGTCTCCGACCCAAAGGCACTTCGAACATGCACAAAGGCCCCAATAGGAAATTTGAAACATTAAACAGGGACAATATGTTAATGTACTCGTTAAGCTGGTATATTACTGCATAATCTTTAACTTTCCCGAACTAAAAGTTTGCAATTTCAAGTAGGTTAGTATAGCTTTTAAGTTCGTGTTCTGATCGCTTAATTATTTTGTCGGTACCATCGAACCAACGGCGGAATCGACATTACATTACCTTTACCGATACTACCGGCTCAATATGTCGTAAATTGGAGCTAAGATTCCAATTTGCTCTTTGCGGCGAATTACCTCTTTAATATAGAGAGCATCATTTACAAGAACTTTATTTGCTAAATGTTGATAAATCAACGTACGGGTAATTGGCTTTTGTCACAATTAATCCTCCGAGGGTCTCGATTCCGACTTTTGGATACCACGGGGTTTCGGTCGGAAAAATGACGGTTTGTGTGTGAGGCAACTGGTCAAAATGCACAGTTACCCAGGCCATTCTTCTTGCTATAATAGAACCACAAAGTGTATTTATGTCATACCGGAAAATACACACAACCGACCCACGATAGCACATGTTGAGGCAAGATAAAGCCTCAGAATATTTACGTATAAGTAAAAATGCTCAAACAATCGCTGATCGAGATAGGTCGCTACTGCTTAGAAAACGAGATGCATAATATATGCAATTTAAGTCCTTAATGATACGGAATGTAAACTTTTAAAATGCGATCGGGGCATTATTCAAATGTTCACCGCATTTATTTGAAAATGGCAATGACAATGACTTCGTCGTTGTTCATTGAAAGAATTAAAAAAGTGGAAATAACACAGGGAGGTCGACAGTATGCAACGGCAGGAAGTTCTGCACGTGCTTCTTGGGCGACATTTCGCCTTTTCGTCGATCGTGATCGGTATTGTGAACTTACAAATCACGTTTCATGATTATTTCATTTTAATAAGTTGTCGATAAAAGTGGCCCACAGATCGAGATCATGACTTTATAGGTAGCCGTATCGCATCATACATCCGAGGTGAGTCAACTTTCAGTAGTGGGACTTTGACAATCGATGGACGGCCTTACTTTAACGCACAAACGTCCCGTAAACGTATCTCTCGAACGGCTTCGTTTTTGAGGTGCAGGGTGTCAAAGTTTCATAAAAAAAAAAAAATAAAAAAAAAAACGCCGTAAATCGAATAGAGAATTCAATAAATAATTTTTATTTTAAAGAAATGTCACTTCCGTATCATTTTTTTTTCCTTAAAAGGTTAAAAGACGCGCCCGTATGCCAGCCACTGGAACAAAAATACGTTGCCGCCAAAAACTGCGCCACTGTCCACTAATATGACGTGCAACATTATATTTTTGAAAATCGCGACCGTTTAGGAAATATTGCAACTTTTCAATAACACCCCGTATCTCGAAAACTCGGCCACGTGAAAGACATGTTAATATGACGTTCCTGCCTTAAAATACGGTCCTTTATCGATTGTCAAACTCCTGCCAGTAAAAGTTGTCTCACCCGCTACAGGGTAGCCGGAAAAATTTTAGGTAATTCAAGAGATTAAAAAAATTGAAAAAAAATTCATGAACATCCTCCAAAAATTGCTTCTTAAAGGGTCTAGGCCTCTTAAAGGGGAATTCAGTTCATTTTAATAAGTTGGTATGGGAAAACTTTTGTTTATGTTAATAATTTAACATGTAACAATTTAACAAAGATTTTCGCCAGAGGCGTTACATAGAGGGTGTATGCTACGTAAATGTCGCCCTAACTTATGTATTTGAGACATTTCCTAACTTTTTAAATCAACTTACTGAATCGCAAATATTTAAAATTTCTGTGATTCAATAATCATTTTGATTTGTATTAATTACCTTATTATTTTTTTATTTCCTATTAACAAACAAGTTTTTTTGTTGTTTATATACTATGAAAATGCATTTTTATTGCATCTTTTACGTTTTTTTCTATTTGTAGCTTTTTTCTCAAAGATTAATAGGTCGATTTTAAGTCGCATTACAACATTAAGTGCAGTTTTGAAACACCTTTGGATTGAGGTGTCCCTTGGGCCATGTTTGAATTTAAAAAAGTCGACCCTTTTGCTTTACCAGTAACGTCAGCAACATTTACGGATATAAACAAACGTCAAAAGATAGTATTTTTTGTCCTATTTAATGCTGCTTTGGTACGTTAAGAAAATAATCATTTTGTTAAAAAGTAAACTCGCGGGATAATTTAGAGCCATACTGTATACTGTTCTTGCATGAGAATCGTTACAAGTCTTGCAATATGTCGCACATGTTTTACAGACCTGTATAACAATTATTGAAATTACCATATACAGCTTTTTTTTAAATAAATTGTATGCAGTATATAAATATCTTTTGATAACTAAAATACTAAGTGGAAGAAAAAGTATTCCATTGCAATAAATTCTTTAAGGGTTTTTCCTCACCGTCCAGTGGGAGGCATCATGAAAAAAATCGTATAAATGAGCCCTTCATTGAACTAAATTAAGATTTAAATCTTACCAATTTCTACCTGGGAACTCACGGCTCCCAGTCTATGAGTAATTTCTAATGTTTCGTTTATCTAAAATATATTTATACCTTTGTTCATTTTATAAAAAAAATAGCTATATTTCCAAGCAACCACATCGGCCCATCTTCATTATGAATAATAAATGAGATAGGTACGAGGATAGTTCCCAGAAGAACCCGACCTGACATAGATGGTGATTTTTTCTGTTAACAATTTGTTTATATTACAAAGACTTAACTTGAAAAAGTTTATATCGGGAGTTTGTTTTGGAGCCGTTTGTAGTTAACATGGAAAAAATTGCTCATCGATGCGTGATTCAATAATTTCATTTGAAATGTCTTAGTCTGTC
Source organism: Euwallacea fornicatus (assembly GCF_040115645.1). Taxonomy (NCBI): domain Eukaryota; kingdom Metazoa; phylum Arthropoda; class Insecta; order Coleoptera; family Curculionidae; genus Euwallacea; species Euwallacea fornicatus. The sequence goes on from NC_089553.1 coordinate 3,400,828, forward strand.
CAACATCAAAGAGGAGTTAGATTCAATTCTGAGAGAATTTGGTCCTTCGTTATCAATTGTACAATATTAGCTGACAAAGTTTAAACGCGGTCATACGAGCTGCCAGGAAGGAAGTATGCAGTGGTCGACCAGATGACACTCCAGATCTGACCACTCCAGATTTTGCAGTGAACATCTGCAAAATTCTATTGGAAGACCGTCGGAGAAAATGACGTGAGTTAGCATATGTGAAAAAGTTTTCTATATCGCATTTCGACCCAGGGGTTGGATATGAGAAGGTTGTGAGGAAAATGAACAAAAACAGCGCCGTGAGGATGTTTTATGGGACTGTTTTACAGAGTTTTCCAGCAATAAAGGCGAGTTTTGCGTCGCTTCACAACCACGGATGAACCATAGGCCCATAATTTCCCCCCTGAGACGAAAGAGCAGTCAAAACGATGGACTCAAAGGAAAGGATCGGCTCCAAAGAAGACGAAAACCATTTCGGCTGCAGGAAAGGTGATGGCGTCAGGTTTTTGGAATGCACACGGTATAATCTTTATTGACTATCTCCCTAAAGGCAAAACAATGAGCGGAGAATGTTATATAAATTTATTGTGGCGTTTGAGCGCAGAAATTAGAAAAAGTCAACCGCAGTTCGTGAAAAAGAAAATCTTGTTTCATCGAGACAACGCAGCAGCACACTTCTGATATCGCGATGGACAGAATCAATCAGTTTGGTTTCGAACTTCGTCCTGACCCACCCTATTTGCCAGATTTAGCCCCCCCAGATTATGTTCTATTTCCAAACTTAAAAAAAAAATGGTTCGGTGCAAAGGCACTTGCCAATATTGAAGAGATTAGTGCCTATTTGGAAACATTGGAAGCTCCGTACTATAAACAACGTATAGAAGCCATAGAACATCGTGGGGACTATCCTCGGACCGAAGGAAATAATTGAAAATCTGTTTTTCGTACTTAAAGAATCTGAACAATGATTATGCAAAGCGAAGGAGGAACTAAATATAATCGGGAAAAAATTTGTTAGTTAACTGTTTAACAAACGGCATTTAGGATCGATAAGCATCCGTACGATAATATCTCTCGCTAATCTCTGGCAAAGATGGTGGTCACGATGGCGGTCGTCGCTTCTAATTTTTCCCTACATGTTGGTTCATGCCGTACCGTCTTGATCAATTAACTTTACTACCGCCGATCGACTCGGGAGATTTATACCTCCTTAAGGTGGAATAAGCGTTGGTTCCCTAAGGACCGTCGATTTTCCCATGATTGGTGCACAAACACAATCTCATTGTGTATTCTCCGCTAACCCGAACTAACCCGTATAAACAAAGTTTGACTTATAAATGTCGGTGGGCACAAAACAATAAAAGAATTGTCGACCTGGGCGAACCCGTGCCAGTAGCTGAAGATGAACCACAAGACTGGCAAAAAATGATTTATAGGACATTCTGCAAGGAACATTTAGTTTGGCGGCGCGGAACCAACCTACGGGCAAAAAACCATCGGTTATGTTTGACGTTTTGGTTCAATTGTCTCATTCTTGTTTTATTTTTCGTCAGGCCTTTGTATTTGATTGCGGCCTTTATCTCGACGTTTTAAGCGCGCCTCAGATGAAAATCACAAAATTTTAATTAGTAGGGGAGAGTGGGGCCAAGGTAGTTGTGGGACAAAATTAGTAATTCAATCTGACAGCTTAAACGCTAGACGATAGATGGCGCCATTAACATTGTACAGTTTCCTTCGCTGCCGATGGTGACGGGTTAAATTTAAAATTTTGTCGCCATTTGTAAAAGTTACGCGCCGATTTATGTTAATTAAATTGCGCTTATAAGATTTTATTAGTATTAATCGTTTTGTTTTGTGTACGATCGGTGTTACAAATTTAATGGGACAAGTTATTTCGAAGGTAAATTAGGATTATGACGTTTGTTTGCCAATAAAACTTCCGTTCGTTGGTCAAAATATTTGAAAATTAATAAATTTTGATTGTGACGCAAAGATGGCGGTTAATTTCTTTTCATTTTTAAGCTTTATTATGCGTACTTATGGGCGAAAAATGCAACCAATCGATAAAGAAACTTTATCTAAAGCCACTGAGGCAGTAGAACGTAGTGATCCGATATCCAAGGCTGCAAAACTATTCAAACCTAATTATGAATTTTTGCGCACATACGTCACTTGTCCTAAATAACTCTAAATAAACACGTTTCAATGAATCAAAAATCACTAAAAATGTATTTCTCTCTACCATTTTCTTTCATTTTCAGCATTTAAACGTTTCCTACCTTTACCCCAGTAGTGGGGATCAACAAGTTTTTTCATTTTCCGGCCATAGCTCAGCAGCGTTACCAGCTACAACAAAACGGTCCACGACGAAATTGCAGCTGAATGATCAAGCTATGTAACAGTTATTTTCGTGTTCTTCATAACTCTTCCAATTTGCTCACTGATGTCGAAAATATTTTATTACACCACTATACATGCAGCTCTTGTTAAATGTACTGTAACACGCTGACAACTTTCATAAACTCGATATAAAAAAAATGCTTAAACACCTGCAATTTTATTTAAAAAAAAAGGCATTTAATGCATTATTTTCAGCGACCAAAACATACAAAGCTATATGCAGACCACTACTGCATTACGGTCACGAGTTGAGGGCCAATGCAACAGATAAAACCAAACCATACATACAAACAAGAGAGCGGATTGCCCTTAGACTGACCACCAAGAGCAGACACTCTGGAAACCCACTACACAACCCATCAAACCAACTACTGTATCAATGTACGCGTATGACAAGAATGGTCAAGATACAGGCCAATTGGAGGGACAACCCTCCCGATTGGACAATACTGAGCCCACTTTGTCTGGCAGGACAGACGAAACAAGCGAAATTCCGTCTTCCTTCAAAACCCTTACTAGAATGCCACTGGCAGCTGAGCTCTTCTTTGTTTTTTGATTCTCCCTTTTGATCTTTGTTTTTGTTGTGTTTTCGACAATTTTTCTCGTCCTAGTGAAATGTGTTGGCTTAATAATTAATACGTTGGATTGGTCGTGGTGGCCCTATTAGTTGGCCTCCAAGGTCTCCAGACCTCACACCACTAGACTATTGTTTGTGGGGTTGGTTTAAAACTGAAGTGTACAGAGTAAAAGTGGACACTCAAGATGCACTAATTCAACGCATAGAAATGCTGCAGCTGCTATCAAAGAAAGACATGAAACGATCAGGAGCGCAACGAATGCTCTTCATAGACGAAGTCGAAAATGTTTAGAAGTTAATGACAATATTTTTGAACATTTACTGTGATATCCAAACGTTAATTTATGGAATTTCTTATGAAATTTATAAATTTTTTTAATTTTATGTTTTAATTTTATTTACGCTATAACTTGTAAACAAACGAAAATCGGACAACATTTGAGTTTTTTTACATTTATTTTTCATGTACTACACGCTCCTGAAGTTTGGCACGATCCTCCCGACTCACCCTGTATATGCATTATTTTCGATATTCAAATTTCTCATCTCTATCTCAGCTGCCCCTACTAATCTTTTAATTTCGAATGAAAAAGTACTCGTTGCAGCATATCAAATTAAAGATAATTTAAAGAGGAGTCTAACGGTATACTCACATCTCAAATTGGATGTTCAGTTTCTTGAAAAAAAAATTGAACGGAGTCCATATCTTAACAAGATTAAAAGTTTTAATTTTACCCGAAAATATCTCGAAAACCGTTCGAGGTAAGTACTTTTCTTAATGGCACCTTTTCTGTGGAAACGAGTCTATTCTTTTCAAATTTATGCAAAAGATCGATTTACGAGGTTTGCTTAAAAAGTTATGTTAGTTTTTTCAAGCACATGTACGACGTAGATGGCGCTAGCTATACGTTAGTGAGAAATCGATGTTTTAGACAGATTTGTCGTACCCAAACTCCGCCTTATGCAAAATTTAATCTCAAAAATTTGCAAAATGCAAGTTTCATCGACAAATTACAAAAAATTAATAATTGTTTTTACAATCTGCAAATTGAAAAGGACCAAGCTTTACGTACGACTAGTTCCGCTTAACCGCGTTATCTTTCAAGGCTGCCTAACCCCCTGCTGATTTGTACCATTGTTTCTGGGACACCCGGTATATTGCTATATGTATCTTGGCCCCACTCTCTCGTACTTCGAAGCAATTTTTCCTCGAAAATGGACATGTTCAATTTATCAACTCCGTCTCCTATGCTGGGGATTTTTTTGAAGTAATTATTTATTAAGGCACCACGGACACCAAAGAGCGCCGCCGATTTCTCTATTCGACACACAGACCGTCGGAAATTATTCATAAACAATTAGGGACATTATTAACTCACCACGCTAAGGGACGTATTTTTAACGCACATAAACTTTTATTTTTATGTTAATAACGCTGATTTGACAAAGCACCTTTCACCGCGCGGGATGTCCTATAAAAGCCAAGAGATGTTCGTTAAAGACTTTAAAACAGTGTTGAAAAATCGTAGGATTTGTTGAATCTCATCGTTCGTTAAATTTTTGCTGTCCAATCTAAAAAGTTCATGCCTACTTTATTAAAACATCGTTTAAATGAAAATAAGGTACTGCTTATCCCAGCATTATGGTAATGCAAGGAGATCTAACTGGAAGTATAATGAAAATATATGTTATCATTTCTGAAGCTTATAAACGTGCAAAACACGGTACTTTAGGCATTGTTTATAAACGAGATTCCTGACTAGCATGGGATGGTTCTTGAGAAGAGGTGTTTTTGAAACTCGAATCTTTGCTTGCATGTGCTAATAATACGAATTTTGTCCTAGAATTTCTCTAACTTGCATATAATGATCTCTTCAGGCTTAGGAGAGAATTAACAATTCTTGTAGGCGGAATTATAGCGTGGCCAATAGAAATAAAAATATACATGGACTCGTTACCAATCAGATATTCCCATAATGTGGCCTACGACTTTCAGAACCGTACACACGTTTGGTTCTATCCACATCACTTGAATTGCTAATTATTCTTAGTGGAATCGTTCCGCATTTATTTACGCCTGTTTCATTAGAAAATGAATATTTACTTAGTGTTTGAATACATTAATTCTGTTGGGTTGGATTTATGGGAAATGCATTTGGAATTAGGACTAGGCGGTCTGGTTCCGTCCCATGTATGGGCATTGTTGCCCGAGGCGAACTAGTGAGGACTAAAATTAACTTACAAGTTTATGTTGAATTTATAACACCGCCTCGAACATTCAATAAATAAATTAAATAAACAGCAGCAAGTGAGTATGCAGTAGTTTCGTTCTTCTTAAGGCCGAACGCAAGGAACCCAATAAATACATGGAGAAAATCCGCAAGGTGTGAAAATGCCAATTTTACTGCCGCCGCATTTTTAGTCCTCAGTAATCACTAGGCTTAACGTCCCGCCGCTACTGGGACACTGCGAGTGCGACTTTAAACGAATGAAAATAAAAGTTACCTTCCGCAGAAGTAAAAGTTCTGTACTGCCTAGGCTGTAAAATCCCAGTTTGGTGTATGAAATGAGTCAGCATCGCGTCACTTTTTATATAAATCGGCGAAAACAGTTATTTGTTTAACTAGGCTATGGAGGAAGCTAAACTAGTTATTTGTTTTATGAGGTGGAAAAGTAGCCAGTTTATTGCCGCAGCGAAGCTGCAGAATGATGAAATAAGCTAATGCGGCAAATTTACATTTTCGCAACGCACAGTTTTTTTTTCCCGAATGACAAAATCAGTGATTTAACGAAAAAGTGAAGCAGTGACGCCAAAGTCAGGCTCTGAAGTGTGCCTTTTAATGACAAGGCCGTAAAGAAACATTTTCATTGACATTAAAGCCGACACCTTACGGCCTGCTTTGTGTTAAGACTTCGTCGATATACGCTTGATTCATTTTGGGTAAAATTTCTAACCGATTCGGTTTTATTTACCGAATAGTTAATAATAAAATCAATAATAATTTTCCTGTGATTAAACAAATTTAAGATTATAGAATACTTTAAAGCGGTCTATACAAGACCAGGAATTCCGGGTAAAAAACACAATCATCAAATTTGATAAATTCCTGCTTGCTATCGCTGTTAGTGGAGTGCCCTGGCGGTGGTAACACGTGTGGGAAACCTCTCTGGATCTCCCCTTTTTCGATCAGTACCTTGGCCACGATCATGACGTAGTCTTTCAACCTCGGATCTGCATTCCTTTTCCTGCAAGCATCACCTTCTCCACAGCCAGTTTCACTAAAATAAAATAATTTCATACCCGTAGTGACTGGCGTAATAGGGGTTATTGGCGAAATACGTCCCTTTTCCAAAATTGTACTCCTTGACCATTCTCCAGTTGAAGTTGTATTTGAATATCTCATTCGCAGCGACCAGGCTGGTACCATGGTACATAAAGCGGTTCGTAAACTTATCTCCGTACTTCCTTTCATTGAGCTGGTAGTGGAGCATCAAGTACGGGTTCCAGATGCGTTTCATCGCTTTTATTTCGTAGTAACTTCTAAACTTTCGGTTTCTGCAAAATGCTCCAAAAATAGAGTTGATTGTTGCAAATCTGGCGATAAATATTCAAGATGGCGAACGTAACTGATGATTCACATACAGCAGTCGCACCATCTTGATCTGCGGCTTAAATTCTTACCTAAAGAGGACATTTTCGACGAAATTTTCACTTTTCAGATTTAGTGATTCTAGCTGATAGGCATTGGCTTTGGGAAGGGTGGGAAGGTGATGTTTTTGCAAGCTGCGCAACAAGTCTGTGAGCAGATCTTCGTTTGGTGAGCTACGTATGAACGGGTGGGAGGTTTGAAGCAGTAGAGATGAGGCTGATAATAATAGAGGTGGTGGTGATTCAGTGCGACTGTCCAAAGGAGTCACGGTTTTTAAGGACGTACTAGGATGACCAAATGGACACTTTGGTAATGAAACCGAAGGTTTAACAATTGTTATTGAAGTGTCTACAAGTGAAAGTTCAGATTTTAGGGTCGTTGAATATAAGGCCTCAGGTGCTATAGGAACCACTGGAACCGAATGTACGGCAACATCAAGACTTCGAAGTTTAGGAAATGGATCTGAAGTATTGACACTTGTTGTCGAGGTATACAAATATGGGAGTGTGGGCTTTAAGGTTGTAGACGCACTTGTGGGTTCTGGTTTCAGTGGAACAGATAATGGCAAATACGTTGGAGAATCTGCAACTCGAAGTTTTGGAAATGGATTTGAAGTTTCAAATATTTTTTTTGACATATCCAGGAATGAAAATTTCGAATGGATGAACGTTTCTTCCTTTCTCTGTTCATTTTTTTCCGTCAAGGATTTTGAACTACTTTTGTGTTGAGACTCTAATGAAACCTTTGGAGTCAAAATTATGGGAATATCTTGAAGTTGAGGTTTTAGAATATTTGGCGGCTGGATGGCGATCGTTGGACTGCCTCGATGGGGAGGAGAGTGATTCAAAGTTGATTCAGTAGCCGAAAGCTTGGGAATAGATGGATCCCATGTTTCAAATTTCGGTGAAGAAACTGTGGTTTTTAAGGTCCTATGAGAATCTACAGCCGCAGATATCGATGGAATTTGGGCTTTCGAGTTTCTAGTAGTTACATTCTGATTTTGAATGTCTTCTCCTGAATTGCTTGTCTTCCCATAAGAAAAGCAACTTTTAAAGCTCTCTGAGCTCTATAAAGCATTCGATGAGCGAATCAGTCCTAATAATAAATTATTGATTGGTACTTACAGTTCTGGTACCTTCATAAATTGTCGATATTTTTGGTCTAGTACTAATCTCCGTATTGGTCGAAGACTAGAATCGACATTAATGGAACAAACAGTGTATCTCTGGTATTTCTTTACATACCCTAGGGAGGGGTTGTGTCAATATAGGGGGTGATTGTAGCACTGTAGGAGGTGGTGTTTCCTGAAGGATATTGTCGGTTTTTTCTTCATCTTTACAAGAACATATTTTGCAGCAATAAAACCACCTATGGAACTTCATAATTTCACAATGTAAACGTTTCGTTCAAATCTATATTGTATGTATATTGATTGATTTCTGTACGTAATCTTTAGGAGATAAGAACATATATTTTTGTTCATGTTCAAGCTCAATTCAAATTTAGATAATATTGTGTCTAATGTATTAGTATGTATTAGTTCACTTCACGTTCATAATGGTCCATTTTAATGATATTCGGGACATTGCTTATGTCCAATAATTCTACAGGTTTAGATATTTTTATGTCCAAAATTACATATGTTTTTGCAAAAGTGCATTTTGAAATTATTCCCTTCACGAATTCGTAAAATAATAATGTTACCAATTTCCGCTCCTTCTCTGCATTGGCCGACTATTCTGTCCGATCTGAATAACGTAATTCTGGGTCACCCCGCATGCGTCACAGCAAAAATGACTCGTTCCGTAACCACGACATTTTCATACGGGGTGATTCGTAAATTAACCGCGGGAAATTTAAGGGTGAACTGTAGGGTTCAAAGTTTTAATAAATGATCGCTTGAACCTCACATAAACAATGATAATCAGAAATGAAACTGCACCTTCCACTTACACTTCCATAGCAATCATTTCAAGGCAGTTTGGTGAAGAAAAAGCGTAATTAATCACATTGATGACCCTCTTTAAGCATTACCTACTGCATGTGCAACGTTTCATATCTTTTTAGGGCTCCGTATCCAATACGGTAGCCGCATTTAGATCTATATCTCGAATCCGAAATTGTAGTTGTTATCTTTCGATTGCTTATCTCCGATAATTCGTCAAATTGATGAAGCGTTTAATTGACATTCTTGACGTGAAACTGCCTATATTTTGCTTTGTTTTAGATCTGCTTCGAGTAAAAAACACCATACATGCCACAGATTGTTGCAACTGATACATTGTTTTTGTGCAAAGCATGTAAGTTATTTAGAAAACAACGAATGCCGCTCGTCTGTTAAAATTATCATTAACGACTTATACAGGGCCGGGCGAAAGTCCGGCGTAAAGTCGATATCTTTTCAACAAGTAACTTAAAAAAAAAGGATTAAACACGTGAACTGACTTTGAATTGTACGTATTTTTTTGGCGATAAAATGAAATATTTTCCTTCAATCTTTAGGTGCGATCCTACCGAACTTTGCGTGATCTCGGCGAAAACGTTTCGAAAAATGAAATCTTACCACACGTTTATCCCTTTCAGTTATGTGACTATTAGGAAATTAACAAAAAAAAAAAACGTTTTAAAAACAAAAAAATGACGAATATCTTCTCAATTCTAGCAACATGTTAGTTAACGTGGCAGGTGCTGAAAACGTCCTCTGGCCTCCACTCGACATACCTCCGGGCGATGGTGAAACCTCTCGATGGAATTGCGAAAGGCCTTAGCCGTTGCATTATTTAACTCCCCTCCATTCTTTGGTTTTAGATCTTCAATATTATCTGGTCTATTTCGATAAACCTTATTTTTCAGATGTCCCCAAATAACGTAATCTGATGGCGTTAAGTCTGAGGATCTGGCTGGATCACATCTTCGCGAAACGTTTACGGGTCTCTGGATTGGACGACGTGGCACAATTGAATGACCACCCGGATCCGCAGATTTAACGCCGTTAAATTACTTCCTTTGATGACATCTGAAGCATGGGGTTTATCAAAATGGGCTGATTAATATTGAAGACCTAAAAACAACAATTGGAAGGAGATCAAATGACATACCGGTTGAGGCTATTCGGAACTCCATTGCCATCGCTCGGGAATGTTCCAAGCAGAAAGGTGGGGGATATGTTCAGGACCTGCTATCTTAAATGGTCTGCAGACAGGACTGTGAAGGGTGTTCGCCATTTTCTTGGTCTTAAAGGTTTTTTTTTAATTCATAATAGCCACATAATTATAAGAAAAACAAGGTTAGTAAGCTTCCATTTTTACGAGTTTTTCAACGAGTCCACACGCAAGATATTATAAAATTCTGAATCTGCATCTTCCCGATTACAGATTCTTCATTAGAGGAATTCTGAACGCATTTCTTGTAACCGATCCATGTCCAAATTCGGCAGATTTCAAAAAAATAATCAAAGAATAGAAGTAACGATAGAACTATTAACACTAAAAAATTACAATATTAACTTACTATAATCCAATTTATTACACAGGGCGTTCCAGAATTGTTCTGCCAACTGCTTGGAATACAACAAAGAAGGCACGAAAAATTTGCTAAACACGTTAGCGCATATGATGGACTACTTTAAACGAAATGTTATACTGAGCGTTACAATTTTTTATAACTAAAAAGGAAGCGTGACTGACACCCATACCTCCGCCGCTGGTGAATGGTTAAAGTTAATAATTTTTCTAATTACACCTACCGATATGTTACACAAATGTATGAAATCTGGTTAAAAAAATTTTAGGTCACTTGGAACTAAAAAAATAAAAACCATTTTTTTCTTCAATTTTAACCCCTTGTATCTCGAAAATAAAGGCCATTTAGATATTTGTTTGCATAAACTTTATACCTTAATTTGGTCACGGGAACCTACGGTGAGCAGTTGGCAGTACAATTCTGGAACACCCCGTATATTCGAGCTGTGCCCTGTTGACTTCTTAGCAGTGGGCAAATCACGAACAAAATTCCCCCATCAATGTTCTTATCGTTTTTGGAGGTGTTTGTTGAACTTCTTAGGCAATTTTATTTTTAATATTTCTATGTTGTTCAGATTATTTAAATACACTCTATGTTCAAAGAAAAAGTCTATAGGGGCGGGGTCAAGTGGTCTAGCAAGCCACTCTAATTGTCATATTGGGCAAATATTTCAGTAACTGAGAGATGCAGACATGGCAATGTTTCATGAAATAAGTTTAGAATTCCTCAAAGGACTCAAAAAGTTTCATAAGAAAAAAGTGAAGAAATACATTTATTTACTACACGGGAGCCCCTGTATATGTGTCTGTTGGTGAAAAAATGCACAGCTAAAAACAATATTTAACGAATTTATGCGGAACCTTCGGTCCTCTATGTGTGTATGTTTGCATTCTAACAAGAAAAAAGTTGGGTAGGGTCGCAGCTAAGGGCTTGAAGGGAAATATTTATTTTTATTGCTAAAAAACGCGTACAATTCAAAATCAATTCACAAATTTAAGCTTTTTTGTTTTTTTTTTGTTTTTTTTTTGTTTTTTTTGTTTTTTTTTGTTTTTTTTTTGTTTTTTTTTTGTTTTTTTTTTGTTTTTTTTTTTTTGAGTTACACGTTGAAAAGGTATTAATTTGTTTCCGGACTTTAGCCCAGCCCTGCACGTTATCAACTCGCGAACCAGGAAGGACTGTATGGAAGGGAAGCTCGACAAGGTAGCGTTCGTAAGGGACCACCCGTTACGAGATTACTCAACCGGGACGGTCCAAATAAATGATCGTAAAAATAAAGCTGCATATCGCAATATAACGCTGTACGAACCCCGTGACCCCAAACTACAATACTTACAACGAAAATTTGCATTCCTGCGACATAAAAACTGCCCATCGAGGTAATAAAATTGGCAATAACAATGATTTCATTACACGTTTTTCTCTCGTTGGCCCTCGCGAAATCTTATCTTGTGCGTGACTTTCGCTGAAAAATCTCGAAAACAACGGAAAGTAAAGTTTATTTAGAGTATTCACTTAAAAATCAAACCGGTAAACTGAAACGATCCACCGAAAGAATTTTGATTATGCTCCTCCACCAGATTACTAGGGACGATCCAGATCTGTCGTCCAACGTCCGGCCTCCATCTTCTTCCAGAGAAGATGCGGCTGGACGGGCCCACAGCTAGGATCTCTCGTACGGCTACCTGTTCTTCTCCTGAGACGTGCCAATAAATTGTCTCCGACCATGAGAAATTAACTAATGTTAAATCAGCTTTGTTTTTAAATTAACTTCATGCTTTAATTTGTGCAATTATCTCAAACCGTTCATTACGAAATGGCTTTTCATTTGCAGCCATTTTCCAGTGTTCGTGTGCTCGATCGCAGAGGGTATGCTCGCACTGATATATTTTTTATTCCGTATTGACATACGAAAAGTGAATTAATCAACGCGTAGCTACGCCCTAAATAAACAAGTGTGTTAACGATTGCGGATTATTCGTGCGAAGCGCGTAGCGAGTTCTCTCGACAGTCGAGAGTTTGAGTAAAGAGTTTTTTTTTAATTTAGACATGTTTCCCCCCAAAAAACAAGGGGTCTTTTTCGCTTTCTGCCTTAAGTATGGGGTGATAAAAAGTCATTATTAAAAAAAAAAATTCCGATAAGTCCGTTCCGGCATTAAATATTTTAATGAAAATTGGGGGAGCGTAAAGTAGGTGTAAAGACACGTCTTTTGAGGACAAGACAATGTTTCTTATTTCAGCAGCGGCGTCCCCAGTCACTTGGCATTAAACATTTTAAGTGAAAAATATGATGTGCCACTAGTAAAGAAATAAACATAATTTCCTGAATGCTTTACATTCCTGTGGAAAAAAGTCTCTTGAACGTTTTTGATGACGTAACCGATATTATGGGAAAAATACAACGCGACAGTCTGAAATTGAAAAATCGCATAATTCATTGATTTAAGACAATCAAAATACACTAGGGGTTTTTCAAATAGGGCACAATAATATGCGAACCAGGGCCGGAGCACGCAATTTACTCGAGATGCAGCAAAAGACGGAGGTAATTTTCGACACCTTATTTAATAATTTTTTTACAAGTAATGTAATTCACGTAATTTAGTCTTTTAGTTTCAATATACAGGGTGGTTCACAACTGTGGTGACAAATCGATATAGGTAATAGATTATCGAAAAATAAGTCTAGTTTTATGCTCTTTAACATTCTTCAACTCTTTTGCCGATAAACCTAAATTCGGAAAAGTTTCGGTTGAAAATATGTAATGGTGCACCTACAACTGGTGTCCTCTATAATGTACAAAATTTTAATCATGTCCATCAAATTTATCGGATTAAGAAATGAAAGCTCACTTCAATATAGTCAAAGTCGTTTTGAAGTAAACTAAAAAAAAAATCGAATTTTTAAACCCCTGTATCACAGAAATGACAGGTTTTAAGACAATCTTTAATTAAGTAAACTAGACTTATTTTTCGATAATCTATTACCTATATCGATTTGTCATCACAGTTATGAAACACCCTGTATGTATATACATATACAATCTTTATTCTACTTAACAGAAGAGGCCATCGAATTACCTGGGCTTTCAGCGTTAAGTTTTAATGTTAGCAAGTAATGCTTTTTCCACGAAAAAATGTATGTTATGGAAAATATTCCAGAGACTTTTTTCACAGAATTTTTTTTTGCTACCGTGTATCATAATTTTCGCTTAAATTGTTTAGGGTCACATCAATGGGGAGCAACTGATGAAATTCCAAACATTGTTTACCCCTTAAAAGATGCGTCCCTACACCCGTTTTACACTCCCCAGTTTTCATAAAAACATTTACTGCCGAACCGGACGTACCAGGAAAAAAAAGTATTTTTCATTTATATTCGTTTATATATTTATTATATTGAAAAAAAATCATTTCATCCCGTACTTCAGACAGGAAGCGCAAACGGGCCCCTGTCCGTATGGAGTTTCATTTTTAATTTCGGCCAGAGGAACCTATGATAAGCAGTTTGCAAACTTATTCTGAACCACCCTGTATTGTATGTTTAGATCAAAGGGCTTTTTTTGCTCGAGAAATATCTTCAAGGAGACACTCGGTCTGTTGTTATGTCGACCAGGTAGTGTGAAAAACTTCGGAATTCCTATTCAAACCTGCGACGACCCGGAGTGGTCCCCAGGGGAGCAAAAACGTCGGAAGCTTAAGACACATGCGCACTAACCGGGTACCAGCGATGCGGGCAGCTGTCCGATTGACCGTGTGCGATAAAAATGTACGTTAACTTGAGGGAAAACTTTATTTCTTTAGCTACATGATGGTGCAAAAAGAAACGAAGTTTTCCCTAACATACATACATTGTTATGTGCCCTTAGATTAAGGGGCTGCCATTGAGCGAATATTCTATTATAATTACGTTTGATGCTTCAACCCTCCTTAATTTGTGCCTTATTTCGTGTTCTCTTTGTTTGTTTCGATATCGTACACAATACATAATATAATATACATATGTACATACATGGGTATGTTCGGGGAAAGTAAAAACATGACCAATCATGATTTTACTTTTTATAAATTAATACCGAAAGACACGTATAATCCACGTTCTATTCATGATTTTTATCTACTATTTGGTCTTGCGACTCGGCTCCCAATCCATTCAGTCTTAAAATCCCGAGTCAAGATTTGACATTTTTTCCAATTATTATGGAGAAACTTACTGCCTCAACCGAAACGGACAATAACGAATAAAATATAACAGAGCTTCTGAAATAAACCAATCAAAATAAATCTGTAATACGTCTTGGACAACAAAGGCCTCAAGATTGAATTGAAGTTGGTACAGCATGAAATCAGAGCAGGAAGAACGAATCTATAGCAGCAAGTCACGCGCGAAACGAATGGTTGCCAGTGGCGAAATTTTTATTTTTCTGACGTTTTAAATAAACATAGAGAACTTATTGTAAAATAAATAAGGCGTTCTCATAACGCCCGGTATATATACAGGGTTCGCTCGCGCAAATCGATTACGTGAAGCCCGCCAGGGAAATACCAAATTTACTTTGGGGCAGTAATTTTTTTTTGGTGTTTTAATCGTTTATTTTTTGAGTTCCGGAGATGATTCTGAGAAACAAGAAATGGAATGGGGTTTAGGTGTAATTATATTTGAACACGCAAATTTTGGAATCACATTAAATGATGCTTTTTTTGATTTTGAAAGGCAGAGAAGGAAGAGAATGAAAAGCATTGAATTGACCACATGAGAAGCTATTTGTATAAAATTTCGTTTTTACGCATTTAAGCTGAAATACCGAAAATACCGTTTACTATAATAACATAAAAATCAATTATTTTTAAAATAAACTTTTCGCACTTGTGAAATCAACCGATTATTTCACACAGTACGATTCATTAACATTTCCGCATCAATAATCCATTGGCTAAATCCGTCTGATGGGAAATTTCGTCGATAGAAACTTACCGTCTCTTGAATGGTTCTTGGGAACTTAAGAGAATTGAACAAATTTGTCTTTTGACAAATTTATTTCTACCGAAGTCACTTTCACCAAGAACCACGACGCGCGGCTGGAACCCAAATTCTCCAAGTAATTCCATGGTACCCATCACCGGTTGTGTTATTTGCCCGCGAAAAGAATAGAGTAACAAGGATAAGGCAACGAATATCTACAGAAGAACCAGATGGAAGCAACATCTTTCTCTTGCTTCTCCAACCATCCGGGTATTAAAATACCAATCAAAGAGATTTCCTGCTAATTCTGCTAATCTTGGATTGATATTCCTGAGTGCAAGGCAACGTAACATATGTGTTATCATGGATAATTATACCGAAAAAGAAGAGAGTAAATAATCTCTAAGAATGGATTTATGATAATATCAATAATCACTGTGTTTTTGGCGTGGTGCTTCTGAACTCAAAGCACTTAGCGAAGAAATTGTGGCGTTATTTAACAAGCCAGACATTCGTGTACAGGGTGTCTCAAACTCAACGCCCCTAGAATTATTTTACGAAAACCGAAGGTACGAACGGACAGAACCAGTGGGGTTGAGCGGGCTCGATTTCGACCTGAAGAAGTGCATTTCTCAAATATTGGAGAAATGGTTGTGATATCAATGATTTTTCCTAGAGACATGTCTGTTCTGAAAAAATTATATTAATCCCGTTTGTTCCCGTTTGTTTTGTTAAAGAAGTTATTTCTTGTGTGTGATCGTTTAAAAGTTATTAGGATAAACGTCATACGAATTTTAGCAAAAACGTATTCAGAAATACCAATTTTCCTAGATTTATTCACTGCATAATAACAAACTAGATGAGTTTGTTATTATGCAGCAAAACTGGAATAATCCATTTGGACAAAACCGACTTAGCATTAATGAGCTTTTGCAGTGGTCAGGGCTTGATTTCATCTTCATAGGCTTTTTCTTGTGGGTGTTTTCTCAAACAAAATTTAATGGAAGTCCTTCCAGGAATTTGGAACACTTGAAGGAGAAAATAAGAATTGCTTGCAATTAGTCGCTGCAATAAATATTAAAAAAAGCTACTAACACAGAAATTAGACAAAAACTTCAAATCGACCTTGCATAAGGAGAAGTACAACATTTGTCTTGTTTGTTTTTAATATTTAGTTTCATGAATATTATTTGTCGTTTGTTCAGTTTTCGGAATATTTTTGCGATAATTCCTAAGCCATTTTTGCTTTTAACTTTTGAACTGTGATACTAAGAAAAGTTCTTCAAGAAAATTGATTTGGAGAAATAGGATCAATTTGAATAATTTCGATAGAGTTCAGGTATTTTTCTGGGGAAGATATAATCCACGATATCACAGCTTGTTACTCCGACATTTTAGAAATGAACTTCTTCAGTTCGAAATGGAATTCATTCAACCTCATTGAAGACCCGTAGTCGAAATTTTTCATATTATTTTTCGTTTCCATAAAATAGGTGAAGGGGCGTCGAGCGTGAGACACCCCGTACAATAAAATATCACTACGTGGCCCGCGAATGGCAACTCTGGGGTTATTGGAACCTACTCACAATTATACACTTCGTTCAAAATTCGCAAGATATGGCAGTTCTGTTCTTATCCATCAGTTAGTACTTGGGCAAGTTTACGAGGGGCCTCTTTGGACGAAACAGCATTTCTTGGAAAAATGTTAAATTCACTAATTATACCACGGTATTCTTTTGCGATAAATTAAAGATTAAAACAAACCGTAACTTGATGTTTTATGTAGCCTATACAGGAGATAATTGAAATTCTTCGTCATGAAAAAAGGTTAAATTGGTAACAATTTAGTCTACGTGACTAACATGGTGAAGTTGAAAAGAAAACGCCACTGACGTCAAAATTCACTGTTTATTCATTCCTGCTTTAGCCAAATATAAAAACAATTAAACGACTCCATATCTTCCTTCAAATCCAGTTTCGCGTTCCTCAATAATGGTGCTTTTTAAATTGGCGGTTTTCACTAATTGGTAAAAAGCTTCATCGTTTAATTCACGTGAAACCTTAACAATTCCTAACGACATAATCTGCGAAAAATATCCCCGATAATCTCACGTAGTGGTACCGGTAAACCCGGAAGACCTGTCATTCTATCCAAAGTCTAATGGAAAAAATTGGTACCCGAGCTGTGGCCGTGCGGCAGCTTTAAAAATGCTGATAAGTTCACGGAACTGACCTCTGACACCACGCCGAGCGAATTTTTACCAATTGCATCCAGTCTCTCTCTCTAATTAAGCCCAGTCTTTGAATGGTTTGCAGAATCCTCTAACGGGAATCGATATCCAATATTAAATATGAATTTAATTTATATTGGATGCGTGTCTCATTAAATACATAGTCTGGGCAAAGGCTGAGAGTACCACTGCAGTAATTTCAAAGGAAGCACTTTCTGGGCCGACATATCAGTGTCCTTATAACGTTGCCAGGAAGGTAATTTCTTCGATTTCATGGAATTTCGAGACATCATTCGCTGAGTAATCTGATATCAATTCCTCGTCTCTATGGTAACTACCTTGTTGGCAAATCAATTTAAACTTTGTTAGCAACGAAACAGTACGGGAATACAAAAGAGTAATTTTAAGTAATAATGTAAGTCTGTTCGTAACACTTATAGAGATTTCACAACATTACTGCGTTGTATCTTCCTCGGACAGTACGACTGGAATGCGTTCCTCAGTCTTCAAATAATCGGTTCCGCCTGGTCTTAGCTTCCATTCTTGTGCGAACCTCAATCGATTGATAGCTATAGTGCCGACTTGGCCCAATTGCTCTGTGGGAAGCCTTAGCTCCCCTCTTGATCTGGGTTGGTGGCTCCGGCACCCTATGAAAGCTCTCTTTTATGTTTTGCATACAGGCACATAGATGGCGGTGCTACCGAAATGTCAGTAATAAAATTTAACTTCAATTTTTAGGTGACCTAAATCCGAAGCTTCGGTGCGATGCGTCAAAATTGACAGATTGTTCGAGCAATGGAACTACACCGAGAAAACTTTCACTCGATGATTTTCCACAGCTTTCCAGAACAATTATCTGAACAAGAATGTCTCGTCGTTTTGGTTTGTTTTCGGCAATAAAGCGCCGTATCAGTGGACAATTTCTCGTTGGTATGGAGAACTGAAACGTGGACGGATGAGTCCTCCCGACGATTGAAGGGCAGGTGCACCTAAACCGGCAGTCACCCAGGAAAACGTCAATGCTACGCGTAAGAGTGCCGAAGAAGATCAACATGTGACATGTGACATTTCAAATACCTCAAAGCGACAATTTTTGCATAAAGATTTGATTGTAAAAAAAATTAGTGTTTCGTTGGTCGCCACATCTGTTGACTTGTCAAGGGACGCTAAGCCGCTTCAACTCAGGAAATTTTTAAAACGTGTACTGAACAGCTGATGAAGAGATGATGAATCGTGTGTTTGCTCATATGAACTCGAAAGTGAAAGCCAGTCGTCTATTTGGGTGTTCCAAGGTGAAGAAAAACCAACGAAAGTCGTCCGTTTTTGAAGGGTGTCCAAAAAGATGATCGCTATATTTGTGTCAAAAACTGGTCATGCAGCAACAATTCCTTCCCAAGATCTAAGACCTGTAACTGCCTATTGGTATGCAACCATTTGTGTGTCGCACGTCATCGCTGAGCTTGGAAAAATCAACCCCAAGCGACGAATTATCCTCTACCAAAGCAGTGAACAGACTTCATGCAGAGCTCGCAAGACTGAAGAAGAATTTTTAACGAAACAAAACGTCGATTTGCTAGACCTTTCTCCTTAGCATAATTATCGGAAAATAAGTAACTAAAATAAACGATGACAAAAGCAAAAATCCAAAGAATTGAGGAATATATAATTTTTCTCAACCTTTCCAAATTAAAAACATGAATTGGGATTTAACTGAATTTACAAAAAAATAGAAACATTTTCCTTTTAATAAATAAAATATTTGCATATACTTGTGCAGATGGAAAGCCATAGGGAAAGGTTTTTTCCCAATATTAGTTCGAGCTAGTTGTTTTTTGAAAATTTCCTCGTGAAAAAAGAACCGTCCTCCCTATTGGCCCGACCTAAGTCCTAAAGATTTCTTTACCTTTCATAAAACAAAGAACGCACTGCGTGATCAAAGGTTCGAGTAGCCAGGAACGGACGACGCCTTCAAAATGTCATTTTCACCGTACCACTAAACGAGTGGAATAACTGGTCCCAGGAATGGTTCTAGCGCGTGCAAAAGTCTTCGCGGAGAATACTTCGAAAAACCAAACTTAAAAGACATCAAGGAGATTTACCAATTTTAGGTTATACCAAATCTTGTCCATGGCTGGCAACCAAGAGATCGGAGCGGAACCCAACCTTATTTTATCCATATTGCTGTCCCCGCTTTAAATTGCTATGAAGGAACCACAAGCAGTCAAGGTGCCCGTTTCCACAATTTTAAGAGATTTTGGCGACATACGTGCGTTCCAAACTCTCGAGAACTACGGCCTTTTTGCCAGGGCAGTTCAATGTGGCAGACGTGCGTGGGTCAAACGCCATATAACTGATGCATTTATCCAGTCGAAATCATCATATAAGTAAAGTTTCCAATACAGTGATATACAGGTACTGAAAGGAAAATAGTACTGTATCATTGTGGTGTAATTTGGTACTTATTACCCAATCTCAAACTTTGATTAGATGACAGATTTGTCGACTGTGTGCTATTATCGCCAGGCAATAAACTGGTAAGTAAATAAACACATTACGCAACTAGTGAATAGAAAAAAAAAATGGCTCCTTAAGAGCACACTAGAGGAAAATTAGCTGTAACGATAGGCAACATAAAAAGCTTCATTAACTCACTGTTTGGCGTCGTTTATTAAACAAAAAGAAGTGATGGGTAAATTGCTCTGCCTAGAACGCCTCGAGATAAATGGTATCTAAGGAATTACCTCGATAAAGGTAACAGACTGATGAATTCCAATTGAATGACTTCGCTTCATCGCCGCAAGATTGACAAAGTTGGTCATAAGCTTGACTTGGGTGGAACCCCCCAGCTTCCAGATAGCAAAAAAAGTCCCATTAGCATGTTGTTTTAGAAGCTCGTCCCATAATTAGTTAAAGAGCTCTGAGCGATCGGAGGTGTTTTAATTGCCTTTTAAGATTCTCCATGCTATTTAACAAATCACAATGGCGTGGGTGCCAACACAAATCTCGTCAAAACTTATTAGAAACCACTAGCTTTCTTTACCAGTACTGAAAGGTGGCGTAAATTAATGATTTTCGCATTCAAAGTGCCTTACTGGTACCACCAGGAAAAAAATACTTTTTTTGTGCAGAGAGCGTACACTGAGGAATAATGCTGTGGGCCGTGAAGGATTTTGTGTTCGTCTTGTATGATTTTCATCCATATCCGCTGCCCTCTGGCCAAAGCCTTGAAGTACTAGTCAGCTTATAGGAGCAAGGTTTCCATAAACATTTATCTAGGTGTAAAAGAACGAAGAATCAGTTAAGTTTTTGTACTGGGTGAGCCACTGACAATGTGCTGACTATATCTAAGTGATCGTTCGTGATCAGACAAGACAGTGTAGGAAACAATAACATAAACTGGATTAATCACGAAGAATTGACGTCACAGGTGCAGCTAAAAGGAAAATTGTGAAAATGTTTATTTTTGCTCCTATATGCGAGATACTGCGTTGGTGGATTTGATAGTTTCTTCATCAAGTAGATGGACGAAATATGGAAATAAAAGGTCTTTAGACGTCATTATTGCGTTTTTACTTTCCTTGTAGTTACAAATTTGCTCTTCTTCTTTTATTTCTTACATTCATCAAGTTTCGTTGTTTTCTTCATGGGAGCTTAGATGGACCAACCGTTTGGAACACGGATTTTTCAACTTTTTAGAAATAGTGCCCCATGCGGGTATACACAGAGGGCCAAAAGTTCCGCCTGAATTCGTTGAAAATTGAAGGAAATATATTTTATGAAATGCTGGAACACGTCAAGTATTTTTCTTATTTGTGCACTTCTTAACATAACAGACATGTATACAGGGCCACCCATCTGGTAGATAAATGTATTTTTTTTCTTATGAAATCCCATGTATATTACGACGTTTTTGAGTTCTTTGCGAAATTGCGAACATACTTCATGTGACATGTCGACGTCTAAATTCAAATTTTCGAAAAAAATTACAAAAAATAGAAATAATGATAGAACTATTAATACTTAAAAAACAACAATACAAACTACTGTAATTTTGTGTATTAAACGTCCCAATTGAGCCCTGTTGACTTAACTCTATCCCGAACTAACCTGGCAGTGGGCAAGCTGCAATTCAAATTCCTCAAGAACTTTTTTTTATCATTTGAGGAGGTATTTGTTGAACTTCTTAAGTAATATTATTTCTTAACTCTTCTATATTGTCGGGTTTATTCAAATACACCCTCTGTTTCGGACAACTCCATCCAAAAAAAGTCCATTAGGGTGAGGTCGGGCGGTGTGGCAGGCCACTCCAACAGCCACATTGCGGAAGTAATTCCGGAACTGTTGAACTTACACACGAGTATGCCGCATAGAGTATGTTCAGAATTGTTCGCAAAATTCAAAACGTTATAACATACATGGGGTTTCATAAGAAAAAATTGAAAAAATAAATTTATTTATTACGTATACTACATGAGGCAACCTCTATACATGTCAGTTATGTGAAAAAATGCAAGATTAAAAACCATATTTGACCTGTTCCAACATTTTCTCAAATTTTTGACGAATTTATGCAAAATTCTTGGTTGTATTAAATTATGGACAGATATAAAATTTGATATGAAAATAATATTAATTAAATTATTTGTTGAATTTTTCGTTATTTATGAAAACATAGAAAATTATTAAACAAAGCTGCGAGCTTTCCTCAAAGTTTGGTAGACTTTCACACATGTTCAATAATTGAGAATTTGTAATTCTGGAAATTGATGTTGATACGCCCTAACCGCTTCAAGCGAATTACCATTAGCAAAATTATGAGTCCATACATAGGAGGGCTGTCTTTTTAAGTTTTACATATAGAGCTGGAATATAACATAGTACATAACTTTTGAAGACTTTATTATTTTTCGAAGTATTCTTCACGAATATCGATGCACTTTTGCATGGGCTAGAACCATTTCTGGAACCAGTTACTGCACTCGCTTGTTGGAACAGCGAAAATGACGTTTTTGAAGGCGTCGATTGCGTTTGCTGGGAACTGGAACGTTTCATCACGCAGCCTGATCTTGGTTTCCGGAAAGATAAAGAAATCGATGATACTTAAGTCGGGCCAGTACGGAGGACGGTCGAACAAGTCGACGTTTTGTTGCGTTAAAAATTCTTCTTCAGTCTTGCGAGCTGTGTGCGAACTCTGTGCATTGCCTTGGTGGAGGATGATTCGTCGTTTGGGATTCATTTTTCTAAGCTCAGCGATAACTTCCGACAAACGAATGGTTGTATGCCAATCGGCAGTTACAGTTCTTTGATGTTGCCGGGGAATTGTTACTACATGATGTGTTTTTGAGATAAACGTCGCGACCATCGTTTTGGAAATGCTCCGAGGACGGATGACTTTTGTTGTTTGTTTTCGCCCTGGAATACCAATAAGAGACGACTGGGTTTACTTTTGGGTTTACATGAGCAAATCCAGGATACATCACCGCTGACGCTCTCCTGCACGTTTTTAGGGCATCCAACGTTAAAACGGCCTAGAGTTTTTTGACACCAACTGACTCTAGTTTCTTCCTGTTATACGGACAACAGATGCGGGATCCTACAGGGCATTAATTGTTTTCCTACCAATTCTTCATGCAAACATTTTTGAATCTGTGTCTTTGAAATGTCACATGCCCCATGCCGATCTTCTTCGGTGCGCTTGCGCATTGCATTGACGTTATTCTGGGCGTCTGTTGTTTTGGGTGCACCCGCTCTTGGATTGTCGGTCGGACTCATCTGTCTACGTTCGAATTCTTCACACCAACGGGGAATTGTCGACTGATGTGGCGCTTTTTTGCCAAAAATACAAATCAACTCGGCATTGTTCAGATAATCGTCATCGAAAGCTGTAAAAAATTGTTAGTCGAAAATTTCCCCGCTTCAAGTCCATTATTCGAACAACTTGACAACTTTGACGTGTCGCGCTGGAACTTTAGATTTAAGTTAACTAGAGATTGAAGTTAAGCTTTATTAGTGACATTTAACTGGCGTCGCCATCTGTGTTCAGTATGCAAAACATTAAAAACTGCCCTCGTAAAAACCTTGTCCGCATAATCTTCGTTGCTAATCATGACGGCTCCACTGTTATTGTTTTAATATGATGAATTAGAGATGGGGCGCGTTGATTTTCCTTTTGTCACTAGATATGCAACAATGCCGCTAAAAATTAAAAAAAAAGCATAGAATCTGAATACCTCTAAAACAACTGAAAACTGGACCATGACAGTTCTTATTGGAAATGAGTTATACAGAGTGAGTCAGAAAGCACGGGCCAACACTGCACTGGAGATGCTGATATCAAAATATTGTGACTGCGTGCAACACGGTTTAGACCAATGTCGCCGTTTTAAGATATACAGTGTGTTCAAAGTAAAATTTTTTAAACTCGGGTATGATTGTAGATATCTTCGGGGCTAAAATTCGCCTGAGCATAAATACAAATCGCATCGCGCATCTCATTGTTAGAAAAGGGATCCTGCCGCGGCAGTTTCTGATTACTAGCTAATCCTTTTGCACTATTGATAATCAATACTCAAGCTAAATAGCAAAATCATTTCGTAACGGGGAAATTTGGCAAATGTTGATTTAGAAAAATATAGCAATATCTGCGTCCGATTTTTTTTTTGGAAAAAGCATGGAACCGTTTAAATGCAAAATAACTCAGAAACTGATAGATTTAGGTGACCTAAACGAGAGCACGTTTTCTCTGTTGAATTTCGGATTATTTTAAATCCCCGACTCGTTTTAAGCGTGGCTTAAAAAAATATGGCTTAAGTTACTTAAATGATACGGTGGAATTGGCGCCCTCTAGGAGCAATCTCGAAACGAGCTTCAAATGCGTAACTCTCACGCCGAACTCACAAATTTATTTCGATTATTGCGAAATTCCAGAATGAAATTCGAACTTTGCACACGTTGCATCTCTCAATCCAGCGACGTTGGCGTAGGCCGTGTCGAGCTCAATCACAACATATCGATGTCTCGCGTGCATCGGTTAGCGTTGACTCACTCTTTCCGACTCACCCTGTATACTCGCAGTCTTGGCACACCTTGTATAGCCCTTACAGCTTATTGCATCTTTCAAACTTAATTACTGCTCCGTTACTGAGTTTACATTCCTATTTGTGTTCTCTCCCGTCCCGGGCGTTCCGCACCTCATATATTCAAATAAGTTGGGGATTTGGCTTTGGACATCGTGGTCATTAAGCTTTAATTAGAGAAGTTTTGATATAAGAGTTTTTTAATAGAGAAACGAGTGAACTCTACAAAGTCGCGGGGGGTTCTCTCGTAACTGTCAATTCCGGTTTAATCACGCTCTTTGCTATAACAATCTCAGCTACGATCTATTAAAGTCGTTTCGCCTAGTAAACCATCGGAGCTTTATTGTAATTCGATGCACCATATATTTTCATTATACGACTTTAAAGAATCGGGACTTAAAAGTTTTACTGCCTGATGATTGTAATTAAGCAGGAAATCTACATAAATTCTCCATTATTATGTGGTTATAAAACACACACTGGCCATGGTGGGGCATTGTCTCTAGGCCATATTCGAATGTTAATGTCACTTTAGAAATTGATTTAGAATGCTTTAGCTTTGTGTAATTTCCAATCATTGGCCCGTTGTAAGAACATCCTCCTGCCATAAAATTTGCACAATAAGCCTGTTTAAATTTACTGGGTGGTAATTTCAAACCGAATATTCCGAATTCAACGCATTAGCAGAATGCGCATTGTGTTTGCTTGTAATGAACTGCAGCTATTCAAAAAATGCGCGTCTTTAAGCTGAAACTGCTTTAAGGCATACATTATTAGGCCATTGTATGGTTATTCCTACATAAGATAGAGGGCCCGGTTTTTTTATTTAAATCGTTGGAACAATCGTGGACACAACGGGGATTTTTGTCCTCACGATGAACGCCACTGATCTACGTATGCTCATGTTAACATTGATCGTAATTCAGAGGTAATATGATCGTATACAATCTACCACGGTTAATTGGGTACAGGATTGTGCTCCAATGTAGGCGAAGAAATGTTTTACACTTAACCATAATAACTAAGACAATTATTGTAACTTATACGCTTGTACGATAAATTTTCAGGCAGCTTGTACACATGGAAGTTCCCGTTGCTTCTTCTTCAGTCAAGCAGTTAATAAGATACGTCTTAATTTAATTATTCCTGTGTGCTATGCGCAGGTCGTAATTTCCATTGCGCCTATAACCGAAGGTAACTAAATGCGGCTCGTGCTTCTATTAGCCATGCAGAGGAAATATTTCATTTTACAAAAGCTCTCACACATGATTTATCATGAGGTCGCATGATTTACGGCACAAGTGATCCAATTTATATTCATAACGTTTTACTGGTGATACTTTAGAGGAGTTAGTCTTTTTAGGATAGAGCGAAAAGCCATTTCCGTCTGCCGTAGACTAATTTTGATAGATGCTGCTACCATTTAATGAATGTAAGTTACAAGAGGTTCTTTAGTTAAGATCCATCAAGCTTACAGGCCTTTACGATCGAATTGCATGTTACGGCTTAGCGCGTACTTGCGATTAAAAAGTTGCAGCTCGTTCTATTTTTCTTGCGATTGTCGTAGGTTGGAATGAACCATTCATAACTACCACAGACCTACATGCATTTGCAGTTTTTTATATTGTTGCAGTTCTGGGGTTTCTTCTTTTGGTGCTTTGGCAGCGAACCTCAGCTAACACTTCAATTTCAACTACGTGCTAGTACATTCCCTGCCATAAAAATTGCAACACCTAGTAATAACTCATGTATTTTACCGAAAATTTGCAAATACGTTGGCCACACTATAGAAAATAAACGATGTTACGTGGGAGTCGACCAAAATCGAGAAATTCCTTAAAATCCGAGTAATGCGTGTAACTACATTGCGAATTTACACCCTTAGAAACTCGTTCGGGGATGCTTCTTAGCAAATAGTCCAGGTTAGATACCGAAACCTAGGCAACTAGAATTGCGTTTCGAAGCTCTATTACAGTACGTGGTGGATTCTCCAGGGTGGTAACTACTCTGCGTATCGGGTTGTTCTATGGGGGAAAAATCAGGAGGGCGTGGAGGCCAAGCAAGCATATTAACATTGCGACGAGCCACAGTTACACGGGCAATATGTGGCTGTGCATTGTCTTGCTGGAAAAGCATGTTTTCGATATGGTGAATGTATGGTACGGCTACTGGTCCTAACACTCCCAGTGTTATGTGAACAGTAGTGGCTAAAAGTATATAGCCGAACGGAATTTTTCAATTAAATCATGCATATGTTAATTGATCTGTTTCCTCTGGATGTATGTTACTTGTCTCAAAACACGGTATAAGAAATAATAAACAAATGTTGATAACGTTACTTTACTGTCAATAAAAAAATTTATTTTTGGTCGAAAGTAGATAAACAATATAAAATTAAAAATAAACACATAACGATTTCCTTGAAATTAATTCAAAAAATTAATTGAAATGTTCTCCAAGGCACTAACATTAGGTGATTTTTAAAAATTTATTTTATTTATATTATTTATTTATTTATTTATAAATATTATTTTCAATGACTGCCTGAGATCGACGCGGCATTAATTCGATCG
Source organism: Euwallacea fornicatus (assembly GCF_040115645.1). Classification (NCBI taxonomy): domain Eukaryota; kingdom Metazoa; phylum Arthropoda; class Insecta; order Coleoptera; family Curculionidae; genus Euwallacea; species Euwallacea fornicatus. The sequence goes on from NC_089553.1 coordinate 3,427,825, forward strand.
ATTTGTTTAATATTACTGAATCGATATTTTATCACTTTTCTCGTATTTCAGTAAACAGTTCATCACGACTTGAATAATTTTTGTCTCTAAATCCCTGATCAACAATTTTCCACGGGTTTTCTATGCGATTTAGATCGGGCGAGTGGGAAGGCCACTTCAAAATCGGTACGGATTTTCTTCTTCAATAATCTTTAACAAACCTTGAGAAATGTTTGGGATCGTCTTCGTGTTCAAAATGGAATCTTAAGGGTAAACATAAAGTAATATAACATTCTGAAGTATATCCCCGTACACAAATCTGTCCACGATCCCATTTATTCTATCACTAGTAAGCCAATACCAAAACCGCTGGAACATCCTTATAACATCACCGATTCTCCTCCATGCTTAGCCTTGGGTTTGATGTTTTTAGGGTTTAATCGCTGATCAGTGGGACGTCTAACGTATTGAATGCCATCGGAATTCAATGAACAATTCACATTAGCGGTAGAAAACAGACCTGAATTTTATGATAAAAAATTAGAGGAACGAATGTTCCTTTGCTGATACAGCCTGTCTCCAAGTTTTGGTAAGTTAGTCTGCCCTCTAGCCCAAGCAGTTCGTTAACACTGTTTGCACTCAACGATAAAAGTGGAAGAACCTTCGAGGACATTCCACTAATTTGTGAGGAAGTGTGTAAAACTGCCCTTTTAGCGATCTGCTGCTCAACGGTGGATGCACCCAATGCTCTATTGCCTTCTTTGGGCAGTGAAGAGCATTACAGTACGATAGAAAGATGTCAAGTGCGCGTAGAGATTTGTGATTCTACAGGGTGTGATACAGTTACGAGCAGGTGCATGTAGAGGACCTCAAATTATTTGCTGGTGTTTTTCCTACGGTCAACACTTGAAGAGGTATTGACCTTCGAAGTCCTAAATTGAAAAAAAATCAAACAACTAATCTCGTTGATATAATGCCACGTTTAGGTTATCTGGCAAGGACTTTGGCAAATTGCACATAGATTACCAGTCGAAAATCGCATCGTTTCTGCCTAGTAATCCTTTTAAACCACTTTAGATTTACCTTGCTCTATTTCAGAAAACTGCGATTTTATCAAAAATGATAATGCTTTTGAAGACCAATAAACATTTTAAAAGTGCCGTTAAAGGGTACTGTCCGATAGTTAGTTACTTCACAGATTAAAAAATCCAAAAACTTTTAGGTCGTACTCGAACCCTGATCTCATCCTTATTGATCTATCGATTTCACATTTCTACGAATCGCAGATGTTCATAACAATAAAGCAATGACGCATCATTGGAATATGTCGTTTTTCGGAAATTTACAAGCCAATTTCGGAGATGAGTATTTCCTAAACTATTAACCGTTGAGAAAAATTCAACAAATCCTGCTCTATGTGGGTTTCGTCACGACTCACCCTGTACCCTTTACGCATCGGATTTTCATTCGCACCACAGAAAATCGCGCATGCGCTCTAAGCCTAACATCTGAAGAAAAGATGTTTAATTAATGCTTAAAATTCAATAAGACAATTTATTGAAATGACTTAACGTAAAAAAGCATCGTGACTGATATCAAAAGTAATATAATCGGTCACGGATCGCACGAAGCTATTGTCCAGTAATAACCCCTACTTACCAATTGTAATCGGTTGTCAATCGAGGTATGGGCGTGGTTGCTCCTGTATCAGCAAAATGTATGTCTTTATGTTCATATATCCTTATGTTCAGATTTTCAGTTAAATTACTCCTTCCTTCCATGTTTCAGGATACTTTGTCTGTAAGGTAGCACAGCGAGGCAGGAGCCCTAGGGGAACGAGAAGTAACGTCTATAACAATTTCACAATAGTATATCATTAAATGAGGTTTTCAGGATTGCCATTATTCTAGCCAGGGAGACGTTCGCTTCCCGAGGGAATATGGGCAAAAAAAGGTAGTATAATGTTATACTCAAGGGTCATTGTCCATTACCAATGATAAGGTGCATACGGGATATTCCATCGGGCACTCCGTCGATTGATGATTGTGGGAAAACCATAACTAGAGAAAATCCGAAAATTTGGTTTATAACTTACTGTAACTGGTCGAAGTACGTACCACATGGGGTTGCCTTTAATTTGAATTTTTCATAAAAGTGTTAAATTTTCTATAGTTTTATTTGACTCATTAAAATAGTTTTAAATAAGTTAGCGTTGAACTTGAACTGCATGTTTTAATTGCAATTAATGCCCCTTTATAAACCGCATTTATATACCAAATTTCATTGAGATATCTCAAGCGGTTTCGGAAATATTCATAAAATTCCAATTGTTTTTCCAAAACTTTGCCCCAACCTCGTATTTACGTATCGGAGCTTTTTTGGAACATAGTTTATATGATAATAATTATTTTTTCATGTAGAATCCCACCTTAAAATGTCCGCACATCATTAAGGAACACCCTGTATAGCGTTCCAAAAAGCTTAGGCCAAACTTCAGGAGGCCATAGGGGACTTTGCGGTGAACGATTTTCGCATAGAAACCCCTAGTCGAACACGAACCATTTTGGCTCCAGAGTTGTTTTTGTTTAAAACCGTAATGTTAGCTAATTGAAACCAAAATACTTCCATATTGAATTCATTTTTATTAAAGACAACGCAAAACACATGTATAATGAAGGTCTAAAATGACGACCCCGCAACCTGACTAAATACATTTCTTCGTTGAATTATTGAATTGCGCATCCATGGTAAGCTGTGCGGATTTTCCTGCATGAAAAGAAAGGCTGTCATCATTCCCCTCAACAGTTCCGCTTGGGTGGCTGTAGGAGTTTCATACCCCCAATGACTTGACGCAACCCAAGAGGAAAAAATCCAACGGGCTTAAATCGGGATTTCGCGCTGGCCACCTGATAGGTCCGCCTCTTCCGATCCACCGCTCATAAAAATGTTCGTTCAGATGCTCTTGCGCAGGACGGGCAAAATGTGCACGTGCAGCGTCACGTTGGAACGACATTCTGTCTAATAGATCAGGAAATGCGCCCTGCAGAAAATTTAGGTGGGTGTTATCAGGGAGTCGAGGTGGAAGCAGGAACGGGCCATTTAAAAAGTCGTTAACAATACCAGCCCACGTGTTAAGGGACAATTGGTTTTGATGAACTCTGATCCATGCGGCGTGAAGATGGAGATCGTTCTATATATGGCTGTTGCAAGCATTGGAGCAGTCGTCCTTAGTGAGAAGCCTAATCGCTCAATAGAAATGTCGATCCAAAATTCAGTCCATTTTCGTTGCGTAAACAATTAGCAAAAATGCACCCGTGACTGGTAACCTTGTGGACCCAGTGCTGGCACTTTTTAAGATGGTATGGGTGCATAAGTGTCATTTTTGTTTAACTTAAGTGAATAGAACGAGAAAAAACACTTTAACTTAAAGCTTATTAATTATATACTTAAAATCGATGTTGTTGAAAATCGATATTAAGTGTAATCACAGGAAATTAAATGCTTCGCATTTGCACATCTGGCGACAAATTTTCACGTTTGAAGTGTGAAAATGATCCAATTTACGTTTGAATGGTTTGCAAACATGCTTCTGGTTTATGGTGAAGCGACATGCGACACTAGAGAAGCTAAGTATTTTCCGAATCGTCAATATCAATCTCTAAACACATTTTCAATAATCCATCGTCGATTACGAAAAATGGACAGTTTTAAGGCAGATTAAGGAACCGATGACATCCACAAACTACACGAGAATTAGCTCTTGAAAAAGAGGTCTTGCATCGAATTAATGAACAATCCGCCATCAGTACGAGTGCAATAGCGAGTCAAATGAGTGCTGCCCACCCAACAGTGTGGTGGGTGCTCCACAAGCAGCTTTTTCCGCTTACTACCTTAACCAGTGCAAGCACCAAGATTATCAGGCACGAGTACATTTCTGCTAATGGTTGTTGCAACGATGTAGCAGTGATGTAGTGTCCTAACATTTGCACAGTGACCAAAAAGAAAAATAAAACAGACCTCAATCCTCAACGTACCATCACGTGCCGAACTACCGGTACAGAGTTAAGTTCCGTACATCTGGTTTACTTCTCTCCTGATTTATGACTTACAGTTAGGAAACAAAAAGAAAACAGAGTAATGGTAAATCAGCATGGAATATCCCCCATCGACCCTCGCAAGTGGCCCAAGAAACAGAGGGCGGCAGCGATAAGGTAATTGTTCGAAAGCTTAAAGGTGGTGCCCTTCCCACGAATTCGTGAGAAAAAACCCAAGACAGGAGCTTCATCACTTTGTAGGAGGAACGGCACCTCTCCTCGGCACGGCAACAAGCAATCTCTCAACTCTTGCAACATCGAAAACCACATTAAACTTCAACAACTTCTGACGCGTGCTGTTGCAAATCGAACTTTGAATACGGGTACTTAGTCAATATTTTGATTGCCGGTCAAGACCCTGTACAACAGCTAGCCTTGTGAGTGAACATGGTGTGACAGTGTCTCTTCACCCTTTCCAACCTTTGCACCCTCATTATTTCCTGACGGTAGCCCATGCGGTCCTTCTTTTAAGTAAGGAACCCCGCCAGCGTAAGTGGATTACTTCGTGGGTGACGAGTGAGGCAGTCACCACTGTCAGGCAGGAACTGAGGGAGTCCTGGCCTAAATACAATGCACCGCAAACCAACCGGACTTTGGTTGGATGATTTTATTCAGCGATGAGGCTTGTTTCGCCAAGAACGGATGCTTCAATAATCACCCAGCTACATACGAGGCGATGATAGTCCTCACGCCGCGCGGGTAAGAGATCATCAAAACCTATTTTCTATTAACATGCGAGCGGGTACTGTTGGCGACTTCAATCGGCCCTATACTGATTTCACTTGGATTAGCTGCTAGCATCTACCTAAACTTTTCACAAGGCGTATTTCTTGACCCATCGGGCAGAATGTGGTTCCACAATGACGCACATTTTGTCCTTACCATGCAGGATGACCTGAACGATCTTTTTTATGGGCGACGGATCGGACCTACCAGGTGGCCAGCGCGAAATCCCGATTTAAGCCCGTTGGATTTTTTCCTCTGCGGTTGCGTCAAGTCATTGGGGGTATGAAACTCGGGCAGCCACCCAAGGGAAACTGTTGGGAAGGGTGGTGGCAGCCTCTGTTTTCGTGCAGCAAGATCCGCGCAGCTTATGAGTGCGCGATTCCATGATTCAAAGGATAAATTTGTGTAACTAGGATAGGGGGGGTCGTTTTGAATCCTTGTTGTGAATTCTGAAGTAGGGTTTTCTTTGAAATTTTAACATTCTCGTGCGGTATGAGAGGAGGCCATCGAAAAATGTAATAGTACGAGCTGAGAAACCGTCGAAATCTGAGTGAATTCCTGAGGTGCGGGGTACAGAGTTTGTCCTAAAACCAACGAAGAAACACCGAGACTAAACTAGGCATTCACTTTTAATCACCAAACGAACGCTTGTCCGCCCAAGTAACTCCTACTAATTAAAATGTCTCGTAGTATATTTTTTTTATTTCTTTTTTCCTTTACTTATCCTTCAGCAAGACAACTTTACACTTGGGATTTAATCAGCAAAGCTTCTTAGTGTCACTACAAAAACCCAATCCACCTTGATTATGTTAGACATATGTAAGCGTGCAAATATCCATTTTGTGCCCCAGAGTCTGAAAACTGATTGCTAATTATTGCAGTTTGATTCAGTTCTCCACTGTATCGCATTACAAAGTGGCTTAACATGCATGTCATACCAGAATGTTGAAATTATGTATAGTATACAGCCCGAGTATCGGCTTCGATTGAAATCTGATGTAATTTTAATACGTTAAACACGAACATCATATCACATTACAATACTTTCCAGTTTTATTTTATCACTGAAAACTAATATCATAAAGGATTTTTACCGACAGCCATGCACCAGGTGTGAAAAAGTGATGCTTATTGCCAGGTAACGCGTCATACAGGGGGGATAACGAAAACTTCGCACCTCGATTTTAAATAGTTCCTGGTGCGATCAAAAAATAAGGTGATTTTCGTGTAAAAGGAAACATCTTTGTTATTTCGAACAAGTTTCATCGGCTGCAAAGCACTTCCCGACCGACACAGCGCGCTTATGTCATCGTTTCTTCTGATTTTCGAAAGAGTCCGAGAAATTTTTTCCTGGATGGGGTCCAATACCCTCTTCGATCCGGCTTTCACCTCCTCGACTGAGTTGAAACGGTGGCCCCGGAGCGGTCTTTTGGGCGCGTCGAAAAACTAGAAGTCCAACGGCGTTAAATCAGGCGAATATGGTGGTCGTGTGAACGATATCGATCGAGATTTTGGCAAATATCTTCTCGAAGAACTTGAACAGAGTGTGGGATGGTGCAAAAACCAAGAATTGTCTGGCCGCAATTTTGACTGGTGAATAGCTTCGCGCAAACGGCACATAACGCTCAAATAATATTCGTTGATGACAGTCAGGCCTGGCGGAAGAAACTCATAATGCACGACACTGCGATAATGGAATAAACTGTCGACATGACCTTGAACTCTGAGCGACTTTGGGGCGGTTTTTTCGGCCATTTTTGGGCATTTTGCCCGATGTTCGCTGGACTGCTCGGCCGTTTCTGAGTCGTCTGCAGAGATCGATGTCGCGTCTCCCGTAATGACGCGTTTCATGACGTCTTAGTAGTCAGAAACCATTTTTTGCAGGAACACAACGCTGACGCTTTTTCAAAAAAAAAATATATATATAATTTTTTAGTAACAGTCGAGATTGGACGCTTTTGAGGCACAAAATATTTTTTTAAATGGTTAGAGCTGATCCTGATGAATTGCCCCGAGCACCAGCAAGGTCTCAAATTGTCAATCGACGATTTTGGAGTACCAAACCTTTGATTTCCTCGACGTGGCTTTGATCAGCAAATGTTGTTCCTCTCGAACTCCTTCTCTGTCTTGTTTAAAGTCTTTCTCACGCTTGTAAATGTTTTTTCGTGACATGGCCGTGTCACTATAGGCCTTCTGTGACATCCTCAACGTTTCTGCGGCAGAGTATTTAGTCCGCAAACAAAATTTAATGCAAATTCTTTGCTCAACAAATCATTCGACGCAAAAACTGAAAACTCGCTTCTGTATGTTTGCAAAACACATGTAGCCCTGCAGCAATTGAATATATTGACGTGAAGCTTCGCATAGATGGTGCAGACAGTGCTATCAAGCTACAGGAAAAAAAATTTCGTGATTTTATCGAAACCCTGAAGTTTCAATGAAAAACTCACCTTATTTTGTGCTCACAGTAGTAGAATGAAAACGTGCAAAAACGTCCCGTCGAGTTTTGAATTGAAGTCGAAAAAACCCGTCGATTTGTGATTCGATCGGTCGAATTTTTTATTGCATCTTCAATCCTCCAACCGTTGAATAAGGGTAAAACCCCACTGGTGACGCCTCTGTCAAAGCGATTCAGTGATATGTAAGTTTTAAACTTTACTTTCCACCCTCATTTTGAAGCTTTAAGTGGGATACATTTCTCCCAGGCTATGGCAACCTGTCATATCCACAGGCTCAATGACAGTGTCTTCAAAACTAGGAGGCTGTAGCCAGGGTACCACCACTTTTACAGCGAGGGGTCACTCTATTCGTTTACCACTAACCTGAAGTAACCCCTTTCCGTTGAACATTTTGAGGGGTGACTGTCACCCCTGTACAAGGGTTGATGTTGGAGGGTTGAAAATGCAATAAAAAATGATCTCCCTCGCACCGAAAATCGACGGGTCCGAGCGTTTTCACACATTTTCATTTTAAATGCTGAAAAGCGAGGTGCGCAGTTGTGCGCGCTGTGCAGCGCACTGTGTAGAAAGGGTGGTTTATCGCCTTCAGCAGTTTCAGGCGTTCAAATCTGCAATTCCCTTGAAATTGTGCGGCAAATTCAGTATTTTTACTAATTAAAATCCGATGTGGTCGCAATTGGGGGGTTGAAAAAAGTATGTGAAGTAAAATGATTAGTAGATTTTTGTGTCAAATCTGCGCAGGAGCAGGAAAAAATGATTCTTTTAATCATCGTTTTTTCGTTATCATTTCTCGTTCAATAAATCAAGATGTAGATTGCTCAAACATTGCGTAGTTGTTACGGAAACATGTCTTCATCAGTTTCTAACAGAACGTATCAATTAGGATTGGGTAAAAGTTTGATAATTAATCTTGCACATAATTACCTTGTTCCTTACAATATTAATTGACTATTTGATTGAAATGAGCCTCATTTGGTCGAGAGATAAAAAAAAGCCGGCAAATATTTAAAGGATTTGAGTCGAATGGGTGGTCCTGAGGGTTTCGTAATGGGCTTAAGTAAGGTCGATCCGGAATAAATTTTCACTGTTGTTCTTGAAAAGGTGTAAGTGAAAGAAAAAGTTTCTCAGTCTAAATAAGGGATAGTCGTAACAGAACCGTCACAGAGCGGGTGCGTGACGGGAACCTCGAAACATGACGATTAAAAAGAAAAAAAATTCTGATAATGATCGAGGAGGTATTGACCTCCGAATTTGGATTAAAAATTCCTAAATAACCGCGTATTTCAGTAATGCGTCATCGCAGCGCAATGATTTATTCTTATCAGCACATCTAATTGGTTGAAGCGTGAAATCGATAGATGCCCGATAAGGGTTGAATTAGGGGCAAGATAAGGTCGAAAAGAGTTTTTATCTGCAAAGCAACTGACAGATAATAATAAATAACAAATTAAGCGAAGCTCTGGAGCCACGGAAGTAGGAAAGTTATATTGCTGCATGACAATGCCCGATCGCGTACAGCAAAACCGACCCAGGAACTCATCTTCTCATTAGGCTAGGAAATTCTGCAGCGTGCGGCGTGTCCTCCAGACTTGGCTCCTGCTGACTTCCGCTTTTTCAGATCGATGTAGCTTCACCTATCTGACCAGCGATATTCTAAAGTTGAAGATGTCCGAAAATGGCTCGGGGACTATTTCGCCTCCAAACCACCAGCGCGAGGGCACCCATCATCCACCAGATAAATCGAAAAAAGCCATAGATGGTAATGGGGATTATTTTGATTATGAATATTTCTCTTCAGTGGATTTTTGATGGGGCTCAATCTCACCGAATATTCTAAGTTTCTGTTTGTGCACACGCCAGTAGTTTCGCGAAACTTGCAACGCATTTACCAAAGACTTAATCGGAGGAAGGTTTTGTCAAAGTTTCAGGTCCAGGTCAGGACTATAATTTTTTTTTTTTTATTTATATTGCCGCGAATCAGTGCAGTGCCTTCAGGGCGGAACCACGGCAAAGGCGTACACTCTTCGATCGCTCAAAACGGACATTAATTGAAATTTAGGCCACTTGTAGGTGCCACATTATTGCTTATGTGTTGTTCTAGGTATTTATGTACAACTACTGCGTGGCAATAGGTGAAGGTCAAAAACGTAAAATCTCAATAAAATTATCTGAACTGCGTATCTATTTTTGTACTTAACGATGTGGCGGTGGATATTCATTTGCAACACAACAATTTAGTAATTATTGCTAACAGCAAGCGATAGAGTGATGTGGTTTAACTAGTTTTAATCTCATTCTCTTGTAGAGAAGTTACCTAGTGCTTTTTGCATAAAGTTGTAATGCGGAGATAACGATTTAGTTGGTGCGAAGTAAATTAGCCCGGTTAAAAGCAAATGTGATAATATTATTATCTCTCGTACATATATCAGACAATACATCTCTACTTTATCAAATTCGTCATATCATGATTCACGACCTCCAAGGTTTACTATTTATTACGAATTATTAGGAAATTTTCGTAATTGTTACAGTTTATGTAGTGTTGCGCTTCAACAGTGGTCTCAAATGTTAAAAAATGGCACCTTCAGAAGTTAACGCAAATAACGATATATCCGACATCCTCGAAGAAGTAGCTAAAGTGCAAAACATAAAAAATTACAAAGTCGTGGCAGATAGTAAAATGGCAGTTGGTGATGGATTTCTTTCCAATTTTTACAAAGGCCACGTAATTGATAGAGACTCAGGGAACTCTTTCACGGTCGCCATCAAGAAGGCCCCCAAATGGGAGTTCAATTACGCAAAAGTCTTTGGCAACGAAATTAACTTTTACAGCAAAGTTTTACCTGCTCTGAAACAGCTTCAGCGCGAAGGAGGACTTTCTGATCCATTCGACAATGCTCCGGAATACTTTTGTTCGCGCTCAGATGACACTAACAGATTCATCGCTCTGGAGCACCTGCACCCCAAGGGATACGTTTTGCATGACAAAAAAGCTTACTTCAACAAAAGCCAACTGGAGTTCGTTTTTAACTTATATGGGAAGTTGCATGGTCTGTCGTTCGTTTTACGGAAGCAAGATATCGGGAAGTACGAAGAAATTAAAGCAGAGTACCAGGACGCATTTGCCTTAATCACGGATTCGGATGTCTCCAATGATTTCTTAGAAAAGGCAATAAAGAATTGTTTGGGGGATTTGGATCCTACAAGCGACATTTTCAAAGTGTCCAGTAAAATTTTTGAGAATGTCATACCAACCATTCAGAAGGCATTGTATTATGCGGGTGACTATAAATGCCTAACCCATGGGGATTGCTGGTCTAACAACATGTTGTTCAAATTTTCCGTAAGTTGTTAATATTTTATGGGTTTATTGTACCAGTCCGTTATTAGATAAATTCAGTGTGGAACAGTCAAATGGAATAAACAAAAACTAAAAAAAAAAATGGAATAATTGGAAAAAATTCATTCATGTGACTAACGAAATTCTCTATAATAACTTCGTTTAGATAATTAATTTGTCATTGATAATGTAATGAAATTGCAAAACAAATCAACCTCAATGTACTTGAATCGAATCGTCGAATAGGGAAGCGAGGGCCGCTTGAATGGCCAGCGCGCTCACCCGATCTTGCTCCATTAGACTTCTTCCTATGAGAGTATGCCAAGGATGTAGCGTACAAAACTAAAAACCATATTATCTAACTGACTTAAGAAAAAGAATAACGCTTGCGATTAGATTGGTTACGCCTAAAATGTTGATTAACATTATAAGAAATTTTTATTTACGATTCGGATACTGCCATGAGGTTCAAGGCTGGCATTTTCAACATCTCATAGTACATTCAGGTTGATTTGTTTTGTTGTTTCATTCCATTATCCATAACGAAATGGTATTAGTTATTAAGTTTTTTGCTTCTCGTTGAGAATTTGGTCAATAACATGAATTTATTTATTTTTTTCTATTATTTTTTGTAATAAAATTTAAAACCACAACGATTTTAAATGCCGAGTGAAAATACCTTTCAAATGAGATGCTACAACCTCATACTCCCAATTTAAAAATTTGAGGGTCGCAACTGTCACCCGAAGGGAGGGAATTTAGGGATGAAATGTTCACGTTGCAGGATATAATTTCAGAATTTAAAATTGACGTACTTCGGTATTTTTTTCGCACATGTCGAAACATGCAGATATCGAGTTTATTCCATTTAGTTGTTTCACACTGTATACGGTTTTTTAAAATGTATATTAAGAATACTTTTCAATTGGTCAAAGCGTTTACCTAAGTCTGGGCTCGAGCTTGACTCAGCTAACTCATACGGGCATGTTAATGTCCATGAGAGGTTCAATGCTTTCAACACAAACGAAGCATCATATAATTCGTTTCGTACCACACTTTCGGTCAAGCTTAGGAATCATTTAAAAATCAGGGCCGTAATTCACATATCGAACTTAACAAATCATTGGGAGTTTCTTAACTTAAGTGGTATAATGACACATTAAATCTTCACCAGTGCTTATATTGAAATTTTCGCTTCTCTGTTTGACGTATAACATGACTCCCGCGTCCAAGCTTCTGGAGGCTGTATCTACCAATTACGGAGTTCCAGGTGTCGGAGGTCGTTACTTGAACCCATTGATCCGTTCGTTTGAGCGTTGATTACCTGAGGTTGAGCGCTCAGACGGACCTAAAATCACATCGTCCCACTTTTATTTCAAAGCTTAAAAACTTATTAATTTCTTCGGATTGGTTCAGGGCATTTAGTGAGTCAGGGACAATTCGTGAGACTCCTTGTAATCTCAACGTTTCAACCATCTGCGTGATCATCAGCATCAGGGGTAAAACGCATAAATGGGGGTATTGAGAAGCTGAATAATAAGATTGTCATAGATTGAACAATCGTTTCGATTGCCCCCCTTGCATCTACAGGGCGGCCCAACGAAAACTCGGCATCTCGAGTTTCAGTATTTAAAATGTACAACTCGCTCGAACCGGTCGGTTTTCTGTTCGAGGGGGATGATTTTTGACCGTATTTTCGATCTTTGAACAGGGGGTGAGAGTTGCCTTCAAGGTTTTTAATAGGAAGAGGTGTCGAGTGACGCCCCATGTCGAAGGTGGTTGCAGCATGATGAACATTCAAGTTTTGAGTCGTTATCCCCATTAGTATGAGGGCTCGTAAAAATTTGTGAGGAATTTGTCGCAATAAGGGCGGCAGACTTCGAGATGGCGGTAGGAACTCCTTTAAAAGTTAAATATCACTAAGTCGTTATCACTATATCAGTCAATGGCACTGTAAAAAAAATAAATAAGAAAATCACAAAGTTTACTGTTAATGGCGGAGACAATTAACAGGAAAAAGGTCAAATGATAATAATAATTTAAATAAAAACTATTTTGGCTTATTAAATTTTAAGTATCATATATTTAAGTATATTTCCCATTTGCCATATACCAGTGGGGAAAAAATGAACCATTTACGTTTTTACCGTTATAAGTTGGAATACAAATTAATACCGGCGTGAATTAACTTAACCGAGCTCCTATTAGACAAATTACACCTTTTTAGTGTTTTAAATGTTCTTTATACAAGGTGATTAATGCCGAGCGTCCTGTTCAAAATTCTGGTGACCTACATAACAGCATCCACAATGAAAGGCTTTCATGACTGGAAACAAAAGAAATTAATGTACCCTATGTAATGGTATGTAATAAGGTTAGTTCACGTTATTTAACGTAAAGTTAGGGGTCATACTTTACTTACCACCAAGTTTAGGAATCTAATTCACAATTGGGCATTAATCTATTTACCAAAAATTTAAAAGTGACTGTAACGCTCTCACCAAGACATTCACTTCTAAGCGATTTTCGCGGGATATTTTCTTCAAGTCACTCACAAGAATAGGTCACACGCCACCAGTATCCGCCTTGGTTCCTTGAATTGACGCTTAACGAACGAGTGCATTTTCCTAGAATAATGACCAGTAGATCAAATTTTAACAAATTAATTGCTCTATTATTAGAACAAAAAAAGTGCACAATTAATACTGCTTTCATTGGACTTTATGGAGATTTTCAGTATGAATAGGTAGTATATGAATATATGAATGTTTATAATGCCACGACTGTAGCAGTATTCGTCAGCTAAGGATTAAAACACGGACTTTTACTCACACAGCATCAAAAAGGAGACATATTATATCTTTTTCACGCCTCGACGGTCATACTAAGCGAACATGCATGATCTTGTCTGGAGTTGGCCATGTTTTCTTTTATTTTTTTCAAAGCGCATGAACCGGCAGACCTCTCCGTCTCCTCGTCCCGCGTGCGCACTGCCGAAGAAGCTAGCTCAGCGGTTATGCTTGGCAGATTTCCCAATAGAGAGTTTCCTCGCAATTAACCGTACAATTTTGCGACAAAATGCTTAATGCATAATTTTCTGTTCTGAAACGTTTCTAAAAAAAATTAAATTTATGCAAAGCAGAATTGGCTAGTTTCACCCCTTGGCGCGCAATATGTGCAAAAGGTTTTACTTATGGGCAGAATATGCCCCCCTATGCATGAGTTGAGCGCAATACAATTTTTCAGAATATACAGGATGTACACTGCAATTCCCGGTCAGCTTTACATGAAATCGTGAAAAATTTTATACAACGTCTAGATCCGCGCTGAACCAGAAGTGCGTTCGTCCTGCGATACAGAGTGTTAACGTTACGGTAAATTTTTTTTATACTCTTCTAAGTATTACTTACGCCATATTTGGAGTACGGGTCGCCCTCTGAGCGCTCTGGGCCTAAGAGGGCAAGCCGATTACAAAGAGTTATTTCGTTATTTTAGTTAGTAGTATAAGCTGGTTTCATTCAAGAATGTTTAATTTTTCGCCTCACTCGTGAATCGCAATGGCGCCTTTAAACTCCCAAATGTCAGCTGTCCGCGATAGCGGACGCAGTCACCAAACGGTGAACTAAATTTAATTAGCAATGTAATATGCATAAGTTTTATTTTTCGTTCCCTGGAACACTCTGTATATTAAACGCTACTTGTCCCTGTCACTATAGTGCTTATCAAAATGTTTTCTTTAAGGAATCTGGCGATCTAGAGGACGTGAAATTGATAGACTTCCAGTTAGCCAGGGAAAGTACTCCGGTGCACGACCTTTCCTATTTCTTCTACTCGTCGGCCTCTAAGAGCGACTTTGATGTCCTTGAAGAGTACCTTAAAATCTACCACAATCAGCTATCCAGAGTTCTAAAAACTTTCGGCGAAAGCCCCGAAGAAATCTTCCCATTCGACAAATTGATCCAAGAATGGAAGGAAAACGGTTTATTGGGCGTAACTTTTGCATTTTACTTGTGGCAACTTAAGCTTCTTGATAAAGAAGAGTATGTAGACCTGCTGACGGATATCGATGGGGCCAAACAGAGTATGGAGGAAGGAACCAAATACTTCAAAAATCTTGTAGAGAAAGTGATTGCGAGCGACCCCTATAAAACCAGATTTAATGATATACTATATCACGCCTTTGAGTTTGGCATCCTCACCGAGGACAAGGCTGCTTGAAATTAAGGATTCTTGTAAGATCGCATTTTTCATTAGTATGTTTAAGTACCTTAAAATCTTTTATTCAAATGATGTCGTACGTTATTTAAATGCACAAAATACCCTCCCGCACATAAATTGTTTTTAACCAGCAGGACCGGAGATCCATTTAAAAGAAAGTAATTCGTTTGGACATGCATGAGGCAGATCTCTGGTTCGATTGTGGGTGTTTCAATTATTAGCACCAATAAAAACAAAGCCAGGTACCAAGATACATATCAATCATCTCTAACGTTGTATAAGTTAAACCTATTATGTATTTAGTAGCTTTATCAAGATTTGTTTCTATTTGTTTTTCCACTAGCGAATATGTAAATTTAATAAGAGATAGTTGAGATGAAGAAGTTGCGTTTGCGCGTTGGAAAATGGAACGAAAATATGAACGGATATTGAAAATTATTTATAAGTAGACGAATATTTATATAAATTATTTATAATTGTTTAACGAGATTAATTGTATGTGAAAGTGTGTAGGGAGTCGAGGTGTGACAGAAATGCGGTGTGCAGATAAGGTACGCAGTAAAGTCATTTTCTCCATCTGGAATAAAAACAATGAAAAACGTCTGGATACGTCGCCTCCAGTTGGAAATTCCACATATTTTGGCGGTATAATAGAAGCTCTGACGTCATCATTGTTCCGGAGATAACGTTAATGTGAAATTTTTTTAACGGTTTTTGCCAATTTTACGTAGAAGGGTGCAGCTTTTCATGGACAGGACATTAACTTTTTACTGCGTTACGTAAAATGTGTTTTGATAAACCCTCAAAACACGCAACAATACAACTTCTCGCAATTTTTCACTGTTTTCCTCTATCTTCAAGTTTTCGCAAACATTTTTTCTTCAAGTGTTGTGATGAATCAACACCTCTTGACATCTTGAAATATTTTCAATCAATACTATCAGCAGCAAAGTCGATATTACACGTTAACGTAAATAGGAAAATTAGCCGCTCTACATGTGAACCCTACGGAAAACAAAATAGTTTGCAAATAAGTCATAAACAGAAAATATGGAAAATGCACTTGTACTTTTATAATATATAAACAAACAATAAATATACTTTATTCATAAAAAAAATTTTTTTTTTTTGTTTTGTTTGCGAGGAGGTGGAATTCTTCTTAAGACACCTGACCCAGGGTTTGGTTGGGCCCAGGTTGTGCGGGATTCGAGCTTCCGAAATGGCCGAAGTCGCCCGCCTACCCACTAAAACCACCTCCCCTCTTCCGCCCCGGAACCGCCGTTAAACATTACTTCAGGGCAACACCACTTAAAGTGTTTAACTAGTTCTTCTACATATGAGCAATAGTGTATAATAATTTATGCTAATTGGTGGTAAAATCAACGATACATTACGAAAAAAGCGGTGGTGATGTGCATAGGCGTAACATAAGGGCACCTCATACACTGACCGTCTGAGAAACCCCAAATAAAATATCTGACATGGGAGAAACTGCCTCGAGTTTCCCAATTTACAGGCAGCGGAGAAGACTCAGTTGTTAGGAGCACCATTCGCTGGAGTAGGTAAACGGAGATGGGATTTCAGGTTCAGCCTGTATCTATCATTCCCTTCTCCAATAACTGCGACAATTAACGCTGGGACCAAATTTAACTTGTTATGACTTCAGAAAGAGAGAGAGAGAGAGAGATTAGATTTACCTGATTTAGATTCATAGGAACACCGTGAAAATCAGGTGATCTGTCTAGTAGATCAGTGAGGATCTCCGCGTTAAAATTTGAAGGAAATATCGCAGTAACTGCCGGAGCCACGAACATTCAACGTTTACTTACATTTATCGAACAAAGTCATTTATGGGATTTACCATTAGAAGCCATATGATATGAATTGCATCAACCCAGCTAAGTAAAAACTGCTTTTGGCCACAAGTGATAGCCTTGTAAATTTCCCTTTCGGGTCAGTCCAGCAAGAAGATCAGCAAAAACTAACATTGTGCTACAAAAAAAATCCTTTTTATCCACAGTCCAGACAATTTTAACCGAGCGTTTTATTAAGTTCTATGTGCGCAAAGCCTTTTAACGTATATTAATATCGTGATAAAGCATCGGATGCGCAGTAAACAGGTAGGCGACTCGAAAGGTGCGGGACACTCCCGAAAAATATTTACGCAATTCTACTTCATTTAGCGCACGTGTGTGATGATTTACAGAGCTCTTAACTTGAGGCACAATGGGTGATGTAGAAACTTTAAAATTCGAGCTTCAGCATAAAGTATTGCAAGCGAAGTTCTCTGGAAGTTGTGGCGAATCGTTGCGTTTTGTGAGGCTCGCAGTTGAGCAGAATAAACCATTGGAATCATTTGATAGGGTTGGAGAATGAGTTGCTGCGGCCACTCTCGTGAGTCTCCGGACAGTCGGGAAGATTTTCCAAGAAATAACAATTTTCCGTGCTTTTGAGGTTCGAAAAGCGAGAACGAAAGAAATGTAAATCGACCCTAGACGAGCGTGATATGCGCAAGCTGAGAAGATTCATTGTAAATTTCTGCTCACAGGGAAAGGAACCTCCAACGTTGTGCTCTATCTATGAAAAGTTCGAAGAAGGTTCCAGTTATTCAAGATATTGTGAGAGTTTAAGAAAGATTATATGGCCTACGGCGTTTAGATGGCAAAAAAGTAAAAGTAAGAGAAAATCATTAATGGAAAAGCCAGACGTTCAAACTATGAGATTGTTTGAGAAATATGACTCAGTATCGTAGTGAGAACTGTCCCACTGTTTACATGGACGAAACCTATGCGCATCCTTCCCACATTCATAGTAGAGCTTGGAGCGATAATTCTAATGGAGATCTACATAAAACGATTTCTAAAGGGCAACGATTAATTATTGTTAACGTAAGAGGTGAAAATGGTTTTATGCCAAATGCATGTTTAAACTTGAGGTCGAATCGGAAATCAGGAAATCATTATCACCGAGAGAAATTGTAATAATTATACAAGATGGCTGGAAAAAAGTCTTATACCTCCAAAGGGCGTCCTTGTCGCCGATAATGCCCCATATTATAGTATTTAATCTGATAAAGTATCAACTATGAGTTCAAGCAAAGTTGAAATGGTCACAAGAGAAACGTATTTCTTGTAATGGCAAAATGACGGAAATTGAACTGTATAATGTGATTAAACTTCATTAATCTCGTTACAAAATATATAAAATTAATAAACTTTTGACAGAAAAAAAAACGCAGTATTAAGGTCACCCCCATACCATCCACACCTTTATCCGATAGAACTGGTGTGGGCAGTAATGAAACAACATTGGTTACTGAAATATTAATTTTAATTCGGAACAAGTTCTGGAATGTTGTCTTTTGAAGACATTGCGGTTGATGAGCAGATATCGTGTTGCGAACATGCAAAAAAATGGAAAGATTTTACAAAGATGGCGCACCGTCTATGGATATTGTTAAAAATCAATTAATCATACGTTTAAGTGAAACTAGCGACAGTGACAATAATTACAGTATGAGGTAGGAACTTTGGACCCTTAACCGTTTCCAAGATCCTTATACTGTTTATCCGCGCGTTCCTATTACATCATTGAAATTTGGTCTTTTCGCTTCGCGTTGGTTTTAGAGAAGCGGCCTCCGACTGGTATCCAGTTGCAAAGTTCCTTCCAAGAAGTGGAACAACTATCACATCATCGCATATACTCAGTCACTTGCTTGGATAGTTCAAGAAGTAATCGGTATTTACGTGCAGATGGCGATTTTATGCTAAAAATTTCCCTAAATTACAAAGACCTAACCTTAGAAAGCTTACTCCTGAAGTTTGAGGGTGCTACGTGGATTTGGGTTTGTTTGGAACCGTTTTTAGTGAAGGCTTTCAGAGATTATGCAGGCACGGTCATCGATACGTAATTCAATACTTTCATTCGAAACGTCTTAGTCCATCAAACATCAAAACGAGGTTCGATTATATTCTGAGGAATCTCGTCCTTCACTAATCACTGTAAAACATTGGGTGGCAGAGTTCAGACACGACCACACGAGCCGCCAAGCCGAACTACGCAGTGGGCGACCCAGTCACACTCCAGACCTGACCCCTTCGGATTTCGTGATGAGGATCCACAAAACCCTAGTGGAAGATCGGCGTTCCAAAAAGTACTGGACGTCCTATTTTGACCGAGCAATCGCATATTGGAAAGCTGTGCGCAAGGTGGGTAATGGGATTACTCACAATTGAATAAGAACAGCCACGTGAGGATGTTTGGCAAATAGCTTATAACGCCGAGGATTTGCGTCTATTCATAACCACGGATGAAGCATGGGTCCAACATTTCACACCTGACACGAAAGAATAGTCAAAACAGTGGATTTAGAGAGGACAATCGGCTCCGAAGAAGGCGAAAACCGGTTCATCTGCAGGAAAGCTGGGAATTTCTATTGACTATCTCTCTAAAGGAAGAAAAATGAACGGATAATATTATATAAATTTACTGCAGCGTTTGGGTGAAAAAGTTACGAAAAGCGACCGTTCTTGACGAGAAAGAAGTATTGTTTCACCAAGACAACGCAGCAGTCCACACTTCCGACGTCGCGATGGACGGAATCGACCAATTTGGTTTCGAATTTTTTTCCGCGGCCGCCGCATTCGCCGGATTTAGCCCTCTCAGATTTTTTCTTTTTTTTGAAACTTGAAAAAATCGGTCAGTGCAAAGAGACTTGCCAATAATGAAGAGTCCGAAGTTGATGGGACGTCGCTGGCAACAGTGCCAAACCCAACGGAAACTATGTCGAGAAACAATTTAATATCTTGCAATTTTTTTTTTTTTTTTTTTTTAATTTTTTTTTAGGCTTGAGCTCGGGTACTTCTGGCACTATCTTCGTAAGTTAAGCTGAGAACCCTCATATATTCTCTATTGATAGCAGCTTTCCCGAACCAAAAGGTTCGTCCAAATTCCGCAGAAATGATTAATGGGCCACTTGCACGGCATTAAACCAATCAAAATTTCGTGTTGTCACCTTAATTATATAGAGTTTCGCGATTCTTCAGGTACCAACCCTTGATATATGTGACTCACGCAAGCCCGCGTATAATTTCCTGATATCGCCGAATGAATTATGAGCATGCAAATTTTTCGAATGCGCGAAATTGGGATACGGTTACGTATATTCCGTTCCAGTGGGCTTAAATCATTTGCGACTGTAGGTATTTTATAAAAATTATGATGGAAGGTGCGTACATGTAATGTATTAAATTACAAATGCACGGACCACCAAGTGATCAGCGCGCATAATTGGCTACCGATTGTATCGACGAACTGATCGATGAATTGCGACTGCTGGAAAATCAATCATGAGATTTACGAATAATACTCATGGAAGAGAAGAAAACGACCGAACCTCATTTTCGGAACGAATAAAGGAGTCATCTTCATCTGTGGGAGTTTTTTCGGTCAATGATTTGTCATGGAGATAGGGTATCGGATATCGCACTGATCAAGATGAAGAACAAACCGTCGGCATTCATGACCACGATCTTTACAAATGACCAGTGCGAGAAAGCCGAACATTTAAAACAATGAGCGTGTCCAATAAAAAAACAATTTATTATCGACAGTGTAAGCTTTCATCAATTTTTCAATTGGTATATTGTTACTTTAGCGAAATCGTCGGCTTAACAGATAAACAGGACGATGGGTTTTGCAATAAAAAAATGACCCGGTGTAAAGGAATTATCTTGAATACATGCTCCCCGTGGGGCTGAAGGCATTATAAATTGAGGAACATTATTTGTATTGCATGAACATTGGTCACGATTAACTTACTCATTCGGTGTATATGGATCAGTGAGTTGGGGGAATGTTGAAACCATTGGGAACGTCATCATTGTTTTATGTAAGAACATGATTCGTTTATGACAGCATAATATCATCCAGCTTCAGATGAATTAAGCCATAAGGACCGCAGATTTTCAGATGTAGGTTTCCTCAGGGCAACCCCGAAATTACATAACTTACAATTTCAAAAGAGCCCGAAAATCGCCATGAGTTTAACCCACTGTCGAAATTTCCTACGGGTTGGAGCGACGGGGAGCCTGACCTGTGCTCTGCAGTCCTCCAAAAATTGTGCACCTTGCGGGGGTACGCACATCCCGGAAAACGCGCACCGACGATTTCAGAGACACCCACGCAGGAGGAGGCGAAGAAAACGTTGACGGGGACGATGTGGTGGTCCAAGACGGAGCTGCTGAAATCAACGAAGAAGCCTTCGGTGACGGAGGGAGCCTCAACGCAGCTGACTACGAAGCATGCACACCTTCTACTGACGAATTGGTCGGAGTTGCTAGAGAGACGGAGTCTTCACCAACACATCACTCAATAGGTCTCCGGTCTGACACATATATGTGTGGCAACGCTGTTGACAGACCGGCATGATTTCTGGACAGTGTCAACCTTCAAACCATACCTGTCAAAATTTCTCCACGTTCTGACAGTTCGGAAGTTAGCGATAAAAAATATTTTCGTGTATTGACTAGACATCGTTTTCTGATGGGGAGAAGCGCTGTCGAAGCCATCGATAAGCGTCACGGAGACTCTGCACCAGTGACATCAACCATTGTTGACTAGTTTTGGAATTTAAATGCCGACGGTGCCGATCGCTCTGGTCGCCCAAGGGCGGCAGTTGTTTTGGCAAACATAGGAAAAAATCCCCAAAATAGTTTCGAAAAATTGTAAGGCGAAGTTGCGTGAGATAACTGACACCTAAAGTATACCAGAAAGTAGTGTTTTTATAATTTTATACGAAAGTTTGAGCACGCGTCAGTTGCTTGAGGAATGGGTGCCGCGTTTGCGCACACCGGACCGAAAACAGTGGCACATCGACGATTCAGAGCGCCCTCTGGAGCGGTTTAAGCGTGACAAAAAGGATTTCCTGCGTCGGTATGTGAAAATGGATAAAACATGAATCAATTATTACAAATTCGAATTAAAAAAAAAAAACGAAAACTCAAAAGGCAGCTGGCAAGTTTACGGCATCTGCATTTTTGGACTTGAACGGAATTTTTTTCAGCGACCATCTTGAGGAAGCCGAAACTGTCAATAGCGAATGTTACACGGTATTTTTGGATCGGTTGAGTGTAGAAATCAAGAAGAAACGTCCTCACGCGTAAAAGATAAAATGTTGTTCCACCAAGACACTGCCCCGTGGCACAAGTCGCTGAAAACGATGGTTAAATTGAATGAATTACGCTTCGAACTGCTTCCTCACCCGCCGTACGCTCCAGATCTGGCCCCCGGTGACTACTGGCTTCTTGAAGAGGTCGAAAACATGCTCTAGGGAAAGAGACTTGGCTCGGATGAAGAAGTTTATAGAGAAGATATTTTGAGAGCAAAGACAAATCGAAGAAGAGAATATGTTAAAGAAATGTTTTTTTTTTTTTTTTAGTTAGACCGGAGACTCATTCAGTGACGTGTTACCTCTACTCCATAGAATTCGGTGGACCACTGTACCCTGTCAAGTACAAATATCACCCCGGTAGCACCTTCATAATAGAGTGGATAATGATAGTTTTACGCCTGTATTTTATTTATGAGTTCGCACCAAAATTTGAGCACATCCACGCAGCATGGAGGTGCCTTTTCCAATTAAGATTTAGTTTCAACCTCACGCATAACTTGTTACCCTCTCTCATGTAATAAGCAAAACCGCTCAAGGTACCCAAGATGCACATGAGAAAATAAATAAACGTGTGATTTGCCCATAAGGGGGTTTAAGCCTAAACGAACCTTAGTGAAATGATTTATGGCCGGTACCCAGCGCAAGATAGGTGAAAAAGTTAATAAGGAATGCAAATGCATAAATTACCTATCTGTTTAATTGACCATATATTTCTACTCCTATAGATTTACTGTTTTCTCGCGTTGCTGATGTTTCGCTAACAAGGTAGAGTGTTTTCAGTTTTTTCTGTTGGACATATGTATGTAATCAGCAGATGATGCCACTCAAATCAACGCACGTAGATGCCTTCGAATGGGTCCGAAAAGGCGCTAAAAACGAAAGCTTGCGCAAGTACATTTGAGCGATGGGCCGCAAGTGAGCTTTTGAAACCCGAAGTGGTTCGAGTTAAAAAAATTGTGTCCTGAAATAGGTCTAATGTGCGAATGATCCGAAGTTGGACCGCTGTCCCAATGTCAAACGTCGAAATTTTATTGCAAAATGTCCCTGGGAGCCATATCGACATAAATTTCTGCGAGCAGAGACAGGCAATTTAATTTCGGTTTTTTCACTTATTTTGTCCTTTTTTGCTTTTGACCACTGCAGCTTTCAAAGTTTGTCACAATTGACTTATGAATAGTAAACGAAAGTATTGTGAAAAATAATACAACTAACGCTTTAACGAAATGAAAATAAGAGATAAATTCTTGGAAAAACCTCAATTTTATGAAAAATTTACAAAATGACTTCGATCACAATTCGTCTTCTAGTTGCGCTCGCGTAACTGGACCACTGTCTTCGACTTTCCCATCCCCAATGGCATCTCTGAAATGTTGCCGATAAACGGGAGAAATAAATCGGAAAAGTTCTTCCATATGTCTTTCTTTTCCTCGTTTACTAGTAAGGGGGATGAATGCAAAGGTCCTAGAGGTATATTTTTAAACTTTCGTGGTGTATCTTTACGCTTCGGAACTAAATCAATAACTTCGAAAGGAATCCGTCTATTAAATCATCATTATAAAAATATCTCGTAAGATTCTTGTTTCTTGGATTGTAGCCACTGAATTTTTAACCGGAGTACAGGTTAGTTCAGGTTACCAATCAGCTTCATTCTTATTCCGGCATGTTGCTGCCTGCTGCAACAGCTTTGAAGAGCGGAAATCAGTTTGTTTCGTTTCACAAACAGAAAATGTTTTTTTGGATGCACATTTCATTATTTATTGCATACCAGTAATTTGCAACATATTTTATTCGGTTGTTCGCATACTGCTCTATCTGGCCAAAATCCACTTCGTTAGGTAAAAAAGAGTGTCCAGAAACCATAATCTTAGGGCTATTTGTTGCAAAGTATCTGTATCAGTCAAAAGTTCCATTCAAAATAAACACTGCTTGTAATTTCCATTTTGTCCTCTACTGCGTACACTGTACGCAATTATAGGATTTGCTTCTCTTGCCTCTTCAAGCATATGTTTCCGTATGTATAATTCTCTTCCCGTGCTTCTAGCGACAGTTTCGCCCTAAAGATACATAAAGCCTTTTTCTTCATCACCTAATTCGTGTATGTCAAGCTTATAAACGTATATGGACATTTTACTTGCAATATGCAATTGAGCATGTTAGATCGGGTATGGCAGAGTCTTCTCTAGAATGAAAGTAAACGCGCATACTCTGTCCTTCTCAATGGTACATAAAGCTCGATTTTTTCCTCTCGCTCATATTCACTTTCACTTGCACTATAGTTCGTTTAAATATTGAAGGAATTAGTCATCGCGATAAGCCAGATGAAAAAAAATCCATAAAAAGTGCCTGAATGCTTGATGAACCATCCAGTGGTCTAATTGTTAAAAAAAATAAATAAATAACTTGTTAATTGTAAATTTAAACCTGCGTTTCGACTATGCTTTTTTTAGCGGAAAGCCCTAATAAACGCTCGTTTTCTTATTAATAATTAATCAAGAGCTTATTCTGGTACCTATACGTATCCCAAGTAAAATCTATCATTGTATGCACCTGATAGGTTCCGATTATATTTGAACGGGACTTATGTAGCTAACTGTAACACTACACAGCATCTGTAATATTACTGGGCTATCTACATCTTCATATGGTCATCTACGTTCCTTCGCATTTTGTCTCGTCCAGATATGGACGCCTGGCGTCATGGTTGACGGAAGCCCATTGGATCCCCGAAATGAGGGAGTTAATGCGATTTTGATTTTGACCATTCAGCGACATTTTGAACCACCGTAATCGTAATGAATGTTTATCTCTGACCCATTTTTGTGCAGCTTACCCTGATGACCAATATTTTCAATATTTAGACATAGTATATACAGGGTGTCCCAGGGAAACGTGTCCATTCTAAATATATTTTTTTTTGTTTGTTAAAAAAACGTCGAAACACGTCGATATTGATGGGGGGAGGCATCATTTAATGCAAAAGTTGTTTTCGAAATCTTATTCCACTACCCCGGGAAATCACCCTTTGGATATTTTCAAATTAGAAGGGGGGTTGTGTTGTTCCTCATTTGCAAGGTAGTTTGCTCTTTACATGGTGAAACTTTTATTTTTTATACTTGATTTTAACCATGAACGTTAGTGTTGCAAATACAGAATCTGTACAGTTAGATTCGAAACCTCTCAATGCCCTAAATGTATCAATAACAACCAAATTTCTAACGTTCAATTGAAAATTTTCTGTGGGAATAATTTATTGATATTTCCCTCTGCTCTTAGTGATTTTAGAGCTTCGTGGCAAGTCATGACTTTGCGGCTCGTTCGATTTTTAGTTTAACTAAAATGGTTTATGCTTTACAAGAGAGAATCGTCATTTGAAGCCTGTATCACAAAAACAATGATTCTGTAACACCGGCAGCTTATGCCTTCAATTTAAATCATCGTGTCAAAATGGTATACCACTCTTATGTATCTAAGATCCTGATGAAATTTAATGAGACAGATTCTGTCCAAAACAAAAAAGACGAAGTTGATTGCTCAATGAGGGATACAGCCCAAATGGTGATTCTGGGACGTGTCCAAGTGGACAAGAGAACGTCTGTGCGCAAGATTGCTGATGAATCCGGTGTATCAAAAAGTACTGTTCATAGAAAAATAAAATAATTAAAATTCTATCTGTATGTCATTCCCATCGTCAATTAGAATTTTGCCAATCCCTTGGTAACATGTTACATTTAAACAACCTTTGTGGCATAATATATTTGCTGATGAATATTCATTCCACTTAAATGGTAAAGTCAACGGATATAACTGTCCTTACTGGAGTGACGACGATTTTTATCTATTCCGAGAGACCTGTGTGGGCAGAGCTTTGGATGTTCATATTGTTGGACCATTTTTCATTTTTGGGAATATAAATGGAGAAAACTATCCGTAACTTCTAGAAGACGCCATATCTCCCGGGATAACTGAAATACTTGCATAAGATTGCTACCTCTTAGAACAATAATTACTTTTTCAAAAAGATGGATCGCCTCTACACCACACTGCACCTGAAAATTTCTAGATGAAAAATTTCCTGAAAGATAGCTTTGATAGAAGATATCCAGTAAAGCGGCCCGCGAGATCACTTGACCTTAGTCATCTGGATTTTTTTCTTATGGCGACATTTGAAGAGCAAAATCTATGACACACAATCTAATTCCCTCGAGGAGGTACGTGCCCGAATCGTCGAAGAGTGCAGGTCAATAACACCAGAAATGTTAAATAATGTGTGACGAGTTTTGAGGATCAGTTGTACATATGCATAGAAGTCGGTAGAGGTCACCTTTCACATTTGTTATGGTAAAATAAATAAAATATCAGTAAAAATGGTTAAAATCAGGTAATTTGGTTTATGTTTAATATCTACAAGACCGACCTGTAAACATTAAAAGTAAAAGCTTGACACAATAAGATTACCTTTCCGACGAGGCTTACCACAACTCCTTTTCTAATTTGTAAATTTCAGAGGGGTGGTTTCCAGGGGTAGGTGGGTGACATTTCCAAAAACAACTTTTTCTCCAAATGATGTTCTCCTCCCTATCAAAGTTGACGTATTTTAATGTTTTTTTTTAACAAAGCTCAGAAAAAATATTCAGGGTACATACTTTTCCCGGAAGGTCCCTGTAGTATACAGGGTGTTAATTACGGTAAGTACATATACTTATTTCAAGGGACGAATATTTAACCGATTTTATCTCAAAAAGTTTCTGTGAACGTAGGGCTGCATCGTCTTCGCTAAAGAATTAGCGGGTGTCGAAGTTTCATTTATAATTTTTTTTTAATATTTTCGGACAGAGATGTACGAATCGGGCAAAATTGTAAATTTACAGAAAATAATACATAATGAACGTATGGAAGTCGGAGGTGGCCATTTCCAACATCTATTATTATATTAAATTAATTTCGATAATTGCAATAATTGTTATTAAAGCAATTTTGCCCAAGCCGTGTTAATTGCAAATCCGCTTATCTCCGAAATCGTTACTTCTACAGAAATTTTCCAAGACCACCTTTTTTCAATAAAAGCAAATGTACAATAAGTCTATTAATGCAAAAGCGGTATACAGTGTAGCGCAAAAAAGTAAGGGTCACTTAAACCATAATGGAGCTCTGCATGTGGCGCCCTCTATCACTAGTAAGAAAGTTGAGACAATATTTGGGTTTTGCGTCTTAGAAGAAAACTCGTCTATAAAATTTTGTCGGATTATTACATCTCTGTTCGAGAATGTTAAAAAGAAATAACAAATTAAAAATGGAATTTCGTCACCCTCTAGTTCTCAAATGAAGACGTTGCGGGCCTACATTCGTAGGAAATTTTTGAGTCAAAATCACTAAGAGATTCGTACCTTGAAACAAGCACGTGTAGTAGTACTTAATTGTCACCCTGTATATTAGCCCATTACAGATGGTTCTATCTCTGGGTCACTGCAACTCATCTTTTAACGAAATTTCGGTAGCACTAAATATCGCGCACAAATTGACTTCCAAAGCTAGAGCGGTGTAAATCAGACTTGTGTCATCCCGGCTGTCAGAGGAACGAGGGTGTGACTGCGCACACTCATTAGTGCCAGCATCCATGGGAAACCTGTTGGAAGATCGTGTCTGACATTTCTTCAAGATGCAGATTCCTACACGGCGAGGCCGTAACTGCGATTACGTCATAGTGTGTAACTTTTTGATCTGGACCACTCCGATTTTCAAAGGGTCAAATTTCAGCTCCCTTTTCAGCTGTTACGTAAATTTCTCGAACTGGGACACACTCCAGACAGAGTTCAAACTGTGGACGAGGCTTCAAGCGGCGTGTGCATATTTAATTGAATTACATATTTAAAATTGGTGTTCGTATGTCTCCACTCCCTTGTAAACTGATTCTACTAACCACTCCCTAAGTCTAAAACAATACAACAGGCACCGTGTTTATGCCGTACAGAAGCAATTTTTTACGATTTATACTTTAATTCCTGTCAAGCAGTATTTACGTTAATAAATGTGAATGACATTCAATGCTAGAACATAATACCACCGTAATTGCCTCATTGTTCGTTTGTAGTTTAGTGTTTCGGTTATTTATGTCTAGATATTTTTAATTGCATTTACAATATGTATGCAAGATTTCAAGTTCCCACAAGAGACTTCCACTGGTGTAAAACGTATGGGTATCAGTTGCGGATCGAAGAGAGATCGAAGTTAAGCGAAAAAGCCCCTTTTCCCAACGCTTGTAGCCGTACGGCCACATAATGAATTTATTCCAGCGTGTCTGTCTATTTAGACGTCAATCTGAATCCGATTCAAACCCATAAGTTTAGCTTATTTTTTTGGATAACAAGACTTCGAGTTGTGCGTGTTGCTGTTCAACACAATTCAACATCTCAACGGGCTTGTGTGATGCGCGACTTGGCATGTTTCCCGGGACGAAGAAAAATCCGATACGACTTTATTGATCTTTAGTTTTCTTGGTCATGCCTTGGAATTGCCATCAATTGACTCTTTACTTCATCGCGTTTTCGATTATTCCGATTTGACAACCGCCGGGGCCCTAAATCCTCGAAACCCTGACGATTGCTTAGTAGTTAGAACAGCCTGAAAGTGCGGGTCTGAGTTTGCCTCCAAATTGTCCAATCTCCCCCCCCTCCTTTTACTTTTTAACCTTTATAAAAAAATCCGAAAGCGGCATTAAATCGAACTAAAACTGCCATCTTCTGATGTTTGTTCATTTTTCTAAATGTCGTTTACGTCACTGGCAGGGCAAAATGGCCGATTTTTCGAAATTGAAACGCGGATCATGTGACGCCGCAAATTGAAGGTGAGGTGCAGTGGAGTAGGTTTGTAAGCGGGGTGAGTGTTCACCGCGTTCTCTCTGTTATAAAAGTAAAAATGCATTAGTTGATGACTGGAAATCTTTGTAATTGCGGTTTCAACCCGACGACGTCGATGCGGTGCACTACTTGTGGGTTTCCCCGGGGTGATCGAATTCGGTAAGCTACGCTTCAACAAAGGTTCGTGTACAAGCTCGGAGGCCCAATCACAGTGAGTTGCTTTTTAGCGAATTACCCAGTTCCGAGTTGTAATTTTTGATTGTTTTTTTTTAAATTAAAGTTTACGTTTAAAAAAATCGTAAATTGTTTTTTAACATTTTTTGAGAAAAGCACTAATAAGCTCATATCCCGAAAAGGCAGTGTGCACGTAAAGTCTGGCAACCCTGAATGTCTCAAGAAATATACGAATTACTAAACAATGCCTTACGCAGGGCGGCAACTTTAACCGGAATAAATTCGGCATCTACTATGCATTTGATTTTTGGCAAAGTTGCTTAAAAACGTCGTTTTTTATGATAACCAATGCGCCTTTTGGTGGTATTCTGGTGCTGCAAATGTCAATCCCTTAACTGGGGTGACAGTTTCCCTTAAAAGTTTAAATGGAAAGGGGGCTCAAGTGATATATAATTTTAAAGATCTTTTCAACCTGACTTCATCAAACATATTATTTTTCATTATAAAGCAAAATAATACTAAAAATAAATTGTTTTTATACCTTAATGTTGTCAATTTACTTGTATTTTTTTTCACGAAATATTTCTGAAACACCGCCGTAAGCTGAGCGTTCCTTCAATACAACATTTAGTTCATTTCGTTTAATGCGGAAAAGAAGTACTTCACGTGAGTTATCAAATTGCGAATAATCCCTTACTTAATGGAATTTCATAAAATCGAAATTTTAATAATGATTGGATACGGCGACAGAGTTCGAGCACGAAACGAGGTTATTCGATTATTTCGACAAAAATATCCTGATTTGCTACCATTAATCAAGAGATTATAAGTAAAGGAAACAAATTTAAGGGGTCACGGTAATGTGACAAGTACCCCGAGGACCAGGCCGCCAAAAATTGGTGACCATACAAAATTGGGCGCACTCTTGGCATTAGAAAAGAACCCGGTTGCACCATCCCGGCGGATACCTCGTGTAAATTTAATTAGTAATATATCCGTTTTGAGAATATGGAAAAATGCGAATGTTCGGACTTATAAAATGCAAATACTTCAAGAACTGCTTGAGGATGATATAAATCGGCGACCTGAATTTTGCGAATGCAACATGAATGCTGTTCATCATTTAGAAATATCTATGGAATGGATGTTGTTTACTGATGAAGCAACTTTTACATTAAATAGACATGTCAATAAACAAAATTGTCGATATTGGTCTGTAGCGAATTCTCATTTGGGTACGAGAAAGGCGCTGGCAGTACCCAGCCAAAACAAATGTTTGGGCGGGGATCACTGGGACCCAACATTAGGACCAATATTTTTCGATGAAAATTTAAATGATCAACGATATTTAGAATTTCTTGAAGACGAATTAGTTCCTACATTATCTAATTTATTTCTTGGTGAAGTGAACCTAGACATGCCGGATGAACGGATTGGATTACAAGATGGAGCACCACAACATTTTGCTCGGAATGTTCGCTTATACCTAGATGAAACTTTTCCAAATCGATGAATAGGAAGCTTAATAGAATGGCCGCCGAGATATCTCGATCTCGCACCTCTCGATTTTTTTTTTATAGGGATAACCGAAATCGAAGGTTTGCAATACAAAACCACATAATATCGACGGAGTTTAAGAACGTATAAGACAAGAAATTAGGCAAATCACTCTTAAAAATGTAATACAAAGCAGTTTTCGCCTATTCTTATAAAAGGTCAAGAGTTATGTGGCCGCATGTATCATCGCGGGGCCATCTGCGTTATGCTGTGGTCATCTGCATTTCATCCCATCTGATCCCGTTGTATTATCCTGTGCAAAGATGCCTGGCGCGATTGCGAAAAATTGGTAATCCTGATAACGAACAAAATAGAATTTCAAAAAATACGATAGCGAAAAATTTTAATTTACTTAATGGATTTTAAAAGAAAAAAAAATTAGAATTTTGAATTCTGGTGGAGAAATTTGCAATTTTTTTTTCTTAGAAAAAAATTATCGGAACCGTAGGTTTGCGATCTCTCAATTGAAAGGCATTTTCGTTCCGTATTCAAAATTGCTAAAGTTTTAAACTTTGTTGCAAAGAATAATAGGAAGAAATAAATTAATTCAATTGACGAACTTCTTTACAACAAACAAAAAACTTAGTAACTAGTACTATTTCGTTATGGATAATATAATAAAATAAAAAAATAAATCAACCCCAGTGTACTATGAAATACTCAAAATGCAGGCCTCGAACCCCTGACGGTATCCTAATCGTAAATAAAAATGTCTTCTAACGTTAATCAACATCTTAGGCGTAGCTGATCTAATCGCAGGAATGTTTCCTCTTCAGTCAGGTAGATAGCGTAGTTTAGTTTTGTACACTACACCCTTGACATATTCTCATAGGAAGAAGTCTAATGGAGCCAGATCAGGTGAGCGCGCTGGCCATTCAAGCAGTCCTCCCTTCCCTATCCATCAGTTTGGAAAGATTACCTCGAGGTATATTGAGATTCCTTTCTTGTGTTATTTTACTACATTAGCAATAACAAATTATTTATCAAAATGAAATTGTTGTAGAGAAATTCGTCAATTACACGAATTCATCTTCCACGTTTCTCTTTACAATGAAGTTTAAAACTGGAGCAAGTGTGGACAGAGAATGAAAAGACGTTTCAAATGAGGTATCACAGCCTCATACATTGAATTTAAAAATTTTTGAGTTGCGACTGTCTCCCAAAAGGGGTTGAATTTGGGTCGAAATATTTACTTTGCAAGATATAATTTCAGAGTCTAAAATTGACACGTTTCGGTGTTTTTTCGCATATGGTGATACATACAGGTATTGAATTTCTTCCATTTGGCTGGTCCACACTGTACAGTGTTCCACGTAAGCATCGCAAGTGCAATCGTTGAGACCTTGCAATTTGCGACATTAATAATAAAGATTCGAGTTTGTGGTGAAGTCAATCGTTGTAAGTGATATACACATAGGAACTGTTCATATTTTAGATTATCTGCTTCTCATCAGTTAGCCCATTAAAATAAGCTTTAATTCCCTCTAAGGTGCGATTATTTACTTACACATTCAGAATTATTTCCCAATACTTTAGTATCCTGTTGAGACTTCAGGTTAGGCATCTTCACTATAACAGTTAATTAACACAAGTTATGGTTAATAGTGAAAAATTTTCAATGGGGAAATCTTACGAACGGCAAGTTTTTTGTCAATGTGACTTAGTGAATTGCTGTATTTATGGCTAGGACCAGAGATGGTTCCGTGGGAAAAATTATGATACAGGTGCGCCATTCTAAAGAGGCCTACCTAAGCAATCAATGGTACCTACCCATATCGGTTAACACTCAAGTGTGCCTCCATGCATCATCGAATAATGGTCTATTCTGTTATTAGTTTACACCTCAGAATTTTTGTCAAGCGACCAAACGCAGGACTGGCTTTAGTGTTGGTTTTTGATGCGTAATAACTGTGGGTTTTGGCTTAAAATTTCGAAGTATTCAGCGCTCAATTTATTGCTTTCGGCACGTTAAAATCGGCTTATCAGCCAACTCACGTTTTGGAGTTAAAGATGTTCGGGTCACACTGAACACGTAATAAATCTGTGACGCCGTGCCTTTGAAAACCAAACAAATCGGAAGTTCCCATTACAAAGGATTTACTGGCGAACGTGAATTGTTTGATTTTATTCCGGTTGCGGGTTATACGCCAGGCGTGAGAATTTTTAATTGTCAATATTTGTCTGGAACCGAGCTACTATGGTGCATATTAATTTGTCTTTGTGGGAACATTAAAGGTAATGATTTAGCCACGAACGATATAAAACATTAGCCTTAGCTAAGCGCGCTAAGGCTTAGCGCGCACTTGCGATTTTACTGTCGCGCCACAACAGCAGAATGGTACTCGAGGAGATACACTACCGGACAAAAGTAAGGCAGCTACATATTATAATAAAATTAAATTTCGAAGCTTATTAAATCAATGAAAAAAATATATATATATATATACCATAGCAACCTGCTGTCACAAGTCACATGACGTGTGACTGTCACTTTTGACATTTCATGTCACTTTTGACAGCAGTCTGCGTTGACTTGTGACAGTGACACGTTATGTCACTTGTCACTTCTGACATTTCATTTCATAGTCAACGCAGACTGCTGTCAAAAGTGACATGAAAGGTCAAAAGTGACATGAAATGTCAAAAGTAACAGTCACACGTCATGTGAGTTGTGACATCAGGTTGCTATGGTCGTTCAACAGTAACACGTCATGTCACTTGTGACATTTAATGTCGTGTATTTTGTGTGTGCGACATGTGTTTCGGAATGTCGAATAAGTTTGAATTTAATAATTTTTTAAACAATCTCGCTGAAATTGCGGCAAAAGTAGGGCAATAATTTGAATTTGCACGCAGAAAACTGGTACGCGATTGAATTGAGCTTACCGAAGAAATTTTACATTTCAAACTAGCTTGTACGTCTTGTCTTTTACAAAATTAAACATGCCGAAAGGTGAACTAATCGGCGGGGTTAACAACTGTTGTAAATACCTTTTTGGTGGAAAGGGCGTAACTGTCATTTCCAGGCAGTGCCTCTTGCCGAACCATTGTGGATCTAAAATTATTAGTCGCTAGAGGGCATGTAAAAACTATGCCGAAATTGGAAACGCCTAGCAAAACGACATTTTGTACGGTGAGAAGAATTAAACGAGTGTCTCAAAGAGATCGGTGGTCGACTGCTTCGAGAATAATTGCTGCAATTGCCAATTTGGTAGTTCATCCAAGGACCCTTCAAGGCATATTAGTCGAAGCGAATCTGTAGAGCGGGTGCCCGGCCAAGAAACTCTGTGTTTCAAAGAGAAACCATCTTGTCAAGTTTGCGTTCGCACGGAGACGTTTGAATTAGAAAGCTGAAAGCAGAAAAACGTTTTATTTAGCGACGAATTTCGACGCACAATCTTTAATTCAGATGAAATGGGCGGGTAAAACCTCCAGTTAATACAGAATTTCAACTCATCTCGTCGTGTTGAGGAGTGGTTTTACGATTGCAATAGCCACCAGGTTCCACAGTGGCCGGCTCGATCGCCGGGCCTAAATCCCATCGAGAACTTATGGAAAGAGATATACCGTTAGATTCGCACCACATGATGTTTAAACAATTTTTGAGCGATAAAATAAACAAAGTATGGACGAATATGCCGATTACTGCTACTGCTAGCAAAAATTTAGTTTCATCATTGCCGCGTGTTTGTGGGATAATTACAGTTTCCAAGGTACCATTGTACACAGTGAGCCAATTCGATCGATTTTTCATAAACGTTTTTCTGAGACACCCCGTGTAACGTTGCTTTTTTGGTCACTCTCGTCGTTAGTTCGCGCGTCAATTTATCAAAGGTCCTCGTTTTCGGGTCTCTGGTTGGATTAGTCTTTTTGACGATTCATACTAACACAAAAAAAATCATATATAGATTCCTGTTGCCTGTTCCTCTTGGGTTGAAGGAATGCATCCCGTACCCTGCAGCTGACTCCCTGGATTGCCTGGCAGCCCCCCCTCCTCAGTTCCTATAGAAAATTTTCTTCGAGGATTATACGCAGCGTCAGCTCAGCTTCAAACGTTAATTGCTACACAATGGTGATCTGAGAGTTTCACTTTTTCACTCATTTCGCTATTTACCTGTGTTCTTTATGTTGCGGGATGTAACATGCACTTTAGGTGTCCCGAGGTCCAAGACGGCAGCGAAATTTCAACGAAACATGATGGCAACTAAAGATTAAAAGTGCGACATTGAATTCAATTAGCAAAAGACATTCATTAGAAAACATCAGCATGTAAGCTGTTTAAATATACAGTGACCTAAACGGCTTCGCACCGAGTTTTCCATGTATAATGCATTAGTTTGGTAAGTGATACTTTGTTTAGTTGCAGTACCTAACTAGTTTTATGGGGTGTATAAAATACGACGTATTGTCTTACATGGTGTTTCGGTTACACACCGGCCCGAGTGAATCATGATGGTAGTTATCGAAACCAATTGGTGTGCGGATACTACCATGTAATATTTATTAACCCTGGAATATACTGCGTCACGATCGCGGAGCACCTTGTTAATAATGATAAAGGATTGCTCTTTGATGTCAATAGTGTATAGCCTCTATCCGTTATAGTAAGCCGAGACCCCTCAATCTTATTATTTAAAGTTCGTATTAAAGGCCTCTGTGATATTATCGATTATCGTTGACCAACATTAGTTTCTTTATTTCATAAATAAGTAGTTAATGCGTTAGTTAAGGCTAATGTTAGTAATTCTATGCCCATCGATCACCTACCCAAGTTTTCATATTTAGCTGAGGAACGCAAAAGAAGAAGAGTTGCACAAGTGAAGATGAAAGGTTGATCTCCAGTGATATGCAGAAAATCATGAAATCATGACTCATGAAGACCTCTGTAGGATATAATATTATATAACGACATCATTTCAAGCAGTAATAGAGCCGGTTTATTACAAATAATAGTAACATTAACATAGACGTAGCACCGAACATTCTCTGCTTTACCGCTCCCATTCGACTTTTCTTTCCAGGGGAAAAATTAAAAAAAAAATCGGAATTTTCATGAACGCACGCAACCTTATCGCGGTAGTGTGACGTCACACAGCGGTGTAACGGGAAAATTGGGTTTTCAGCGATTTACATGTTCCTCTCTTGCACTCGTCATTACTTTTCAGACCTTTAATTGCAACCTTGTTACTTCGGTTTTGCGTTAAGTTCTTTATTTATTATTTGCCGACTTAATAAAAACGTTAGAAACGTAATGCTTGCAGTCAAACTTATGGATTTAGCTCTTGGGCCTTAGCCAGGCTTCATGCAAAATTTTTCAAGGACTCAATTCGTGGCTTCATATTTTTATCACTCTCATTAATTTTTGATTTTTTTTTCTTCTCCTTGAGCATTTACCTTAAGTGCCCGTGGTTGACGTTTTTCTTTACTGTCGCACTTCTTGCAGTAAGTCCAAAAGGTATTCCTACACTCAAGCGAATCTTATTTATTTGCAATTTTCGTAATTTAAAAAGAATTTCATATATTCACACAAATAAGGCATCATTACATAGATTTATAAACAATATAACTAGGAAACTGTCTCTTTTTACAAAAAATAAAAAATAAAAAAAAAACGTCTTTAGGTCTGCTCAAAAAACTATTAAAACAAAAAAATATTTTGGTTTATTTTTTAGTCAAATTTGTTATTTGTAAATTCTATTTATTTGCGACTGAGACCTTCACTAGATCATTTAACAAAAATTAGAGCAAAATAAAGTTAAAAATAATAATTATGGAGTGAAGAGGAAAAGAAATTAGTGAAAATTTCAAAAAGTTGATAAAAAAATATCATCAAGAAGGAAAATTTTATAGAATAACAGCGGAATGCGTTGAGATAAGTCATTATTACCATTCAGTACAGCATACAGAAATCATCAGCATCATCTGGCAATAATTTAAGATGCTTTGGAAGACCACAAAAACTAATACGACGAAACGAGATCTTCATCCCAAAGAAGATTAAAAAGAATCCTAATGTAAGTGCACCTTATGCCGCTTTACAATCAGAATAGACAACTGGAGAAAAAAATTCATCCAGAGATCATTAGACACTATATCAAGAGGATGGGATTCCATGGGAGAACACTATCCGAGGAGTCTTAGATAAATAGAGTGAACAGGAAGAAACGCGCTGCCCTTGCTCTTGAACGTGTAAAAAAGTCCATGAAGTTCTGGAAACAAGTTATTTTCCTTGATGAGAGCAAATATAATTTATCTGGACCTGATGGTGGCAAGACAGTGTGGAGAAAACCGGAGCAAAGAATCAAGAAGCGCAATTTGGAACCAACAGTTAAAAATAGTGGTGGAAACGTGGTAGTGTGGGGCTGTATAACAGCAAATGTTGTGGGTAATTTAACTTTTATTGAAGGAGGCATAGATAAATTCATGTATAAAAATTTCTTGGAAACCAGTTTCAAAAATACTGCTCAAAAGCTTGGGCTAGAAGATAGTTTTTACATTCAACAGGAAAATGATCTCAAGCATTCATCAGCGTTCATTCAAGAGTCGCTACTATTCAGGGTGTTAATTAAGTACTTTTAAAAGCTTTAAAGAGCGAATCGTTGAGTAATTTTAAGATAAAAGGTTCATGCAAACATGGGCCCGTATCGGCTTGGTTCTTGAGAGAGGGGATTTCAAAGAAAAGCCTCCCAGATCACCAGATTTGAATTCTTTGGATTATTTTCTCTAGGGTCACTTAACGTCACTAGTTTACAAAACTTCGATCCGAGATGGACAAGATCCAAGAAACACGATATTTTAATTGCATGCTATTGTCAATCAGACACCAGGTATATTCGGAAGGGTTGGTCAATCGATTTTATGGCGAACTGGTGCATGTATTGCAGCAGGCGGCAGTCGTTTTCAGAAATTATTATAAATTTTATTAATTTATTTGCAAAAGTAGTTTAATCCTAGTTTTCTAACTGATTTAAGTTTGTCATAAAATAATACAATTAACAAAAGACACGTTTTCCGTGTATTTTTCAAAAACTCTCAGTCAATCAACTTACAAAGTTCTAACGTAGGTTTAAGTTCAAACCCGTTATTTTCCAAAACGGCTGCTTTCAGCGATAAACTATAAGAATTATGGTTATTTAAATCTAGGTAGAACATTGTATGTGGCGCCCTCTAATATCAAACAAAAAAATAAGTAAACATTTGAGTTTCTCGCCAGCGATGCTCCCACTAAACAGAATTTCGTCTCACTCGCCTGTTATTGAATAAAATACTAAACAAAATATCTTTTGAGACCCCGATCCTGAGGTATGGCAAGCTGATACCAACTGATGTAGATATCAACTTTTTTTTTTTTTAATTAGTCAAAGATTTGCTCTTTAAAATTGGTACAACTACCCAATGAACATCCTGTATAATACACTTCATTTGCTAAAAATACCACCGCAATCCCCTAATCTCCATCCGATTGGGGCAGTTATAAGAAAGATGGGTGAGAAAAAGAGAAATTTCGAGCAAAGAGCAACCTCACAATATTTCTTTAGGTGAATGATCCAAAACGCTTTGGAAATATCACGTGTGATTTGGTTGAATCGATGAATCGCCGTTTACAAGTCGTGATTGGTGCTAAGGGAGTTTCCACCAAATGTTAATGACTAAATTTTATTGTTCTTTAGGGCCATGAAAGTTTGGTTTTCATAGGGCATGAGTATTTTTTTGAACAGACGTAAAGCCATATTTATTTATTTCCCCTGTATACAGTTTCCTGGCTATATTTTGTATAAATCCGTGTAATAGTGCCCTATTTGCGTGAACATATCAAATCGTTTTCAAGTTACGAAAATTACTAATAAACGAGACTTGCCTGGGTGCACGAACACTTTTTTGCCCTACTGTGTATGAAGTGCTCAAAAGGAGCTCATGGAATATCGAAAATACCAGGGACTCCGCCTGGAACTGTGAATTTTTGAAAACGAGAGCAAAAGCGATGTATAAAAATCGCAACTTTTTCCCAGACCTCACGGAGCCACCTGTTGAGTTCGAGCGTTTCGCGTGAACCAGTTTTCTGGAGGAATCCCCGAATGCTGCCTCCATTTGGTTGTTCAAAATTTAAATTTTGAAAATGACGCAAATCAATTATCAAAATCGAAAGTATTATTATAGTTTTGGCCCGAAACCAATAGAACCATCTTACCGGCCTCCTTTAAACTCCTCGTACATTATTATCAGTGGATTTCTATCTCTCGATTTCTATCTTTATATCATCACTTCATTTCGTCGAATGTAATAAATTCATAATTGTTTATGCATTAAACATGTCGTCCCTGCTTACCTGTACAGTTGCGAATTCATAATTCATGATTGATGGGCGTTGAGTAAACCTAATACGACTGGATTCCACTTCGCGCAGCTGTACTTACCTTCAAATAAATTATCGCTTATGGTATTGCACAAAGGTGTTTATTTGGTCGTGCATTTTTACACAACACCACCTGATATCAGACGGAAATTCATACCAAAAGGTAGGGTTTCTCAGCGTCAAAATGTCCGAAGCCTCGGCCAAAATCCTTGATTTATGTCGTAAAATTACCTTTACACGGGTACGTTTCATTTTTATGTCAAACACATAATTTTTCTCGGCTGTAAGGCGTTACTTTTCGATGTTGTGCCTAAATGCCTGAAGACCGTTTATTTTTTTAACGCCAAAAATTTCTACCTGGCCATAATTTAACTTGAGGATTTTCCGTAGATTTCGAACATCGGAAAACGGACGATCGTCTGACCCTCTCGGTCTCCCCTCGGCAGAAGCGAGTAATTACGAGGATACTCCCCGAATGACACGACCTGACACTTAAAGGAAAAAGAATCGGAAAATATTACGTTGTTTCTCAACATAGTTTTCTTGACACTTTTCTGAAAATGATCCGAGGGAGCTAAATCGGGCGAGTGGGGAGGCCGAACGAAAGTCCGGAATCAAGTTGATGGATTTCGGTAGTTGCGTCGACGAAACTGTGGACTGGTGCGTTGTCTTGATGAAACATGACTCCTTTTCGCCAAATGCGGTCGCTTTTTCTTAATTTCCTCGCTCAAACGACGTAATAAACGTCTACAACGTTCTCCGTTTCTTTTAACGAGATAATCAATACAAATTATACCACGTGTATTCCAAAACTGACGTCATCCCATTTCCTGCAGATAAAATGGCTTTCGTCTTCTTTGGAGCCATTTCTCCAATTCGGGTTCATTGTTTTTCTTGCTATTTCGTCTCAAGTGGGAAATGATGGGCCCATGTTTCATCCACGACTATGAAGCGACGCAAAACTCTCCTTTATTGTTGGGAAACTCTGTCAAACAGTCCCATAAAACATCCTCACGGCACTGTTTTTGTTCATTTTCCTGATAACCTTCTCATATCCAACTGTTGGGTCAAAATGCGATATACAAAACTCTTTTGAATATCGATTATGCTTGCTAACTCGCGCAATTTTAGCCGACGCTCTTTCAGTACAGTTTCGTAGATATTCACCACGATATCCGGAGCGGTCAGATCTGGAGTGTCATCGGGTCGACCACTGCGTAGATCCTATTGGCAGCTCATACGACCTTGTTTAAACTCTGCCAGCAAATGCTTTGTAGTTGTTAACGAAGTGTTGTGACGCCAGCCGGTGTTTCGTACGTGGTCGATACCACAATGCAGATTTTCCAGGATTGTGACAACTCACCAACATATTTTTACTTCACCAGTGATTGCAATGAGGAAAGATAGAACAAGTATTTAGAACACAAGAGATTCAGCAACAATATCTAATAAACTAATAATAATTTCAATGAATCTAGAATGATGGAATATCTATGAATCTGGAATACGAATGTGGATATGAATGATAGGGTCTCGACTACTTTTACTGCCGAGAAACCATGGGCGTACAACTGACAACATGAATTCATCTAGAGCACATCGTTAAGGGCAGTTTAGCAGTTTGAGCGGATCTTAGACCTTCGGTCTAAGTTAACTATATTTTGACGATTTTGTCGCATCAGACGAAGGGATGACGTTTCTTAAATAAATCATTACTTTAATTGCGTCATAACATCACTAGTAGGTTTTCGCGAGAAACCAAATAGGAACAATGTAAGGGAAATAGATCCATAGGCGTAACATACAATGCTTGGTTTAAGGATAAGAAAGTATATAACAGAAGGACCATATTTCCCCACAATAGAATCTACCTTCGCTTTGATGTTAAATAGACTATGACCATTCCAATGAAAGTATGAATCATATATCGACAATCTATGTTTTTCATGTTCACATAATCTCTAAAAGCGTTTACTAAAAATGACTCCAAAACGAACCCACATCAATGGAGCACCCTCAGATTTCAATCATAAGCTTTTTAAGGTTAGGTCTTTGTAATACACGCAAATTTTAACAAAAAAATCGGCATCTATATGTCAGATCGGGTACTTCTGGGACTATCCTCGTAGATTTAAAAGGAGGCATCTAGCCGGCAGATTTCACAAGAGTATCATCGGATTTTTTCTTTGCTTTTCCCACGGTTCTCGACAGATCTTGTGCAGTGCTGATGCGAGACAGAAGCTAAACAATACTCGTACTCAATGCACTCTCGACATACTTTATTGATAGCAGCTCCCTGATACCTGTCTATTACCCTGATCTGAATAAACAAGATTTTCATCTCTGAAATGGCCAGCGCAAGAGTACGCTCCTGATAGTACGAGCCTTAACAGCTAAATGTTCGGAAAAGTAAAAATTCTTGAAAAAAACGTTAAATTTTCTCTATTAATATACAGGTGGAGTTGGAAACGATGGGTCAACTCGAGAATTGAGATAATAGGCATCAAAATATTGTGATTGAGCTCAACGTGGCTAATACCAATATCGGTGGTTTAAGAGGTAGGGCGGGTTCAAAGTTTAAATTTTATTCTGAAATTTCTCAACAATTAAGAAAGGTTTGACAGTACGAAACTGAAAATTGGTAGTTTTATGTGTGTTGGTGCGAAAATTACAAATTTTGACTTTATTTCGACGTTGCCCCTGAGGGCCCCAATTTCACCGTAATATTTAAATAATTTAAAACATTCGTTTTTATGTTGTCTATGCGTCGAGCCATGCTTAAAAAAAATTGTGATGAAAAAAAAATGCTCAATTCTAAAGAGAAAATGTATTTTTGTTTAGGCCCCCTGAGTCTATCGGTTTTCATGTTTAAAAAGCATTTAAAAAGTTAAATGTGTTTTGTTATGAATTTTTTATTCTTGAAACGTGACAAGATTCGAAGAACTAATCAAAGCAAAAATAAATAACAATACAAACCTCAAAGCAAATATCGGAAGTATTATTTTATTTAGCGATGCAACAAACTTCTCGAGGAACGCCAATGGAAATTTCTATAATAAACATTTTTAAGTAGAAGAAAATCCGCATTTAATGCGAAAATTTAATTTTCAGCTGCTGCGGTCTGTACACTGTGGACAAGAAGTATCGGCAATTATTTGATACGACCATGTTTTCTGCTGGCAAGGTTAAACGGGGGTCATTACCATCGGTTCTCCGAAGAGGATAATCCCGTGCTCTTAGAAGAGGTACCTCTTCTCCTGAGAAACCGAATGTGGTTCATGCACGATGGTGCGCCAGCTTGGAAACAAAGCGGTTCTCAAACCAATATTATCGCAACCGTTGGATTAGCCGAGGGATCCTCAGCTGCGGCCTCCCGAACCTCCTGACCTGAACAGTTTGATTTTTTTTTTTTTTTTTGAGACATCCTAAATCGTTGGTATACCAGGGCCCAATTGACACCGTGGAGGAATTGCGAAACGGCATAGTGGCCTCATGTGAAATTATTCGCAATACACGTAGTATTTTTGAAAAAGTCCACCGGTCTGCCATATGGGGCGCACAGTGCAACTAGCGTCTTAGCACGAGGAGAGCATTTTCAGCAGTCCTTGTTTCGTTTCCAAATTTTTGCTTTTATTTAGATTCACCCACTTTTTCCTGTTTTTTCATTAGTTTACTACCATGATTCATTATAAAGGAATGCTTCGGATTTTCTCTTTCCTCCTTTACTCCGTCTTTAATATGCATCGGTAGCTACTCATGCAAATTTTTTGCAAATGACGAAAGATACGGGAATAACGCAAGAGATCGAGCAGTTAGAGATATGAAGAAGGAATTTAAATGAGAAAGCAGGATTGATACAGGGCGTGCCAAAAAAAGCGAAGAAGCAAAAAATAGCACGCGACCCAGGAAAACATAAGGCTTTGCATGTGGAGATCAACGATTTTGATATTTTATTGCGAAGGCTTTTGAAAAACATAGGGATACGGAATTTCGTTGAGTTACCTTTAGGCGTATGAAATAAAATCGCGGAAACTGAAAAAATCTAACTTAGTCACCCTGTATATCAGAAATCTGCTGCTGTATTAAGAGAAAAAAGTTTTTATTGTTTTCTCCAGAATTTTCGTTTCTTCGAACGTGTCGTTGTTAGGGGTCGTATGCGTCCCCTGCAATTTAAGGGAAAGTGTCCGAAATCGACAAAAATGTCCCCGGAGTCCTACTTAAAGTCAAGTGGTACCTTTTTATCGGTATTTTGTTACCAGTCATCGTGGTAATTTAAGACGACAAATGCACTCTACGCTAAACAGTAAATATTTAGTGTACACAAATGGTAATTTTTAATTTCTTTCGGGTGTCGGGTATCCTTATCGATAAGGCATCTTAAGAAGTAATCAAGAACGTTCCCTCTAATGGGTGGTCTGACCTTTTAACTGTACAATTTAAAGCAGAGAGGTGCTGTATAGAAACGATCCTATGTTGAATTTACATATTTCACGTCAGAGTTCAAAAGAGCGGCAATTTCGAAATTGGAAAGAAAGCTGCACTAGAAAAAGAACAAATACCCGGGTCATAAAGCTCGGAGATTGATGTACCCACAGTATTCATAATATGCGTATATTATGAATACTTACTGTACAGGGACTTGACAATGGTATTTATGCCAGAGCCCGCACTTAATTCGCATTTATGCTTCTTAAGAAACCACAGCGGGATGCTTAAGAGAACACCCTGTTGTTCATAATGACTTTACCCATATAGAAAGCAAAAATGTATCACGTTTCATTGTACAATGATCATTTGCAGTGCACACAGTCGTGGCCAAACGTGTGGAATATTCTAAACGTATCATAATTTCACGTTAAAGCACTAATCGTTAACAGATAAACGTGTGGTACAAAGCCCCAAGTGCATGAATAGTCCAATGAATGAAAAAATGTTCAGGTAATTTTTACGCACATTAAAAAATGAAAAATAACGAACTAATCTGGACAAACGAATGGAATACTTAGGGGGTTTTGTTAAAAACAAATCAGAACATTAAATAAATTAATATTTAGTAGCTCCTTGTGAATTTATAACAGGCCGAGATCGACGTAGCATCGAGTAAGTAAATTTTTGCACATGGAAATAGGAATTTTCAACCATTCTTCGTGCAGGAATTTCCACAATTTAACTTAATTGGACACATTCTTGTCTCTGATTTTTCGTTTCGGGTGTTGTCAGTGGTGATCAATCGCATTTAAATCCGGTGATTAAAACGGCCGCTCCAAGACAGTAGTTTGATGTTTTGTCAGCTAATTTTGAACAAGACGCGATGCCTGTTTTGGGTCGTTATCGTAACGAAAACTTCATGTTGCAGGCATCGCCTCGTCTAAAAGTGGTGCTCAAGATCGTCTCCATCTAGAAACCGCCCTACAGCCCCGTCAATTTTGACCAGTGGTCCGCGATCGCGAAAAACATCCCCGCACCATTAAACCACCACCATGTTCAACTGTTGATCTTCGATGC
Source organism: Euwallacea fornicatus (assembly GCF_040115645.1). Lineage (NCBI taxonomy): Eukaryota > Metazoa > Arthropoda > Insecta > Coleoptera > Curculionidae > Euwallacea > Euwallacea fornicatus. The sequence continues at coordinate 3,472,255 of NC_089553.1, forward strand.
TTAAAATCAAACCTAATTTGAGGAAAGAAACGTTTTTCTTGAAATTATTCCAAACTCTTGTCCACACCTGGGTGTAGCTGTAGCTGGTTGCTGGAAGTTTCGATCAGAGGAGTCGCCTAGGAATGTCGATAATTAAATAATAAAAACGTTCTACAATATCAAAAGGAAGTTCGTTTCAATCCGATGTCCAAAATTAATCGAAATCATTCGATATCGATCTTCGTCTTAGCTCTCAAAGCGCCCAAATGCATCGCATCCGGACCGCTTCAATTAATCAATTCTGTGGGGTTTTCCAGTCATAATAATTATAATTGACATTCAGTAGATTTCTCTCTGTAGAGGATTTCTTTAATTTTTATACACGAAAAGAAATCATGTTAATCAGAGCGATTTAAATGATTATTAAAATACAGGTGCAAATCTTGAATATTTTAAATGGAATATTTCTAGGAAATAATGTTGGAACGGCTGGTAGATGAATACCGTTGAAGTTTGCCGCAACAAATATTTTGAGTGACATAGGAAACAGAACGCCCAGTATGCGTGATCGCTTATATGAATACTAAAAATGATGAATTCTCGACCATATTTATCCACTCGATTTTGTTTTTTAGAATTTTTTTAACTACTTTTCTGTTATTAACATTTTCGCAATAGAACAGCAATCGGTCATGGGAACGTCACCTATTGTCATTCAGTTGCCCTTCGAAGTCGCCCTAGAACTTGGCCTATCCAGCATGCCCTTAGCATCAATTGTGAGTCGATGAACGGCTGGCTGGCCCTTTACTTGATTTTTGGATTTAAGGGCCCGATTCATTTTGACGAGGGTACTTGTAGACTTGCGGTTTACGGAACGAGGAATGGACTGACCACTGGACTACTGTAACGCGAGCCATTTGAGCGGGATAAGAACTTTTAAATTCACTTTATACCCTGATGATGGTACCCTGCGAGATGGTACACAGAACCATTTAAGTATAATTCGGAACGAAATAGGAATGAGATGTAGTGGTCTTCACCCACCAGACCAGATTTTGCCGGGGTGTCCATTGAGGGATGAGGCGAAAGTCGCGATCCCCAATTTTAAATACGGAGACATGTTCCGCAGAACGTCGGGGCAATGATATGAGGAGTTATTGCTCCCTGGTCTTCAATAGACGCAATGTGACCAGCTATGACCGTTCAATGGTACATCCAGGAAGTACCGTAACATCTCCCTTATATCAGCACCCTCCCTAATATACAGGGTGTAAATGAAATATTTTAAGGGTCGATTTTACATCTGAAAATGTGAAGAAAAGTTGGCATAAACATTGGTCCACAAAAGCCTCCTAAGGGAGTTACGCCTCTTCGAAAGTGGCCTCCGAGGAATGCGGGATGGCGTGCGGAATCAGGGGGGAGGTACATTTAATTAAAATTTTTTCTTTAACTTTTATGACAGTTTGATATCGAAATATGATTTTTTGTCCAAAATTACATAGGAAATGTTCGCTTGATGAATCGGTGTAGGAGGAACGGTTTAAGTGGTACGTTAATGAAACGTTGCAAAGTGAAAAGGTAAAATTTAACAATGAAATTGTCTAGTAAAATAAAACTTTTCCTTTATAGAACATGTGAAACGATATCGAAGCTTAGAAAATTAAGTTAAAACTCAATAAAAATTTCAATACCCAATTTCAGCTTTCTCCTGGCAATGCTTTTAAAGCAACATATATCTCCTAAACGGTTCGTCCTACGACAATTTATAAGGAGTATCTTTTCTATGTAATTCTAAACAAGAGATCATATTTCGACGTTAAATTGTCATAAAAGTTAAAAGACACCGGAATATGTTAAGTAAATGTTGCTCCGCCCCTGGTGCCGCACGCCGTTTCGCCTTTCTTGGAGGCCACCTTCGAAGGACTGTAGCTCCCTCAGGAGACCTTTGCGGGCCCATTTTTGTAGCAACTTTTGCTCGCATTTTCGAATGTAAAATCAGTCTTTAAAATATGCCCCATATTTTATTTATACCCTGTATAGATTTTCAATAAGATTGCTGAAGAACACATGAGGCCAGAGATACTTTGGACTTGTTTCAACACGAGTCTGTTATCTCGATCGCTGATGTCACCAGACTTTGACCCATCGAAAATTGTAAAATATTGCTAAATTTATTCCGTCCCCGCACATCTTAGCGGCCCTTGAGACCATCCATGGTTTAATTAGGTCCATTTCTTTATATCGGCCCAGTTAAGTATGTTCGGGGTAACTCCAGAATTCCTTTTCATGTGAGAAATTGGGGTGAAGTACATGTAAAACTGTAAAGAATGGTAAAAATGCCTGAAAATGATCTTTTACAGTGGTACCTAATGATATTCTTGAGAGATTCCTTTAGTTTTTCCCCTGTGCCAGTAACTATTTCTCTTAAGGTCAGTTCGTGTTTGTCAAAAATTCTGAAATTTTCAGAATTTTTGTACGTTAAAATTTCCCAATTTAAGATTGTTTTCCAGGTGGACGGTTGTTCCTTTCAATAAAAAAAAATAATTTTCACGATATGAAAATTGATTTTTTCCAATTCAAATATCGGCGCGGTAAGTCCAAAATTGTGCAAATTGTTTAAACAAATTTTTAAGTCAATTCGGTCAGGTTAATCCACAAATTAACTAAAGGGTTATACAAAGCTTTAAAGAGGGATTAAAATTTTTTTTTTACATTATTTCTGTCTTTTATTAAATTCAGTTATAGTTTATATTTTTAAGATATTTTTCAAATTGGGAGCACAATGCCCAAAAGGCGCAGGGCGCGTCGTCGCATTTGGGCACCCGTGTGGGGAAAATGCACACAACACATTATAGATATTTAATACCTCCGTGGAAAAATCATTTCGCACGTACCACTGTGATCAAAAAATAAGGTGAATTTATTTATAAAATGAAAAATCTTTAAATATTATTTCAGTTAAAATTCATCGGCTTCAAAGCACTTCCCGACCGACACAACGCACTCATGCCATCGTTTTTTTTCAATCTTCGAAACAGTCAGAGAAGCCTTTTTCCGGGAGGGCCTTCGACACTTTCGTCGATTTGGCTTTTATCTGTTGACTCGGGTCGAAACCGGGGCCCCGGGGCGGGCTCTTGGGCTCGTTAAACAGCCAGAAGTCCGATGGTGTTAAATCGGGCGAGTGCGGTGGTTTTGGAACGATATGATTCGAGTTTTTGGCAAAATTTTCTCGAAGAACCCATGCAGTGTGGGAGAGTGCGTTGTTGTAGTGCAAAAGCCACGAATTGTCCGCATATAATTCTGTTTTCCACAGGCGGATAGCTTCACGTAAACGACGCACAGCTCTCGAATAATATTCGTTGTTAGCGGTTCGGCCTGACGGAAGAATTTCACAGTGCACGACACTGCGATTATCGAAGAAATTGTCAACATGACCTTGAAATTTGAGCCACTTTGGGGTGGTTTTTTTGGCCTTTGTTGCACCTTCTGTACGATATTCGCCCGATTGATTAGTTGCTTCCGGGTCGTATGCAGGAGTCCAAGTCGCATCTCCCGCAATGATGCGTTTCATGACGTCCTGGTGGTTGGAACTCGTTATTTGGGAGATTTCAACGAAATGTTTTTTTTTTCAAAAAATTGAGTGTTTTTGGAACTAATCGGGATTTGACGCAGTTGAGATGGGAAACGTCACTTAAAATGGTTCGGGCCGAAACAAATGAATCGTCCGGAGCACCAGCAAGGTATCTAATTGTCAATCGGCAATTTTGGAATGCCGAAGCTTTGATTTCCTTTCATCGGTAGATGTTGGCGGTCGTCCGGGGCGTTGTTCGTTTCGAATTCCTTCTCGGCCTTCTTCAAAGTCATTGTACCACTTGTAAAAACTTTTTTGCAACATAGACGCATCACCAAACCTTCTGTGACATCCTCAACGTTTCGGAGGCGGAATATTTAGTCTGCAAACAAAATTTAACGAAAATTCTTCGCTCGACAGGATCAGGCATAATAAAAATCGAAAAACTCACTTTTGTACGTTTAGAGAAGCATGCGAACAGAAACAATTGAATACGTTCACGTGGAACTTTGCGCAGATATCACAGTGCTACAAACCTACAAAAAAAAAAATCACGATTTTACAGCACTAGTGAAGTTTAAACGAAAAACTCGCTTAATTTTTTCCATCGCAGCAACACACCGCAGAGGTTGCGCATGAAGTCAATGGGTATCAAAGCCGGTGCCCGGGCGTTCCATTTAAATTTGATTGAGCCACCCAATTGAAAGGAAAACTAGATACTATCACATCGAATTTGTTTTTTTGTTAACACATTTAATGGCATAAATAATATATTACAATCCATTTTTTATCTGATGGCGTCTAACTGGAAAAGTAACGCAAATCGAATTGGGACGTACGAATGCGATGTTTGTTTAAATGCGGTTTTGACACGCACTCCATGGGTTTAATCGAAAATTTTCAAATAATGGGCCTAAAGGAGATGGAGTAGATATTTACGAGTAACCTTTATAACTTTCCTTGAAATCGTTACAATTTGTTTTGCTAATGCTTACACAGAACTTGACAGAAAATTGCTGTTCCGATAAAACAAACTGGTAAAAACGCTAAGGGGGCCCTTTTAAAAACTGAGGATAATGGATCGAGGCCGAAATACATTTCGATACAAAAATTTATGGGGACATGGTCGCCATTCAATGTAAAACAAGACGAAATGTTAAATTCTAGACATTCGGGAATTCGGGCTGTGACCGACGTTTCGGCTTCTTTATTGTCCGGTCAACCGTCAATCGACTGTTAGGGCAGATACTTCTTTTTTCGAAAGTATTTTGACCCATCGAGGTTTAATTTAGAGACGACCGGAGCACGTCTTTCAGAATTATTTATGGCGATCTAGAAATCTTCAATTTTCAAAATGGCTTATTTAATGTAATTTTTCTGAATTTGACAAATGTGTGGTGGCCGAAGTTCGCGGTGTAAGTGAACGACTAACCGTGGCCCATTTAGCATAAAGTGACGAAATGAACGTAGATACAGCACAAACTCGCCAATCCGGATCAATTGAAATAAGCGACATCCGGAGTATCGAGGATCCGGATTAACGCGATCTATTTTTTTGTCAAAAAAACGCGAAAATTGCATTTACAAACATGCATATACCGAATGTACATTAAAGGCGGCAAAATTAATTAGATTTAAAAAAATCTAAAATTTGTTGTTTGCTTAATACATTTTTGTTTTAATTTTCTTATCACTGTCAGCAACTCACGTACGGAGACATTATTTTCTTCGGGCCAATTTATAGATATTTGAAAATATTTAACTGCTTCGCTATATTTAATAGATAAAAAAGCTATATCTTCCATCTCTTCTTCCTCATCATTTCACCTACTTCCAAAGTTTAAATACTATTTTCCATTGGAGGATCTCTGCTGAGGCACAAATCTACCTCGTCCGCAGTAGCACGTGAATCCGGGACAATTTTTCGTGCCACGTTGAAAATATCTTGTTTCCTGTTTTTTCCGTTAAAATACTTTCCCTTATCGCAGATAGAGGCAAAGGGCCATCAAGATCCCAGTTCAGTTTGTTTGGGAGTTTATGTCAGCACTAGTCCAGGACATTTTTGAGCGCTTTTTCCCAAGCCCGAGGTAAAATTCAAACATAATTTTTGAGGTTTTTGAGATATTGAACAATGTCTTCATGATCCATGCGTAAAATGCATGAAAGCAAACGTTTGCGATAGAACAATTTTGTTGATGTTACAGCATTCTGATACGTAGTCGATGTCAGTGTCGTGCAGTTAAGTGGAAGGAACATGGTTCTTGTTTTCGCATCATTACTTAGCGAATTTTCCTCTCTATCATGACTGGAGGCGTTGTCTATTAAGAGGAAAGTCTTCTCGGACAAATTGTTCTCTTTTCAAAATGTTCACGCCTGTTTTACAAATGAATTACCGAACCGGACTCTGAAGACAGTCGATGTCATCCAAACATTCTTCATCGCTACATGTTCAACCGGTACGAGGGTAGTCCCAGAAGTACCCGACATGACATATAGGTGGCGATTTTTTCTCGAAAATTTGTGTATATTACAAAGACCCAAACTCAAAAAACTACACTGATTTTTGTTGGTTTATAAAAGCCATTTTTAATCAACGCTTTCAGAAATTTTGCGATCATGGGAAAAATTGGTCGTTAATACGTGATTTAATAATTTGATTTCAATCAATAGTCTTAGTCTATCCAACATCAAAACGGAGTTAGATTCTATTGTGGGGAAGTATGGTCCTTCTTTAACAACTACAGTGAATTTGTTGACAGAGTTTAAATGTGGTCGTACAAGCTGCCAGAAAGGAAGTATGCACTGGTCGACACTCCAGATCTGACCACTCCAGATATTGTGGTGTGATAAAGCCGAATTTTTGCGTCGAATCATCACCGTGGATGAGGCGTGAGTCCATCGTTTCACTTATGAGACGAAAGAGCAGTCAAGGCGATAGACTCAAAGGGAAGATTCGGCGCCAAAAAGATGAAAATCATTCCATCTGCAAGAAAGGTGGTGACGTCAGTTTTTTGGAATGCACGTGATACAGTTTTCATTGACCATCTTCCTAGAAGAAAAATAATGAACTGAGAATATTATAGAGATTTATTGCAGTGTTTGAACGAAGAAATTAGGTAAAAGCGATCGTTTTTGGTAAAAAAGGAAAGTCTCGTTTTATCAAGACAACGCACCGGTCCACACTTCCATCATCGCAATTGCCCACATTAATCAACTTGGCTTTGAACTTACGTTCAGCCACCCTACTCGCCGGATTTGGCCCCATCGGAATTATTTCTTACTGCCAAATTGAAAAAATTGGCTCCGCGGAAAGTGATTTGCTAACAATGGAGACGTGGAGTCTGGAGCTCATGCCTGTTTTGAAACATTCGTAGCTTCCTACTACAAACGGGGTATAGAAATCATGGAGCGTCGCTGGGACGAGGCCGCCAATTTCAAAGGAGATTATGTTCGGAAACAATGCAATATTGTCTAATTTTTTTTTCTTAAACGTCAGGGCTGGTGCTCGTGGGCCTACCTTCGCGACGCCCTCTTCAATCAGCCTCGTTTTGAATTAGGTGGGTAAGGATCATAGTGAAACGTGACTGAATAAGGCAAAAGCGACCAAAACACAAGTCATTTCATAAACACCTATACCGTTTCCCCTAAGAGATATGTTCTTGGAGGGTAATAATTTTTTATGGGCAACATTAAACCGTCGGCACGCAGCCGAAGACAATGGAACATTTGGTAGTTCGCCTTAAAATTTCACTAGCATGGCGCCGGCTACTTTAAAGTAAATAAATTAAAACGAGATTTCATTTCGTTTGCAGCTTTAAGAAGCTGCATTAAAAGGCGGTTAAGCCTTGTGAATGTCAAACAAATCATCTTGAAAACTTCCGAGTCGATGCATGTGTGAACCCTTTTGTCTTACCACGATTTGTTTGAAGACCATTACTAATGACCATAAGCCATTAAGCGGCAAGTGCACTAGATAAGTTTTCTAAGGGGATCGTAAGAGTAATCGAATGCCATCGACTCTGATTTAATGTGGGCATTAACTTTTCAGCTTTCTCCTCGTTGATATTTCTGAAAAATTCCGTCCCAGGACATAATCAAGTAGCAGACATCATCGAAAATTAATGTCGAATATTTAAAGTCGATCGGGTAAGTAATAACCGTTACCGGCTTTACGACCAACCACCGATATCCAATAACTCAATCGAAACAATTTCAATACATCTGCGGGTATCTACGTGAGCGAGATTTATAAGGTGGTGTATAATTGGCGCCTGCTCGTTTGCATGGGCCTTAATGGGGCAGCGACTGTGGTGCTAACATGACCGTGAATCAGACTAACTATGCTTCTTTTATCTGGGAATGGTCATTGTATGGTTAACTCACTTGACACACAAACTACTAAATAACTTTGGGCTCTCACTCTTACGGTCGGATTTCGGGTTTACAAGAGGAACCAGCGAAACCAACCATTCACTATGTGGATCTCGTCGCTATGGAAAATTAGGAATTTCCGTGCGGTTTAGTAAATACGTCATCGCTCTAATGTTTTACCTAGAGTGTCCCTTCCGGAGTACAAAGAAATACTCCTTTTTGCTTGCTTTCCACCCTCACCCTCAATTACTGTTCGTGTTAACATTATTCGTTTTACGGGGGCACTCGTACGTCGGTTTCACCTTTCGTGGGTACCTCTCGATGCTTGTTTCATTCGATGGTGCGCACGCAGGACCGAGAGTCCCGCCCAAAATCGGCAAAGATTAAAAGAAAAATTTTTCAGTTAAAATGCTTGAACGCGTCAAATATTACTTTTTGCTGTGCGTTTTCTGACGTAACGGACTTCTATACAGGGTTCCAGGTGTAGTAGATGAATGCACCTTTTGATTTCTTCCTTATGGAACCCCATGTATATTACGACGTTTTTGATATACATAACAAATCTTTATTTCCAGTGGAAAGGGGCCACCGACCCATACGGTCTTTCAGCCCATGGGTACAGTTTTGTTTTGTAATAATATTATGCTATTACCTAGCTACCTCTTTAACTTTTGAATACAATCGAAAAAAAAAGAATTAATTTAAAAAAAAAGACGTTTTTGAGTTCTTTCAGACATTCTGAACGTACTTCGTGTGACAGTTTTAGAACTATTTGCACGGCATGACAATTAGGGTGGCTTGCTAAATTGCCTGGCTTCGCCCCTATGGATTTCTGTCTACAGGGTTATCTGAGATATAGAGTGTATCTGAATGGGCCCGTCAATATAGAAGAGTTAAAAATTAAAATTACTCAGCAAATATCTCCTCAAATGAAAAAGAAAAGTCTTGAGGAATTTGAACTGAGGCTTGCCTGCTGGCAGAAAGCCAGGAGGGCACAGTTCAAACATTGACTACGTTAGATTACAGTAGGTTCCTATTGTTATTACTTAAGTATTAATAGTTCTCTCGTTATTTTTATATTTTATAATTTTTTTTCGAAAACTGTTGACTTTAATCATGGATATATTTCGTGACGTACATTCGAAATTTGTCAAACAGTTCAAAAACGTATCAATATACGTGGGGTGGCACAAATTAGAAATAAAAAACTACATTGCCTACCACATATCTGTTACCTCAAAATATGTACAACAAAAATGCGATTTTTGACGTGTTACGGCATTTCCAAGAAAAATATCTCTTTCAATTTTTAAGGAATTTGTACGGGAATTTTGGTCCTCTGCGTATACAATGTTGCTCATAAAGTGCGCATCTCATGAGAATCTTTTTTATTTATGAGTGTGGGTAAATTTTGACTTTGCCTTCAGGTTTTGTCGCACAAATGACGAAAAATTACGTACAAATCCAAAAGCAAATTACTATATATGACCTCTAAATTGCAATTAAAAAAAAAAAAAAATATATATATATATATATATATATATATGCAGAATTTACTATTATTTGTCAAAATATGACTAATTTCTCAGATTCGTATTTTTTTCCCATATGACAATTTTCAACTTGCAGGGATGACTTTCGTTTTTAAATTTTTGCTTGATTTCCATTTGTTGGATAGTTGCATTTCCGAGATATTCATATCGGTCAACGACCTTGTAAGAATAATCACAATGCGTTAACGTAACTGTCTGAATGAGTATTTTTTAGTTAAAGTTGTAGTAAATATATATTTGATTATTTCACATGCTTGTAAGAGGGCCATGAGGATATTTGAACGAAAGTTGCCGGGAAAACCACTTTTCCATGTCAATAAATTATCAAGTTTTTCCGAAAAAAAACCTTTAACGCTAGCAATTTTGATTTTTTTTTTTTTTTACTTTTTTTTTACTAGTGAATACTCATTCCAACAATTACTTTGATATTCTAAAATTAACCTTGCAAGGGTTTTGATCGTTTTGAATACCTTGTAAATGTCGAAATGCAAACAAATCGTCGTCTCATAAAGTTAAAAATTGACACGTGGATGGAAAATAAAAAACTAAGGAAGTTTTTCCTTTGTGATTTTTCAACATTTTTAGAAACAATTGGAGATTTTTCATGTTTTTACAAAAAAATCCAATCTGCCGGTTATAGGGCATCGTTCGTTGCCATGACTAGCTTTAACACAAAAATCATAATTTGTGTCCACTCTGTACTAATAAAGACGTCAAAATATATTTTTTTAGATAAGTCCTATCTTAGACTAAAGAAATGGTATTTTTGCCCGTCATAGCCGAAGTGAACCGTTTTCAACAAAAAACAATTCTTACTGAACATGGTTTGGGTGTTTAGAGTCAGGGACGCACGCGATGAGGAGCCCATATTGAGCCAAAATGCCATATTCTTTAATGAAAACCATATCCAGTAAAAATGGTTTTTTCTCGAAAACGGTTTATTTTTGTAATTGTAGGACAATGGGTACCATTCTCATATTATCTCGCGTCGCTCAGTGATGAATATGTGTATGGACCATGTCACATGGAGTGAAGTAAAAATCCCTTGTCGGTGACGGTTTCTATTTATTTACGTTAACAACTATGACAAGGAGATAACAAGTTGCGACAATAATTGTTTCCGAAGGGTCTTTTAGCGCAACCTTCCTGGCTCTTATGTCAGAGTGTTCTGCCCTTTTTTATATCACCATTGTCTACCTCCCTGGCGCTTGGTCAGCTGCATAAAGTGTGCCACACACACGTTGTTTTTGGACAAAGGGTATTCTTTTCCCTTTGCGGGAGGTGGACAATGATCGACTACATCCCGAGAAATCACAACAGCGATAACGAACAAGAATATTTTCGGGAGCTTGTGGCTCCGTAGGAAGGGTTTCTAGAAAAAAAATTAAGGAAATTGGTCATAGTTGATGATCTGAGACATTGCCCGCATATTCTGAGACGCCCCGTATATGTTAATTTCCACGTTGCTCGCTCGATCTCCAGTCCTGCAGTTTCTTTGACGCATCTCTCCTCCCTGTCGCACCATCATAAAATAGAAACGTTTTTTGGTTCCTCCTCCATGTGCAGCTTCTTCGAAGGAGAAATTTCGTTATTATTTGTTTATCACCAGCACTCGTCGAGGAAAAATAATGGCGCTGCTGAAGTGGTACATTATTATTTATAGAAAATTTATTGGTATGCATATCGAGCTCCTTTCCGTGATATATCAGAGCAATTTTAACACCTTACGCCAACAAGGCTTTTGTTTCCAAGTCGAAATTTATCTGCCGGACGCGCCTTAACATATGGAATAAGAAGCCGGTACCTTCGATATGCGGCGGTACTGCCGCGTGTACAGTGAGCTGGTATTTATTAGTTGATAACCGTTTGGAGATATGGGTTCTATTTATTCGCTAGATGGGCGGAGAAAAAATTCTACCGCAGTTGAGGCAAATCATATTTTACGCTACCTACAGAGCGGAAGAAAAAACATCAATGTTATACAATTAGGCCGCTTTCACAGAAAAAGGAATATCTTGAGATGCGAACAAATGATATTTTTAGTCGTTTTGGTCATCTGAAAGTAACATTTTGCCCGATAAAGGGAGAAAAAGAGCGCAAATTTCTTGTTCGGTGTCCGTTCGTGAATAAAATGCTCATTGAATTCAAATATAATGGTGTTGTTGAGGTGCCTCCTATAGCACCCCGGCGGCGAAAATCAAACGGCAGCTCTCGCTTTACTCGCATTAGTATACAGGGCCCTGTCCGTTGGTGTAATTTTATTATTGCTGTTAGCGACACGTTAATAAAACTGCGGTTCATACCAATTAAAACGCGAATGTCGTTGTGGTTCACATCCTCATGTCATGTAAGTGTAATTTGATGATAGCTTACGGGGATAGTCCCAGAAGTGCCCGACCTAGCACTTGAAGGAAAAAATTGGAAAATTTTACGTCATTTCCCAACACAGGCCCCTTTGAGATTGGCAGCCTTGTTTCGGCAACGTTCTATGGCTTCTACATCCTGTTTATAGTAGGAAGCTTTAAACGCTTCGAAATAGGCATCAACTTCGGACTACACCTCTTCATTGTTGGAAAATCTCTTTGCATCGAGCCATTTCTTTCAAGTTTGGAAATTAGAATTAATCCGAGGGGGCTAAATCTGGCGCATAGGGCGGCTGAGGGAAAAATCGAAGCCGAGCTGATCGATTTTGGTAATCGCCATGACGGAAGTGGGGACTTGGGCGTTTTCTCGACGAAAGAAGACTTTCTTTTTTACCAAACGTGCACGCTTTTGCCTCATTTTTTCGCTCCACTGTTGTTGTAATCAATTTTTATAACGTCCTCCGTTTGTGGGTTTTGCTTTAGAGATATCGCCAATGAAAACGATCCCACGTGTGCACCTGCAAGAACTAACGCTATCGCCTTTCCTGCAGATCCAACACGGTTTTTGCCTTCTTTGGAGCCAATTTTAATTTTTTTTTCGTCTAATGGAGGTTCCAAACCAAAATTCAATGAGGGATGAAAAAGTTGCGTAACCGACCGGGAATTTCATTAAAAAAATTTTTAAAAATGAACTTTTTTTGAAGAGTTACTGCTCGGTCCAACATGCAGTTGTTAGGGCTCGCACGGTCGCCAACGAAGGAGCAGATTCCTCCAGTATAGAATCTAACCCCGCTTTGACGTTGGATGGACTGCGACCTCTCAAATGAAAGCATCGAATCACGTATCGACGTTACGTTACAAACGTTAACCTTAAGCTTGCTTTTTTTTCTTTTTTTTTTCATTTTTTTCTTTTTATTTTCCTTTTTTTTTTCTTTTTTTTTTCTTTGTTTTTTTTTGTTTTTTTTTATAGAAGGGAAAAACCTTCTAAAGGTACCCGGTCTGATGGACTGGCTACCGGGTTATGTGGGATTCACCCCCTGAAGGCGGGCGCCTACCCACTAAAAACCCACCTCTCTTCACCGTTGTTCCCTCCCCCCGAAACCGCCGATAGGCATTGCTTCAGGGAAGCCTTAAGCTTTCTAAGGTTAGGTCTTTGTGATATACGCGAGTTTTCAATCAAAAATCGCCATCTATGGGCCAGATCGAGTACTTGCGGGACTATCCTGGTATTCCGAGCTCCAAGTGACGGAATTCACGTTCCGTTGGTAGTTGCCGTCAAAAGCGTTGGACGTGCACAATAGTGCTAATTCTGCGGATGCTTTTGCTACTTCGTGGTCGTACAAATCCTTGGAAGAAAGGGTCCCAATCGTTGCAATTAAATGACACCGTTCAGTGAGGCAAAATGAAAAACTCTGATGATATCACACCCATCTGAAAAATGGCGCATTCAACCAGATGCCATACGTCCTTTGCGAGCATTTACACACCATTCGCATATAAGTTCTTCGCGTGCTATTTTATACATTTCAAGTAAATTTATTGGCCGAAATGGTACAAAAGTCACGCATACTTAGCACGATAAAATTCTGTACGAGCCAACAAATCGCGAGGGTAAATTACCAGTATGATAGCCGACCTTTTGTATATGAGTTAGATTCCAGTATTAAATTGCAAAGTGTCATTTGTTATGTTCGTATTATATGCTTCGTGGAATTTTTCAAATGCCTCTGAGTCAAGTTATAGCTGGGTGCGGGCTAGAATCAATATACCGGGTGAAGTAGTTTCCACGCAAATATTTGTATTTGTCGTCTGAGGTTCAAGAGCGGAATCCATCACTTCGTCGCTGGATCTCATATCCCAATTAGCACTTGTACCAAATTTACACCCAACAGGTGGGCGGGGTGGTATTTAAGTACGCGACCGAACTTCGGGGGGTGATTCTTTGTATGATCCTAAGGCGAAAAGTTTGTACAGGATGTTTCATATGAAGCGACACAAATGATTGTCTCCGAAACCAAATTTAAAGTCAAAAAAAGCTTCTTACAAGCACTTATGAGAGGGGTTTATTACGGGAGGGGACATGCAATGTACATGAACAAATTTGTATTCATGTTCATTTAAAGGACATTTCAACGCCAACATTGTTTTGTTTTCATAAAACATCAACTTTTGTGCAAATTTGCAAATAGTTTAAAAAATTAAGTATTTTTTGCCGGAAAAATTTTCCTAAACTAACATAACATATGGCTCAAACTACGAAAAAAACTCACTCAAAACGAAAATTCGCAGCTTTTAGGAATCAACTCAAAATCATAGTAAAAATTATTTTTAAACATTTATCAGTCGATCAAATGTTCAAAATGTTGACATTCCGCATAGAGATACTTCCCAACCCTCACGATAAATGATCTCGAAACATCTCCAAGCGTTTCTTCCGTGGTTGCTTCACAAGCTGCTCTGATGCGGATTTCCATATCATCTGGAGTTGTTGAAACTTGAACGTATACTTTTTCTTTAAGATAATTCCAAATTGATAAGTCTGATGGGGTCATATCGGGTACTCTGGATGGCCAATTCACTGTACCATTACCTCCGATACATTTTTCAGGAAACTCCTATGGTTCGCGAAAGTGGATTTGTCGAAAATAAGTACATTGAAGAAAAAGTTTTAATTCAAATCTGATTTCTTTTTAAGTATAAAATTCCACTCGATTTGCGATATCGTCGCCATGTAATTTTCATGTAAGGAAAATATGATACGGATGTTACTTATTCAATTTCTAAATTTAATGCACGTTGACCCGCGAAACGCTCCCAATCTCTAGACAACTGAAGATAACTTAAATAGGGATCACCAGCTACAACTAGCGCTGAGAAGCTATTTGGTTGCTACCACTGATGACAGTTCTTGCGTTTTTTTATTTGTCTCCAGGTTGGCATTTTCAAGAAATTTCTGGATCAGTCATTAAAAAGTTAGATGACTCGATGCTCTTCCTTCATGTAATCTTTGCACGTAAATCCGATAAGTTTCTACGCCGTGTCTGCCACTTTTTCCATAAGCTAACATCATTTAAAGTTTGTTTTCCTACGAAACTTCTCCATCTTTTTCACTTTTAAATTTACAATTTGAGCTCAAAAACAAATGATTCATTTTGTCTTAAGGTTCCTTTGAAATTTATAAATTAATTCGATATGGAAAAAAATAATTTCGGGTCCTCTTTAATGAAAACATGTTTTTTTGTTCGTTCGATAAATGTTAAAAAGCAGTTTTTACAATGATTTTAGGTTAATTTTTCGAATTTGCGTATTTTTATTTTCCCTTAAAAATTTTTTTTCGTAATTTAGGTTATGCGTTATAGTAAGTGTGCCACTTCAAATTTTGTCGATATCTGGAAAACGAGAAGTATAGAAAAAAACTTTTCCAGCGACAAATACTTAATTTTTTACGCTCTTTGAGTGTTCCATTAAAAAAAATAAAATTGGCCTTAAAATTTCCTTGAAATGGCCTTAAGAAAAAAATTGCTTACGTCTTTTGGACGTCTCCTTTCATAACAAACACCACATATTTGTTGGACTTTTTTTTTCATTTTAAATTTGGTTTCGAAGATCATCACTTGTGTCACTTCAAATGCAACACCTTGTATAAGCCTGGTATTTCGTTTTCAAAATACAGTGTGTCAAATCCTTTTTTTTTATCCTTACATATTTAAAAAAATTCTAAACAAGAAAAAAACGTAAATTAATGTGACGTTGAAACTTGGTAACAGTTTTCAATGTAGTATTAACGAATCTCTTAAGGTAGAAATTGCTTGTCTCCTTTTGCTAGCGGCATGGACAGGGGTAACGCCGGAAATTTGAAAAAAATCAAACGAAAAAAACGCTGAGTTAAAATTAAACTTAAGCAAAAGGTACACATTTTTTTTTTTAATAAAAATATATTTAACAGTCAGTAACACAAAACTTACAATTGTTACTGAAAATGTTTATTAAGATTTTCACGAACGAAAAATTTAAAAAAATTTGACACCCTGTATTTTGAACACAAAGCATTAGCGGAGCCATGTTCGTATAAACTTGTCATCTTCAAATAACTAAAAGAGTAACTTTTTAAAATTTGGCTGTGTCCTTAAATGACGCCCAGTATTATTGTCAATTCATACTATGGTTACTAAAGGTGGGCGGGGTTGAATTATCTATGTTAGAAAAAATTTTCTATCGCACAATTAAAAAGGCACTTTTACAGCACTGCTATGATGTCAAAACAGTATCGAAATGAATAGTAAAAGTGTGTGCCTGCAATTTAGCAAACGACTGGTAGCATTAAATTCTGTAATGTTCGATTTGCTGGTCGTGAATTGGTACGGTGCAACACATTGTATAATATAAATACATACAATTAATGTATTAATTTTCTTTATATAATTAAAATTTATAAACAAAAATACCGATTTCTTTAAAATTCAGAGTAAATATACTACAAAACACGAAAATCACATACCCGCTGTAGATTCATGATGACTAACCGAATACTGACTATAGGGTATAGATATCTTAACAACGTCACTAATGATACACCAGGAGTCTATAAGTGTGTATCGGTTGTTTTCGGCTCTACTTCTTCTTTCTCCTCGTTCCTTACAATCTTATCCCTTCCGAGCACCCCAAACTCATAAGAATGGATCAACAAATCTGTCGCTCTATCTTTGAAAGATTGAGATCGCGTCGTGGTGCAAAACTTGTCCAATAGGTTCATCATTTCATCTATAGAGTTATTCTTATTCGTAGCCTCTTTCAGATCGTCCACGTAATTCTCACGTGGTAGTAGTTTGATTTGCCACAAATAGAGCCCCAGGAAAACACCCAACAACGCATTTTCTTTCCATTCCGACAGAAGAGTGGAGTACGACATGATCTCGTCCACCTTTTCGCCATAGTGTTCAATAACTTTTGAAAAAGTCTTGTGGTAGATTTTCAGATAATCCTCTAAAATATCCATGTCTTCTTTGGAGGCTCCCGAATAGAAGAAGTACGACAGGTCATGAATGGGGCTGCTTACTTGGGACAGTTGAAAGTCAATCAGTTTCATGTCAATTAGCTTACCGGATTCCTAAAAGCAGGGCATAATGATATTCAAGAGATAAACATGTTTGAAGAAAACCTTACCGAATATTTGAACATCATGTTATTAGACCAGCAATCGCCATGCGTACTGCAAGTGTACTGACCGGTATAGTGGAGAGCTTTCTTAAGAGTTGTCATCGAGTATTTCGGTAGATCTTTAAGGTCCTCGTAGATAACAGATTGGTGATCTAAAGCATCTACTGCAGAAAAAACGCATTTTTCAAAAATCTTTGTTGAACAGTCAAGAAATATGTCAAATATATTCGTAAGGCCTTCGTGGCATTTTTTAAAGGATGTATAATCCCTTTTCTTAACCAGAAACGATAAGGCGTGAAACTTGGCGTAGACTTCAAATATAAACTTTAAGTGTTCACGATCCAGGCATTTTTGTTTGTCATACAAAACGAAGCCCTGCTTCTTCAGGTTCTCCATTGCCAGATATTCTTTCCTGGGCTCGAGGCTGCTTGACAGGAGAACAGGAACGTTGTTGAATGGTATGGGCAATGGAGCAGTTTTTTGAATAGTGTCTAGTATCGGATAGATTTCCGTGTAAAAAATGACCTCGTTTTTAAATGTAGTATTGAAGTCAAAGTCTATTCCTGATGATTTTTTTATAGCAATTTGAAGAACCTGATTTGAATCTTTGTCCACAATATCTGCCATGTAGAAATGTCCCACGAATCCGTCCCCAATTTGCATATTAAAATCTATGTCCATTGCATAATTTACAAAGTTATTTAGTTTTGCCACTCCCGCCACTATACCGTTTAACTGGGATTTTAACGCATCGGTTTGCTCCATTTTCACGTACTACTTCCAACACGGTGCGACTTCGATTCACTACTCGTCGTTACTGAAATTTGAAAAAACACGTACGAAAATATCTGATTTATCACTTTATATGCGATTTATCGCACTCTACAAATGGCTGGTTAATTCAATAATAGTACTGTATGCTCTCAAGTTCGTCAAGGCCAAACCACTTAGCCAAACAACTTCCCATTATAACATCAACGAGTTAATAATGATGATCAAAGTTCACAGTCGCTAAGAATTAAATCATAAATATTGCGCAACTTTTGTTCGTATGTTTTGCTTGCAATAAACGTACTTTTTCCGAACGTTTGCTATTATAGTCCGCTCTCGCGTTCATAAAACGGTCTTTATGATTCATGGATAATTATTGGGGAGCAATAATATAAATTCGTATTCTTGCGTGTCTGACGATTTCAAAACATTCGGAACACTTCTTGAGGCCTGAGGGCTCAGTTGTTCCTGCATAGGAAAGAGTCTTCGAAGTGTTATACATTGTGTCATTTGCACAGAGTGGTCGAACTTCGTGGTGCACCATTGGAATCTCAGAAACTGTAAGAGATCCGAGGCCGGTTAAGTTGGGGCAAAGTTGTACAATTTAGTGCGCAAGAAAATACCACTTTCAATCGGGAAATGTTCCCAATACTTCGGGAGACATCCAGGGAAAAAACGAAATTTTCCATTATCGTTTTTATTATTTTTTTGAGCTCTATTTGAAAAGCGTCATTATTATGTAATTAGGTGAGAGCCGGTGTATGTTCTGCCAATCTTAAATCCTTAAATCCCTCGGTGATAACCATGGGCGTACTTTGGCTTGAGCGCCATTAACCGCCTCTAAACCGGAGGGAAAATCCTTTTTTTGGAGATGCCGCCAATGGGCATTGGCACCGTAAATTTTGAGCCGGCGCAGCATATTGCTGGGGATTCCCACGCCGATGAAGCATAGGGTTGGTAATTCTAATGGTGTCAAAGAGCATTGAAGGGATGCGATAATGCTGGCCATGGGCGTCCACATGAGGGCACGTCGTACCCTCGAACTTTTTGCGATATAGATTTAAAACGAATTCTCTATAGATTACATTAAATACAAAATTCTCGTATTGACTAGATTTGATACAGCAGTTTCACAACTATTGATTTACTGAGAAAAAGTGTAACGAACTTAATCTATAGCCACCTACTTATCCAAATATGGCTTTTTATAATAGTCATTGTTGCTATCCACTAGTTATACGTCATAAACAATTATTTATCTTATTTATTTCGCATATTACAATTCATTGAAAACATCTACTATACGAGCAGTAGAGTAGATGGCAACGAAGGCCAACTTATCCTAAAAGCGATAAGTGGGAGTGTGATGGGTATACGCACTTTATAATAGGGTGTTTTTGCCATATTTACTACTTTTGTTGGTTGTTGTTATACGTCATTGTTCTTATAACGGAGAAAAGATTAAAAAAAGACAAAAAGCGATATTCGTTGAGAAATATCTCTTCAAAAACAGCCGAAATTTGTTTTTTTTTATGGATATCTCCGAAAATAGTGGTTGTCAAATGCATATTTACTACAGCATTTTGATGGAAAAATTCCGCTTTTAAAATAAAAAAAATGGACCCAAAGAGAATGCTTTGAATAATTTTTATTACTAATAGCAATTGAAGACATAACGGTTTATTAAAAATTATATAAAAGTTGCCAAATTATGAAAAACTGAGGAAATGAGTTTTCAAATTTACTTCGTCCTTTTTTCGTGGATTCTCGAAAAGAAATTTATAAATTTTTTCCAAGACTTCCTGAATAGTTCTGTGCAACACACTGGAGAGCTCCTTCTCCATTAAAAAACCACCCTGTATTTAGATGGCTTCCGGTGAGTTAAGTGTTATTTCGTCCTCTTATTTTGGGCGGCAATAATGTCTCACGCACAAGTACGAGTTGCTGAAGTGGTGATGTTTCACGATATTTTGATTAAAAATAAAAAATAAATTAGTATCTCTAGATTAGTGCGGCGTGTCTGGAGGGATTTAGCTACTTTAAACAAGCATGAATGTATGGTTCTACGAAAAAATTCGAAAAACACTTGTTACAAAATGAATCAACATTATTTAAACATGATAAATCTCCTAGAAATGGGATGATATGTGTAAAATTTCATAACGATAAAAAAATCGTTGTGTGAGAAAAACTGGAGAGCAACTCTCTTGCAGCCGTGTGACGTCACTAAGTGGTATGCTTGATTTTAATTAAGTAGCGCGACAGGCAATAAATTGGGGATTAAGGGAGAAATATGGCTTTTCCCGGTTTACATTACTTTTTCATTACATATCTATCTATTTGTTTAATTAATTGGTGTTCATGTTAGATGCGGAAGAAGGTAATTAAAAGGTAACGTGACAAATAAAACGATATTAATGGTGCCGTCATGTCACACTATAGTAAGATCTTTGTATTTAAACCTGCAAAAAACGGTAGACAGCACCAAGGTAATCTGCAGGCATCATCAGATTCTCTGCAGAATACTAAAAGCGTTTTAATAACCCTACATGAATCCTTCAAATTTTCGGTCGCAATTATCAGTCTACACATTCATAGTCTTAAATCCTTGTTCAAATCGAGCTAAATCCGAACAATAGTTACTATTTCATTCACCAAGGTTAACAATTGTATTTGTGCTATGATGAAGTACCTCCAACCAACCACCCATGAAATCAAAATTACTTTGAATTATTAGCGGTTTTCAGAGAAAGGAGAGACGAAAACAGACATCACAAGGCGCCTTCTTGGAATTGTTCGAGGATGGTTCCAGGAGTACCCGGACTTACTTGCAGGTGACGATTTTTTGGTTAAAAATTTGCGTATATTACATGGATCTAACCTTAAAAAACTTATGTTTGAAGTTTCAGGGTGCTACGTTGGTCTGTCTTGGAGATTTTGTGAACATGGAAAAAACTGGTCATGGATATTTGATTCAATACTTTCATTTAAAGGATCTTTGTTTATTAAACATCAATGTGGAATTAGATTCTAGTCTGGAGGAATCTGGTCCTTCGTTAGCTCTAATATAAATAATGTATTGTAACATAATGGTTGGCGGAGTTTAAACACGGTCGTGCGAGCTTCCAAGACGAACTCCGTGGTGGTGGACTCGATGACGCTCCAGATCTGACTACTCTAGATATTGTGGTGCAAATCCAGAAAATTGTACTGGGAGATGAACTGTACATTGCATTTTGATCGAATAATTGGATATAAGAAAGCTGCACGCAAGGTGGATAATGGGATTACTCACAATTGAAGAAAAAGAGTGGCATGAGGATGTTTTAACGAACCGTTCGGCAGCAATAAATCCTAATTTTTGTGTTGACTCGTGCCCATGGATGAAACATGGGTCCTTCATTTCACAACTGAGACGAAAGAGCAGTCAAAGTAATGGATTCAAAGGACTCCAAGGTAGGCGAAAATCGTTTCATCTGCAAGAAAGTTGATGGGGGTCAGCTTTTTAAGATGCACACCACATATTTTTTGCTGGCTGTCTCCTCAAAGGAAAAACGATAACTGGAGAGTATTATGCAAATTTATTGCAGCGTTTGAGTGAAGAAATTAGGAAAAAGCGACCGCAGTTGACGAAAAAGGAAGTCTTCTTCTATCAAGACAACGCACCTGTCCGCACTTCCGCCATCCCGGTGGTAAAAATAATAATTAAAAAAAAATTCGTTTCGAACTTTTTTCCGCATCCACCTTATTCGCCGGATTTAGCCTTCTCAGATTATTTCTCAATTCCAAACTTGAAAAAATGGTTCGGTGGAAAGAGATTTGCCAATAATGATGATGCGCAGGCCGGGGATGATGCCTATTTGGAAGCATTCGGAGGTTCCAACTAAGAACAGAGTGTCGAAGTCATGGAACATCGCTGGAACAAGGGTGTCACTTTCAAGGGGGATTATGTTGAGAAATAACGTAAAGTTTTTGTTTTTTTTTTCTTTCAGCGTCATGCCGGGTACTTCCGGGGCTAAGCTTGCACTTGTTGCAAATTAAACGTAGACGAAAAGGCGCACGCAGCTGATGTGAAAAAAGCTTTCGGAAATTTTGGGAAATCGGTAGAAATAATGTCTGAAAAAGTTAGTGTCGAGGCTAAAAGTAACGGTGAAATCGCTAGCATCAGTGGAAGCTGAAGCATCACGAACTTCAGAACCGACGCATTGCCTTTTAAAATATTTCATCTTAATTGAAAAACAATGGTGTTATTCATTATTCGCAACGGGATATCCAGTTAAGCGACGACATTAAACGACGATAAGTACACATTTTCAGGGAAAGCAGTAATTTCTTCAATGTTTTCAGCTAAAAGATATAACCTAACCTGATTGGTATTTATGTCGTCATAATCTCGATGCGTTCCGAACTTGTTTGCTTCTTATTTATCGCATTTTATTCACGAAATTATGGGACACAATCGCCAATACATAAAACGAACAAACTTGCGCGATATCGATCAGACTTAGCGAACTAGAAAATTATTCCTCATCCATATTTACTATAAACGTCGAATTTATTCCTTCGAGATTATCTCTCTGGGCGCATTGTGCTATTTCCCAACGAAATTTACACCATGGACTGGAGCAATAGATATCCTGCGTCGTGTTACATAGGCAGGACAGAAGGACGAGCATTCCTCAATATTTCAATGTTACATTAAATTTTAATAACTCTGCGATCCGACAACCTGAATTAATATAACTTAAATGGGGTTTTCCACGAATCTCCGTCTTATTAACACATTAAGTTGGCGACCAACAACTCTTCTCGAGACCCAGTCTGACATTTTTGACGTTTATTGCCGCATTAACCGAATGGGCAAACAATGTCCTTAAAAAGGCTTTCGGTGCGATTTAATATACAAATGAAATGTATTTTATGCCATTTAAGCTGTGAGTCACGGGGTGGTCAGAAATGGACGTGTTAAAATTATTTGGCAACAACCATTTGACTTCTCGACCTACCTCGCTCTTATGAAGAAACAGTCGACGCCAGTCGTTTCTTTAAACTGCCTTTTTTATTATTGTGTTTTCGGTGCAATTATTTTTAATAAGAAATGTTACGTACGTAACCGCCGAATTATGAATATACCAGATGCATGATGTCGGCCACGCAACGTGTGGACAGTGGCTCGCAGCTCGAACGACGCAGTCCGCATTGGAAAATACCTAACTTGCCTCGGCGGCACAATAATTATTTTGAAAAAAACCGATTTACCGAAATTAAATTAATGTGAGTGTTCCGAAAGCGCATAAATTGACATTTTACTCAGTTTGCGGCTTTTAACTAACAATAAATATTTATTTAATCTTACGCGCTATTTAACACGTGACAGCTGAAATGACGTAGTTGAGAAAGAAAAAACGGCGCAGAACGAGGGCGTCAATTTAAATTTACAAAGTCGGCATTGATTCGGCAATTGTTTTTTTAACGCGGTTTGACAGTTCAGAGCAACAATTCAATCAGTTGAGCGAAACTACCAAAGAGTGAACGTCGAACGAGGGCCGGTGCAAGAAAACTTAATTCTAATCCGCTACAGAGATGGACACGGTCATAGGGGCACAGCCAAAATGCTAAATGGACGTCCATCGTGTTCAGCACGTAATTGAGAGTCGCCGCAATGAAAATAAGCTCTCGAACAGTCCCGGGTGGCCTCAAGTAGAATATCTGAGGAGAGCGGAGAAGGACGGATTGTACGGAAAATAGTCAATATTTCTAAACGAAGTTGTCCAAGATGGTGTGTGCGAGCTGGAAATATGAAAATTTCGGGAAAAAATGACATACACAGGAACAATTCGTTTATTGGTCGGTTGGAACTCGCCAAAGGGCGTACTGGTAACGAGTGGAACTTTTGGAATTCAGTAATATTTGCTGATGAAACCGAAATCAACTTATTCGGGTCGAATAGAAAAATATCAGGGCGGGGAAAAACTAACAGAGAGGTGAATTTGAAAAATTCGAGAGCTACGGCGGAGCATAGCGGAGGTGGGCTCACGTGTCGTCAGCAAGAGTAAGTAACTATTGCATTTTATTGAAAGGCTCACGAGCCAATATACGGGGTGTCCGGGTTTTTCTGCCGGCAAGATCCTAGCCACGTATTCTAGGCATAAAGATAATATTGGTTCGCTACATAAAATGTATTCGATAAATGCTTTGTTGAAGGACAGGATGTCGAAGTTGTAGAATTTTTCAATTTATCTTTTGTAGGTCCCAAAATTTTTTATATATTTAGCTCGAATTTTGGACGAACGTCACTTTTTACGGTTTAAGTGAGTAAATAATGGCAGATAATCGTGAATTTCTGCGGGGTGATATTTTTTGGGATTGTGACCCATTTTATCGCCCAAAATTATCTTGAGGTGCATCGCATGGTATATAATTTCAGAAATTCAAAATGTCAGTTCGATTTAGAAACCTTTACGTGTTTTGACCATTGTAGTGTCTGTCACCGTTTTTCAGAGATATGCAAAATTGGGAAACAACGCGTGCTCCTTTTTTCATCGAATAGGGTTGATCCAACATTTCTGACATTCTACGAAAATTACGTTCTCGGACACACGACTACGGTATAAGTCAGAATCAGGATTTATACATTGGGAATCTAATGGTAAAGCGGACTTTTAACACCAGAGATATAAAAAATAATTGTGGACGAAAGGACAACAGTAATTTTAAATATAGAATAAACTGAATGGTGATAACTTATTCAATAACAAAGTAATTAAAATCCGTATCAAATAATAATTATTACAAAAATTGTTCGAAATTGTCGCCATTACGTTGTACACATAAATTAGAGCGTCGCCATAAAGACCGCTGAACATCACTCAAATTCTGAGCAGTTATCCTGGAGAGTAAAATTTCTTATTCGCTTTATAACTTTTGCTTGAAAGTTTGCAAAAGTACAGAGTTTTCTTCGTAAACCCTCAAACATAAAAATCTAACGGCATTAGATCGGGCGATCGAGGGGGGCAAGCAATCGGTCCTCCGCCGCTACTAATTTTTGTGAATAGTTTGTATTGAGCCAAGTCTTCACCACTAGAGAATAATGTGAAGAATATCCGTCTAATTGTGCTATTAACTTATGCTCAAAATTTGAGCTAAATATCTCAAAAACTTTGCGAGCTATAGAAGACAAATTGGAAAAAATGTAAATCTGTGACACCCTGTATTCCTTTAACAAAGCATTTCTCGAATACAGTTTACACACCAAACTAATATTATTTTTATGTTTAAAATACGGGGTTAAAATCGTGTTATAAATAAACCGGACACCCTTTATTGTTTATTTGACTTCCCGATGGAATCTATCTCGATCATTTGAATCGGATTTCCCCTACATTCCACCCTTCTTGCCACTCCAAAAGTGCTTCTATACCAGAGCGGAACTCAATGCATCATATTCCCTTGAGCTCGTGTCTGTGAGACGCATTAAAACAACAATGGCAAATGCCAAACAACGTCAAAATGGCAAAGTGGTTAAAATCTGAGATCAAATCAGGTCTTAATGGATCGCTCCCTGTGGACGACCGAAAGAATTTATGAGGTATTAACACAATCAGTTTATATTTATATAACCTGGACGCTCTGTATACAGGTGATTGATCCCAATCTCAAATAACATTGTTCGGCCAACGTCTAAATAACTTTGAAATATCTCGGGAGGAGATTTAAGAGATTGAAATAATAAAGAAATAAAGATTATTTCTTTAACGCGCTAGAACGCCTCAAAAGAGTAACTCTGAAGATACTTTTTTGCAATATTTTCGAAACGGTTCGCGCTAAAATAATGCAACTCGGTGCACTTTAATAAGGTTGAATGGGAAAACTCTTTTTGCCTTACTAATTTAAGATTTTAGTAAGGAGCGTTACTTACAGGGGGGTCTCCTATGTAACCGATGCACGATTGCATGGACGTGGAAATGCATGTTAATAAACATAGTAGGCATCCTTGTAATAGAAATGATTTTTTATTGGCCAGCAATAACAAGACTAATACTTAGCATTAAGGATTTATGACTCATTCACGACAAATATTGAACGTGACCCCCATTCATCTTCTATTTTTTTCTTCAGATTTCGATGTCCATGTAATCGTGCATCGGTTTATAGAAATACCTCTTTCTGGAAAACGGGTGATCCTAATGAGATGAAAGAACGGAACCTTTTTTTTAAAAAAAAAAAATGAGATTATGTAATTTAGTTTCAAAAATTGTCAAACGTCACAAACGGAAAAATTCGGGTGACATTTACGTGGGAGGCCCCCTATAAGTTACGCCCCTGGCTATAATCTGCAATTGTTAATGCAAAAAAAATTCCCATTCCAACCTATTGTACTGAGCCGAATTCCACAATTTCAACGTAAACAACTTAAAAAAATATTGCGAAAAAACTGGCTTTAGGGCTCCCCGTTCAAGAAGTTCCAGCTTCTTTAAGAAGCAATTTTTGAGGTATATTTATAGAATCCTATTTCGTTATTTTAATCCGGGGATTAAAACAATAAAATAAGGGAGTGTTTGGCTTTTGGAAAACCACCTCCCAAAATATTTCGACGTTATTTCCGGACATTCCGTACATTTGGATATTCTAAAGCAACGTTTTGCGTTAAATTTTGAAAAATTAGGACTTACCAATAATTATCGTTTTTACAACTTCGCGGCAACGACTCCAGGCAGAAATCATGTCGAATTCGCAGTTGGTCGCTTTAAAACCGTCCAAAGGCCTTAAAACACCAGCCCAGTCTCCAGATTCGGACGCAAGTGAAAACTTCTGGTTGGCATTGAAGGGTAAGGTGCACGCTGACTCTATATCCAGCAAAAACGAGTTTAAAACAAAAATTACCAAGGCCTGGGGCATCGTTACCCCAGAAGACATAGGGAAGTTGGTAGAATCAATTCCTAGAAAAGCATTGATGATGAACCAGCGCGGACTGTGCATCCAGCAGTGCCGCATTAATTTATACGAGTTTGTTACTCTTTTTAAAATTGTATTATTGCGTTTTGTATATTTTGTGCTGGGGCAACGAGAGCAAACATAGATTTAAAAAAAAAAAAAAAAAAAAAAAAAAAATCGTCCCTTAACCGTGGCGTCTCTGAGGCAAAATATTAATTTATATGATTTTAAAACAGTCTTATTAATTTAATTTTATTGCGTCGTTTTTTGTCAAAATAATTATTGTGCCCCTGAGCCAAGTTAGTTTCTCTTAATATCGACTGCATCATTTAAGCCGTGAGTCACTGTGGCTGTAATTTCTTTATCGTATTAATAGTAATCGTTCAAGCCTGTCCTGAATGATAAAAGCATATTCTGAATCGGACCAAAATCAATTAAAAAAATGTATAAAGGACGAATAAGATTGCTCCGGATCAATTATTGCACGAAATTAATATTCGATTACCGATCAGAGATACGGGTCTTATACTGAAATCTATAACCCGGTTAATAAGCTTTTTTGTGTCGTGGTTCGTTAAGATAGTGTTTATTTAGTTACAAATTAGTTATTATCTAGTTTGCTACCGTCCACATCAGGGTGAGCATATAACAGTATCAACTATTTTAAATTGGGGCCCTAGCCGAAGATGGTAACGCCCGATAAAATTCTATCGCCGAAACGATGGAATGCGTATCTGACTTTGAGATTAATAAGTTTTTAATGACCGAATTGTAATCAAGAGATACAAAGGACCGTTCTTTTCGCGCCTTTTGTGTGCGGTTTACCACTGATCTTAAATGAGACGACCCAGAAAATTCGGCTGATTGATTGGACAAAGCAACAATCGCTGTAAAACATACGATTTATTACATCTCGAAACATTGATTTCAGCTGTTGTACTTGGCCTAACAAGGTAGCAATTAAGCTCAGTTCAGATTCCAAATTGCTCGGTTTGAGATTTGCAGAGGGACAAAATTTGGGTTTTTGCCCGAACGACGATCACAATTTCAAAATTTCGACAGTTTGCGACGCTCGAAAGCGTGATTAAATAGTGCCAAAAGTGTTTAGCTGAATTGGACCAGACTCGAGTGACATTACCAAATCATGATGGAGCTTTGATTCCGAGTTCAGCTTACGAAATTCCAGTTGGAATGATGTCGAAACTATTGAAACTTCTTTAGTAAGTCTTTTCCAGTCAGATGGCCGATGGTGTGGCCATTTGTGTGTTTTGTAATCGGGCTGGCAATGAAGTAATCAACATTATTACTCGTACGATCCTCCGATCGATTAGACCAGGGACCACCAAACTGTGGCCCGCGTGCCAAGTCCGGCCTTTGACACTTGAAAAATGAAAAAAAGATATTCACTGCATTAAATGTTAATGACACGTAAAACGCACAGAAAATTAAATAATAATATATAAATGTTCAATTAAATCGTGATCTGTACTATTATTGGGGGGATTCCTGTGAATTGCCGAATTCGGGGATTTGCTGACTCGCAATCAAAGCTATCAGTAACAACGCATTGAAACTGTTAATTCGTTTCGTTAAGGATATACACAAGTTCAGCGTGATTTCTGCACACGAAATTAACCTCTTCCTTAGTTTTATCATTTAAAAATGAGAAAAATCAAAAAACCTGTACATTTTGATGCTCTGGTTAAAGAATCTATAACAAGATTTCTGCCGGCAGGTTGTCGGTTCCAAGTTGTTACGCCTGAAAGCTTATGCACATTACCATTTTTTATTATGATATGACATATATAAATATCTACGATCAATGGCGAGTAATGAAAAAAATCATGGGAATGTGATAAGTGACGAAAAAAATGATTTTTGAGTTTTTCAAAGTTCCTCTGATGTTTGTTTTGTTAAAAGCGCAGTTCCGTTGTCATTTGGCCAAACGAAGCTTTTAACGGGAGGTGGATTGGGCGGCGTCGCGAACTGCTGTGGCCTGCGGCGGGAGCACCTGACTTGAATCCTTTGGATTGCTTTGTATGGGGTCATTTAAAACAATTAGTTTATGCAGTAGAAATTGATAGCCATGAGCAATTAATAACAAGATTAATTGATGCAAGTGAATCAATTAAAGGCAAATTACAGAATCAGCTTATGATTCACCTATTTCGCGCTAACGAGTCTGTATCTGTCGTAATGATGATATTTTTTATTGCTCCTTTTAACTATTAAATTGTTTTTATTGCTTAATCCTCGAAAATAAAAAAATGATAATTATTCTTTAATTATTATTAGTAATAAAAAGAGATTATCAATGCAAATTATGCAGAAACTTCGAAGTGTAACAACTCGGCGTCCAATGCCCGGCGGCAAAAATGTCATTTTATATTTTTTGACCGGAATGTCAAAATGTACACACAATTTTTCGCCTCGCGTTTTCAATCACCCCGTATTCGCATGCAGCCCCATCTCTAAAAAGTTTGTGCGCCCCTGGATTAGACCAATAGACGAAACAATGCCGAACACGCCGAAAGACTGCGTATTAATTTATGATAATATTGAAAAAATTCGACAGTTTGTCGTTGCACTGGCGGCCATGTCACCAATAGACGGCCTCATTTTAAAACCAAAGGTCAAATGCATTAGTAAGACAAATAGCCAAGGGCTATAGCTTGGCTCGTGACGCCATTCACCCCTGGCGACTGAAGGATCTCGGCTCTATCATTATTGTTATCATTACTATCATTACTGTTATCATTGCCCAAACTGACCACTGGAACGAGCTCGAACCGATTGTGAGAATTTCCAAAAGGATGACGAACCTATCATTAAGATCGACGTTTCAGCAAATGTTCCCGCAATCTGGTTGCGGCCCATGGCAAGGACGATAGCAGATCCAGATTCCGACCGAACGAAACGTTTCTTTAAAAAAGGAAAGAAATGAGGATTGTGCCGGACCATCGACTGACCACGGTCACCTGTGCCGTGCGGGCGCTGAAGAGAAATTTGGGCACGTGCTGGCGGAATGTCCAGTTTCATGCGCGCCCACGTGCGGCAAACAATACCGGAAACCCAAAATGAAAATGAAAAGGAAAAGGTCGATATTCCGCTTACCACGTCGATTTCTCCAAAGTATCACATCTGGCAACGTCGCCGAAGCGACTGTCTCGTGTAAAATGTTATTTTACTCATGCGTGCCAAACTCCATTTAGTGAGCCCTAAAACTTTGTACACCCTGTATAGTATCTACGTTTCAGATGCATCTTGTCTTCTCAGGAAATTGTATGTTGTTACGTTGGGCAAATTTAAGGAAATGGCATCCGAAGATATGAGCAATTTCCTAGTGCGAAACGAAATGCTTCAAATTTATAAAACCACTGGCGCAATCATTCGTTGCCAACTCCGTCGCTTTGCTCCTCGTTTCATATCTTTACGAGGATAGTCCCAGAAGTATCTGAAACTTAAAGAAAAAAAATTGGATAATATCACATTATTCCTTTGAGATTGACATGTTTTTCGCGGTGATGTTCCGCGGCCTCTATGTCTTGTTTCTAGTAAGAACCTACGAATGTTTAAAAACAGGCATCGACCTCGGACCCAACATCTTCTCTATTGGCAAATCCCTTTCCGCCGATCCAATTTTTAAGTTCCGAAATAGAAAATAATCTGAGGGGGTCAAATCTGCCGAATTGGGCGGTGCCCCTCTTCGCGGGCGGCTTTCCCACATTCCGTTGTTCAGCCAAAATGCGGTGTGCAGTACTTTTCGGAATATCAATCACACCTGCTAATTCGGACACCTTTAGCCGAAGATCATCCAGCACAGTCTTGTGGATTATCATCGCGGTACCTAGAGCGGTCGGATCTGGAGGGTCATGGGGTCGCCCACTGCGGAGTTCCTGTAGGCAGCTCGTACGACCTCGTTTAATCTCTGCTACCCAATATTTCACCGTTACTAACGACCAAATTCCCCGTTCACGAAAACTCCTAAAGCGTTCCCTTAGAACGACTCCAAAACAAACCCAAATCAACGTGGCACCCTCAAGCTGCAGACGTAATCTCCTTGACTTAGTTAGGTCTCTGTGACGCAGGCACATTTTTGACAAAAAATTGCCTTCTAAGTGTCGGGCCGGGTACTTCTGGGACTACCCTCGTACGTTCGCGTGGGAATGGGGAATGTCCAGCGTCTTTATCGCATTAGACTGATATGCGTTGACGCTTGCTAACGCAAACCGTAATCATCGCTACAGCATCGCTTTCCGCACACGTTAGGTAAATAATGAGTTTGTTTCGGCAGTCACGTTGCGGCGGAAAGAAATTCGTCTCTTAAAACATATACATATATATATATATTTTTTTTTTTCTCACTCAGTTGATTTATATTCACAGTTATAGTATAATGCAGTAGTTTACTGGAGAAGTGCAGGTTGTAAGGTATCAAGAAAACGAGAGCCAAGAAACGACAACGAGCTGCACACAGGAAATGCTCCCACGCAGCAGGAGCGGCCCGTGCCGGCCCACGATTTTCGATCGGATCGACCGACCGTCTAATCCGCTTTACATCTGACTTTTGTGGTGGCTTGAAATAAAGGTCGCGTAATTTGGTTGTGCAAGATAAGGCACTTTATTTAATTAGCCTCTTTCTTGATTTTTCTGATTAGCCTCGTGTAATTATTATTTTAATAATATACCTGTTTCATTTGGAACGTCGAGACGTGGGCTTCGAGTTACGTATACCGGCTACAAATGAAAGGCCAAGTTTGGGCGTTCTATTGATAATTGAAAGTGTTGATATTCATCTACTCAGATTGGTGTGTTCGAGAGAAGATATCTTAGTTTCAGCGATTCCAAAAGCGAGCTCCCTTTGAGTAATTAAAACTTTCGTTCGGTCCACTTGTATACGGGGCGTTTCAGAATGGCATGTCATAAGTTTGCGGGGCGATTCTGTGAGCGATTTCGAGAAAAAAAGCTTATACGAACCTAGGTCCGTTTTCGCTTTCCGTCTGAAATACAGGTTGTAAAAATTTGTCATTAAAAAAAAATTTTTTTTAATAAGTCCGGACCTGCGTTAAATATTTTTGTTAACTGAGTGCGCTGAATATCGCACGGACACAGTAAAAAATCGTGTAGAATTCTCCAAACCAGAACGTGCGAAATATTCAATTGACTTCCAATTTTTCTACAGGATTTTCTTCTACTAAATCTGTAATTGCTTCCTCGATTTCTGGAGTTCGGACAGTTCGAGGGACACCGTTTAAATGGTTGTTAGGTTAAAAAGTACCAGATTCCCTTAATCTCCTATGGACGTCGGAAAATGTACGTCTATCTGGCCTGGCTCTGTTTAGGAAGCGTTCTTGATGCAATCAGGCAGATTCTACCGCGTTGCCATCGGCGAGGTCATAAATGCAATGGATATCCGCATTAGTAAAATCAACCATTTTGTTTTGAAAATAACAATAAACATGGATGCAATTTAATGCAAAAAGCGAAAATTGTCAAAGTAAATAACGAACAACTTATCATCCCTTGAAGTCAGCCTACAAAATAATTTTAAAATTCGGTTTTCAATACAGTAAGAAATTACATTTATTTTTCAATTTTTGTCGTATGAAAACGTTGATGTTACGAAAAAAAATTAAAAGACCATTAAAAAAAAACTATAATTAAGAAAACAATTTTTATTTTTTTAAAAAGCAGCGGGGTAACACATTTTTCACAAAAAATAATCAAGGTCATGGCCTTGGGGGCGCCACTGCTTGCGTTTAAAAATTCGTTTTTCTCTCAAAAGATGTGTTTCTACATCTGACTTACGCCCACCACGTTT
This sequence comes from Euwallacea fornicatus, assembly GCF_040115645.1. NCBI lineage: Eukaryota > Metazoa > Arthropoda > Insecta > Coleoptera > Curculionidae > Euwallacea > Euwallacea fornicatus. The sequence continues at coordinate 3,504,775 of NC_089553.1, forward strand.
AATCAAAATATTTTATGCAGGTCCGGACTTGTTAAAAAAAAAACAAAAAAATATAGCTAATTTTAACACTATATTTCAAACAAAAAGCGAAAACGGACCTAGATTCATATAAACTTTTTTTCTCAAATTTGCTCATAGAATCACCTCTTAAATATATGACGTATTATTCTGAAACGCCCGGTATAAAAATATACAGGGCATTGTTAAGTATCACGAGCATACGGAAGGGGCCTATTCTTTGGCGTATTTCATGACTACATACAGGGTGTCCCAGTTGTAAAGGTAGTAAATTCTACCACGTATTCTACATTGAAAAGTAAGTGTCATTTGTTATATACATTATATACCAAAAATGCCTCGTTACGAAACTACAGAGTGTTAAAGTTTTATTAAAAAATCCCAAATTCTTGAATATGTCCGAAACTGCTTCAGATATTTTAATAAAATCTTGTAGTTTGACAGTTAATAACACAGCTTTAACACCCTGTACTTTCGTAACGAAGCATTTTTGGCATATAATATATATAACAAATTACACTTATTTTTCAATGTAGAATATGTGGCAGAATTTACTACCTTTAGTACTGGGACACCCTGTGTATCAATATAGCTCCGCAAACGCTTCGCTCCCTAAATGTGTGGTGTTCAAATTTGTAAAATAAGCAGTTTTTGAGTTTTGGTTATTGAGAAAATATAAATAAAAAACGATTTTCTCCAATTTGTCAAGATAAATTAAAATTTATTATGGGTGATTGGATATTTATTATAAGTATTTATCTATTTTTAAGAATTTTGAAAGTTTATTTGTGATTTGATCAACAGGAGAAAAACGCAGATTTTAACGCATTTTTTATTACAGTATACGATTATTATATCTGAATCGACACTAACGCTGGAACGTGAAAGAGTAGGTTCAGTTTCCTGGATCAGAAGCTCGATCCAGGCCCGATTTTACGAACTTCTAGACACTTTGCCAGTAAGATGATTTCGATGCAAACATGTAGACAAACTTACCAATGCTCTGCGCTGATTTCCTCATCTGTATGAAAGTCACCTTGCTGAGACCAAACACGCCAAGCCCTTGCCAGGGAGATGATTTCCATGAAAATGGACTTACTGATAAATAACATGCCGTGATTTCGTCGTTTTTATGGATATTATCTTCCTGGTAAAGTTATTAGAAGCCTCAGAAATCGGGCTTAACGCTAGAAAGAATAGGACCTGCGTGACTGCAATATAAGAATGATACAGATAGACAATAATTTATGGTGGTCATCGCCATCTCCCTAATAGACCTCCGTCTTGTAGAGGACCACACACCTCTACCTCCGCAATTTTATTATGTTAATTTATCCTTATACAGGGTGTCCAGAAAGAAGAGACTAATCTGTTAAACCAGTTTTTTGTCGAGTAAAAATGTAAATATCTTTAATTGAATCGTTATCTCAGTAATTCATCGTTTTCTCTCCTTGTTTCAAAGAAGAACCATCGTGTTGATGTTCAAGAAACCCACAGTTAACGACCTACTTTATTTCGAAGACCCTCCATACATTAATACGGTCATAAAAACCTTTCTCTAAAATCCGTTTGGCCTGGAAAGACTTTGGTGCTGTGCCAGGCTTGGCAGTGATCCCTTCGTGATTAATATATAGTTCCAAATATCTTTATGTCGTAAGATATCAAGGATCGTGAGAACACCAAGGAAATTTGGAGACGAAGATGGTTAAAGTATAAAGAAATATGTGTGCATGCGAATGATCAAATATAACACAAGGTGTTTGGGAAAGTTGGTGCAAACCTGAAGGACGTGAAAGCTGGGGCAAAAATAGTGAAAAAGCTCTTATAAATATTGGCTCTACTCAGATATGGCCCTCCAAAGGGATTCTATTTGGATGGTTTTTAAAATTACTCTTGTTCTAATTAAGATAGGGAATGGAAATTGCAGGTAATAGTTATATCAAAAGGGTCTTTAACTGTCGTAGGTTTAGTCAAAATCGATTGGAAATAAGGGTAGTTTTCTAACTACCCTTAACAGAAATTTTTCGAATATTTTTTATTCCTTTGAGTTACCATGAAAGCAGTATTTTTGAATGAATTAGACTTTTTTCAAGACAAAAATTTTCGACTTTTTTTCGAATTCTGCGTAGTTTAGTCATAAACAATAATTTTTTAAAATAATATATGACTAAGAACGATAATATTTTTTTAACAGTTTCACATAGCAGGTATCTGGTGACAGTCTCATCGTAGAACTTGCCACTTTGTGTAATGGATATAGTTTGCATGTTGAAGGAGACTTATGGAGATACCTACAATATTGCCAATTAACATAAGAAAGCAAAAGCGCAAAGAACATAAATGTTCATATTAAATTTTCGGTCATAGCTTTGAATCATAAAATACATAAAATAACATAAAAGCGACAATCACTACAATGAAACATAGATATCTGGAGTGGTCGGATCGGGAGTGTCATAGGGCCGGCCGCTGCGGAGTTCGCCTTGGCAGCTGGCACTACCTAGTGTTTTAAAGTGGTAGCGAAAAACAGATTTCCCGGAGTAAGACCTAACTCCGCTTTGGTGTTGAATGGGTTATGAGACCGTTAAATCACGTATCGATTACCGGTTTTTTCCACGTTCACGAAGTTTTCAAAAACGGGTTCATCACAAACGGCCCCAAAACGTGCTCGAATCAACGTAGCACCCTCGAACCGTAGGCATAAGCTTTTTGAGGTTAGGTCTTTGCGATTTAGGTAATTTTTGACAAAAAAAGTCGCCATCTATATGTCAGATCGGGTACTTCTGGCCCTATACTCTTACAACCCTCGACGTACTCAGTCGTCGAGTAGCTATTTTGTAATGCGTTTATATAAGGTGTCCCAGAAACATTGGTGCAAATTAGCAGAAAATGAAATTTTCCTCTCGTCGTTTGTTGCGCTTTCCTGCGGCATGTGCGCAAATTGCACGTTCGCGGCATAATAAACCATTACGAAATTATTCCACACAGGTCTTGTCTTATGCATCACTAAAATGGTTCACTACGGGCCGCACGCTATCGAATCAATAACTAATAGTTTCCAATACAGTCAGGATGCCGGAATTATATCTTCATCTTAAATTGTAATTTTTCTTCATTGACATCGAAAGCTCACAAACCGCCAAAGCAAGGCCCGAGGCGTTCTTCGGCGCCAGGAACGAAATCACACTCGTTGTTGGCGCAATTCGAATCTTCATAACGACTCATCACTGGCCCACGTACAAAAGTAACACAATCTCGTTAGACAATTTTATAACCGCAAAAGGTTAACTTGCTTTCTCTATCAAAAGTTTTCGAACTTGTGTGTGCTTTCCTCGAATGGGCGCGGATCAACATTTCCACATTCTTCTAGATGAATTCGGAATAAAATGTGAGCACCGTCACACTATCGAGTGTCGGTGATTTAGCATTGGAAAATTTGAGGTTAATTAGGCTTGAAAAATCTTTGCAGTTAGTAAAGAAATAAAGTCGAGGCTGCATAATTAAAATGTAAATATAATTACGCTTTCCGTTTCGTCGACACCTCGCATAATATGTAAAAGGAAAAAAAAAATGTTAAGGCATTAATGCACCGAAGTGCTTAGCAAGATTACTTATCAACCAGTAGGGCGCTGATTCTTGAAATCTCCGATGAAGAACGAGATCTTCATTAAACTCCCGAAACCTCTATGGTTCGAGAAATATTTTTCTTTTAAAAAATTTCACCGACTTTCGATTCTGAGCGAACGCCAGGACGTTCGGGATACTCATAAGGCAGAACTAAATTATATTAAGATTGAAGTGCTGAAATCTGCTTCCAAAATAGGCTCCCTGGGTGTGTTGAAGCGGATTCTCATTATCCCCTGACACAAGTTGCATCAATTAGGGAGCATCAATCATTTTTCAGCCCGGCCAGATACAATCTATATTGAAGGCGTCCCTTTTGTCATGCCAAAACTTATAATGGATTTAAGAAAATATGCAGATTTATCGCATGCGAAATTCTTAATCGCACATAATAGCGAAAAAAACAATAGGAGCGATTTAGTTGCAAATTACACGGTTAACTTTTAGGCTCTGTAGGTGGTCCACTCTTAAATGTAATTACTTGTCTTGATGTAATTGTTGCTCATGAAAAATTATTATTTGTTCGTGTGATCGATAATCATTACCCGAATGCAAATTGTTCAACGTTGAAGACTTGATATGCTCCTTCGAAATCAGAGATAATTTCGAGATCGTACCTTCCTGCATCTACCCACCCCGAGGGAACAGGGAATTGTGCGAGTCGACCCGTGAGTAGATCCAGCTTTAGCCCAAGTGAGGTTTTCAACTCATGAAAAAATCTCATGGTTTTCGGAGGCAATCGAAGAAAACTGTAATTCTGGAAAGAACGACAGTTGCTCTCAGTTGGTTTTGACTGGGAATGGATAGTTTGTGCAATTTCACCCCTGCTTGTACGTAGGGCCTCATTGCCAAATCAAATATATATAATAATTTGTCATTCGTCCCACTGACCTGGTGAGCCACTGCACAACTCATTTTGAATATGAATTTTTAGCTCAACCCAGCAATCTTCGATAAAACGGCAAATGAATATTCATGATTGCTTGAACGATTCAATTGCTTACAGCCAACAAGGCTTTCTACAACCAGTTTCGGCAAAAATTCTTAAATAATTCATGGCGTAGAAACCACACACAAAAATGCATTTATTTTCCAAATATGACTTTGTAGGTATGGAAACATGATCCATCCCCTTAAAGGAAATTTAATTTATTTTTTCAAAGCATTTTCTAATATACCGGGTGTTCGGTTTAAGCAAACGCACTGTGCACAGCATTGGCGGCTAATCGTCAAAACATCGATTTTGATTCACCTTTTTGACTTGAGATAAATTCGCGTTGTCCAAATGCCGCCATAAACGATCTCTATGCTGCATTTAGATATCGCTACAGCTCAGTGATTTTCTCCATACATACAGGGCGTTCCATCGAAAACTTTCCACAGGAGTTATTTTGGATAATTGCAGAAATATCGTAAAACGCCAACAACGATCTGGTTTTGGAGGGGAAGCGCGATGGGGCGAATTTTAAGTTTATTGATATGACCCCCTGTGAGGGGGTGCAATCGGTTTTGGAATTCTCAACGTGACCATGGGTCGAGTGACCCCTCATTTTAAAGGTAATAATTTGTTTTATTAACATAATACCCAATTTTTTTTTTTTTTGACCATCAGTTCTGAGAAAAGAAATGCCCAAAGCGTGCAGCACATGCGACGAAGTGTTCACAAAATTCCTTTAATGTATCAGAATAAATGAACTGTTTTCTTTGTTACGACAACAGTTTTTACTTCAATAAAGAAAATCACGGAAAAAATTGTTTAAAATGCTATTCTGACCAGTTTAAAAATTATTTAGCATTTGTCTGCTTTTTTGAGCTGCACCCAAAAACCTTAAGTGAATTGTCCATTATACCGAGACATCATTTAAATTTCATGTCTAGCCAACAGTGAATTTTTTTGAAGAAAAAAACGTATGTCGATCATCATTTGTGCATATTTGGTTACCTAAGTAACCTGATATAAAAATCTAACCTCATTTTGCGGCATATGATCAGGCTACGACGTACTTTTTATCTTCCATTTCTCTCATGCAAAATCCCGTACCTGGCTAGATGTTAAATTTAAATGATCTCACTGTATTTCTGAAAATAGTTTACTCTACAGCAGAAAGAGCTGAACCAATTTCGCTGCACTTCAAATAAGAACGATTGCGCTCGAGCCACAGTACCATTGTTCATTGAAAGGCACCCGGGGAAGACCATGTCTACGTAATGTTATTGGTACGTAAATTTCGAAAAACAGGGTTCGTACACAATAAAAAGCGGCAATTTGAAAATCCGGTCAGAAATGAAGCTACCGATATCGCTGTAGCAATGGAGGCAGATCACGTCTTAAGAATATGCAAACTATCAGAAGCTTCAGTTTTGTGATGCCTTGACTCGTAGACCTGTGGCTAATCCAAATTTGTTTCGTTTCACTTGCTTTCTGGACAAATGTACTTTTTTCGTAAATGGAGTAATTTTTCGGAGAGAAAAAGACGTGATACCCTCAAAACCTGAATGTTTGGACTGGAATTCTCAGGGACGAAGCAATCGAACGACTTTTTCTTCCGGGAAATCTCAGTGGACGATTATAATAACGAATATTATGAAACGAAACGTAGTTTAAACAGGATGGGACAGCAGCAGTACCCCAATTTCTGAATGAAAATTTATCTACTCACTGGATAAGCCGTCAAGGATCCGTTGAGCGGCCACCCGGATCACCCGATTTGACACTCCTCGATTTTTTTTGGGGTCACTTAAAATAAAAAATTATCTAACCCAATTGGACTCCTCGGATGAGTTAACGAGTAGGATAGTTGAAGCGCGTCGCCTAATCACCCCTGAAATTCTTGGAAATCTTGGAAGATATATGGAGAACATGGAGAAACGTTTATTTTACCGCATGGACGTTATTACTTAATTACGTGATCGTGCCTAATTGTTTGCATGGGTAATTAGGGTGTTATTGTTTTCGACTGGTGGTTGAAAATTAAACAAAAGGTCAAACTTTGTGAAAAAGAATTTTATTACCTTTAAAATGGCCAAATGGTCCCGTTTGAAGTTCCAAAGCCGACTGCACCCCACAGAGGGGGTTGTTTCCATTAATTTACACTCCACGCCATCGTGTATACCCCTCGAAAATAGAATTGAGGAGTCATAACGTTTAATGATATTTTGTAATTGTCCAAAATAACTGTGGGGGAAGATTTTTCGATGGAACACCCGGTATGCAGTTGAATTTCGGTTTCTTCCGATGCATTGGTTGTTATCAAAACCAACAGCGGAGTCGGGAGTTACTCGTACCAGTTCGGGTTGAACCTTGGAGGAGGTCCTGTGGGTGCTTCGTCGCAAGTCGGGCGAAGTCTCTCATCAAGAACAGGCCGAAGCTGCAGTACCACCACCAATCGGAACTAATTTATCATCGGCCTGCTGAGGTTCAATAATAATCGAGTACTTGCAAAATTTTATCACTTTCACCTGTATTGCTTGCCGATGGAGACGAGAAATAGGGCTGTTTTGGGGCACTCCAGTAATCCCGAATCCGTCCAATTAAACATTACAAATCGATGGCAAAGTTCTATGGCAGCGGACGTAACAGTGAGTGAGATTTATATCGTGCGTGATGGATCATTAAATCCATCGATGATTGAACCAACTTTCAAATATCCGAAGCGCAGAGAACCCGAAGAGAGTATTTCATCTGAGATATTTTGCAATTTTTTAATTAATTTATTCCTATTTAGATGGCAAAATTTCGGTCAGTCTGCAAAAGTAACAAAAGCCGACACGCGTAAAAGAAATTTCTCCCCATATAAGTATCTCGTGAAATAAGATTATTCACAGAAAGTGATTTATTAAAAATTTAGCATGTCAAGGCCTTTTAATAATTTATAGCGCGTAAATACGTGCGTATTATAAAATTAAATTAGCTTTAATTTATTGCCGCCACCAAATCGGGGACAAAATATCTTGATTTGTAGTCGACACTTTTTGTTTTATTATCAATTTCGATAAATCGAAAGTGTTCTCCTAGGGGACCAAGATGCAGCACCACTGGAAACGTTGCCTGGTCATTACGCATTTTTCGAGATCGATTGATCGATGTGTATAAGATCACATCTACCCGTCTTCGATTTTTTGAATTCCGGCGACGCCCCCTCGCGTTCATTCAAATTTTCACCCCTTGGGGTTAGTCGCCCTGCCGACCGCCCTTCGGAGACTACTACGCGACTATTGACAATCCTTAGAGATGCTGACTACGACCTAAATCCTCTGGGGTGCGTCACCACCCAAGTGCTGCCTGGCTCAACGCCACCCATATGCGAAAGTTATCTGAGCGGCACGTCGGAGCTTTTCAGGGGAGCTAAGCGTCAAGCCCAAGCATTTTAATAAAATAAAGCGAACTCTTTTTTCTCCATTCTACCATCGTCCCTGGGGACTGTATGTTTCGATGTTGCCGATGAAGATTTTACCACTCTGCGTCAATTTTCGTACTTCGACAAACTAGTCTTCTTGACCGTCAGCTGAGTGCTGTGCACCAATCATTTTTCCTTCCGAAAACCAGAGAGAAAGCAAAGAATTCGGTCCACCCTATGCGATAAATTACGGCAAAGGAGCACCGACATTGGTGATCGAATTACAGCTTGGATGATTGGAATGCAAATCGCCATCTTCGAAAGGGACTCACGGTGAAAAGATTGGTTGACCCGCGGGTATTGCCAAAGCACTATAAATTTGGTGGTTCTTATGGTAGGTACATACGTTGGGTTCATTTGAAGACTTACCTCCTCAAATCTTGTAAAAACGGAAATACACACGAAAGTACTGAGTAACGTGGTCTTCTAGGCTGCGAGGGAGAACACTTTTGATAGTATTTGCCTCATTGTCACCCCTTGCCACCTCGCTACCCCCACTTGAAAATTTTGAGCGCCCCCCCTACTCTCCCTCAAGTTGCACCTCACATTAAAGGTAATTAAAAGTACAAAGTATTGGTGGTTAAGGCGATTGCGAAAAATCACGAAAAATGAAAGGAAAAGCAATTTAAAGTTATCTATCAATGGGATTAAAAACTTCGACTTGCCCGTAGCAAAGGTGTAGCAATAGCGTTTTAGAACTGTCATTTTATCACACTTCAATCTCTAGAGGTTTAAAATTATATCCGTTTTGTGCTAATCCCAAACACAATCTGCTTTTGAATTCCTCTCGGACCCTTTGAAAAATGTCTCTAGTAATGATTTGACATTTTACGATTAAATCAAGTTTTAGTTTCATCAATATCTTCACGATCTGATTTATAAAAAAATGATTTAATACGATCCCAAAGCAAAGAAAATCAAGAGGCATAAAATCAGGAGATCTTGGAGGCCATTCAAATTGCTCTTCTACTGCTAATCGATATACCTGAAAATTGATCACGAAACCATATTCGTCACGGCACGACATAACGTGGCGGTGCCCCATCTTGTCGAAATTACAAAATACATATTTTCATTCAGTGGATAATGGCATTTGAGATCTGTTACGGGCTCTATTACAAGATGGCCGATTGATTCTTGAAACATATTTAGGTACCATTGATGCTACCATCGGTGAGTAATGATTCAATTAAAGCATCTCTGAATATTCCAGCATATATTTACACTTTCTGAGGCCCCTGAGTATGGCCTTCCCGAAAGACATGAGTATTTTCGTTGCATCAGTAACAACAATTCAGTTTGTTCATAAAACCATTTAAACAAAATGTGCATTCACCTGAAAAACAAACATTTTTATCAAGATTTGAGGTAATGAGTGTCGTCGTGCTTTCACAAAACTCAATTGCGCGTTCGGGATCATCATCAGCCGGTGTCTGATGAATTTGTATCTTGTGCGGGTGGACCTTGTGCGTTTTCGTCACTTCTGCAATAGAACTAATTGAAATTCCAGTTTGACCAGACACTTTTCTAATTGACGTAGTTGCTTTGCTCACGAATTGCCCCAACACTTCAATTGTAGCAGCCTCATTCAGTGTTTTCGTATGATTTCGTTTTAAATTGCATATGGACCCTGTCTTTGTAAATCGTTTGAGAAGTTGCTTCCGGTAGACATGAGAAACATTTTTGGTGAGGATGGTGCTCGTTGAAAGCTCCGGCAGTCTGCCGAGGGGGTTGCTTATGCGCACCATACATTAAAACAATTTCCATCCCTTCTTCTACAGAATACACCACGTTAATCAGGAAGTTAATGTTACACTGCACGTTTGAAGAAAAACATTTATTTATTTACTTATTGAACAGAAAACGATGCCAAAAAACCTTAGAAGCTCCAAAATTGACTGAAATCGTGATATCGGTTTTTCCATGAATTTTCGAAAGCGCTTTGACAAATCGAGTTTATTACTGCACCAATATTTTGTACTCCTAATTGCCCTTAATATGAGGCGCGACTCGATGGGGGTGTCGTTCAAAATTTTCAAGCGGTGGTGGCGAGGTGGCAAGGGGTGACAATGAGGCAACTTCAAAAGTGTTCTCCCTGGCAGTCTGGAAGACCACCATTCTCATTACCATCACATGCATTTACATTTTTACGACATTCGAGGCGGTAGGTTTGCAAATGGACAGGCTGTATATGGAATCCAGGCACACAGGAAGGAGAAGAGCAGTAAATTGGACACTTAATTTGATACTAATTAACAAATACGATCAGCAGTCGGAGTAAATGTAATAAGATAAATTGCACAAGATCGGACTACTTCAATCCACCTTAACCAGTCAGGTTAGTTCAGGTTAGTTCGGGTTAGTAGGGCAGGTTCAATATTTCTGTGAATTGTGACAATGGGTGCGATCGGCCCCACAAATTTATGATTGAGACAGGTGAACCCTTCTGCTCGGTGGTCTTGCCCGTTTTCACGGCAACTTTTATTTAACACGTTCTGAATCGGTTTGAGACACACCTAGTCTATTGTATTTTTAGGTTGTTTCTTTTGTGGCTTTGGCTGTATGTTTTATGGGTTGGCATTCGTTTTTCTATGGGTATATTCAACCCCTCGCTTGTCCTTTAAACCACCGCTTGTATTTATATGAGCCCATACGAATGCATAATGCATGCCGTTGCCCCGGCAACGTTGCCGATTCAACGAGCGTCAGAGTGAGAGTAATTGGGTCGACTCTATTAAACAAATGTCGTCATTACAGACGTTCGATGAAGAAAGAGGCGAATTTGTCGATAAATAGGCGCCATCGAGCCATCGATTTGTTTATAATACACGGAGAGCCTGTAACAAATCCAATTATATGCATAATCATACGGTATTGCTTAATGAAAAAGAAAGGTTTATAGTGGTTTTATGTGGGCAGCAAATACAATGATTTTAAATGCATTGAAATGCTTAATTTATTCAGCGGTATCACTCATTAAGACCACTTTAAAGAAATGAACAAAATAATGTTGTATCGAGGCCGATGTTAATCGACTTTCGAATATAATGGTAACCATCGAAGTATGAAATGTATCTGCAATTAATTTTGGACACAACTTACCTAACAGCACCCATTATTTAAATTTCAAATGCGAGATATAATGACAAAATCAAATGCAAATAAATTAAATCAACTCTGACTTATCTTTCACTCTCTAATTATTTATGTCCATTGAAAAAGGAGCCCACACACTATATGACGTCACAATAAACCTATCAAATTAGCATTTATTCAAATGATCTACCATTCATCGAGAGGCAAAACCTGCGCCAAGAAGTGTGGGCAGGAGACCTGATCTATGCTCGATATATCCTTGAATTTCAACACAATTTCTTGGTAAAATGCATCAATTCCCGGTATTAAATTGGCAACCAGATTCTGCGTTGCCGCATTTTGAGAAGGCGAAGATAATCGATTTGTCATCAATTATCCGTCGTTTACCCGACGCGAGTGGCACTAGTTTGCTAAATCATGATTAATAGTGCCCAACAAAGACCTTTTGTACATTGTATAATACACACAACGGAAATTTTCTGAATGAAACGGTTAAGCAAGATCTTGGCAACTTTGCCACCTACGCACCATTATGGCTTAACCTTGTCTGCGTTGTACTATCGCTACTTGTGAGTGGCGTCTAACCCCTGACAGGTACTACCATATTAGGACATTTCGATAACGTGTGATATCACCGTCACCTGTCCTGCGATCAGATTTGACCTTTTAAGGAAAGCTGAGGGAGTGTTGTCTATTAATAGTTCCATTTTACGCTACAAATGTGGTGACGTATAAATAATGCCACGAGTTTGTTATTGTCTACCAGTGACATAATATTAATGGCAAGCACTGGAGGTATGGTGATAGTGGAACAAGGTTAAAAGGATTTGATTGTCAAGAAAGGAGCCGCATTTGGAAGGAATACGGGGGGGCGCCTAGGCGTGATTTCTGGTTTACAGATGAGCTCAACGCTGGCAAGTCCTGGACGTCCGAATGAGGCGCGTGACGCGTGAGTTTCGAACGGACCTGGAACATCAATTTCCCTCACCCAATGACTTACAACACCAACACAACGCTGAAACGCGTGAATTGATTTCGAGTTGTACGCATGTCTCGGCAATAAGATAAAATATTCATCTTTTAACTTTTTTAATGGAAACGTGCATTGCCCTTTCTTAATGGAGAGATACGTTGCCCTTGGGTAGGGTACCTGAGACACCGTGCCCAGTCTTATTCTTAGGACTGAAACACGTCCCGCGTGTGGGTTTGTAGGAAAGCTCGTGAATATGGAATCTCGCCATCCCCTTCTTCCTTTCTTTTAGTTAGGTGGTTGTTAGGAGTTAAAAAATAACTCTTTTAGGAACAAGAAAATGACGAATACCTTCTCAGTCCTATCTACAGGTTATTTAACCTGGCAGATGCTGAAAATGTCCTCCGCCCTCTACTTGGCATGCTCCCACGCGTTGGTACAACCAACAATAAAAATTATTATCAACAGGCTTACGCTTGAAAAAAGAATAAAAAATTTATTGTTAATCGAGGCAATAAACTCGGCACAAAAGGTGCAGCAATTTCTTTTGCCTTTTGAAGCATAAAGATGTTGATGAGCCGAATATCTAGACCGACCCATCGATAGAGGTGTAATTTGCCACATTAATTAAAAAATTCAACAAACTCGAAGTGTGATCGCAAGTGATGATGATAAACCACTAGACGTTCATCCATGCAAAATTACCCTTTCCCAAGAGTTGAACCCTGAATTTGATGAACTCGTACAGGAAAAGGGCATTTAGGACGATAGGTTCTTTTCTCGAATTGTATTCTCGAATAAAGCAACCTTTCGCTTAAATGGATCTATTAATTAACATAATTATTGCTCCTGGTCTATAGACAATTCTCATTGGATGGAGACCTCACATACACAATATCTAAGAAAACTCAATATATGGATAGATATAATCGACCACCAGTTCATCTGTTCAATTTTCATAGAGACGAACTTAAACAACGCATCGTACTTGTACCTATCGCAAAACGAAATTGTCCCATCAATCGGGGCAATTTCTCCTGGAGAAAATGGGGAATGAGTAGCCAATAGTATTTGGTTCCAACAAAATGGGGCCCCAACACATTACCTTATAGCTCTGAGGGAGCATCTCGATGAGACTTTCCCTTAGGAGATGGATCGATAGAAGAGGCGCAATAGAGTGGCCACCACGATTTACAGATTTTACACCTCTCGATTTTTTTTCTGGGGGCCCTTAAAATGTTTCGTTTACGAAAATAGACCACAAAATTTAGATGATTTACGTCTTAAAATTCAAACAGAATCAGAATCAATAACAAATTGAATCATTGCATAAAAGAGCCCCAGCAACGACGAGTCATTGCCAAGTTTTTACTACACGATTTATTGTAGGAATTTCAATTTGGTCGATGTAATAGTGAGTTATGTCATTTTGTATTAAATAATTTAATTTTTAAGGAAACTGTATACCGAATTTTATTTCTGAGCGTATCGTTATATCTATCACTGAATTACCTTTCATTTGATATACCACAATGGGTATCTCTCCAATGGAGAGTACAAAGTTAGTAGGGGTAGCTCGATGGGGGGGCAAAATTTGAACATCGAAAATAATGCATTAAATGCTTTTTTTTTAAGTCAAATCGTACGTGTTCGAGCATTATAAAAATATATCAAGTTTGTGAAAGTTATACACATGTTACGATACTTTTTACAAGTCCTGTATATTATTTTTCTACACAGTCTCCCGCCTCAAAACTACATATTTCCCATCGGACTGAATCGATTGCATTATCGTAGAAACGCTTTGGAAGTTCTTGTCGTCATTGGAGCATGAATGCTTCTGCTCCATCGTTGTCGTCGAAATCTTCGCCCCCAAGCGCATCTTTAAGAGGTCCGAAAAGATAGAAGTCGCAATGGGACAAATCGGGACTTAGATGGGAGTACTATGCGACAAGATGCTAATTAGGACCGCCGCAACGACTCTGTTGGTGTGTGAGATGTTGGTCTAAAAAAATAATGGAGAAAGTTGAATGGATCTTAACATATTCATCGATAGTGTGTCAACCATTATGTTGCTATGGAATTACATATCGGAAGTGTTCGCGACAGGAACTTGGGTTCACTACTTTTACAAGAGCATCAAGGGTCCATCATAGTATGTATAACTGTGAGTCTCGCGCCATGGCTCCAGATGATGAGCCTCAATTTGATAACATTAGCTAACAGTTTCTATCATAAGGAAATTGGCCCCATTTCTTTTGAGATATTCAGATCCATTTAATTTCTAAACTTTGGAGTGACACAATGGGCAAATTTTCTTGCGTTGCTTAGGAACGGAGGCGAATATTTATTCCGTTTCCATAACCAAATTGCGAAAGTTGTTTCAAATTTCTTGAATGTCTATAGAAACCCTGTTTTCCATCAGACGTCGGGGAAAGATTTTTCACCGACCACTAATGATGACATCGCACATAAACTATATAAAGCTTCGCTAACGAGCTTAAGAAGATAATGGTGACATCAATGCGAAGCCATTAATCCATTTTAGCTATAAGATATGAGGCCAATAACGCGACTAGAATTTTCATGGAAAATACCACCATAATTGCGATAATAAATAAGAAAATTAAAGTAATTTAAATTTACTTGGGGATCTGGCCATTCAAGTGCGGTAGTCGAATGTCTATGTAAAATTATTAGTAAATTATATGAGCTCTTTATGTAAATAAATTGATTAAAACTGGTAATGAGGCGCATCCATCGGCATCAACTATTTTTCTTGCTCTATTTAAAGCACTTTATTAAAATTATACAAGTCACATGGGCAACTATCTAATCAAGTTTAAATTGTAATTTTAAACAATTAAATTACATTCTAACACTTCATGCATCGGGTACCTTTCCAGGTTTTTTGGAAATAACTAGAAAACGGTGAGAGAGGCGGGAAAAACAGGAGACAAAAATTTTCCTTTGTTGAACACAATGTTCGAATGTTGACAAATAAATGGGGATTAAAATACTATTAAAAAAAATATGGTATGGAAAAATGGGCCCTGACCGCAGACACAGAGGCGTAATGTTCTAAGGCCTAAAGCCTAAATAGACAGACGTATATCCACTTTGTACCTTAGGCAAATCTATATGCCGTCTATGTAACACTATCGCTTATATGTAGAGAAATATATTAAACATTTTAAATAATCATGTGTCAAAATAAATATTTTAATTAATCAAATATATTTCTGGTTTGTCCAAATATACTAAAAATACAAATATATTTTCAATACATTTTGTTAACGTCTTTTTTTCACATTAGTGTTTTTTGCAAAATTTATATGTGGTAATTCATATACAGTCAATCGATCAATTTGTTTATTTATATTATTGTGCGATATCGACTTTTCTGCTCACAGTATTGACTGAAAATATTTCAAGATACCGAGAGCTGTTCATTTATCACATCTATTAAAACGAAAAATCTTAGAACATGTTGAAAATAGTGAAAAGGAGTGTAAAATCACTAAATATTTAAATTTAAATAAATCAATAATATTAACTTTAAACACAGAAGAACTTTAAATGAACTTCCGAAGTGTCGCCGAAAAGGAAAATCTGATAAAATGATGGACAGGAGAAATGAAATGTTATCCATCCAGGACCCGTTTAAGAGTGCAAGTCGCATACTACAAGAGTTATTGGTTTCAGTACCAGTGAGTACTATAAGATGGAGATTAAGAAGCACTGGTTTATATGAGAAAAAATCGGTAAAGAAACTTTTCATCTCGAAGGAAAGCAAAAAGGCTGGACTGCGTCGTGCGAAAAAGCACGTGAACTTGTCATATGAAAAATGGAAAACTGCCTTTTTCTCTTATAAAAATCTATTTAATTAGACTGTTAAAATTAAATGAAATTAGAAGACGAATTAATAAACGGTTCAGTCTAAAATAAACTAAATTGATGGTTAAACATGGACGGGCGGTATTATAGTTCGGGAGTACTTCAGAAAGTATGGCATAGCTCTATCAGTAAAAAGTGATGGTATTACGTATCGATGTGTTCGTAAAAATATTCTAGAAAATTACATGCTGCCTTGGGCGGCAGAAGAGAGCATGAGACTTCGATGGACGTTCCAACACGACAACGACCCGAAGAATACCTCTAAGTTAATTAAAGAGTGGTTAACCGTACATAACGTTGATGTTATGATCTGGCCGGCTCAAAACCCCGATTTGAACCCCATAGAGAGACTGTGGGACGACGCTGACAGGGGGATTCGTGAGAAAGGTGTAACAAACATGGCGGTTAAGTTCAAGAAATTTTGAGACACTTGAAATTCAATATCTGAGGATTATATTGGTAAGTTATTTAAGTCCAAGAACTACAGGTGTTGGAAAGTAATTAAAAATAAGGGGTAAAGCCACTGAATACTAAATAAAAGGTTTAATTGTAAGGGAAAATATAAGAAATGGTGTAATTGCTCCAATTTTGAACAATATGTTTTAGAATATATTTTTTATTTACAGTTTAAAAACGCTCAGTACATAAACCTTGACATTAACATATTTATTATTAATTTTTATTCATAATTTGTAGAATATTTGATATTAAATTCATGTTTTTTTATGAAAAATCGAATTTAAGAAGTTGCTCTACATGTGAGCTATAGCGTACGTAAATTCCAATTAGTAATACTAGGAAAATAGAAATTCGATTTGCTATCCTCCTGTTCTACGATGTTGTAAGAGTATGTGGTTCGCAGGTGGGTCTCCTTTTGCAGGGACAACCTGTATAGCATCCTAGAACCTTCGCAAAGGGTAAAAGTTAGGAAATGGTGTAAAATAAATAAGAAATGTGTAGGGAAAGCGAGGGAGTCAGGACGCCGATGCATTTTGACGTCGTAATCAGTCTGTAGGATGTTTCCGCGTCTGAAATGCCAAATGCGGTAAAGCCACTTTACGGCACCTAACAGGATCACCTAGACCTGATAGCACCTATAGGAAAAAAATCACGGTGTTCACATTTCTCACGAAATCATTGCAATTTCCCTCATTTTCTCGTGAGCTTCTGCCAATGCGCACAGCGTTCGATCCCGAAGTGAATTCCAACGATAGCCTGCAGACCGTCGTAAAACTCATCTCTCCGCCTCTGACCTGGCTGAAGATATCTAACTAGAATCAGTTTTAAACGAAGGACTAACTCTGCAATGACAATAATTTACAATTATTCAGAAAAATGATGGAAATGTTATCCAATTAGGAGATTCAGGAATAATCTATTATTGTCGACCAAACTGAGGCGGTACGGTAATAATTCTGCAAAGGCGCATTTCTTTAACGGAATCAATTATCGTATAATACGCCAGTGTTCATTGTCATTTTTTATTTACTCCTCTGAAAATGGGTGGTACTTGAAAATTTAAGAGGCTCGCTTATCACTTCAATTGCCGAAGGCGGTTCCGCGAGGAACTGACTAAAATCAATGATTCATGTCTATTACCATGTATTCGTGAATGATTCATTTATCATCACATTGTGACATTTCGCAATCCCCTTTGAACAAGATAAGTGATTATACAGCACAATTATTATCTCTAAGCACCATATTCTTACAAGAAATAAAGGTGAACAGGTTCGTAACTAACCTAACAAGCCAATGCATAGCTATTTACATTAGATATAACAAAAATTTTATGAATGAATTGTGGTGGCGTGTAGGCGCTTACAAATCTCTAGTTTCATAACCGCAGAATACATTTTAGAAACGGTTTGCCTTGGACAACCACGTTCATTCACTAAGGAATTAACAAATTTCTAGGTCAAAATTTTAATTACGCATGTCTCGTGTTAATCAAAAGTCACTCTGCACTTGCGCAATCCGCGTAACTTGCACACCGGAAGTAGAAAGTTTCAGGTCGGGTTCAGTGGGCGGATGTTTAATGGCCCCTAATGGAAGACTTGCCTCACGGACTTTATAGTGAATTATTCAAATTGCTTATATTACGTATGATTAGGTTTGTTGATGGTTCTAAATGGCGAAATTGCCCGTTGCAAATTAGTAAAAGGAAGAAGCGGCTCGTCTAGATCGATATTTTGGGTGGGTAACAAAGAAGAACACCGAAGAGATGCGAGGTTACGTCTCGGATTTTGTTGTCGGTAATCGCAATAAAACTTTCGTCAATGTAACTGTATAGTGCAGAAATTCGACCGCGCCATTAGTATCTCAGAAACCAAGAGAGCTGCTGTGTCGATTACGTTGCGGTAAAGATCCGCCGTTAGCCTCCCGAGAATGCCCCTTTATATGCAAGATCATCCAATGGTTGGCTTGACCCACCCTTAACGTTGGAAAATGCGCACTTTTCGGAAAATTCTCAAAATATCTAAAAACACTTTTTAAGAAGGACGGGGGTTCATGTGAAACTCAATCTCCAGACTTCACCCGTGCGCGCGCCACTGCGACCCTCTCAAAAGTTTTAAACGGCACGAGGGTTCGTGTGCCATCTCAAATTCAAGGTATTTCGAAACTGCATTCAATGGCGCAATGCGATTCAAAATTTATCTACTCGTTTTTGAGAAAAACAATTATAAACTTTCTTCGAAGATGCGAGACAAACTCCTGCGAATACGCCCAACACTAAAGTCTTTGATGAGGACGGACAGCGTGAGGATCTCGGAAACAGTCACAGATGCAAAATCGCTTAAATTGGGAAAAAGTTGCGCAATTCAAAGCAAATGAACAATTTATTTTTGTGCCGGCTAAATTCCGAATGGCTACGAAGATATCCTGAACAAGAAGAATCAGAATTTAGAGCCGCATGGTATATGTTAGACTTGTTGCGTGAGGGCGCACTTCTCTGGCAGGTTGTAAGTTACAATATTCTTGGAGAGCTCTGTATTTGTTTTTGTTGCTATTTTACATAACATATTGAATTTTCGTTGTTCAGAAAATACTTCACTTAATTAAAATTTCAAATTTTAAATTAATACCCGGATAGCAAGTGCCATTTGCACGATTCATGGCAACCGTTTAGCAAAAAATACTTTTTTTCATATGAATTCCGTACCGGACCCTTTGGAATTATATACCGCTGAAATCAGCTGAAACCCGAGAAAACTGAGAAATAATATACAAGGTGGCTCTTTTAAGAAACCGAAGGTTTGGACTTTAACGTCTTTATGGCACACCCCGTAGCTGCCCCAATAGATTGCTTTAGTCCTTCAGACGAATCCCCATAACTTTTGCATGTTGCATTTTATCCTAAAAGTACAAGGAAAGTATATAGGGAGGGGGGGAGGGGCAAAATAGAACGGATGGACCTGTGCTCGGTCCATCTACCTAGCGTGACCTTGTCGTCAAGGCTCTACCCACACTTGAATTATTAATTCTCTTAGAAAAAATACCAAAATTACTTTTGCTGCTGTTAATGAATTGAAGTTTGTGTAAAAAGTCTTGTTACGTCTTAATGAACGAGATACCTGATAGTATGGTAAATAAACTGAACGTTTAAAAACTGGTCATATTCGAGCTAGATTCACCTGTTGCACTAATGCCTTAAGTAAGTGTTCTCATTTCTCGGAATTTAAGCGTCGAGTTTCAGTTACCAAGAAGGACGTTGGTCGACCTTTCATATTACCAGTAGATCGGAATTTGAAAAACCGTTTGATTTGTCGTTGGAACACGTTGAACGCACCAGTGGACTTCAATTTTCGATGGAAAACATAATTCAAGCGAATACAAAAATTTTATTTATAATCGTAAAGTATGGTCGACACCAAGGAATTACCCATTACACAACGATATGGCCAAACCACCGTTTGTGGCATTTTAATTGGTGGGCATTAAAAATCGGGCATTCATCCGTGCAACAGGCATATCCTCTTAAAGCCATCATAAAAAACAATAAGTGTTGGCGCTAAACACACTAATTAAAATTTTAATGCGCAAGTCGGAATGTGACTCGCATCCGGTCATTTTTGACTCGGCATTAATAGTTTGATCAGGGAACGGGTTATGAGGTTTTATTGATTTTGAGCACACTTTCTGCTCGTTACATAACAATATTTTAATTAAGGATATGGATATTAGCGTAACAAATTAGTATTCAAGCATAACTCATATACATATGTAGGTACTTTTACTTGACATTTTTATGCATCGGCAGTTTCCCCCTTCAGTTCATCAAAACCCTCTTGGGACCTAGAATGGGTCTCTCTAATGAAAGCTCCAGGTACTTTATTAGATTAGATTCTTCTACGTTCTTGTTTTTTTCAAAACTTCTCCGCACGAATTGTATGGGCATTGGGGCTTTCAGCGGCAGGTATAAGGTGCTTCGAATACGACGCCCTTGCACCCATTTTATGGAAACGGAAAGGGACCTGAGAAACAAAAACCATGATTTCCGGTGGGGTCGATGAAGTTCATTTTTTGAATTTCCGAGCAACGAGCTATGCCGCCATCAGTGATATTTTTCCCAAAAATACACCGAAATTCTGAAAAAATGTATAGATCCAATTTTTTCTCACGATCTTCGCTAAACACCTTTTTTGTTATATGTTACGGTTTAACGGTTATAAGCGAAAATGTCTTAAGAATTTTCGCAAAAATACATCCCGCAATATCAGACTCGATAGATTTATTCCCATATCTAGTTTGTTATTGTGCAGCTACACCTCAATGACCCGTTCGGCCGAAACCGAATCGGCGCTAGCGGGCCTGTGCGGTGGCCAGGGAGTCCCCCTGGCTTAACCCTCGTAGGCTTTTTCTCGTGAGGACGTCTCAAAAACAAAGTTTATAAAAGCCCTTCCCGGAATTTGGATCAATTAAAGGAGAAAATACGAATTGCTCGCAACGTACCGAATATTCAGAAAAGGAACTGAGACGGAAGTTAGACGAAGAATGCAAATTGGCCTTGCAGAAACGGAAAATCATATTGAAGATGCGTTAACTTCGCTATAATATTTGTTTTTTTTTTATTATTTAGTTTTATAAAAAATAATTTATTGTGCGTGAAATGTCACAAATGACATTTAATGCCACAAGTGACATTTAATGCCACTTGTCACTTGTGCCATGGCATATGACGTGACGTGTCAATGCAACTAGTGACACTTCATGTCACTTGTGACAGCAGGCCATTATGACCCTTCAAACAGAAATCATTTTGATTTACGTCGTTACTCATGGGATTGACAAACTTTGAAAACCGCGTTTGATCATAAAAGTTGCTTTGCTTTTGTCCAACAGCGTACGTATCTTGGGAGAGTAAAGAGAGATTAATTCCCCAATGTTTGATCGATTAAGCTACCTAAGCAGAATCGAATCCCAACAGGAAAGAATCACTCTTCAACATCAACCGTACATAATTATTCCGTTTACCATCGTAACCAGGCGCCAAGACAATAAAAACAATGGCGTGCACTTCCCTATTAATGAAATATACGTGTAATTTTATGCGTTTAATCTTATCGAGCCAATAATAATGATAAATGGGTTTTACAGAGGCGCAAGTGCAATTTTCCCGATATGGCTTTAAGGTTAAGGTTAGGAGAGTTTTTAGATTTTAGCGTAGGTAACGAAATTGTTTACAGCGAAACTTGCGCGTGGGCTTATTGTTAGATATTAATCACGAACAGGACTGCAGTTAGGAGATATGGGTTTGTGACGAAATTGAAGCGCAAACCTTACGGCGAAAAACCATTTTCAAGAATGTCGGACTCATTGAGCAGTCACGCGCATGATTAGCTTTTAAATAATCGTTGGAACGTTTTATTTGAAATGGGATCGACGCCTCAAAGTCCGGCCCTGTTTCCCTACTTCCTACACCTTTTCTTGCGAAGTAGCATTTATTTTTAAAAACGGATAAATATTTTTCAAATTATTTTTTTTTCCGCACAAAGACACGTAGGTTGGACACCGGGGCTTAAGCAGTTTGACCTTTTTTCGTTATCTGGATTCGCTATTCCGCAAAGAAAACAACCATAATTCGGTTGTTACTTTCAGACGACCGGCTTTTTAAGGAAAAATGTCGTAAATTTCCTGCACGGTTTTTGCTGTCCTGCCAAATTAAATTGTAATGTGTAGGTTTTGGCATTTATATCTAAAGTGGACAAGAGAATCTTTTACAGGATAATAAAAATCATTCTGTTTGTTCCCAAATTTATTTATGAGGTGGTTTTCGTGCGTTTCTCGGAATACGCTTCTTAGCATGTATTAACATTTGCTACGGCTACGAAAATATCAAAAAGTAAACAAAAATGAAAGGAAATTCTTCTCAACCATCTCGGGGTTATGGGTCAGGAATTTGGGTCGTAAAGAAAAATTACCTAGCAGGGAAAAAAAAGTGGAAATTTGCTGCCGCAGCGGTATTCGCAGCCCAATCCAAGGCGAGTCATTTGGCGAGCTAATAGTAAGAGATTTTCGTTATGCATGAAAGTATCGTTTTCCGCGTTTATTAGGAAATAGTTATACAGGGTTATAAATAATTCGAAACACTCTGTATACCTGACAGGTGTGGAAAGTGATAGCCTACTGCGCGGTGATTGTAGTTAGGCGAACGACGCAAAGCGGAATTCGGTCAGCAATCCAGTGCGGAAAAGATTCATTTTGCATGTGTTACGTACAACACAATTTCGACGATTGCCAGGACGTTGCATCATTAAAACTCAGAAATGATAGCGGAGACCTACGATTTGCATATTCCTCCATGTTTAAACTTCCTAAGTAAACGAACTCAATGGGAATGTTTACGCTTTGATTTTTGGGCAGCTAACATCGTAGATCGGAAAACTCTAAGGATATTCTTGTAAATAGATTCAAGTTCTCCTGGACTTAATTATAAAATGAAATTATGCAGTTACGGCGTGAGAAAGTGTTTAATATTCAAAGAACTAAGCCTTTGTTGACAGATTTCTAATTTATATTAATTTATTCGTAAATTGCAAATATAACTAAAAACACCCTTTTTTAGCCTAACAAAACATTCTCGACAACCAAAAAAGATGAAGTCTAATACAAAGTATAGCTCCACGATCATTAATTACATCTCTTAATCCATCGTCCATACCCAAGATGATATTGTTGAGTTCTGCTTGTAGTACCCTTCCCCATTCTTCCGACGATAGTACCTGGAATCGAGAGGCATCGTGAACATCGGCCACATGTGGCGGAACTCTTCTTTCAGGCATGTCCCAAACATGCTCGGTTGGATTCAAATCTGGCCATTGTGCTGGCCGTGGTAATGCGCCGATTTCTTCGTTGGTCAACCAGTCTGTCACAATACCGGCGACATGTCGACGAGCGTTATCATGCACGAGAGAAAAATTTTGATCAACACCGCCAGCAAATGGTCGAACTGTAGGGTCGAGAATGATATCGATCTACGGTCGAGCTGTTAGAAATCGATTTGGAAAAACGAGGTCGATTCTCCGCCAATCACTATTCCGGCTCATGCCACGATTTTACCACTTCTATGTGAACGGACTTCCTGAACATCCAAACGTTGAACATTTCCAGGTCGCCTCCACACTCTTAGTCGATGAGAACCTGGGCCAAATCCAAATCTGGATTCGTCGGCGAATAAAACTGCGGCACGATGGGTTCCATATCCTCGACGTCACTCCAATCTTCCAGGGCGACTGCCTCTGGAAAGAGGTGGACCGCAGCGCACCACATCTCAACGGTCTTCGACTGTGAATATTGGTTTAACGTGGACCATCTCTAACGGCACCTCCGCCTATGTGTAGGCACGCGGAGTGCCCACAGCAAATCTGCAACCAATTCGGGTGCCTTCATCTGCTAAAGCTGTTAAAATGAAAAATCGATTTCGAGCTGCAATAGCAATGCGTCCTGGGTGTTGTTCCGGTCTCCCCGAAGGGCCCCCGTAATCGACTGATCTGACACTTGGGGAAACCTCACGCGTTCGGCAACTTCGATTTGCCTGGAACCAGCTTGAAGAAGGCTTACCGCCCGATCCGTCCAGACTTAAATGTTGTCCAGGTATTGAGGACAGTATTCCCAAAGCACCTGCCGCACACCAGCTCGCGTCGAAGGAATGAAACTGATTCAACCTGATACTTTAGCAGAGAGCAAAATTCTTACTTTTTAACATCCGCAGGGAAATTGTTTATTTTTACTTTTAGATTTTTTTCAGTCGATAGAAGTGTGTATAGAGAGTGCGGACTTGAATGCGAGCATTCCTTGCCTATGTTAGGACTATTAATCAATTAATTGAAAATATCACGGGGTCCGGCTCTAAATTCCTCCTGAGATGAGTGTGAGAGAACGGTAAAAGGCTGTTATGGATCCCCTCGCATTTCTCGTTTATGTAGAGATCATTAATCGGCATTACCTGAAAGCGGGACGGGCTGCGGCCCCAGGTTCTTCTCAAGATTGGCGTGGGAAGAGAGGGTGGTTCCTTCAGCGTAGACGAGAGGAATGGCGAGGGTTCGGTGCTCGCGAGGAAAAGGGTGGACGGCCCTGTCATCTTGCGGGTTCTCTCACGAGGTGGGGTTGTGTTCGCGGTGTCGCTGCCGGCCCGTATCGGGGATTCCGCTTTTGCGTTGCGGGGAGTGAAGAAGTGCTTCGAGGGCTTACGTCGTTGTTCCCCCCACCTTCCAACCTTGCACCTTAAATGTACTAATACAGTGTGATATAAACTGCGATTGAAATCGCTCGTTTTCGTGTTTGTAATTTTATTTTTTTTTTAATATATATTCTTAGTTTTTTCGATGTCTGTACCCGTTAATTGTACCTGCATTTGTCGTCGTGTGACGCACCTTTAAAGAATTCTTCAGTCTACCAGATTCCAACCTCCTTGAGGAAAAATTGCATAAATCCACGTAATATTAAAATATATTGGTACAAATATTTAATAACTGGCTACCTACATATAAGGCAATCTAGGTCGCAATTTTATTTATATGCTGCCTTAAGCAGCTCTCTAATGCCGCAAAAACGATATGTCACTATTTGGTATTTTTTTTAACGAGCTCAATAAATGGGGTTTTACCTATTATAAATTATTTGTTTGTTTAGAGTTAAGAAGTTTATGTAGGTACGGTTGTCGCAATACGATCATTTCAGTTGAAAGTGAGACAGCGCGACCAACGCTGCCGAATGGATTTAGCGGATGACTTCTTTGTTCAGTTAATCAAATGGTTCTTCGTTAAAGCAAATAGGCCTAAGGTAAAAATTGGCGCCAGAGAGTAAATTTATTCAATCGTTTTAAATTTATAATAGTGTTATTGCTCCGTTGCCCAACAGTTGGTTCCTCTAGCTATAAAAACAAAATGGATTTAAAAGCGGATAAGTAATTTGCATGTGCATAACAAATTATTTTTATACAATTTAATTTAATGGGATTATTAATAACAAGGACGCGTAAAATCGGACATGTGGGTGTGTGTTATTCATCCCGTGGGTCGTTCCATCGTAACAGAAAAATACGTTTTATCACGTGTACTGCATGGGTACTTTCGCAACGATTTTTGCGCACATGTGGAAATGGAGCGCTGCGTCACGGAAACACATTTTTGTCTCTCACGGAGGGGTTGTTGTTCTCTTGTGGTAGAAAGAGATAACAGTCTAAACGTTCCTGCCGAGGGTGCCCTCGGGCGACTCGGGGGCTGTTTCGTGAGTTCTGCGCAGGGCCGGAGTGCAACTCTGGATAGCTCTTGAAGAATTCACTGGGAGACATAACACTTTAACCCGCCAAAAACTAACGGTTTCGTCTCTGAAAAAATGACTTTTTGATATTGTATTTTCTTATTCATAACGAAAAATTGTCGATTTTTTACTTATTTTCCATATAACCCACCTATCGTCCCATATAACGTACATATCTGCACACTTTCCGGACCGTGGAGTGAACAGGGGCACTGAGTGGGGTGAAATGAAACTTTTTTTCATATGGCTAAGAATACCTTGGTTAGTTCCGGTTAGGTTTTGGCGGGTTTGGTTTCAGTCAGGTTACTGTTTCGTTATATTATTTATTATATTTCTCAACTGTTTTTTTTTGTTTTTGTTTCACCCGCCCAGTACTCCTATTCACTCCGCGCCCCCGGAAGCTTGCAAGATATGTTCAAATAAGGAAAATAAGTGAAAAAATCCGTGTTTTTTTGTGAAAAAACACGCATTATGATACATTTTAATTAAAAAAAATAATAAATAATTTTTGGCGGGTTAAAGTAGCATGGACCTCTTCATTGTTTTTCGAAATATTCTCCACGAAGATAAGGGCGAATCCTTAAAGAACACCCGATTATGCCCGATGAATAATTTCGGATTGCGAATATTTGATTTGTCGCCTCGGTAACACTCGTGTGAATAACCTAAGAAATTTCAAATAACTTTGAACCCTTTGTGCAAGCAACTACAGTCCATTGGTCGAACCATGGTACCGATGCACCACGCGAAATAATATAGGACGAGGGCCCTCTTTCAAGTTTTGCACATAGATCTTTAACACACCAGTACCTAACTTTCAAAACTACTATTTTTCTACGTATTCTCCACTCGACCAATCCACTTCTGCATGTGCTAGAACCACTGCTGGAACCAGTTATTCCACTCAATTGTTGATACAGCCAAAGTGACGTTTTTTAAAGGCGTCAATTGCGTCTTCTAGCGCCTGGAACCTTTGACCACGTCGTCCGTTTTCGATATGCTGAAAGGTAAAAAAATCATTGGGCCGTAGATCGGGCCAGTACGGGGGACTGTGGAACAAATCGGCGTTTTGTCGCGTTCAAAATTTCACTGTTTTACGAATCCGTGTGCGAACTTGCATTGTCTTGAGGGAGGATCAGTCGCTGCTTGGAGTTAGTTTTTTTAAGCTCAGCGATGACTTCCGGCAAACAAATAGTCGCAGACCAATCAGCACTAGCAATCCTTTTATTTTGCGGGGAAATTGTCGCTACGCGGCCTGCTTTTGAGGGAAATGTCGCAATGGAAGCACTTCGAGAACGGATGAGTTTTCTCGGTGTTTCTTCACCTTGGAATACTCAGACGGACGACTGGCGTTTATTTTCGGCATCGTATGAGTAAATACATGATTCATCATCACTGACGCTGCTGTAAGCGTTTTTAGAGTTTCTCGCGTTGAAACTGTCTATGGTTTTTTGACACCGAGCGACCCAGCTTTTTTCTGTTTTTCCGTCAATGGATGTGGCATCCAACGCAAATTTTTTACAGCCAATTCTTCACTCAAAAATTTTTGAATTGAAAATGTCACATGTCACATGTCAGTCTTGTTCGGTGCGCTTGCGCGTAGCATCGGCGTCTCTCTGAGTGACTGCCGTTTGAGTGCTCCTGCCTTCGGATCGTCGCTAAGACTCATCCGTCCACGTTTAAATTCTCCATGTCAACGACAAGTTGTCGACTGAAGTGGAATTTCATTGCCGAAAACGAACACCATCCCGGTGAGGCATTGTTGTCGAGACAGTTGTCGAAATCTGTGAAAATTTGCTCTGCTTAGTTCCATTGTCCGAACAACTTGTCAACTTCGACAATTCATTGTGTCTACAACACTATCGCAGGGCAGCTTTGGATTTAGGTTATCCAAAGCTTGAAGGTAAGTTTGGTGAATGACATTTTCATATTTACATAAACAATCTTTGTTTTCTCGGAAAACGGCCATCGATCGAGCTGGTCTTTTCGCGCATGGTGCATATCCTTATTTTAGTCTGAACATTAATAAAAACTTACGGTCTGGACTTGGAGCTGTTCCAACGAGGTGGTAGACGTACAGGGGAAGCGGCATTGCCCTGTTTGTCTTGCGAAGCAAAGCGGTTTTAGTATAGTCGAGCTGTGGGGTGACGTTTTTATTAATGACACTTAAGTAGTGTTGCCATCTATGTCCTTGTATGCAAAACACAAAAGACAGCCCTCGCGCTCGTACACAAAAGCTCGTTAAACGCTACGACGGACGTCCGAGTGTGAGCGGCGATTGTGCTGAGAAGTAGTTTAAGACGCTTTTAGGCAAACCTCAATAAAGAGATTAAAATGAAAGATGTCGCGCAGCTGTCGCGGCAAATCGGAAGTTCGCGGACGTACCTCGTATGCAAAAATTTAAGTGTCCGGTTAATTTTGCACTTCAGTGTAAATTATTATCTCTTCCCCATTTATTGGGTTCCTTTCAAGGTTAAATCTCTTCTCTCGAGAAAAACGGCAAAGGTGAACGTTTGGACTTGCCTGGACCATCAAATCTTCTGGGGCCGAAACGTAATTTCGGCAAAATGGCGAGTTTATCTAAATCCTTCCTTCTTTCAAGTTATCTCCGATGTCGGCGCAATTTTGTTGGCATTTTAATTAAGGGACTGCTAAAAACTTGGCTTATGGTCGCACGAAAAACGATTTTATAGAAAATTGCTAATCTGCATATCTTAAGTGCTTCACGAAGCGTGTTTACCTGCAATGCAGGCAAGTATTGCCTCAATTTTCCTCAGAATTAACGACACCAGCCTACATACATGCACATAACCGTTGGCTCAAAAAATTGACAATGGATACGCCATTCTTTATACCCACCATCCTTATAAACTATACAACTACTGTCTAGTAGTCAGCGGCCTGGCAAATATTTATTGGAAGGTAATACGCCATTTATTTCTCCTACATACGGCTGGTCCCTGAGAGATTAATACGACCGAGTGGTTAAGACAAAGTTACGGAGTTGAGATATTTTTCTTAAAGATGCGAAAAATCCACAAACGGCTCATCAATCATCGAACACAATGGCCCAGCTATTTTAGTTTCCTCTGGATGATTACTAATTTATAACTTCCGATACAAATTTGAATCACCACTCGATGAAAATTACTTTATATGGGTAATTATCCCTCTAACAATAGGTTCACCAAGGAAGACGTAGGTGGACCATAAAATTCGTTGTAACATTGAATGGGTTAGGCCAGTTTTGTCTCACAGTAATCATTTTTTAATTCCCCATCGTTATGTGGGTGTCCTTCAATCGTTAAATTAACGTCTTAATTACCGGGCAAGGATGATACACGGTGTCCGTGTAACAGCCCCCCGGACTCCTATGGGTTTGCGCGCGATTTAAAGAAATGATCTTTTGTGAGCATGCGCATGAGGCCAACACGGAGGTGGATTTTGAAGTTGGCGACGATCCTACGGGGTGTCTCGAAAACGCGGGGTGTCATTTCTCTTTTCTTAATGAGATCACCTGCACTTTTTTCTCTTCTCTGGATCTGGATTTTCTTCCCTGGGATGCGGTGGCTCAAAGCCACGTCATTTCGGAAGGAATTTCATACACTTGCGGTGCTCCACAAAAATATCGCACTTAGCTCAAGTACGATTTTGATGATTTTGGGTTGGATTCTCATACAGGATCATCTTAGCGGGCGCAATTACTCATTTAGCGCAAAACACTTCCGGGGCGTTCATAGTAACGAGTTTAATTATCATCTCTTCAACTTCGATTTTTTGGATTTTTTTCAAATAGGATGGCATGTTTTTCATGACGTAAAATGAAAAAAACATTCGATTTTCCTCATTTTCGTATAAAATAATGCCGTATTTATCTTAAGTTTTGATGAAATTATTAATTATTTTGAGAAAAACCTGCCCTCATAGCTCAGTGCCTGAATCTTAATCATGCGTTGCCATGGTTACGATGTTTTTTTGATTCAAATTTTGGCAGCTTAATGACCTGTTAACTAATATGTTTCGCGCTAATGCTTGAGGGTTCTATCGCCGATGAAGTAATGTCCAGTTTATTTTCTTCCCTTAAAGCCGTCTTATTTCGACTCTTCATTATTAACACTTCTTGTTCGTTCGAAGCTTTTTTTAAAAACTTTCTAGGCTCCTTATATTAGGAAATCGTTGTGTTCTGTTAGGAATCGTCGAGCCGACATGCTAATAAACAATTTCCATCACATAAATGGATTAAAAAATCAAGTTCTTGTTTAATATAATTCGTGTTCATGGCCAGTTTTGAACTGAACAATTTTCGAATGAACATAAAACCGTAAATCAGCCGTTAAAAATTAAAATGAAAAAAATGTGGAAACTGTGACATTGCATGCTAAACACTTAGACATGAATGCGGGTTGGCCCGAAATAATTAACAATCCCTTAAACTTTAAGATAAATAGACGTTATTTTAAAGTAGAATGAAGGAATTTGACTTTATTTCATGTTACGTCATTAAAAACGTGCCATCCTAATTGAAAAATTCAGAAAAATTGAAGTTGAAAATTAAAGTTGTTATTGCGGACTTTCTGTATGTATTTTTGGCTAAATGGGCATTCGTGCCTGCTGCGTCTTAAAACAAAGGGGCGAAGCTGAACTCAGTAATTTATGAACAAATTTCGATTAACTGAAAACCAAATAAAATGACATTTTTCCCACTTTTAAGTAACGTTAAAATTGACATTTTTTAAATTAAACTCTTCTGGTTTAGGTGCCGACGTCAGATTTTCAAATAGAACTCCATATTTTTAATATTTTTATGCATTTCATTCCATCTTATCTTATTGTATCACCTTGTAGAAAGAGGCCTGACGCCATGGCCAGGCGGCCCCCATATGATATCCGCGGACAAGGGACAATAAGGGATGAAGAAAGGGAAGAAAGAACTGCCCTCAACTGTTGGAACCTCATCGTTCTTCCTCATAGTTTTCAGTGAATATTTAAGCTGCAAATGTGGTTAATGCAAATTAGTTCTTTAGTGCGATAAACATTGTTATTATCGTTGTTACTGGCGACATTTATCAAGTGTCAATTTCGATAAAAACGTCTTTAAATGCAGAAGAGAAATCTTATTTGTAACGTTCAAGCCGGTGTATTGGTGCTCAAAGAATTGAAATATGCAATTTTTCGAGTTTAAAATTGCCCCAACGTTAACTTGCCACCAATCGTTAAATTCAGAAAAGTGTTTTTTTATCAAAAAATGTAAAAAAAAACGTGGGGTTTCGTTTGAAGTTGAGAAATTGACAGCTGAAGTCGAAGAAGTTGAGATAAAAAATAATCGACTTTGATGCTACTTAGTGTTCTGGGTTATGTCATTTCATTTGGTTTTTAGTTACTCGAAATCCGTCCAAAAATAACCGAGTTGTCGCCTCGCCCATTTTCTTGAAGACCCCGTATGAGAATTCGTGCTGTAATTCTCAAAATTTAACTTGAGACTGCAATATTAGCTTTTTTCTGAGGCACTGCCTCGACTCACTGCATCTCAGAGTAAAAAGTTCTAGGAATTAACGCAGGATCAAAAGGGGGCTGTATCACGTGGAAAAAATACAGGTACTCTCATTCAAAAAAAAAAAAAAAAAATCGCGCCCCGCTTTTTCGGGACACCCGGTGGGGTTGGCACCGACTTCAAAATTTACATTTATCAGCCTCAGACACGTGCCCATAACAGACTTGTTACGAAATCGCGAGTAAACTCATAGCAGTCCGAAGAGCCGTTAAGTGGACACCCCCCCCCCCCCCCCCGCCGCGTTGAGCGTAGTTCCCTCGAGCTGCCTGCGGCTGCTCAAAAACCTCCCTCCGCGATTAATCCCCGAATTCCTTTTTAACTTAAAAGGCCTGAACTTTTAACTGCGTATAAATTTGAAAGAGAAAAGATCAATTTAATGGAACATATTAAGTTAAAGCTAAATAGTTATCTCAACTTTTAGGCATGCTTGGGCAAACGGCAATGTCTCTTTAACACGCAACGGTTGTCTTTCAGTAAGAGAGAAAAATTGAAAGGAAAAAATTTATTTGCATCTCGCCTGATTTACATACGAGCCGACTTAAATTCCCGATCATGACAATGTGTAATTAACACGCGATCTCCGCAAGACAATAAGTTCTGGCTAAAGTTCATACTTGACGAATTTAAGGGCGTGCTTAATTAGATATTTCCCTCCGAGCAGAGAGATTTTTGTTGCACTCGATTATCTGAAAACAATGGATCGCATCAGAGCACAATAACAATTAGTAAAGAATGCTAAAAGCAATTAAAAAACTTTTGTTCAAGACGCGGCTCTAATGTATTCTTGAGGTCTTCATTAAACGTGTCGAGGAGGAAAGTCAATAGCTTCAGCGCCCCGGCCCGTTGTTTTATGGGAAATTATTGTAGACGTGCTTTTGAGATATTCAAATCTATTAATAATAAATCACATTACAGCCTTAAAGGACTGTCGTTAATTTTCAGCTGCTGAAAGCGCAGATAATAATTATTTACTGAAAGATGGGGATATAAGGATACGAGGGCCCCCCCAGAAGTACCCGAGCTGACACTTCGAAGAAAAACAATTGGAGAATGTTACGTTATTTCTCGAGATGGTCTCCCATGAGATTGACGTTTTTTCCCCAGCGACGTCTTATGGTGGCTCTACCCTTGAAGAAGCTCAGACCGTTTCGATATAGGCATCGACCTAAAACTCCACCTCTTCGTTACCGGCAAATCTCCTTCCGCCGGCCATTTTTTTCAAGTTGGGAAATTAAAAATACTCCGAGGGGGCTGAATCTGGCGAATAGGGAGGGTGAGGAGAAAGTTCGAAACCAAATTGATTGATTGATTGTGCCCAGCGCGATGGTGGAAGCGGGGACTGGCGCGTTGTCGTCATGGAAGGAAACTTCCATTTCCGCCAAATGCGGTCGCTTTTCCCTGACTTGTTCGTCCAAACAGTGCAATAAATCTCTATAACATTCTCAGTTTATCGTCTTTCGTTTAGGGGGATGGTCAACAAATTTATCCCGCGTGCATCCCCACGATCTGACGCCATCACCGTTCCAGCGGAAGGAACGGTTTTCACCTTCTTTGGACGCGATTCTCCTCTCTGATTGCTCTCTCTCTCTCTCTCTCTCTCTCCTCAGGTGTGAAATGATAGATGTTTAATCCCAGATTACGAATCGACGCAAAAACCCGGCTTTATTGTTGCGAAATATTTTCAAGTGCTCCTTTGAAAAAAGAAAAGCTGACGCCGCTGTTTTCGTTCAATTGTGAGTGACGGCACTTACCGCACAGTTTTCTCATGTCCAGTCGTCCGGTCAAAACTCGGTCAGTACTTTTTGAAATGCCCATCTCCCACTACAGTTTTGTGAATTTTCTCCACAAGATCTGGAGCTGTCAGATCTGGAGTGTCACTGTGCCGACTGCAGCCTTGGCAGCCCCTACGACCGCGTTCGAGCCTTGCTACCCAGTATTCCAAAATTGCTGGCGAAATTCCCCCCTGGTGAAATCTAACTCCCCTTTGGCGTTGGACGGTCTAAGACCTTTCAAGTGAAAATATTGCGAAATGTTCTCCATGTTCAGAAAAGCTCCAAAAGCGATCGCTTAAACCGGCTTCAAGAGGAAGACGAACCAATGCAGCATCCTCAATCTTCGGGCATAGTCCTTTGAAGCTTCGGTTTTTGTGCGAGTTTCTGGCAATATCTCCAACTATATATCAGATTGGAGAATTCTGGGACTATCCTCGTCCGTCCAAGGTAATTAGTACGGTGGATCGTCAAGGCTTCCTGGGTCGGCTGCAGGGTAAATCTCGCAACTCGTGCAAAGCGATTTCGCTAAACTTCGGCGAAGTTCTTTTAGAATTTTCCTGGCGCTTACTCCGAGATAACTTCGGTTTAGTCCGAGTCTCCCAGTCCCCGCGTTTCCTCTCAACTCCCTGACTGAGCGGGCATATGGAAACGTCACTCTCCCCCAAAATGGCGGACATTATGCGCGAAAGTTTCACTTGCCGACATTACCAAGCAGTTCTCAATTTTTTTCAATTTTTCGTATTTTTTTGGTAATTATTCTCACCACCGAAGTTCACTCACCTCACTCATCGCAATTCAAATGCAGGTTCAATTGAAGCGATTCCCACTAAGTCATAGATCTTGCTCGGCATTAACTGTTAACTGCAACAAGTCCAATAATCACCGTAAGAGTAATTAAAAAACATGGTTTTTCATGCAGCAATAAATAGCCATCTTTTAGTACGATTGGATTCGTCTTGCACTGCCTTCCCTCGATTGATTCTCATGACCTACAAATCTCATACTTTTTGCTGTCGATATTTCGCAAAATCGAAGTCCTTATAGGCGGCCATACATTACCACCGTCAAGTTTATTTTGTTGCTTCAAGTCCAGACGTGTCCGCATAGTAAGTAACTCTTAATAAGACGTATTGAACAGTTTCGGCTTCCAGATTAAATCTTTGAATTACTTAAATGCCTAAGTTTTTAACTGAGTAGTATTTCGGTTTAACACTCGCGTTTAATTGCGCCGATTAAGCCTTAACGGCACGCGTTTCTCAATAAAGTAATCGGTTATCAATATCTACGATCAAAGAGGAGGGTAATTTAGGCCTTTTACGCGATTCCCAGGTCTGGTTATGAACCCAACTACGTCATCAATAAGGCCAGTAAAAATGTCGATCTGTCGATCAGTAGTCGATTTTATCGAGAAAAATACTCGATGAAAACCGAGGGGAATTTTTATTATGATTAAATTGGGAGCGACTTTGTAATTTTGTCAGCGATATAAATGGGAATGCATATGAAGCAGAAGAAATTTTTAATGGGTACAGAGATATTCGGTAAGTGTCTCACCGAACGAGCGAACCTCGTATATTTTGCTGCAGTTTCCGAAGGCAAATTTCATACAGTGTGTCTACTTACCTTGGAGTCATATGGGAAACTGTTCTATTATCAATGTTACGGAGAAGAGCTACTCCTCATGTGAGGTTCCCCGCGGTCTCAAGTCCAAAACGAAACCGTTAGACATCAAATTTTCGGAGTCGCACACCGGTTTTCTCGATAACATAAATTTCCCCCAAGGGCATGTTTCTATCGTTAGTTCCAATATCGCACATTTATCTCTTGTTTGTCCTTCGATATCTTTTTCGATTCGGCTTTTACCTCCTCAATCGAGTCGAAACGGTGTCCCCGGAGCGATATTTCGCGCTCGTTGAACAGCCAGAAGTCCAACGGTGCTAAATCAGGCGAACACGGTGGTTGCGGAACGATATGGGTCGAGTTTTTGGCAAAATGTTCTCGAAGAACCGACGCAGTGTGGGACGGTGCAAAAACCAAGAATTGTCTGCCCATAATTCTCGCCTCTTGAGGCGGATAGCTTCACGCAAACGACGCATAACGTTCAAATAATATTCGCTGTTAAAGGTTTAACCTGACGGAAGAAATTCTTAACGCATAATACCGCGATAATCGAGGAAAACTGTCAAACGTAATTTGGACGTTTGAGCCGTTTCGGCTTTTTTCGGTCTTGGTTCACCGTTTGCACGGTATTCGGTCGAATGGTCGGGTGTTTCCGAGTCGTAAGTATAGATCCAAGTCTTGCCTGACGTCACAATGCGTATCACGACGTTCTGAGAGTCAGAAATCATTTTTTGTCAGATTTCAACGCGACGCTTTGTCCCCAAAAAATTCAGCGTTTTTCTCATTAGTCGAGATTTGACGCCTTTAAGACACAAAACGTCTCTTAAGATGGTTAGAGTTTTTTTTCTTGAGCAAAATCTTCAAAAGACACTAAGCCTGTTGTCCTGTCCTGTCCTGTCCTACCCACTAAAGAACCTCGAGATTCTCCTTTTTTCCTGAACTGTCCCGTGGGATACAACATCGGTGACGACAGAGGTTTCAGTGTGCTCGTTTCATTTTCATGCGACGGGGTGGTTTTTTCAGATTTTCGATCAATGGAGAAACGCGTAACTATTTTCTCCCTGCTCGCATTTCTTGCGGTCACCTTCCAAGGATCAGGGACCCTTTTTTAACATCACAATGGTCCGTTCCGATCCAGCCAAAGATTCCTCAATTTGGGGTATGAACTTGGTGCATCTCCGGGAGCTTCACCGTGGACAGCTGCTGTGATCTGTCCAGCTAGGAATGTCCAAAAACGGAGTAGTTCAGTGTGGACGAGCGCGACTGTGGAAAAACTTAGTAATAAGTACACAAAAAGAATAGAGCGTTCGCGTAGAAATGAAAGGAGGAAGTAAGGCAACCCAGCCGCACGTGTTTCTACTTATTGGCTTCATCAGGCATGCCGTTATTACTATGGCAGTTACAATATTTATGCAATGATTATTGAAAACTTGGTTGCTAGTGTAGAACAAGGGGGTCACTGAAGTTCTCAGAGAGAGAAGGAGAGAAGGAGAGAAGGAGAGAAGGAGAGAGAGAGAGAGAGAGAAAGAGAGAGAAAGAGAGAGAGAGAGTTTTTTTTCATCTGAGAGATTGAATAAAAACGCATCTGTCAATCCTTTTCATTTTCCAATCTTCGATAAATCCAATGAGCATAACTCGGTTCTAGTTATCAACGAAAGAAATAATCTCGTACAACTTAATGCAGGAAGAGACCAGTGTAACACATTCACACGGTAATTATCGGTAAGCTCTTTGATAATGATCCTACAATGTAGTTGACAGTTAGAGCAGACATTAAGAAACCTATGAGCAAATTAGTTTTGAATAATATTATAGGCAGAAAGCCAATTAAATAATTTGTTTTGTTAGTTTTTCCAAGGTTTACAATAATTTGATTTTCACGTAAAACCGTATTTTTGAATGTTCAAGCAAAGGAGTGAATCTGCTATCTGCGCAATTGATGTATTATTATACAATGTGACCAGAAAAAACGCATCGCCCAGTGAAAGTGTAAGTTGTTTAACCGTATTAGCTGCGTGTGTTTATGGTCGTGGGCCGGAATGTGTGAGATAACTGCTCCCTCTAACCGACCCTCATCGTGCCCTTAGATTGGAATGGAGAATGGATTAGTGTCACATCTCCTGCCAAATCCAAATTTTGCCTATGGACCTGTTTAATGGTACATTCTAGAACGGTTTACTGTACCGTACATTTGATTAAACAAAGTCATGTTCCAGCAAGATAACCGTCGCCTTCATGTTGTCGCGTTTACATTACAGTTCCAGCAAGAGGCCCAGATCGACATTCTCCCATGTCCCGCACGTTCGCCCGACATGTCGCCCATTGAACATGTCTGGGACATGATGCGTCGACGGTCGGGGATGCTTCCCAATTCTTCATCGAACTTGCAAACAACTGCGTGATGGACCACAAGTTGCTTGAGATGAAATATTCCAGGACGCACACCATCACAAGAATGCCCAGGCGAACCGGAGAATGTAGTCGTTTAGGTGGAGGGCAACCCCATTACTGAATTTCCATTGTACACGAAAGTGAAGAATATATTATGAATCGTTATTCTTGATACTGTAAATCAACTGCGACACACGTTAGGAATATGGCTAAATTTTCATTTGGGTGGTTCTTCTTACTTTACTCGGTTGTTAAAGGCGTTCGAACATTTTTATAGAGGTTCGGAAAAAGCTAAGTGCATGAGAACAGAACAGGGCTATAGATAAGCTGCAGACTGAATCAAAACAACAGGATGGTACCAGTGGTTCCACGTTTTTCAAAGTATGATATCCAGAATGTTTAACATGGCGCTAAGAAACTGGAAACGTCGCAAAAAGACGGCGCACTGTTCACATGTAGGCATTGGGCTGGTAGTCAAAGTTTCCACTGAAACAATTCGTAAGAGACTTAAAGCAGTAAACATAGTCTCAGGACGCCTTTCAAGAAGAGTTTCCTTTACCCATGAAAAGAAATTTGTGAGACTAGAGTGTGCATGAGAGCACATGAATTGGGGTGAAGAGTGGCGTTATGTCTTGTTCCCGGACGAGTGCAGATTTGGCCGTTATTCTGATTCATGTCTGGACACATCCTGAGATATGCAGGAACTTAAGAACCGTACAAGAAGCACATCCTCTTAACGGGGACACAATAATGGCCCGGAGCGGAATTAGCTATGGTGGGAAAGGTGAGCTTTACCTGTGGGAAAGGAACAGGCATGCACAAATCTATGAAGAGGTCATCATCAACGACCCACTGCCAAATTTTCAAGCTGCTATAGGAGAAAATATCCGATTTTTGGACAATAGCGCCTGATTACATCGTACAGCAATTGTTATAGATGCGATTGAAACTTGTAGGTATCGAACATCTACCGTTTCCGTCAAGATCGCCTGACCTTAACCCCATTGAACATGTGTGGGACATGCTGCGAAGAAGCGTTACAGAACATCGGCCACGCCTCCACATAATGTCACAGCCTCGAGAACTTCTTCCACAGTTATGGCAAAGCTCACCGCAAGACACGATAAACTATCTCATGGAAAGTGTGCCGAAGACCATGTGAAGCAGGTTGCGGACATTAGGGGAGGCCGCACGACCTCCCGAATTTTCGAGGTGTAATCGCTCCGCCATTTTCGATTTTGCAAAAATCTTTTTTTGTTTCTACTGAATAAATTAAAAACTATCGTCGCCGTAATTTTTCACTGATTTTTCGTAAAGATTACGAAAAAGTAACGCCCGTTGCCGGTCCTGCGCAATGTAAAAACTACCCCCGTCTCCCGAGCTTTAGTGGGACGGTTTATGTTCAGAAAATTTGCTTGAAAAATATCCGCCTCTACTGGGTGATCTGTTTTTTCTCGCGCCGCATGTGTTCAGACAATCGAAAAAAGCATTTTTTAGGGAGAATTAAGGGTGCAGCCGCTGGCCCGAATCGGCGGGTTTCGACGAGAGTTTAAACTCGCCAGAACTTAATCGGCCCGGCGCAATCGGCCCTAGGGCACCGCTAGGCCCTGTTGAATGCTAATTTCATGCGATAATAAACCTTAATTAGAGGTGATTTCATTTCAATGGAGAGCTATAATGGTGGTTCAATTAGAGATGTTAGCGCGATTAAGCCTTATGCGAGAGATTGATTTTAATCTGATGACTAATATCGTTTTACCGTTTGTATATGTAATTATCGTATTTAGTAGTTGTGTTTTAACGATCTGCGGCGATAATCCAGGATTAGTACCTCGCGATGGGTTTTATTTAGTGACACTGCAATTACGCCTCTCAAACAACTGAAGAGATGAGTCGTTTTAAATTATGAGTTCTCTCATTTATTTAAATATTCGTTTAAAAGCATAACTTTACATAATTGGAATAGTCTAGACTCAGTACTATGTAGCGGAATAATCAGTTTTGTGCGGCAACCTCCCAAAGAATTTAGATCGGATCGGAAATTTCAGTTCGTTATATTGCCGACTTTATAAAATATGTAAGCAAATAACCCACATGATGCCAAACGAGGGAAATATATTCAAACAATTTTATTTCTGTTAAAATAACTGGAACTATAAATAACAGATATTATTTTTGACGTCTTGATGGGCGCACGTTTGTTCTAATAAAACATACATTATTCAGATTTTTGCCTATTATGGCAGTCCACTAATAAATCGAAATGGTGGACTCGCGTTTACGGACGCGTGGACATTGGGTTTCCTTATTGGGGACCACACACCATAAAACCGAGAATTTATTATAAATTTTTCAATAGTTTATACCATCGTAACCATATTATGGCATTCTAGTTTTTATGTCGTACCCACTTCTTTGACGCTATCGCACCTGCATATTGACTTATTAGGCGCGCCTACAATGGACCTGCAGTTTCGGCCGAAATTGTCGCAAAAAATGACATTCGGCAAACGTCGGTCGATCGAACACGTGGCCACCCTGTATAAACATTCCAGTCGCGCCGACTGTGAAATTTAAATAAACGAAAAAATCTTAAACGTGTATTTTACGTTAAGAAATCATGTCGTCTTCCTGGGCATAAATGTCGCAAAGATGTATTTTGAAACATTTAAATTGTTAACTAACATTCGGCGCAGTATCCGCATGCTTTCATGGCACCTGCCATTCCGCTCGGCACGAAACTTATCACGGGAGTCATAACGGCCGGATCGGTAGCCCCCCGCGCGACCTCTATTTTCCCAACACATTCATCAAATTTTTCCACCTTTTAGGCGACAATTTTGTCATCTAAAATTTCCCAATCGGACCTAGATCAGGACTTCGCGGTGGCCATGTCCCTACACTGACCACATTTGCTTCTATCCACCATTTTTTTTTTATCGAAACTGAATATCGACAATATGACTGCGAAATATCATTTATCAGTGTGTAATGTGCTCAGAAAGTGCTTTTAGATTGACCAAATTTGCCTAAACGCAGAACCCAGCGGAATTTTCACCAATTGAGCGAGTTTGAGAGAGGCCCAACAGTGGGTCTACGAGAGGTTGGTCGGTCATCTAGGGAAATCGCCACACGATCGAACCGTAGTATAAGCACTATAGCGAGACGTTTCCAGCAGGGTTTCAAGAAGAGCAAACA
This sequence comes from Euwallacea fornicatus, assembly GCF_040115645.1. NCBI lineage: Eukaryota > Metazoa > Arthropoda > Insecta > Coleoptera > Curculionidae > Euwallacea > Euwallacea fornicatus. Next base: position 3,545,071 of record NC_089553.1, read on the forward strand.
GGCAGAAGGAGAGGCACTGGACGATCCCGAAGAACTGCCGAATGCTAAGATCGTCGCTTTTGAATTGTGGGCTTAAGAGATTCGTCTCGTCGTGGACGCTGAAGGATGAATGGTTTCCTGAGTATGGAAGGTCCATCCGAACCACTTAATGCTGGATAAGAAATTTTGGCCTGGTTTTCTACCGTCCCCGTCTTGTGCTACCCCTCACCTTAAATTATCGTCAAATCCGACTGCAGTGGTGCAGAGAACGGATACGTTGGAATATGGAATGGAATAATATCGTGTTCAGTGATGAATCCACATTCTGTTTGGGTATATGCATAATGGTCGGGCAAGAATGAGGAGAAGACGGGATGAAAGATGGGGTCCTGAGTTTACTGAGGTATGTCCAACAGACTGTTGGGGTGCTATTGCATGTGGCAGCAAGTCACCTTTACTTTTCATTGGAGGCAGTATAACAGCCCAACGATTTATCGAAGAAGTCCTGGAAACTCTTGTTAATCCAGTTTTTCGACAAGACAACGCGCGACCACGTGAGGCTTGAGCGACTATGGAGTTGTTTCAACAAAATTCAGTCAATTTGCTACCTTGGCCACTTCGAGCTCCAGACCTCTCACCGATTGAACATGCATGGGATATTGCAGGTAGAATTTTGTAGGAGAATTGTAGGACAACTTGCACCATCCCCCACAATGATGGTGGCGCTACGCCATGCTGTCCAGTTAGCCTGGAGCGAGATGCCCAAGAGGACATCAATCACTTTATTAGATCCGTGCCTAAGCGTGTACAGGAATGTGTGACACCTCGGAGGACCGGCAAATTGTCATTTTTTCTTTGGTTTTTAACAATTAAATTTGTTTAATTTTTTAACGAAGTATTTGTTTTAGCGTGAGAAAGGCGCACACCAAAAATTACTTAAATAAAACCATTTTTACGGGGTGTTCTCTTTTCTACGTCACGCAGTGTATTTATCCATCGTTCAATTATCGCTCGTGATTCTTCTCATTTTCGTAATTAGTGATTAAGGTGCGTTGCAATTAGCGGAATGAGTCATTTCTCGAATGTCCTGAGTTTTGCTCGAGTGCGAACGGAATCCACGATATGAAACTGGTGTCCCGCGTGGTTTACATTGCAAGAGAACGCAGATAAACCAAATTTCAAGTAAAGCATGGCGTCTGCCTCGACTGCACCACGGGGCCAAAATCGAGCACGTTCGCTACACCCACAACACGATCTGTATTTAACAATTTTCAAAAAAATATACAGAAAATACGTAATAGAAAAAACTGCCAGTTTAAAAACGCAAACCATTACAGCTCCATAAATATTGATATCGGGGCAAGACCATAACCATCATGCAACAAGAACAGAGAAATTACAGCTCAATATTTCAAAGCCAATCCTTATCGAATTGGATTTCTCTAAACACTTTATCGTGAGTTAGTACCGATATAAACCAGCCCTAATCAAATAAAGAAAACATTAAGCGGTATTTGGCCTTTATTTACTGCACTTTTGCATGAATGACATCATTAATCTGCGGTCACTTGCTGCGAATGACCAATAATAGGCAAAATTTAGACTAACTCTTAAAAGGCAAGACACGTTTGTCTGTTCACGCCAGGGATTATAATATAAATTTCAGTTGATTCATCACGGCAAACGTGGGAGTTATATATGACAGCGCCTGTGTGGGCCCCCGTAAATTATTAATTTTTGTCGTTGAGCAACAATAGATTCAGGTACATGATGATTACCATTTCCGGAAATGATTAAAATCAAGCAAGTCCCCAATCGTTAAACGAGTTTCAAATTTTACCTAGTTTAGAAGGCAAACCTTGCTAGAGGATACCTGAAGGACATCCTTATCCGAAAGCAAAAATCTAGCACGGACCTTTTCGGGACAGATACCTTGCCTTGACGCCCTGCCGTCCGCGAGAAGCTCTAATGTGTCCCCTGCGATGAAAGTGCAGGAGCCCCCATGGCGTTTGACCGATCTCAACTGCTCTCTGAAAAGAATTTTGGGATTCTGCCTCCTGTCAGTACACTGTCCTCTCACCCATCTCTGGGATTCCCCCCTGGGTTCCCTTACTTTCACCCGATTTCCTTCCTTTATTTCTCCAGAAGGAGTTCCATCAAGGCACCTGTCCGTTGTTCCTTGCTGTCTGCAGTGGGCAGGTTCCCTTATAGGCCTGCCGCATGGTTGCGCATACAGGGTGTCCATTTGGAAACTTGCCACCTCAAATACTCTAAAAAACTGAATATATATGAAAGTACTGAGTTGGGTGGTCTTTCTGGTTGCGGGCGGGAACATTTTCGAGATAGTCTGGGTAGACTTAATAGGCCCTACCACCACTTGAAAATTTAAAATGGTACCCCCATCGAGTTGCGCCTCATATTAAGGGCAATTAAAAGTACCAAATGTCGATGTAGCATGAAATTCGATTTGTCAAAGCGTTTTCGAAAAATTAAGGAAAAATTGATATCATGATTTCAGTTATGTACATGAAATAAATATTCGAATTTTGTAGATTTTTTGAGGCTCCTTTTTGTTTAACAAGTAAATAAATAAACGTTTTTCGTCAAATATATGGTGCAATATTAATATCCTGATTAACGTGGTGTATTCTGTAGAAGAAGGGATGGAAATTGTTTTAATGTATGGTGCGCATAAGCAACCCCCTCGGCAGACTGCTGGAGCTTTCAACGAGCACCATCCTCACCAAAAATGTTTCTCATGTCTACCGGAAGCAACTTCTCAAACGATTTACAAAGACAGGGTCCATATGCAATTTAAAACGAAATCATACGAAAACACTGAATGAGGCTGCCACAATTGAAGTGTTGGGGCAATTCGTGAGCAAAGCAACTACGTCAATTAGAAAAGTGTCTGGTCAAACTGGAATTTCAATTAGTTCTATTGCAGAAGTGACGAAAACGCACAAGGTCCACCCGCACAAGATACAAATTCATCAGACACCGGCTGATGATGATCCCGAACGCGCAATTGAGTTTTGTGAAAGCACGACGACACTCATTACCTCAAATCTTGATAAAAATGTTTGTTTTTCAGATGAATACACATTTTGTTCAAATGGTTTTATGAACAAACTGAATTGTTGTTGCTGATGCAACGAAAATACTCATGTCTTTCGGGAAGGCCATACTCAGGGGCCTCAGAAAGTTCAAATATAGGCTGGAATACTGAGATATACTATAATCGAACCATTAGTTACCGATGGTAGCATCGATGGTACCTGAATATGTTCCAAGAGTCAATTAACCGTCTTGTAATAGAGGTCATAACAGATCCCAATGGCGATTATCCACCGAACGAAAATACGTATTTTGCACTTTCAACATGATGGGGCACCGCCAGATTATGTCATGCCTGTACAACACTGGCCTGACGGTCGATTTCCAGGTACGTCGATTGGCAGAAGATGGGCAATCGAATGGCCTCCAAGGTCTCCTGATTTTACGCTTCTTGATTTTTTCCTTTGCGGTCATGTTAAATCAGTTGATTATAAATTAGATCCTGAAGATACTGATGACCTAAAAAGTAACATGACCGCAGAGTGGCGGGCCATTACCAGAGACACTTCTCAAAGAGCCCAACAAGAATGCGAAATAGAATGTATTTGTGTTTAGTACAAAATAGAAATCAACTTTCTAGTGATTTAAATTGCAGGTCTAAAAACATTATTTCTAGATATTTGCTACGGGCAAGTTGATGTTTTTAACGCCATTGATAAGTAAAATTAAGTCGACTTTTCCTTAGTTTTTCCTTGATTTTCCGAAACTACTTTGACAAATCGAGTCTCTTCATGCACCGATGATTTGTACTTTTTATTACCTTTAACATGAGGTACAACTTGAGGGGGGGGCACTTAAAATTTTCAAGCGGGGCAGGCAGGGTGACAGAGGGTGACAATTAGGTTTAAGCAGGTACTGCTAAACGTGTTTTTCCTCGCAACCTGGAAGACCATCTAACTCAGTACTTTCCAATGTATCTCCCTTCTTACGATATTTGCGGCGGTAAGTTTTCAAATGAGCACACCGCATGTTTCGTCAAAGGAGCCAAAGCGGTCAAGGCAGTACGCGGTGGTGAAATAGCGGGGCCCTAAAAATGTTCCAGATTGTTCCAGATTATAGGCTTAAGGTTATTCCTCCATGTGCATTTAAGCCATAATAACTTGTTCCGTCGAATCCTCATTTGTGTTATCAACATCTCTCAATAACGCACCGTATCGGCTCAACGTGGCACGGACGGTCATAAACAAGTCTTCGCCTTAACGCTATCAAGTTGACCGTTTCAATTGTTAAAATCGCCTTTTTGCTATCTGGTACGTCTGGTACGTTTAATTTAAAGGCCCATAACGCTTCGGAGTCAATACAATAAAAGCAGTATGGTATAATGAGAATTAATGTGCCTCCGTTGGGTTTTGTCCAAGGATAATCTCTTGTTTGGAAATGTGGAGTAATTGTTGCGGTTTCGTAACACACGAAAAGGTTATGAATACTCTTATCGCGAGCGTGCGTTAGGTCGCTAGTTTTCAATCGCTAGGCACTAGACACAATTTTTAGATCGACAATTTCGACTAAGTTACATATTCACGCGGACGTCGGCGCGATTCATTGGAGTGTTGTTGAGGGATTCCCCAGAGTGAATACGGTTTGGCTCAACCAAATCCAAGGCGTGTGAAACTTTAACTTTTGTAGTCCTAACGGTCCGAAGTCTTTGTCCGGTCTCAAACTAATTTCCGAAGCTCGATGGACGGACGCGATGACGTAAATCAAAAGGGAAGATATTATTTATATTGGGTGTTCAGCACAGAGTTGTTTCAGTTAAAAAAATTATCTACATTTCGGTACGTACGTCCCCCTTATAATTTTCTCGGTCGGTAATATACCGTTCTGGAATACCGTTCCACACAAAATTTCTTAATATATCATTTAAAAATGTCGGCAGATGAAGATATTCCCGAGGATAAAACGTAAATTTATGCACAAATAAATAAAACAATTTGCGGAATTTTCGGATAATTTAGTGTGTTCTTTCCGATGGCCAGGCATGCGTGTATATTATCCTAAATTTAATTTATTGGCCGTGCACGCCGTTTTATGTAATAAATTTATTTTTCCTAAGATAAAACGAATACAGGTACCGAAGTACCGGCCTGAAAAATCTACGAATCTTCGAGGCATTTGCATAAAAAGTATTCTTCTTTCTCAGCTGGGCATGCTTTATTTTCCATCTCGTGGTTCCTAATAGCTGTTCCTAGGGCGTTATCTTTTCTTAAATATGTGACGCAGTCTTTAAGTTTGTTCTTTATTAAGCTTCCGTACGAGGGAAATGTTTTTAGTTTAATGTACATGTAGGTAGATATAACTTTTAGCTTTTTAACATAATAAGCGTATAAAAGTTGTAAATAAAAGTGGCCGTTGCTGCACGATAACAATACGTTAAATCAGCTTACTTAAATTAGCATACGAGGACGGTCCCAAAAGTGCCCGACATGTTAAAAATTTTCCTACTCGACAAGGAGCTAACGGCAGAAAGCTTACGCCTAAAGCTGCTTTGCGTTTGTTTTTCGGTCCTTTTCGCCGAACGCTTTTAGAGATTCTGCGAACGCGGAAAGAATTAGTAATCGATACGTGACTCAGTACTTTCATCGGAAAGGTCTTGGTCCATCCGACATCAAAGCGCAGAGCTCAAACGCGATCGTGCGAGCTGCCAAGGCGAACTCCGCAACGCTCGGCCCGATGACACTCCAGATCTGACCACTCCAGATTTTGTGGCGAAGACCTACAAAACTGTACTGGAAGATGGGAATTTCGGAAAGTGCTGCACATCGCATTTTGGACATGAGAGAATCGCGCGCAAGATGGCTGCCGCGATCACTCACACACTTGAAGAGAAACAGCGTCGCGAGGATGTTTCAAGGGAGTGTTTGGTAAAGTTTCCCGGCAGTAAAGTCGAGTTTTTGTGTCGATTCGTGCCCATGGACGAAACGTGGGTCGCCCCTTTCACGTCTGAGCGGAGAGAGCAGTCGAAACAATGGTCTCAAAGGGGAGAATCGGCTCCGAACGAGGCGAATACCGTTCCATCTGCGGCTAAGTTGATGACGTCAGTTTTTTTGGGATGCACATTAGATCATTTTCATTCGGCTATTTCCCTAGAAAAACAACAATAAAGGAGGCATATCGCACAAATTTATTGCACCGCCTGAGCGAAGAAATCGAAAAAAAGCGACCGCTTTTAGCGAAAAAGAAATTCTTGTTTAATCTAGATAGAGCACCACTCCCCACTTCCGTGATCGCGATGACCAAAATCAATCAACTTGGTTTCGAACTTTTTGCTCGCCCTCCCCGTTCGCCAGATTTAGCCCCACCAGATTATTTTCTACATCCAAACCTGAAAAAACTACTCGGCGGAAAGTAATTTGCCAACAACGAAGGGGTAGAGCCTAAGCTTGGTGTCTATTTTGAAATCTTCGAAGCTTCTTACCACAAACAGGGCAAGTTTCTCAATCTTAAAGGAGACTCTGTTGAAGAATAATACCAGATTTTCTAGTCTCCAAGTGTCACATCGGGTACGTCTGGGACTGTCCTCCTAAAACTTATGATTGTAGCGGCCAACTTTTCATACAGAAGACTAAGGAGAAACATTAACGAGTCAGTTGCTTACATTATTTACATTTCTTTTCAATTTTCATACACATGTTGGAACACGTTAAAGAATGAAATGACTCGTGTGAGAGGTTGAGCGAAAGCGTCAGCAGATATCACGCTTTACATTAGCTACAAAGCTGCCCACTGCTGAATGCGAGCTGATGCAAAATTATTGCAAAGTTTCATCAATAGTCAAATGATACTTCTATTTTTGCTCTCTCTGTTTCTGGTGGCGTTTTCGTGTTCTTCGGACCTGTCCTGTTCGTCATGAGCAGCTTTCGCTCTTCTTGCATGAAAGAAATAAACGCGGCATTGCCGCTTTATGCTGGCTTCTCGTCACTGGGACAATCATGGAATATTCGGTAAACAAGCACTTAGAGAGTTCACCATTGGAATCGCACTTCGGACAATAATTGTTACGATCTCGATGTTCGAATGGCTTAAATGTACCGGCTTTCAACGGAACACTATTTGTTAATTCGATAAGCAAACAACAAACTTGTCAACTAAGAGTTCACTAATAAGTACCTATTTCGTTTCTAAACAGTTTAATATCGCTTAGTACAATTGCTCCGTTCTTCTAACTCTACTGGACGTGGAGTGGCACCCTACTTAACAACAGTTCCTTTATATACTTCGAATTCCATGATTAGAAGACAATTTTGTTAGAAACGTGCAAATATTAACATAAGAAAATGTACGTCGAGGCATTGCTGCGACAGACCCTCCGTTGTTCTCTCTGCTTTATCTGCCGCCCACCGTAACAATATTATCTTTCGTAATATCGTACTAATCACTAAAATTTTTCCAGCGCCAATTTAGGAGGACTTTAAAAACGGTCATAATAGCGAAGGAGATTTAGGTTAATTGGCAGATTTTCGTAATAGTTATAATAATTATAATTAATCCAAGAGCGAAATAATGGCGGCGGATTAAAAAGGGAAAACGATTTGCCAAATACGGCGCCTGCAGTTCCTGCGCCAAATCAATTAGAACGTTTAGTAATTACGACCTAAAATGGCTTTATTTGATTAAGTTCAATTCGTGGGTTCGGTCGTGACTTATACGCGTCAAAGAGATGATCTCTTCATGGGCCGAAACGCGGTCGTAGACCAAATAAAGAGACAAAAATCGGAGAAATTACAGGCCTAGACGACGATAAAATGCCCGATTTAATATTCCGACGAGGTATTTAAAAAACCTTTAAGAGAGATTTTGAGTTTACTACTTAAGAATATAAAAAATCACCCATTGTTTGAGGGAACAGTGAATAGGATCCGTTTTATTGCTCGAGCATTGTTTAAGGCCTTGTAAATGATCTTACGAAATAGCGCTCCTTTTTACATATCACCGTTCATTATTACAATGTCTTCAGAAGCTCATAAAATAAATTATTCCATAACATGCCTCCGACTGCCTTTTTTTCCTCGGCAGCGTCTTTCGTGAGTTTCGTAGTTGACTTGCGTCAATTAATTTATTTGAAAATAATTTAAAACTAGTTTATCTGGCTTAGCTAAGCGACCTAGCAAGGAAAACACTGAAAGCTAACTAATTGGGCTTATAAAGATTCCTACTTAAAATAGTTGACGCTTCTTGAAAAGGTTAATAATTTATTGAACGTAACACGGTAAAGCCGTCCAATAATCTTATAATTCCTGGTAATTAATTAAATTCGAAATCGCTTTAAGAATGCTTCTGAAGATCCGAAAAGGAGAACTAATGCGGTATTTTTCGGTAGCACTTACTTACCGTGCCGCCAAAGTACTTAAGTGCTATGCCGTATAGTACAAGATCTACATACGCTCAATATTTCTTTTTTCACCTTTATTAATTTTTTCAATTAATTAATGATCGAGCGAGGGAATTTGGGATGCTTCCGGCTCTATAATTCCATTAGCAGTTATAGATTTGTTCCGACCGATAATTAGCCCAATTTCGTATCGGGTTACGTTCACACTTCGTCAAGCCGGTGTGATATTTCACACTGATACATAGAGCGAGGTCGCTGAAGAGACCGAACCGCTCTTCCTCTTGCCCCCTCACGCTTCACCACCATGTGCCCGATTTCGCAGTTTAGATCGATTGACGTCTCCGTCCGAACTCCATCCATATCGCCTCAAAACTTCATATCTCATCGAGGTAACTCCTTGCCAACATGGTAGCGGCAGTGCCCGACCAGATATGCTGGATGGTGACTTTTTGGTTAAAAATTTGTCTATATTACAAAGACTTAACCTCAAGGAGCTTATAGCTGAAGTTTCAGGGTGCTGCGTTGACTTCTGCTTGCCTCAGAGTCGTTTTCGTCGAACGCTTTTAGAGATTTGTGAACATGGAAAATATCGGTCGTCGATACGTGATTCGATACCTTCATATGAAAGGTTTGTCCAACATTAAAGCAATGTCAGATTCTGCTCTGGGAGAATATGGTCCTTCATTATCGACTCTAAAATATAGAGTGGGAGATTTTAACGCAGCTGCCAAGACGGACCCCGCAATGGCCGGCCCGATGACGCTCCATATCTGACCACTCCAGATTTTTGTAGTGAAAATCTACAAAACTGTACTGAAAGATGGGTATTTCAGAAAGTATTATACTTTTGATCTAACAGTAGGATACGAGAAAGCTGTAGGCAAGGTAGGTGATGCGATTATTTAGAACTGAACGGAAACAGCGTCGCGAGGATGTTTCAGGGGAGTGTTTGGTAAAGTTTCCCGGCAGTAAAGTCGAGTTTTTGTGTCGATTCGTGCCCATGGATGAAACGTGGGTCGCTCCTTTCACATTTGAGAGGAAAGAGCGCTCAAAACAGTGAACTCAAAGGGGAGAAGCGGATCCGAAGACGGCGAACACCGTTTCATCTGCAAGAAAGTTGATGACGTCAGTTATTTGGGATGCACATTAGATCATTTTTATCGGCTATTTCCATGAGGGAAAAACAAGGAACGGAGCATGTTATATAAATTTATTGCACCGTTTGAGGGGAAAAAAATGACGAAGGAGCGACTGTGTTTGGTGAAAAATAGAGTCCGGTCTCATCAAGACAATGCACCCGACCACGCTTCTATCATCACAATGGTCAAAATCAATCAATTTGGTTTCGAATTGCGTCCTCGTCCGCCCTATTCGCCAGATTCAGCCTCTTCAGATTTATCCATTTCCAAACTGGAAAAAATAGCTCGGTGGAAAGAGACTTGCCAACGACGAAGGGGTAGGGCCCGAGCTTGATGCCTATTTCGAAACCTTCGGAGCTTCTTACTCTAGCCCGAGAACGAAAACCATAGAAAATCGCTAGGACAGGTATGTCAATCTGAACGGTAACAACGTTGAGAAATCGTTCTTTAGGTCTTCTTGGATACTTCTGGGACTATCCTCGTATATGGCAAGAGAAATACAAGTTTTAAACCTGTTCAATAGGCTACAGTTAACCTGAATTCTATTGTTTGCGAGTTATCGTGGAAAGTGCACCCAAAGATTCCACGCGAACCGGTTTTTTTAAATCGGAATTCGGACAGGAATTTGTGAGTAGATGGATTGAATACCTCCTTATACCCACAGATTGTATTAAGGCGGTGCTGAAGGTTGCTACCACACAGACCTTCAAATAATTAGCATCGAAGACGTTAAGACATCATGGAATTCTCTTATTGGAATCTGGGCAATTGCTGAACCGTCTGGAAGTAGCCAGAAAGTCCACTATGAATAAAAACCCTCTGCAAGCAAGCTTTTGCTGCGACTTTACGTTTAATACTCTATTAAGATTAATGATATGGCGAAACATTTTTTTTTTTTAATTTAAATATTTACTTATCTAATCCTTTGAGAGATTTGGTAAATGAATTTCGGACATTCCTTTTGTACTTTGGTTTTAATTAACAGCGATTTAAAGTTCTGTTTCAAGCTGCTTTTTGGTTTCTCCTTTCGAATCAGGACAGGAGACGCTTGCTCCTTTAGTTTCGCACATTCTTCATTTAAAGAATTAATGATCCCTTCGTTCTCCAAAGCTTGGACCATCAGAGCTTCATACATTCGGTCGTAGTGCTCGATTACTTCTTGCGCCTTCTCATACCTTTTCATCAAATCCTTGTAAAACATCTGAATTTCCTGTTTTTTTCGCAGAAATTGCAGACTCTCCAGCTCATGTTCATTCGCTATGTTCATACTCGTCCGAGGACCTAACCGAATCGCTAAGTCCCGATTTCTGGTCTCAAGTTCAGTGATTTGCTGGTCTAAATCGTTAATTTCCTCCTTGATGTTCTTCAGAAGGACGTGGATTTCCTGCACCCACTTGCGATATTTGTTGATTTCGAGATGTTTGGACAAGAGGTTTTTCGGTTCCGGTTTCTGCAATTTGTTTTGGGAATTGAGTGCCATTAACGGTAACAAATATTTAGTTACCTTAAGGAGAATTATAAGATAAAATAGTTTCATAATCAAATAAACATAAAATGCAATTTTGAAATTTTTCTCAAAAGTGCTGACAGGAAACTTCGATTAAATGTGACGCTTGACAGTTTTTAGGTTTACAAACGGCCTATTTAGGTACCTGTTCATGGAGATTTTACCTTATTTCGGGGCTTTTTGGATAAGCAGAGTCAGCAGGAAATGACCACATTCAGTTAACGAACTTGCTCTGCATGTAACTGGCCACGTTGCGGTGAAATGGCCAGTTTTGAAAAACTATCCGACAATGTTGGATTATCACTAGTACCTCCGTGGTAAAAATGAAATGAGGTTAATATAATAATAATTTCAATTTAGCCACCGGTAATCATGTCCAAGCATGCTTCAAAAGAAAGAATTAACACATCACCCAACAAGTCTCGGTCTGACACAGTGATGACAACGCCGCCGACATGTCCATATGATTTCTGGATTGGACCGACCTTCAAGCGATACCTATCAAAGTTTCATGACATTGTGCCAGTTAGTTTACAGGTTGCAGTGGTTGAAGGGACCCCAGATTCGAAGTTAGGTGCGTTTACTCATACCAGACCGAAAGTAATAAGGCGTATTCATAGATCCGTTTGGGATTGCCCAAACGAGTTAAAAATTTCTACAAGTCGACCCAGATTTCCAAAAAAAAGCTTCAACAGGGCCCAAAGGGCTTTTAATTCGTCAGATTTCGGAGATTTGCAACGAATCGTAAATATAGTGCGGAATTATGCTAAATTGGCCAATTCCATAACTCTAAGTTTCTAATCACTTCAACTCTGGGACAATGTAGTAACAAGACCTAGATGGACAGAAAATGACGATTTGGGTCCGTGCCAGTGACATCACCGGCGAATTTACACAAATCAACTCTGATTCGCAAACTGACCGCTTCAAATGGGCCAAAACGACAAATTTGCTCCTCAGGTGCTATTTAGCAATCAGACGACCAAACTGGCATCAGCATCTTGGGACACGAACGGTATTTTGTTCATTGATTATCTTGAGAAAGGTAAAACTATCAATAGGTAATATTAGATATCCTCATTGGATCGATTGAGTGTGGGTATCAAGGAAAAGGGCTTCACGTGGAAATGAAAAAAAATTGTTTCACCAGGACGATGCTTCACATCACAGCTCGTGGAAAATTGTGGTTAAATCGAATGAATGACGCTTCCGATTACTGCCTAATCCACCGCACTCTCCTAGTCTGGCTCCTAGCGACTACTGGGTTTTTTGCGGACATCGAAAAGTTGCTCTAGGGAAGAAAGTTTGGCCGAAACGAAGAAATCGTTGCCGAAACTGGGACCAATTTTAAAAATAAAGAACATTTTTATGCAAAAAAGGCATTAAAGAGTTAGATCAGGGTCGGAATTAATGTGTCCCTCTTCAAGGAGACTGTGTTGATGAACAAACTCGAACAATAAAAAAAAAATGGTTTTCCCTGGTTCAACAGGAGATTTATTGAGTGACATGTTATACCTAATTGCAATGCCATTTATAACTACCAGATTATTTCCAGACTAGTGAAACATGAAGAATTATGTAGACAACTCAGCGAGTCTTGTGGATATTCCATTTAACAGTCTAGATTGAAAATTGATCGTCTAATCTAATACATCAATGGGTGCGTCGCGACCGTACCATTTAAAGGTAATGACCGCCGCGTCAGATAGAGATGATACTGTCCGACCTCGATATGCAAAAATGAGATAGGTGTGCGATTTGTTATCGTTAACATTATATGCGTGTGTAATGATGAGCGTCCTCGACGATTTCCGTGAGATTATCAGACCATCTACATAGAAGTTAAAAGTTAGAAGTTTTAATGATTTTAGCAGGGGTTGGGATCAATGGAGTTATAACTACGTGCTGGATCGACGTACCTCCTACGAAAAAAAAAAATGTTTTTGCTGCTTGTGAATGCATTGAGCAAGTATGCAGTGTGTCAATTTGAACTTCGATTGCTCATAACTCTGAATATCGAATTTTTTTTAAACATAAAAAAAAACGTTAAAAAAACAGGTAACTGCTGGCTGCAAGTTTCTATGTGCACTCTTAAGGGGATTCCCCAACTTTAAAATTTTTACTTACAACACCTGTCACGTGATACCTCATTTTAAAGGTCTTCATCAACTGCGCATAAATAAATAGTTTCAATAAAAAAATTTAATCTTTCCCAAGATAAAAAATTAAATTAAATTAAAAAAATGTCGACAAAAATTGTTCAAATGGTCCGCCGTTTTTTCTCAACTAAAGAATAGTCGGAACTTAACTTCTCTCACTTTTTCAAATGTGCCAGGGGTGATGGATGGACACACTTTGGTAATCCGATACTGTAAATGTGCTGCAAATTGGTTGGCTTGATTTTACAAACGATTGACTTAATGCGGCTTCAAAAAAAAAATCGAGCGATGTTAAGTCCGGTGGTCGCGGTGGCCGGCCTATTGCTCCTCTGCTACCAATCCATCTTCCAGGATCATGTTCATCTAGCCGCTGTCTTGTTTGTGGGGCATAATGCGGTGGAGCACTATCCGATTGGAGATGTAAAAGATTTTCGTCTAATCGCAGGTCATTATCGACTTACCTTTCGATCGACACACCGCTTTTGCAAATCGTTTTCAACGCAGCACTTATATTAGAATAATTTTCGTCAATGCCGTTATTCATACTGGCAACAAGGAAGTTGAGATATAGTAAAGAAGCACGTGATTCTAGAAGATAAGAGAAAAAACACAAAAGACTTACTTTGATCAAATATTTTCAAGAGACTTTGCGAATATTTTTTAAATGTGATACTTTTGCATGAAAAATGCTGTTACTCCTCAAAAATTGAATTTTCAAATTTCAATTAGTTTTTTATACGCCCTTTACAAAGACCTTTAAAATGAGGTATCGCACTATTGGTGTTGGAACTTAACACTTTAAGGTTGGGATGCGTACGCACCTTGGGGGAGCACGTAGAAGCTCGCAGCGCACGTTAAATTGACTCCCCCTCCGTTCTGCCAAACTGATTTTTGAATGTTCCATAAAAAATTTCAATCTTTGGAGTTACAAGCGGTCCGAAGCTTCGAAATTGACGTACCGCGTGTTGCACTTCGGCTCGGCATTTCGATTTTCGGAAATTGACAACGATTCAGAGAATTTGGCGACTCCTCCAAATTGTCGGGGGTGAAGGAAACGTCATATGAAACGTGCAAATTACTAGGGCGACAGAGGGGAAAAATATTATTCTTTCTCAAAGCTCTTTGCCGTTCCGTCGTGGCATCATTAAAGCAAATTAAAAAACTCCTGGAGCTCGTAAATCGACTTCATCGACATTTGAAATACGGTGCGTCTCGACGATTCAGGCAGAAGGCAGAAGACCCGACTTAATTACGCTAATTGAAAATCATACACCGAAAGGACGGTCTCAGTTTCAGATACTCCAAATTCCTCATCAATATTCTCGATTTGCTGCGGGTACCCGAGTATCTGACAAGAGTAAGCAGTGGCAATTAAGCACCTTGAGACAACTAACCGCATAATGAGACCTCACAAGATGGCTGCGATTAATATAAAATGAAATTGGAGAAGTTACGCAATTAAAACGACATGTCCCACTTATTAGCTTAGAGCGCCGCGGAATGAATCCTCCTGTGTGTCGTCGCTTCATTCGTCCTATAAATCCCATAAGCGGGTCTGCAAAATTCTTTCCTTAAAAGTGCGTAATGGTCATTTACGGGCCTTGCAAGAACGAGGAATTATTCTATTCCGTTACACCTCGGGTACATCAGAGGCGTCGGGCATGTAAGATTAAATTCTTTTCATGGAATGAAGCTGTTGACTACAGTCCCTAAGCATACTTTACGATTTTCCTCCAAAAACTACAAGCTTCAATATCCTAATAATAAAGTCATTGAGAACCCCCAGTGGTGAAATTTATAGCCGCCTAAATGGTAAATTCGTGTCTTTGTATCACACCCGGTACATGGCAACAGCCCGAGGATTCCTCTTTATACGCGGCACTCCCACATTTTAGTACAATTCTATCAATAAAAACCTTCGAGTCGGGCTTAAACCGTATTTTATTAGATTTTCAGGCGAATAAAATTAGTTTTAATGTTATTTATCTTATGAGTTGTAAACCATATATCCTCGAAGCGTGGTGGTCCTCAAGCGGGAGACCCACCAAGAGTGTGAGCGCATCACTTAAAATTTACGTTACGGTTTTGGTGACGCACATTCTTATCACGAGACTTTGACTTAATGAAGATATATTCGATACTTTTAAGGAGAAACTTGAATTTTTCCAAGCACGGCGATCGCTGAGCGACTTCGAATAAGAATTCTATCACGCCACAAGAGAATCGCTTCAACAAAAGCTTTGCTACGTTTTAACGAGAGAAAAACAGCATAGTTAGGCTTCTTATTTCATTCCAAGTAGGCCTAACGAAATAACGAACGCGTATCGCACGGTACACGTTAAACCACTTACACCACCTCCTTTGGAGGTACCGATTTGTTACAAAAAATTGTCTACGTGCCCGCCATATCTCCTCTTTGGCGGATACCGGCACCACAAATTAGAAACCGCTTGTTTGTAAGTTTGGTACAACCATTTAAGCTTCCAGTTTATGTCGACGATCAGTCATCTGTTTTGTTTTTGCTACGTTAACATGGTACTTCGAGTCGAATATTAATCACAATTTAAGTTATTTGATGCATACAGGGCGATCCATTAACAATGGGACAACCGAAAGCTGGCGATGCTGCGCGTCAAACGGTGACCACTGGAGGAAACGTGCCTCGGCGGAAACTCGATGGTTTCGGATGTACACCCCTGGCCAAAAGTTCGGATGAACTTGGGTCAGGTGTGTTTAGCAGTTGCCAAATATGGCTATTTATGCAGTTCATGTTAATATTTAACGTTTAAAGTGAAAAACATACAAAAAATCCCCTCAATACTTCGTGACTACTGGAGTCGGTATGTCAAGCGTAAAAAAGGTCTTCCTCCGCTTATCGAAAATAGGGGATTCACCGCTCACCTGTTATCTCCGTAATCCACGTTCAAGTTGATTGTGGTTGTTTACGTCTAAAATAGATCTGAAAGGACATTTGAAGTTACTGCCACGAGTGCTCAAGTGCGGGACACGTCGAAACCTGTCTAGAAAATGCGTGGACGAATTCTTCAACAATCCATCTGTTTAAACAAGTTTCAGTGCCAAAAGAGGGTTGAAATTACTATTGAAAAACAAAGTGCGATAATCCACTCACGCGGCGAAGGATTTTCATATCGCCAAATTGCTGAAAAATCTGAAAGTTTCCTCAGAGGTATACAATCAGCCATTCACCGATTCAATCACGCGGGCAGTTTTCGCGGTCGCCCTCGTAGTGGGCGGCCTAAAGTGACCACCCCTCAAGAAGATACTCACATTGTCGTCGCCAGCAAAAGAAATGAACAGTTGACAGCACCAGAAATCCGAGCAACTTTGAACAGTACCCGGCTGAACCCCGTATCGTTAACGACAGTGACAAGGGGGATTAAAGGGGTGCATTGCTGCGAAGACACTGTTGTTGAGATTGGCAAACAATCAAAAACGTCTTCAATGGGGCCGCGAGCATCGAAGTCGGACTATTGAACGGTAGAAAAAGGTGCCGTGGATGGACAAATTAAAATCCGAAATCTTTGGCGAGTTTCCGTCAGAAGAAGTCCTTCGGAGAAAATGGCTCGGCGGCGTTTGGTGCCAACCAAAGCATGGGGGTGTTTCCATCACGGTTTGGGGATGATTCTTCGGCCACGGTATCGACGATTGCGTCGAAATTGGTGGAATCATGAAGACGGGGGGAATGTAAGAAAATCTTTCTCGAAAATGCCTTCCAATCGGGGTGCCGACTTATTAGGCGTGGGTTCGTCTTTCAGCACGACAAAGATCCCAAACGCACTTATCGCCTCTGTCGAAACTATTTGGAAGAGGAGGAGAATGCTGGAACGTTGGAGAAGATGATTTGGCCTCCACGCTCGCCTGATCTCAACCCAATCGAGTTATTATGGGAAGAATTACCTCCTGTATGTTACTCCACAATTCGTCTAAATTTGTGGGATTTTTATTTTGAAAATTTCCTTTCATATGACTCCACAAATTTCCTGTTGGGTCGAATCTGGACTGCGTGGTGGCCAATTTAAAACATTTACCATATTATTCCTAATCCAGCTTTTGACAAGTCCTGACAAATGTTTCGGATTATTGTCGTGCATAAATTTGTATCTCATTGGCATACGTTCATCTGCATAAAACTCCATGATAATGGAGGAGATGTCTCTGTACACAAATCGGTCCATAATAACTGCGATTTTATACAATGGACCAACACCATATCATGAAAAAACTCCCCAAACCATTGTGTTTCCTTCGCCACGTTTTACCCTTTTAATAGTGTATCGAGGATTTAGGCTTTGACCTGGAGGGCTTCATACGAAGCGCTTTCTTTCATTACCAAAGAGATTAAACTTTGATTCTTCCCTCTAGAGAATATTTCTTTAAAATTTAATGTCTTTATTCACGTGATCGTGTACAAATTCTAATCTATTCTTTAGATTTCGTTTGGATAGAAGTGGCTTTTTTCTAGCTAGGCATCTTCGTAGACTTACTTGGTTTAGTCTTCTTCTGATAATTTTAATCAAAAAATGTACACGGCGTTCACATTAAAAGTATATATATTTAATTTACCCAGCTGTATTAAAAGGATCAGATTTGCTTTTTCTGGTAATCAATCTATCTAATGCTGCTGAGGTTTTGCGACTTCTAGGTACTCTTTTTTTTAGTAGTTTTGTTACCCTCCTATAGCTACAGGGCGTTATGTACGAGTTTTCGGGAACATTTTAAATTATCAGTAATTTTTCAAATACTGAAACCTTCATTTTTCTAACGAACGATTTGAGATCTTCTTTCTACGTCACAATGCTTGTTCCTACCTGCTAAAAAAATTGTAATAAGTAATTGATATAAGGAAACGCTTAAAAATCAAAATTCCAGAAAAAAATTGTTAATTTGTGTAATATTTTTCACAGATTATAGAAAACGTGCTATTTATTTGACCACACCAAACACCTCAAGTGAAAGATAATCGAATACGCGAAGGGAAAAATTGAGACCTTTTTTAGAAATTTTATCTTTCAGCCACAAAAATCAAAACTTGACATTTTTTGGAAAAATTTCGAAAGTTTCAACGTGCCGTTTATCGGTCCAAAAGACTCATATGGGCCCTATATGGGTGAAAGAGCCAATGGATCAAGCCCCCGTTAACTTTATTTTGGAGATTTCCGTAGACATACGGAAAATCAAAAAATATTCCGACATGACTTTTTCGTGGTAAATGAGCCTTTAGGCCCAGGATCAGGGGATGGTGTGGAATTGCCTCCAATGAAAAGGCCCTTCGGCATTAGTTTCTAATACAAGGAAACTACTTTCGACAAAGTATGCATTAGGAGGGTGTTTCTACTCTAAACTTCTTGGGGCCTCGGCAGTCACGAGGTCAGATTTGCCATAAGAAAAGCAGGTCTGGTGCTAGACATTTTTTAATGGATTTCTTTGACTGCATTGAATTTGGATATGTACATTGAACAATAATTGTAATGAAAATGGCGACGTGCTGACAAGTGACGAATGTTTTAAACGAAATCTTTTGTAAAAGCATCATTTTTAAATCTCGCAATCGTTTTCGATCCGTCTGGCGTATTACGTGATCGCTAAGTCCTTTTAGGGAAAGAGGTTTACCTACTGCCCAGGGCGCTTCCTTTTTCACCCATCGTGGCTCAATACCCGAAACCATAACCGCAAAGGCGCGAATTTAATTTATGCCCGGTAGAAAGTTATTGAGTCTCACTTTTTCTTTCATAAATTACCCTTAATTAATCTATTATTTAGTCATTAACACGTCGATATAATTATGGCGACGAATTTGGTGGCCGTTAATTAGACATGGTGCTGACAGGGGACGGTGCCTCCGAGGAGACGTTTCGTCTCCAAATTTGGGGCTTTCGCCTTTTCGGGCTGATTTCGAATCAATTGTTGCATGCTCCGCTTTGAGGATTTAATCGGTAGTGACGAGTTAAAATCTGTAGAGCATTTGAAATGGGATACGAAAACAAGTTATTAAACCGTGCTAATATAGCTTTATAAATAGAAAGCTTAAGAGTAATTGTTGTATACAGTCCTCTTAATGGCATTTAATCTGTCCATTAAGCTGCAGTGTAAATGCGCCATCTTAATACCTCTTATCTGGAATACAACGTAATGGGTTAATAAACCACCCATTTCTAATTTTATCTCCGCTAATTTACCTCTCAAAGAACATTGGATTTTGTTATAAAATGTTATAATCTTGATGTCTAGGAAAAATCCACGTGTGGTCCGATTTACAGCGAGATTAATCACTACAGCGCCATATTTTCGGAAGGTACGTGTTCAATTCTCCATTTAAAATACGAATTCAATAAATAATAGACGTTAAATTTATGCTGACCTATAGTGCGTCTGAAGTAGGTCGCGCCGTTTGGATAGAAGAAAGAAAACGTCTTGAAGGCGCCAAGGAAGAATCCGAGGGAGCCTCTTATGATGAAGGAGATTTTTTCAAAATTAGAATTATTATGATGTGTTTATTATAAGAGCATACACGTCATCACACGAAAAACACGCAGTGTTGCCAGACTTTGCGTGGTTTTGGAGCATCTCGGATAACAGTGAATCTTAGCAGGAACAGATGTACGTGCGACTTTGACGAAAACAAGAATGCAGACGACGCAAAGCAAAAAAAAGTTACAAAGGCAGTAAAAATTGTTTTCTGACTTACCCTACCCCGGGGCTATAATGCATTTTTGAATCATAAACATGAAAAATCTTTCTTTTTTTTTTTAAATGAGCACGCTACTGAACTCAGCCTATTGTGCAACAGATACGTACTAGCTTTGATAAAAAACAACAATTATTAATCATATCAGAGAACTCTATTTTATAGTTGCAAACACTATTATAAGCAAATTCAAAGCAATTAAATTGAATGATAAACATCAAATTCATTTCGTTTTGGTTGGAAATCTAGACGGTCAAAAATTTTCCGGACTTCCTTGGTGAACGCTTCGGACCATATTTGAGAAACCTCTATTTTCAATTCAAGCGGTCCTATTCAGAATTTCGCCTGTGCGAAGTAATGTTCAAATTTGCATTTCGAAAGTAAATGGATGGACCGCAATAGTCCACCAATTGAACGGCCTCCCAAATCTCCGGATCTTGCGCCCTTAGATTGTCCTCGTGGGGCACAATGAAAAATAACCTTCGTGAATCGCCTCCTCACGACCTTGAAGATCTTCGGGCCCGCATACGCGAAGCTTGTGAGGAAATAATTCCACAACAATCGAAAAATGTCCTAAGGAATGTTTTAAACAGATGCAATAAATGTAATGAATTAAAGCGTGGGCTAGTGGAAGCTTCGGAGATGTAGGTTATTAGTTTATTTATTTTATCTTTTATTCCTTTTTATGGCTATCGTGATAAAATAATAGCGTTTGCATCTGTAAATTTAGCCCCTCTGAAATAGTTAACACTTGCTGTCGTTTCATGAAATCTGACACGTGCCCATTTTAAGGATGCCGAATTTAGCTGCGTGTTCATTTTTTCCAAAAAAAAAATCACCCTAAATCCTTTTTAACGATTTTTGACTTAGAAAACGATTTTTGCGGCATAAATAGAGCTCTTCGCGCGCTATCTTTTGAGCCCCGCCCCTTTGAAATCGAATCATGAATGCACAAGAGACAGCGGCGTTTCCATCTCAAACGGACCGCACTGTATATACAAATGAAACTCGGAAAGAACCGGAAAACAAGAAAGGCGCGAAAATCAAGGTGTGCGTTGGAAATTTTGACAATTCAATCAAAATTCCCGAAAACGTGTGTCAACGCCGCACCAGGTTGGCCCGAAAACGGAGCAACTAAGCGCGAAGCTCGCGTTGCAACAAACAAAGACAGAGCTATATTGGTTGGTTGGCAACAGTTCATTCTCATTTGTGACGTGAGTTTGCTCTTTATTCCAAACGGACTTATGGTCAATTATTATTGTACGAGGGAAACTGCAATGTTCCAGCACGACGTAATTTAGTGGTTAATTACTGCACCAATTGATTTGCATGAAATTAATGCCCAAAATTAAATATTATCCAGCCGAGAAAAGAGAACTAATATCTTATGTGACCAGAAAAAACGCATCACCCAGTGAAAGTGTAAGTTGTTTAACCGAATTAGCTGCGTGTGTTTACGGTCGTGGACCGGAATGTGTGATAAAAAACCACAAGAACGCGAATTAATTTTATTATCGGAATTTTTTCTAGTTCAAACTGTTGTAAACAAAGATGGCTGAAGTGGCCAAAGTGCGAAGACGACCGAATTACCATCAACTGTGTGGTTTTGAAAGGGGTCGCATAATTGGGCTACCTGAGACCGAAATCGGTGGACGAATGCAAGGAAATGTTGCAAAAATAGTTCGTTGGTAGGGAAGGTGGTCCGAGAATGGTAGACGACATTGCAGAAGAGGCTCTGGATGACCTAGACAGAGCGAGAAGGAAGGGGACTGCGGCAGCTCGCTCTTAGAGATCGACACAGTGCATCCAGATCGATAAGAAATATTTTTTTGGGAGAGATGGGCTATAGAGTCTCAATGCCCTCCACATATCTCTGCATTCCTTACTGTGAGCTAATGTCACATCGCCCGAGATAACTTCTCCCTCTAACCGACCCTCATGGTGCCCTTAGATTGGAATGGAGAATGGATTAGAGTGTAACGTCTCCTGCCAAATACAAATTTTGCCTATGAACCTGTTTAATGGTATATCCTAGAACGGTTTACTGTACCGTACATTCGATTAAACAATGTCACGTTCCAACAAGATAACCGTCGCCTTCACGTTGTCGCGGTTACACGATCAATAGGCCCAGACCACTATTCTCCCATGGCCCGACATGTCACCCATTGAACATATCTAGAATATGAGGCGTCGACGGTCGGGGATGCTTCCCAACCCTTCATTGAACTTGCGACAACTGCGTGATGACATTACAAGTTGCTTGTGATGAAATATCTCAGGACTCACACCGTACAAGCATGCCCAGGTAAACCGCAGAGTGTATTCGTTTAGGAGGAGGGCAACCCATTGCCGAATTTCCATTGTACATGAAAGTGAATAAAGTGTTATGAATCGTTATTCTTAACGCCACAGATATTGGCCTCAAATTCGGTTAAGAAATTTCCACTTTTACTGGGTGATGCGTTTTTTGTCACACAATATATTTTGTGCTTTGAGGCAATATTTCGTAGTCGCGAGCATTGCGAGGACCAAACAACGTCCAAACTAGTTCGCAGCAACGAAATCTCTCTGAGTGACATTGAGCAGTCACTAAGGGCTTAACGAGGGACTTGAGCCAGCAAGATCCGGGACTGGCCAGCGACCTGTAAAAATTCTTTCCCGCGTAACAGCGATCAATCGAGTATTGCCACGAGTTGGTGTTTGGAGGCGGTGTCAAATGGGCTTTTTTTCGGAGGGCTGCGGTACTCGCATATGAGGCATTGCACTCCCATAGCCTAGTACCCTACCACAATCAGTGGAGACATCAATGGGAAATTGAACTAACCTGAACTAGCCTCTGCAGTTAATTCTTTTGGGCAAAAAATTGTTTCACTTAATCAAGAAAAGTGCTCTCTTCTCATCTCGAGTACGGATTTCAACGCATGATGGAATTTCTTAAGAAGCCTTCGAGACTATATTTGTCAACACTCCAAACAAACCGCTTGTGTATTATTAATTACTGTAAGTGTGCATATTTGTTAATGTTGACACACAATTTCAATAATTATTCAAGTTGCGACTAATTTCAATATTAAACAAATAGGCGCGCATAATTTTAATGTTATTACATATTCAGTCGAGCATGCTCGATAATCAAATAAATCAAAGTGGAAAGCAAACAGAAAATACCGAGTGTTGAGTCGGCGCCAATTCCGATTCATTAAAGAAACTGTTAGGTCATAATGCGAGTAAATGAATCAGCCCCCTGTCCGTTTTTTCAATTCGATTTTGGTCAAGAACGTTTATTTCGACAGGTCATATTTTATCCTCAATTATTCATGAAATCTTAGCCTTTGTTAAAGATTTAGAGAGAATTCCTTTAAGGGACTGGCAAATCCGGAAATCGAATTCAAAGACAAGCTGACATAGCCAAGACCCATCGTATTGATTATTAAAATCCCTAATGACTTCTATCTAAATGCCCAGTTTTAACAGATTAAAGTGTCGAATAAACCAGTCATAGAATCCTGCCATTGTTTAAGTAGGAAGATAATCATATGAAAGACCAAAGGTTTTAGATGCAAAGACGGTTCCGACGTTCTTCTAAACGAATTTAAATTTATTCCTTACAGTAATGAAAGTACAATCTCGGACGTTTATCTAAGCGTAAGTACTTATCTGATTAAAATTATTGGATAAAAATATGGCTGCGGTTTAATGTTATTAGAATAATTACATTTGGAACGGTGGATTAAACATCCAATATTGAATTTTTCTTGAAGATTAGGCACGAGCTGCCTGGGGCTAGACATTTTTCGAACCTAACATCGTCTGATTTATACGGGCTTAAGAAGCGTGAATTTTGGTACACATTAACGATATTACTGTTAATAAGCCGAATATACTCAGGAATTTCAGGCAACGAGGGCATTTCTAATTTTTAATTATAGCTGGATCCTGATGTCCTAAACAAGTAGTCTGAACATAATTCAGACCGGTAACAGCGATCATAGCCTAAATTGGTTAGTTAGAGAAAATCATTATAGAAGATCATTTGCGCTGAAATTATCATATTAATGAGTTTTTCGATGATGGCGATTTGTTTAAATCAAACATGAAAACTTCACAGATCCATCCCTGTTCGGGTTTGGGTTAAAAAATTTCAAAAAATTGCTCAAGCAGAACTCCGCAGAAATATGTGTCGGAAAAACGTTATGAAGATTTCCCATGGTTGAGAAGGGTTAATGTACACTGCGTGACGTAGAAAAGAGAGCACCCCGTAAAAATGGTTTTATTTAAGTAATTTTTGGTGTGCGCGTTTCTCACGCTAAAACAAATACTTCGTTAAAAAATTAAACAAATTTAATTGTTAAAAACCAAAGAAAAAATGACAATTTGCCGGTCCTCCGAGGTGTCACACATTCCTGTACACGCTTAGGCACGGATCTAATAAAGTGATTGATGTCCTCTTGGGCATCTCGCTCCAGGCTAACTGGACAGCATGGAGTAGCGCCACCATCATTGTGGGGGATGGTGCAAGTTGTCCTACAATTCTCCTACAAAATTCTACCTGCAATATCCCATGCATGTTCAATCGGTGAGAGGTCTGGAGCTCGAAGTGGCCAAGGTAGCAAATTGACTGAATTTTGTTGAAACAACTCCATAGTCGCTCAAGCCTCACGTGGTCGCGCGTTGTCTTGTCGAAAAACTGGATTAACAAGAGTTTCCAGGACTTCTTCGATAAATCGTTGGGCTGTTATACTGCCTCCAATGAAAAGTAAAGGTGACTTGCTGCCACATGCAATAGCACCCCAACAGTCTGTTGGACATGCCTCAGTAAACTCAGGACCCCATCTTTCATCCCGTCTTCTCCTCATTCTTGCCCGACCATTATGCATATACCCAAACAGAATGTGGATTCATCACTGAACACGATATTATTCCATTCCATATTCCAACGTATCCGTTCTCTGCACCACTGCAGTCGGATTTGACGATAATTTAAGGCGAGGGGTAGCACAAGATGGGGATGGTAGAAAACCAGTCCAAAATTTCTTATCCAGCGTTAACTGTTTCGGCCTTCCATACTCAGCAAACTATCAATCCGCCAGCCTTCTCGACAAGACACATCCATCTCTTAGATCCACTATTCGGAGGCGACGATTTTAGCATTCTGTACTTCTTCGGAATTGTCCAGTACCTCTTCTTCTGCCTGGTTGTCCTTCTTGGAACCACGCCTCACAACATCTCACTATAGTGTTTACACTACGGTTCAGTTCAGCGGCAATTTCACACTATTCTACCTCTCTCAAACTCGCTCGGTTGAAAAAAATTTCGCTGCATTTTGCGTTAAGACAAATTCGATTAATCTAAAAGCATTTTCTCAGATTACTATACACCAATAAATGATATTTTGCGGCCATATTGTTGATATTTTATTGCAATTTTTATAGTAAAACAAAATCCTGATAACTCCTAAATACATTGATAAATATGACTGAAAATTTAATTGTTTTTTGTATTCCACGTACAACCATGCATACCAAAAATTATTTAAGTAAACCCATCTTCACAGGGTGTTCTCTTTTCCATATCACGCAGTATATTTTTCTGCGCAGGAGACGCAGCCGAAAGTCTGCTCCAAAAACGCGCCGCGTAACTTTCGGGATTTTGATAGATTTGAACGTTCAGAGAGAGCACGCGGATTCTTTGGAGCCCCAACATGGTCAATGAGGAAATCAGTGTTGATGTGACCTTTTTGCCGTAGAACTCTTGAAAGATTCACCCTTTAAAGTATGTTTACACATTTAATTGACACTCTGCACATGGCCCTTGTCCTCGGATTTGTAAATGGCTGATTTGATGTTTCACGCAGATTAAGGAAATGGCACTGTATTCCAAATATTTTCGTTTCAGGTACTGCATTAAAGTAAACTCTTAGGTTAATGTGAAACGCGTGTTAACCAAGGATAGATTACTTCATTTGATATGGATTTAGCTCCTCTAGGCGTCAGGAAATTATGCTCGGTGATGCTAAACTGGTGTTTTGATAACGCTAATGGCCTGCTGCAGGTTATACAGTTTAAATACTGTCGTGGCAGGGTTCCAAAGGTAGGTAGTTGACAAATCGACTTTAAATGCCGCTCGACCTTAGAAGCAAATAGCAATCCGTTGTTGAAATTGATCACTAGTACGCCAATGGCGAACAGAAAACCATTTTGCGATAACTCTATAACAGTACCTGCCATATTCAATGTATCACATATCCGATACAAGATTGTTTTCTCTGCGTTTTATACACTTGGTCATTCAGCATCTTTTTGTCTAAAAGAATGCTGTCCACGCACAATACCAGGTAATTAAGCGTGGACATAAGAATAACAAAACCGCTAGTCATTTGAGATGGAATGTGAGTACAACCTGATTGTTTGGCCACCAATCGATATCAGAATGAGTTAGAGTCTCGTTATGAGGTATGAAGAGAGTTGAATATGTTTTGGAGTCGGAGTGTTCTGTGCGTTAATTTCAAATTAATCACGTTCCTCGAGCTTTCGTCCACCTTGAAATAATGGCCACTGCTGTTTAGTTAAGCTAGCCATTAGTTAACACTGGTTGACGCTCGTTTTAAATGTTAAATTATGGCTGTTCCAATGCGGCCATTCCAGACCATGCTTACGCAACAGGGGGAAAACTACAATCTGCGATAAACGACGTTGGAGAACAGAGAGAAAGTTAAATCTAAATATGTACTTAATAAATATTAATACACGGGGTGTTGGGGAAATAGCTAAGCCAATAATTAAGGACATAATTTGGAGTGGGCAATGTTCCTCGCAACAGAGGTCGTAAACGTATTGCCCCGGAAAAGAAGAAAACATCTTTTGAGAATTGGCAACGTCGCTTCGTGCGTATTGCGTTTCGATACTTACCGAAATACCCGCAAAAACTAGGTATAAAGCTTTTACACGGGCTTTTTGGGCCCGATAGGTTGTACAGTTAAAATGTGAACATTATGTGATCGTCATTTTATTGTTTTGTAAAGCTCCTTTACTTTTAAATTATCGTTGTCACCTCTAATTAGCATAACATGTTGCGTTAAGCGTTTTACACCACTCACATCACAATCAAAAACGCAAATTAATTTTAATTTTTTTTTTACTTCGTTCGAAATGTCCTTCATTTGGGTCCCTGCCTTCGCGACAGCGTTTTAAGCAATGTTGCCGCACGCGATGAAAAGTTCCTGACATATTCCTAGTACGATCGGCGACAACTAAAATACGTTGTCATAACCGGGTTTCATCCCTTATTTCAGAGGCGCAGGCCAAATTTCTCCTGAAACCCCGAAACAAAAATCCGAAGGTTTACGATCTGGAGATCTGGCAGGCCAGTGATTGGGACCGTTCCTTCACATCCACTTGTCTCCAAAGTTATCATTTGTAGTGCTCGATGGCTGGATGGCTCATGTGTGCAGTGGCTCTACCTTGTCAACACCACTTTATGGAATGCAATTGAAGAGGCACATTTCCTAACAAATTTTACAAATCATTGGTTAAAAAATTTAAATAGTGGGGACCGCATGACCTTAAAGGTAAAGCAAAGAGTCCTGTCCTGAGCTGATTTTCCACTATCTCGGCTCACAAATTTAGTGAAAATTGATGATGGAATTTGTTTTTCAGAAAAAGCGTAAAATTTCCGTCTGCTCAGTCATGAAAATTGTGAAAATTCCAAAATGTTTTCCTTGCGAAACAAGTTTCGTCCGTTGATGCAATACTAGGCAGGAAGTTTGGATTTCTTTGGTATTCGAAAAAACGTTTCTCCGCTAATCAATAGATATTAAATTAAAATTTTTAAGTGATGTGCACTGAACCAAAACAGAGCGAGAAAGAGAGAGATAGAGAGAGAGAGAAAATAATTATTAAATTAAAATCTAAGCAACAAAAAGTTATACTATCTGTAAGATCGTTTCTCGTCATCGCCGTTTTCAAAATTTCACCAAGTTCAGTTTTGTTAGTCAATTAGCAGAAACTGAAGAATGTAAGAACAAGTAGAAATATTCTAATTTTAAGAAAAGAGCGAAAATCAAGTTACGACGTAATTTAATGTAAATGGCCCGCAAAATCTCCTAATTTGTCACTATTGGACTTTTTCTTGTGGAAACGTTCGAAATTCAAAATTTATGCAACCAGGTCGATTCTTTAGAACACTGCGGCAATGAATAAAGTACGGATGCCAACCAGTAACGTACGAATTATTCCACAATATTCGCCAGCATTTTCAACCTTCATTTCATCGGCACAAGTGACGAGGAATTTTGTCACTGTTACACTTCACTTCTTTGTTTTTCACTAACTGCCCAATGGACTGCGACGAAAAATGTCCCTTAGCAAGGGGCGAGCTCGATTCCTTTTAAAACAAGATATCACTCGCTCTCCCCTGTCCACTTCGGGTTTCACGGACGATGCCAACCCCTTCGCGGGGGTTGGGGCAGAGGGGGTGGAAATATGTGAAACGCGTTTCCCCCTAAAAACTAAGGTTTAAACGTAGGAGCAGATTTTCGTTTGTCAGTTTTCAAGGAGAAAACTTTAATGGAGACCCTTCGATGCGCGCCCTCCGCGTCGGGACACGGCTTAAGCGAGAACTTATGTTATTTTCGCTGGATAAATTTGTAGGCTCGTCTTCTTTTTTCCAGTTTGACACCCAGTATATTTTTGCGACCGAAACGAACCCACATTAAATTGTTTTCATTTTAGTAATCCATTGTACGTGTCCGGTTTATTGTTAAAACCGCAACAAAAGTACTCTCTGCCACCAAGATCATATATTAAAACGGCGGCTTAACAATCGCAAGTGTGCAAATGAAAGTAACATAAATCGTGGCGATCATTAAATTCAGTGACAATATTTTAACCAAATACATTATAAATCAGGCGGACAATTCGCAATTTTGATTTACAATGCACATAAATTAAGATCCCAAAAAATTTAATTGCCCTTTATAAATTCATTTTCGAGATACGAAGAACTTTTTGCGGTTTTATGAGTAAGTTTTGCGGCTCCTCCGTTACTTTCTAGGTGTAAAACCATGGCATTCAGTCTCGGTAAAGTGGCTCGTAAATATGCATTAATATTGCACAAAAATGGGACATAAAAATAAAATTTAGACACGCGTTTTACGTATATAGTGTCGTTTATTGTGCGAATAACCAACCCAGAAATGAGATTCGGCATTTTGGCCGAAAATTATTTCCCTGGGACCACCCAGATTTTTGAGTTGTTACAATTTATTGCAGACACCCGTGGCAAACGGACAATAATAATACTTGAGGTGGTTCGTGTACCTGACCCCAAAAATTGACGCTTTAATATCTCACGAACAGATTTATTTCTGAGCATGTAGTATGTTGGAAGCGTAATTAAAAGAGGTTTAATTGAATCGCAAATTTCACATTTGCTTCAGTTAGTAAATTATGTCTGACCTGGTAATAAGGGTCTTATGTTTAATTAATTTTTTTTTTACACACTCCGAAAGGATTATGAAACGTTTGGCCAAAAATTCTTTTACTTAAAATAAGGCCTTCTGGGCGCAATCGACTGTGGAAAATGTTTGTTCGCTTCGCCGCTACGGGGCGCCAAGTTCCTCGAAGCAATATCGATGTTTGGAATCATTGTTCTATCGAGTTTCGGTCATTCTCGATCTCAGAGTTACCACACAAATTGGCTTGTTTCGACTTGAGCGATTTTTTTTTTTTTTCTAACGAGGGGAAATATTAAAAATGCTCGTAGTCCGTAAATAGAAGCTCGTATTTTCGCCACCCCCTGTACTAACGACTTAAAATTTTTCTCTGCCAGCATCTGACTTTATTTCGAAACTTTTTTGCCTTCAGTAAAATTTTTGCCACGCATACACTTTCCTAAAAAAAACCATTTACAGCACTTCGCAATTGTGTGAACAGGGCAAAATGACGACTTCTTCACGCTTCGTTTTGATTTTTTTCAGGAAATTTGCAACTTACATACCTTGGAGGCACATTTGACCGGGAGGGTTCATGTCGCTACATATCGTTTTCCTAGCTTTCGCGTTGGGCGTTATTTACTTATAAAATCGTCTTTGACCCGAAACCTCTGCACGCAGCTGTATATAAAATAATTAAATGCCGCAAGTCTGTAAAAAAATCGACATTTACTTGTTCTGCTCGAACTAGGGATGTAGCTCCTGATTTTACACGAATCGAGCAACTTGGCACATGGGGGGTATAACCGTTGAGTCGAACGTTACGTTAAATGGCCAATTTTGCTGACCCCATTCCAATATATCACAATCAACGTAATTAAGTTCTTCGATAGTCTCTTTTATGGAAACTCTTCACAGACGTTATTTAATATGTGTTCCGGGAGGCAGAACAGGGGGCGGAATTTGCTATGGCGTGAGGAGTGAGTCGGACATACATGAAAGAGGAGAGGACATCGTCGACAACATTCTGCCGAATTTTCAAGCTGTTATGGAAGAAATTCGCGATTTTTGGACGATAATGCCCGACCATATCGTGCAGCAATCATTATAGATGCGATTGAAAATGTAGGTATCGAACATTTACTGCTTCCGTCAAGATCGCCTGACCTTAACCCCATTGAACATGTGTGTGGGACATATTGCAAAGAAGTGTTACAGAACATCGACCACGCCTCCACATAATGTCGTAGCTTCGAGAACTTCTTCCACAGTTATGGGAAAATTTATCACAAGACACGATGAACGGTCTCATGGAAAGTGTGCCAAAAACGATGTGGAGCAATTACAGACGTTAGGGGAGGCCATGTGACATTCTGAATTTTCGAGATACATTTTCCATGCCCTTTTCGGTTTTGCAAAAAATCATTGCGAATTTTTTTGTTTTCTTAAATAAATCGAAAATGATCATCAATGATAATTTTTTTACTTATTTTTTCGACAAGGATTACAAAAATATATGGCCCCGAGCTGGCTTTAGGCGATATCCAGAATATTCTAATATTTATAATTTTTGTAGAACAGTTTGCTTAGGCAGCGCTTACTGCTTTTGTGATAAAAAAAAAGAAAACTTTAATTGCAGAAGTTTTGTGAGTTTTCCTAAATTGCCAGAAAATGCTGCGCAACACAAGAGATAAATGTTGCAGAGTTAAAAAAAGGGCACAAAGCCGGCAAATTTATAATAGAACATCCTGTATATTTCATAAAAATTGACCAAAACTTTATTTTTTGATTTGAAAACTCTATAACATGTCGACATTTTGCTTAGGCTTTTTCGCGATATATAATTTTCAAAATCGAGATTATAGTGTTTTTCCAAATTAAAAATTATCATGAACAAATAAACGAACCGACCGTCTCTAGTAATTATTATTTATTCGGCGGTCACTTTTCCTTAATTCCATCTGTAAAATCGGTTATACAGAAGGAGACAAGTTTTTGCTCTCCCTTACGCTCCATTTTGTATAACACGTAAACACAGGAGCTAGCATTAATACTACGCTTGCGCGCGACCAACGTTATTGTTATTTTTGTAATGCAGACGAGTCACTTCCAGCCTTTCTTCTACGGCATAATTGAGCCGACTACGAAACAGTTACAGTGACGTTTAGTTTACGTGTCTACGCAATGCAACGGCAATTTCGAAAAGCAACCAATCCCGATTTTCAAATGCAAATATCGCGAAAACGGCTAGAGCGAATGTCGGCAAGTTTTTGAAATCAGAAAATGCGGGTCCACTCAGTTTTGACAAAATATATAGAGTGTTTCGTTATAAATGTGCCAGCCGTGCGTTCACTTTCAACTTCGCAGCATTCATCTACTGAGTCCCGCAATATTTTCGGGCGATTTTGAATAAACCTTACAACTTTTACGTTTAAAATTTTTCTATTTTTTTCTATAGACAAAAACAGTAGGCGCCATTTAAGTATGCGAACCAACCCTGTAGGTGACGAATCGCACTGGACGAGTCCTCTTGTTTCCCATTCCAATGGCTAATCACACGTGTATTTCAGAAATCACATTAAAAACCCCTTTAGGAATGAACTTCGGTATTTCTATACGTCACAAGTAACTTTCAATGGTCCCAACATTTTTTATTGTGTAATCTCCCTCACTGATCTGCGGCAATCAAGATATTCGATCATGACAAATATACAGAGGAGCGTTCTCAAGAGATCGTATTTATAACGACACAAAAAAGATAATTAATGGATAAGTTATGTGTCTTCGTGTTCACAATCAGCACTCAATCAGATGTTCTCGGGTGTTTTTGAACCAGCTAATAGCGTGTAATGAACCTTATCATCTGAAAAATATCTCGTTTCAAAAATATTATTGGTTTATAAATATCGAGGAACCTTTCGTCGCCTCTACGCACTTTGCACTACGTTTAGAGGAATTCAAATGGGCTCACGACTTCCATGTAAGCGGTTCTTTGTCGCATTCATCAGACTGCGAGAGATATCTCGCAGAATACGCAAACCTTCAGATATCATCCGACAGGTGAAGAATACCCACTGAACTCCCGTTGATTGGTGTACGACTGGCGGAAGAATCAGATAGTGTTCAGCAAGAAACGTATGTTCCCGCGGATAAGTCTTGATCAACAATTGTTTAAATGCCTCTCGTCAATCTTTTAAGCCCAAAAAGGCCACAACTCTCCCGAAACGGCATGGGAAATGGCTATACGTTTAATGGGAGTAATAACTCCTTGAAGTCATTCCGATCAATACGCTTCTTAATGCCGAGCTTTTTATTATGTCTGTCACTGAACAGCTACATATGTGAGAATGTAGAAATCTTGAGGTATGCCTCACATCTTTATTCATTTTAAAATAATTACTCTCTAGACAGTGCCGGAAAAGCCGTAAATCAGGAAATCCCGTGCGTGAAAACGTAGATGACTCTTAGAGGAAAAAAATTTGGGTGTTGGTGAGGCTGTTATACAAGGGCAGTTCCCGAGATACCCGCCCTCCCACTTAAAGAAAAAAAAATCGGAGAATATTGTATTATTTTCACCGTAGGCTCCTTTGAGATTCGCACATTGTTCCCAGCAATGTGCTATGGCTCCTATGTCGCGTTTCTAGGTACCAGCTTCGAATGTTGTAAAGTAGGCATCAACCTCAGAGTCCACCCTTCATTATTGGCCAATCTCATCCCCTCAAGTGGATTTTTCAAGTTTGGAAATAGAAAAAAATCTGAGGGGGCTCAGTCTGGCCAATCAGGTGGATGAGGAAAAAGCTCAAAACCAAGACGATTGACTTTGGTCGTCGCAACGATGGAAGTATGGTCTGGTTCGTTGCTTGGTGACACAAGACTTCTCTTTCGGCAAATACGGTCGCTCTATCCTAATTTCTGCATACAAAAGTTGCAATAAATTTATATAATATTCTGCGTTTATCGTTTTTCGTTTAGGGAGATGGTCAATAAACACCACCTCACGTGCATCTCAAAAAACTGACGTCATCACCTTTCCTGCAAATGGAATAATTTTCGCCTTTTTTAGAACCGATCCCCCCTATGAGGCCATTGTTTTGCCTGCTCTTTCGTCTCAAGTGTGTTATGATAGTTATGGATCGACGCAAACAATCGACTTCATTGCTGCGCAACTTTGCCAAACACCTCATTGAAACATCTTCATGGCTCTGTTTTTCTTCATTTGAGCAAGGCTTTCTCAAATCCGATTATTCGGTCAAAAAGGCGTTGTACGGTACTTTTTGAAATGCCCACATTCCAGAACAGTTTTGTGAGTTTTCACCAAAAAATCTGGAGTGTCGTTGGAGCTACCGAGTTCGTCTTGGTAGCTCTACCGCGTTTAAACTTTGCCACTCCACGTTTTACCGTTATTAACTAAGGACCAGATTCCGCCAGAGTAAAATATAATGCCGCTTTGATGTTCGCACTTTCCTTCATAAACCCCCCGACATAAAAATCTAGAGGTGTTAGATCGGGCCATCGAAGAGGCCAAGTAATTGGTCCTGACGACAATTTGCATTCGATCAGTTCCTCACCACCAGAGGATAACGTGAAAGGCGTCCGTGTAATTGCGCTATTAACTTATGCTCGCAGTTTGAGCTAATTATCTCAAAAACTTTGGGAGCACTAAAAGATAAGCCGAAAAAATATAGCCCTGCAACAACGCGCGTTTCCTTAACAAGGCACTTCTCGAACATTGTTTATGTAGCAAACTATTGTTATTTCTATGCGTAGGATACGTGTCGGAATCTGCTACGGAAAACCCGGACATCCCGTATATGTAGTCTAGAGCATGTCGGATATGTCTGATTGCTGAAACGTTACCATTAATCGCACGGTATTGCCGCCTATGCGAGGGAGTCCGAATTGTCAAACGGACTTCGGGGTCCCACTGATTTTTGAAAAAATTTTCTTTGGTCACTCTCGATGTTACTCACGGCTTTTTTTGGGTTTGTTACGAGTCGCTTCTGATGAACAACGTTCCAGCCATGGGGGCACCGAAACGATCGCCCAGGCGAGTGAAAAACCAATGACGAAGCCCAGGCCCGTGCGGGTAGCAAAAAGTCAGGACAAAGAAAGATGGAGGCCGAAGGCCCCCCTCGTTTAAAATTTCTAACACGTCGCACGCTCTCTGATTGCGACATTACGTGCGATCGAATATGAATTTTCCATGTTCCTTTTAATTTATATGAGTTTAATTTCGCAACGTGGTGGAATCTTCGAATCCGTAACGAAAATCATACGACCGACGAACCAGCAAAAGCGACTCGAAGGCGCCGGTGTTTCTCCTAGACACGGACCGAACGTAACGTGGGAGGGGGGGCCGGGGGCCCCCCAAACATGCCTTAAACCAGCACTTTCCATCAAACTTTTCACACATTGGTTGGATTTTTTGCGGACAAAGCGTCTCATTGGGGACCTACTTTTGCGTGGCCCGACTTTAGTGGGACTCGTTGAGTAATTTGTCGGTTATTGCAAATTGGGACTGAGCTTAATTGCGAATGCGAAATGTGTACTCGAAAGCGAGAACACGCAACGCAACGATGGAAACCTTGTATCGATTTTATTGTTTACTAAATTATTCTGTAAATGGCTATTTTGGCCGTTCGATTTTCTCTACACGAGTTTTTGTTTGGCTTTCACTTAAATGTTATGTCAATTTATTTGTGTCTGGGGATGTGTAGCATGCGAGCTTAACGAGTAACGAACCAGAAGCCAGCAATATCTTAACTAAAACCATGTATACTTTACAACCGTCAACAACTCTTTTGCTTGGTGCTTATCAGCGTCAAAAACAGGAATCTTACACTGACCGTGAGTGGACAGAGTGATACCCAGAAGAGATGTTAATTAATATTAAGATAGTATTTTATGTATTTTAACGGGCGCACACGTCTGTCGAAAATTAAAATACTCGCCGCGGACAAAGGAACCTTTGACTGAGAGAACCCTCGCGGGCACCTCTGTAGATGATGTTTAATCGGTGAAAAAACCGACACTTTAAGGTGCCACTTTAGAAACGTAATAACTATAATTACCGGCCTTTTTTTCTCCAAGCTATAGAATGGTCTTGTAATTACGACTCAACCTGAACCAACTTGAAATAATATAGCGCTATTGGATTTCAATGAACTGTCAAATTAGGCGCGATGTTAAGGAGGATTAATATGTCCTATTATCTAGGTGGTCTCATTTGATGCTCACCACGAGGTTTTGACTTGATCGTTTTTAGTCGAAGCTAATGGAAATCGTTTGTCGTTGATTGAGGGGCGCAATGAGGTGGGGTGAGGTGCGCTTTCCCGCAGTGCCTCCCCGTCAATTGTCGACATGGAAAATGTCAATTTCGGTCCAAAATCTAAATCAAATCTCGCATGTCCAGTCTACCCATGAATTTTTACGTTTTTTGATTTTGTACGAGTTGCACGCCTCGCATAGGAGTAGTAGCACCCCGTTCTCAATTGAAACCGACTGAGAATGGCATGTATACCATACAGGCTCCGTCACATACACGGAGCAATGGCGATAACTTTTTTAGTAATTCTTCCGTCAAAGTAAAAGCTACCGGGCTAACTTGTGGCCAGCCTAACAGGCCAACGAAGTCCAACTTCGGTTTTTCAAACATCCTCCATTTCCGACTTCTTTTATGGAATCTACACTTATTTGCACGTACGGACATGTCAAACTTGTCAGAAAAGAAAAATTTGTAAAAAAAAATTTCGTTATTTTATAAAAAAAAAAAAAATAAAATTCAGTCAGGAAAGCAAAATAACAAATTATTGCTCACATGAATTAGTTGTTATTTAACCTTCAAAGCATTTGCTCGAAATGTCTTCCGTCGTTAGTCAAACATAGTGCTGTTCTTTGCATGAATGATCTTTTCGCCTGAACATACGTGCCTTGCTTGATCCATTGCACACCGACAATGCGAGCACTCAAGTTATCTACGTTATTTGGCCGATCCGTATAAACTTGCTCTTTTAAATGCGCCCAAAGGTAAAAGTCGCAGTGATTTAAATCAGGTGGTCGGGCTGGCCACTCTATTTCACCAAGTAAAATATTGATACTGCTTTTTTTGAAATAAAAAATTGGAATTTCTGGAATGCCATTTGCTTGATATTAAAAACATTCACGGGGTGTTTTCGTTATTTTGCTCTTCTCATTCAATTTAACTTGTTTAATAAAATAAGGAAAGTAATGTTTTTCTCGAAATATTTCTCATCTGTACCCAATAAAATTTGATATGTCTGTATGGGAAAATAAGTCTAGATTTCGTTAAACAAGTTGCGAAATGGCGGGTCGCATTCGAAAACCAAAAATTGGACTTCGCCGAATTGTTGTGAACCAATAACATCCAAAGTCATCAAAACTGACAATTTTTGCTTGAAACATTTTTCATAATTTTTTTAAAAATTATTATCTATTATTCCATATACCTAGTGTCCCGTTAACTTTGTCGCAAAGCGATATTTTGCCTATGGATAGGGATCCTCGAAAATGTTTTGGAAACGTACTTTTGGGTTTAATGAAGCGCACTATGCACTGGTCTCACTACTTCCGGTCACACCGGAAGTCAATGTGAACTTCCTTATTTCCAATGGAACACCCTGCATATTTACATATATTTAGACTTCACGCATTAAAGGAGTCAAATAATAGCTAGATTTCCCTGTTCTCAAACCTTATGCTTAAATACCGTATGCGATTTCCGATCGTGTAGACCTCCGAAGTACACTTGTAATTTCGTTCACATTCTCCTAATACTACGTAGTAACATGTCCATGCACTACGATAATGCACCGTCTCACACTGCATTGGTTCTCCGAGGAAATTTTGCCAAAAGCTCGACTCATATCGTGCCACAACCACCATATTCGCCTGATTTAGTACCGTTCGACTTCTGGTTGTTCAACAAGCTTAAAAGACCGCCGAGAGCACCGTTTCGACTCCATTGGGGAGATAAAAGCAAAATCGAAGAAAGTATCGAAGATCATCCCGGAAAAAGAATTCTTGGGTTATTTCTAGGATTTAAAAAAAAGATGGCATAAATGCATTGTCATGAACGGGAAGTGCTTTCGAAGCAAAAATATTTATTTAAAAGAATAAATAAGACTTAATTTTATAAATAAATTCACCTTATTTTTTGATCACTGTAGTACTTCCTGATCATTCCTATCAATGCCCCTGATGCTGATTAACACAGATTGGTGGCATCATTGTTGCCTACGATGAAATTTGCTTGCTATCTTCTTGAAAAATCGGTCAAATGCTCCCATATTGAAATAGTCAGAAAATATCATAGAATTCCTCACGGACCCAAGGATTATCAAATATTATCTATCTAAGCAGTTTCTATAAAATTTCAGAAAATCTGATATTTCGGTGTAGTTTCAGATTTTTGACAATTCGTTCTCCAAGCTTTAGATTCACAGTTGTTCAAAATTTTTTGCGATATTTAGGCCAAGTTGTCGAATCACGGCTTAAGCTTGGTTCCCTTAAACCTGGCCCTCGTATATTACGAATGCACATAATAAGGAATTTGTTTATGTCATATTGCTGTTATTGTACCAGCAATGCACTTCTCATGGGCACCAAAATTTACGAGAATCAGGTTTAAGTGAACCAAGCTTATGGCCTGAGCTTATTCGACCCAGATTTAAAAGCTGGGCCTAATTTGACTATCATATATTAAAGGCATAATGATTTTTTCATATAATATTCAATGACAGAAATCGACCATTGTACAGTGTTTGGACGGCCTGTGTATCACTGGATTTTTTTTTCCGTTTTTGAAATTTGGATTCGTAGAAAGGGATGCATTTTTTAGATTTTTAATCTATT
This sequence comes from Euwallacea fornicatus, assembly GCF_040115645.1. NCBI lineage: Eukaryota > Metazoa > Arthropoda > Insecta > Coleoptera > Curculionidae > Euwallacea > Euwallacea fornicatus. The sequence goes on from NC_089553.1 coordinate 3,583,311, forward strand.
TTACAATAAAGTAAGCCCTGAAAATGTTGGACCATCTACTTCTTCAACGGAGTATCATTTGATCACTCTAGGGCTGTCCTCAATGACGCGAGATTATATAGCCATTTTGGATAAGGCATCTTAGTAGACCATTTATACCTTTGTCACCGTAACCAAGAGGTAAATGCTCTGTGTTACATAAACGTACATAAATATATGTACGTCTGAGATCAAAAGGCCCGCATAAATTCGTTAAAAATCGAAGAAAATATTTTTCATGAAAATGTCGCAACACGTCAAATATTGTTTTTAGTTGCACATTTTTTGACGTAACTGACGTGTATACAGGGTTACTCATGTAGTAGATAAATGTTAATTTTAACTTTTTTCTTCTTGAACTCCATGTACGTTATGACATTTTTAAGTTTTTTGAAAAAATCCGAACAAAATCCATGTAATTTACCTATATACTGATAACACAATCGATGGACTGCATGAAGGGGGCAATCAGTGTGGCCTGCTAGATCGCCGGACCTCACCCCTATCGACCTTTTTTATTGAGTTACATGAAACACAGGTTGGGTTTAACTATACCTAACAACATGGGAGAGTTAAAAAATAGCATTGCTGAAGAAGCTTAACAAATACCTCCTCAGGCGATAAGAAGCATTCTTGAGGAATTTGAATTGCGGCTTGCCCTTCCTCAGCAAGTTAACGGAACATAGTTCGAATATTTAATACGTTAAAACGTAGTAATCTTTATTGTTTCTTTTTAAGTGTTAATAATTCTATCGTTATTTTTATTTTTTGTAAAGTTTTTCGAAGGTCGTTGAATCGAATCATGGGGATGCCACATGAAATATATTCAGAATTTCTCAAGAAACTCAAAAATATCGTAATGTACACGAGTTCCACTAGGAAAAAAACTACGTTCGTCTACTACGTGGGTGATCTTGTACGCATGTGCGTTAGGTCAAAAAACACCGAAGTAAAAACGATAACTGATGTGTTCCAGCAAATCTCAAAAAAAATATTTCCTTCAATTTTCAACGAATTTATGGGTGACTTTTCGTCCTCTACGAGTAAAAATATTAGCAGCAACCCAACAAAAAAGCTTCATTGGGATTTTTCATTCGATCCAAACTTGCCTGAAAAAAGCAGCTTATAATCAACATATTCCATTAGCTGATGTACGCTTACCTCCATATGGATAATCACGATTCTAAAAAATCGTGTTTGCTTCTTTGCTTTTATTTAAAATCAATTTATTTAATTGCAACGCATTAAGCATTTAACAAGCCTATGCGCTTTATTTAAATGTGGAAAATGCCGCATTGGACATAGGCGCAGCAGCCCGGTAAACTTGAAAAAAAAAAAACGAAATTACCTGAAACCGTTATATAAACATTGGGTACATAGCAAAATAGTACCAACCACTTCCAATTTATTCAAGTGCGCATTTTATCGCCGAATGCCGTTGCATGTTATCATAAAACATAGTTAAACGTTGTACGTCTACGCCCCTGCTTATTTGTCCAATTGTCAGTTCACACTGGTCACAGGAAATAAGTTATCAGGACATCTCGATCGGTTTATCTATCCTCAGGTTGTATGATATTACGATTAGTTTAGCAATCTGGTTGATCTGCATAATTTTCGATTACCCGAGATAAGATGAGCTTAATTTGAATAACTTGGTAGTTAACAGTCGATGTCTTAGCCCATTCGGCTGATTGTATCAAATGGGCCGGACATTTTTCATTTGGTGTTGGGTGGTCACCCACGGAGGTGCGTATTTTCTTTTAAAAATTTCGAATTTTTGACACGGCCCTTGTAGCTGCGGTCTTGTGTGCGTGGTGTAAGATGTAATTTTCCATAATAGAATAAAGAAGCATTTATATGCAAATACACTCATACATTATTCAAATTACTTGTACTCGACTTTGTTATGACGTTATTTTATTACAGGCATAATAAAAAGAATCGAAATCGAAAACAGCTCGTGCGCGATCCGATTAGATCAATTTCTAGAATCAACGAGTGTGATTGATTTTTAAATTTCATTTCCGAAAGGCGATTACGTTCTCAGCGTGGGGCCGCTACCCGATCGAAAGTTTATTTATAATTCATTTTTTATTTTTTTAAGGACACGTAGCAAATCAGTTGTGTATGTTTATAATAACTAATAACTAACGAGCCACCCACGGAACGTTAGTCTCGGAGGCCGATGCAGGATAAACCACCAAAAGAGACCCGCAAAGGTCGGATTGCTCTGCGAACTTTCCAGATTTTGATCCCATCGCATTTGCGCGCGTCTCCTTCCGATCAGAAGTAAAACTAGCAATGACGTCAAAGTGACGTATGAGAACCGTCTAGCGGCGCGCATTGTCGACGTTGATACGTCACTTAAACGTCATAACCGCAACATATTTCCCTTTGTAGATTCAAGAATTTAGCCCTCGGGCACAGCACTTGGCTAAAATTACCACCTACAGGATGTCCGGGTTCTTTGTAGCAGGGTTTTAGTCACGTATTCTGCGCGCAGAAATCACATTAGTTTGCTATATAAAATATATTCGATGAAGGGTTCGTTAAGCAACTACAAGGGGTCGAAGTTTTACGTTTTTTTAAACGTACTTATTACAGCTCTCAAAGTTTTTGAGATATTTAGCTCAAATTTTGGGCATAAGTTACTCTTCGGGGTCTGCGTGATTAAATAATAGCGAATGATCGCGACAACCTGAAGGACGGGATTTTTTGGGGCTACGGCCCATTTCATCGTTCAAGACTTTTTTGTGGTGCATCCCATAGTGTTTCATTTTGGAAATTTAATTTGCCCGTTCAATTTAGGAACTTTTGTGTTTTTTTACCGTTTCTCGGTTATCTGCAAAATGGTAAAGTAATGCATGCTACTTTTTCAACGATTGCGTTTCAGGGGGGGGGGGGGGTTCGTTGGGTTCTGACATTTCTGCCATTCTGCTGACATTTTATTTTCGGACACATTACTACGGTGTAAATCCGAGCGAGGATTTATTTATTGACGATCTAGTAGTAAAGCAGATTTTTAACGGAAGAGAAATAAAAATAGTAGAAGACAGGAGGACGAAAATAACTTCGAATACAGAACGAATTGAGGAGTAACAATTTATTCGATAAAAAAATCATTTAAATCAACATAAAATAATTTCTGCTGCAGGAATTGTTCGAAATGACCGCCATTTCGTTCTACACACCAATTAGAACGTCGCCATAAAGACCGCCAAACATCCTTCAAAATCGGAGCAGTTATTCCAAGAATGGAACACCTCATTCGCCTTGGGCCTAAGTTCTTCTCGAGAGTTTACAGGACTAGCGGGCAGATTTTCCTTCACAAACCTCCAAACTTAAAAATCTCGAAGTGTTAGATCGGGCGATCGAGGAGGCCAAGCAACTCATCTCCCACAACCTCCTCATTTCTGTGGACAGTGTGCATTCAGCCGATTCCTTGCCAATACAGTGTGATGGGAAGGCCACCTGTTTAATTGAATTGTTAACGTATGCTCAAAATTTGAGTTAAATATCTCGAAAACTTTGGGAGCTACAAACAAATAAAAGGAAACAACTATAACACTTGTACGCCTTGTATTTCCTTATTAATGTTATTTTTACGTGTCGGATGCGTGGTTAAAGTCCTGCACCCTGTATCGTTTATTTGACTTCCCGGTGAATTCTACCCTGGTGTCTTGGACAGCGTTTCCCTACATTCAACTCTCCTTGCCACGCCGAAACTCGTTCCAGATCAGAACGGCAATCCACGCCTCAACGTTAAACTGTCTGATTCACATTCCGTTGGACTCGTACCAAAAATGGAAAAATGGTTAAACCAGAGATGAAACCAGATCTTAATGGAACGCTGCCCGTGGACGACAGGAAGAATTTATAAGGTGTTAACACAATCAATTTATATCGAAAGCAAATATAGGAAAGCAACGCAAACATTTACTTATAACGGGAATAAATCTAAGACTGTTCCCACATTAATATCGCAATTTATCGATGTGCGGACTTGTTTTGCTAATACCGGAGCTCCGATCTGAACTTCTAATGCGTATGGCCAGGTGTCGGGAATGTCCGAGAATTTATGGTGGTAATTTCTCTATCTAGGAAGTACCGCCATTTGCGTGGCTTAAGATCATGTTAATTTCAGTATCGAGATTCTCATGTGATCGTTTTAGTTGCCCGCTTGACGTGAAGTTTACGCAAAATGGCAAAATTCGCTTCCAACGCTTGGAAATATGCTTCTGCTCGTTGAAAGTGTGGAATGGCATCAGCGATATACCATTAAGGTGGCCATTCCCTTCAATTACAGTTTTCAATTCTAAACCCGTTGAGTTTTCGCTAACGAGCCATAAATTATGCCATATTCAAAGTTCAGGTAGAGTGGAAGTGAATAAAAGTTTAATTTAAACATTACATACCATTGGTTGCAAAATGGGTGCAGCGTCGTGCTTAGATGCAGAGTGTCATTGGTCTAAAATGTCTCAAGTGAGAGAAAGAAATAAGCTACTCCTAAATAACGTGGAATTATTTAGCAATTTCTGTTTTTTACGGAATTTTTCTCGGACGGCTATGGTGTATACGAGGTGTCCCGTTTAAGGCCGTGTCGAAGGTTACTCAAGAATGGTACGTTGCATGGAGTAAAGTTTCAAATAAAAGTTGTCCGGTAAAGAGGGGAAGGTGTCATGAAAGTGGTGAATTTCAGCCGAAACTTAATTTAAAGGTCATTTCAAGGGCAACTTTTTTTCCAAATAACAAAACCGAATTTTTTCACAGATTCTTGTGAACTTTCAAAAAATCATTTTCAAAAAACATCTTTTAATCGAACAAGTTTCCATTAGACGTTTTGCTACAAAGCAATCTTTGATTTTGTTCAATTTTTGAGACAGTAGAAATTACTGAATTTTTTTTTTCTAAAAAAGCTTTGCAATGCATATTTTGTTTAGAACTCAAAACAATCCGTCTTTGTTTGTCCAATTAAAAAACTTGATTCGGCCTTCAAAATCAGTTCCATGGAATTACTGGTGTAAAAAAATGTGGTACGGATGGTACTTATTCACCTTCAAAATTCTTCATATTTCTAACGCAGCGGAAATTTGAAAACTTGCATGGGGAACGAAGGCAACAAGGACTGCTATTTGCTTGTCTTCATGCATTACACCTCGGGAGCGATCGATTTTTTTGAAATTTTTAAAAGACACTGTTGAAAGAGTTCCAACAGGAAATTCTTTCATCTCGAAATCGTTCAGCATGCTCCATTAACGTTTCTTCCAGCCTCCGCATAAATAAAAGCCATTTTTAGTTTTTCATCCAAAGTGCAGCGATTCATGTCAACTATTGAATCTTCAAATGATTTTTATGTGAAATTTTTCAAAAAAGAATAATTTCACATAAAACAATTAAATTGATTGTCTAAAGAGGCATATCGAATTCCTGTAGGTCTTGTTATAAGGTAGATTCTAACAATAGGAAATTTAAGAAACTATCTATATTATTCCAGACCCTGTAAACAGGGTTGTTATTTTATTACATATTGTTGTATTTGTTCGTTTTCTAGGTAACGGACATGTATATAGGGGTAGTAGTAGAAAATGCACTTTTTTCATTTTTTTTCCTATAGAACTCATGTATTTTATAATATATTTTTTTATTTTTTGGTAAATTCTGGACATAAAACGTGTAATATATCCATGAGTAGGTGCAACAGTTTTCGAAAAAAATACAAAAAATACTAACTTAACCTACTACAATCTAATCTATTAACGTTCAAACTGTGCCTCGTTGACTTCCGGACAGTAGGCAAGTCGCAATGCAAATTCCTTAAGACCTATTCTTATGATTTCAGGAGGTATTCGTAAAGCCTCTTGAGCGATTTTACATTTTAACTCGTTTATATTGTGGGGCTTTAAGCATATGTTTTAGATAACCTCATGAGAAAAAGTCCATAGGGGTGAGGACCGGCGATCTAGCTGGCCACTCGAATTGAAAATATTTCTGTAACTATTGAGTTTAGACAGGAGTTTCTTGGGTGAAATATGTTCAGAATTTTTCAAAGAACTCGAGAACGTTACAATGTACATGGGATTCCATAAGAGAGAAAATGAAAAAGTGCAGTTATCTGCTCCATGCATAATTGCAAAAATGCACAACTAAAAACGATTTTTGGTGTGTTCCACCGTCTTCACGAGAAATGTTTCCTTCATTTTGTAACGGATTTGTGCGGGCCTTTTGGTCCTTTATGTATGAAATACAATTTACATGTGTCCTATTCAGGGTTTGTAATAAGTTTCGTAAATAGTCAACGGACACGTTCGTAGGATTTTCGACTGGTGTTTTGCGTTTTTGTTATCTTATTTAAAATGTATGAGGATAAATTCACGTAAATTATACAAGACTTCATCGCGGTTGATGAACAAATGAAAGTATATAAATTAATAAACGTGATTTTCCCCGATTTTCGACTTTTTACTTCGTCAACGCGAAAATTTTTATTCGCAATTAATTTTTTTAAATTTCTTTGGAACCCACGTAAGCGGACTCCTGGCACATGCGGAAGCGCCTCCAGTACCTCTGCTTCCACTCCCTTATAGATGCGAACGGACTTTTGTTGCACAAACCATAAAACAGCTCTTCCTAGAAGTTTGTCAAACTGAGACATCCATTACGCGTAAGGCCCATGGGACACGGAGTCCCGGATCCTGGCCCCAGATCGGAATCCTACACGACAAGATCGACCAATCTGCATTCGGGCACGCGTCCGCCGAGTCCTATTCGCCATAATATTCTTGTCAGTTTACCTGAATGATGAGATTGTTATTTTCACTGGTTAATCGTATAATATTCAAAAGTTTAATTACTTTTACAAGATCGTGAACGCAAATTTCAGCGTTCGGATCGGCAAAAGCCGAAATTGGGTCCTATTAATATTCCGAAAATAAGTGGCGGAAAATTCTGAAAAGAGAGCTCACGAGTCATAAACAACTTCATAGCTTAATAAGTACCGACAGACGTTCCTAAAATTTTTAATCGAATCGTATCATTAGCCACGATAAATTTTCTCGCGTAATCATACCAGTAAGAGGCTTCACGCAAGACGAGCAGTCACCGAAAACTGGTAATTAACTCTCCCCTAATAAGCCTGAAATCTTCAGAAAGAGATTTTTAGGTCACATATCGATTCGAAATGTATGCCGTTTTTCCTTCATGGTTGAGGTTGATTTATGCGTCGTAAATCTGAGTTTTTCCTGGTACCATCAAACACAATATTCTCTAATTTAATCTCAACTACAGCGTCGTGGTGTGCGACCCGAACAAAACACTTTCAGGTTAGTCAGCATAACAAAAACTAGAAATACGACCAGTCTAACGATATAAAAATATCTCGAACAAGACCTCCCCAAGAGTTAATAAATATTCATATTAGCTTTTGCTTTTATAATATCGCTCTTGTATTGCAATGATATAAACTTGTTTGTTTCATTGTATGTTCGATTTATGCCGAGTGCAAGAAACTAGTGATTAAGGCGTTGTATAAACATGATTAAGGGCCCAATACTTAGCGAAAGCACCTCTTTAACGTGCCCACATTCGGCCCTTGGAAAGCCACAAGGCGCTTTGCTATTTTTACGTCGCACGGACCCCGTCCAACGGGGTAATTAAGGAATTAATGGTTTTCGATATATTTTAAGCTCGAGCTTTCGATATGCAGAATAGTACGACCGTTATTTGACTATCAGCTCGGAGATTAGATGTATCGATTTGCAATTAAACGAATAAAAATCTCTGCGGTTATTTCGAATCAAGTCATGGTACATGAGACCGAATGGCATGGGGAAACTTCAGCAGGTGGAGAGGTTGTTACATGCAAGCGCAAGAAATGCGGTTTTAACGTGTACAACTAAATACAGCACTTGTAAAAACTGCGCTACGCAGCACGTTTATAACTTTCGTTGAACCTGACATTTTTTAAAAGTGCTTAAACGCGTGTAATTATATTTAAAAGTGACATTTAACGCATTATTTTCAAATTTTTCACCCCTGTCCGCCCGCCCCTGCCAACCTTCTACTTTCCATTGGAGAGATACCCACTGCAGGACATCAAATTGAAGGTAATTCAAAAAGGGACACGATGGTATAGTCGGAACGAAAATTGGATCTAAAGTTCCCCTACAAGACAAAATTACCAGATACCATATAGCAACTCGTGTTACATCAAGCAAAATTGAATTTGCTACAATAAATGTTCAAACGCGCCCCATTAACCGTTTGGCAATAACTCCTCGAACCGCAAGTACTGTTAAATTTTAGACAACAGAAACAATTCTCAAAAACAAAAAGCCATAAATTTGCATTCAAAATTTTTAAAATGACAAGAAAGTTACTAACTCCTGCCATCAACACAAGTTTGAAGACATCACAGCATGCTCGGAACCGGCTTAGCTGTGAGACCTTGAGGAATACGCTGCCATTCTCCTGAAGCAGCAATAACGAGCTCCTGGTTGGTTCTGGAAGCATTTCTTCGAGGGTTCGCGGCTCTTGGAAGCGTATCGCAGGTATGTTCCATAGGGTTCATGTCGGGCGACCAAGCAGGCCAGTCTAAACGGTTGATTTCCTCACTTTCGAGGAAGTCGTTTACCTCCACAGTACGATGATGCGCGAAGACAGATCTGTCATCGCCAGCGAAATAAAACTTTAATTCTTTATTTAAGCAGAAATATGTGAAAAATTGTTTATCCATACGAAAAGGGCGTGGTTGTTGATGGCAAGCAATTTTATTAATTTTCTTCATGACTCGAATAAAAAATAATTTTATTTTAATTTAAAACACAAGTTACAGATACACTAGCAACTAGAAGTTGAAGGACCTAACGACTATTTACGTATGGAACAACAATAACACACTTCGCGCATATAATTAGCTAATTACGCCACGCTCTTTAGCTTTAAGCAATGTAAGCTTCTTTTTCTTATATAAGCAAAATATCGTCTAATACAGTTAGTCATTAAATCTTTTAACTCCTAGTTACTGGTGAACCTGTAGCTTGTGTTTTAAATTAAAATAAAATTATTTTTTGTACAGCTCATGGACGAAATTCATAAAATTGGCGCAGTCGATAGGATTCTCCAAAAGGCGAATACTGGTTAGGAGTCACAAGTCCGTCGCCAGGCTGATCCTCCCTTAACTGTTGAGACAGAAGGTGCTACCCTTAAGTGGTGTTGGAAGTAGCGATTCACGAAAATATAACAGATTTCTTGCCGTAGATACTGCAATATTTCACTGGTGCACCCGAAAGGATCCTACCGACTGCGCCAACTTTATTAATTTCGTTTATGACTTGTGTAAAAAATAGTTTTATTTTAATTTAAAACACAAGTTATAGGTTCATTAGCAGCTGGAAGTTAAAAGATTTATATGAGCATTTACGCGTAGAACAATGACAATAACACGCTCCACGCACGTAATTAGCCAATTATGATACGCTCCTTAGCTTTAAGCGAAGTCAGCTTCCCTTTGTTATGTAAGCTAAAATATTATCTAATACAGTTAGTCATTAAGTCTTTTAACTTCTAGCTTCTAGTGAACCTGTAACTTGTGTTTTATATTGAAATAAAATTATTTTTTGTATAAGTCATAAACAAAATTAATAAAATTAAAGCAAAAATATGAAGGTAAAATTCTTTTGCAACAGAAGAATCAGGTGATGCAAAACTTTTAATGGTACGTGCAGTATTTCACACACCAGATGCAGAAACATCATTTATACCAATATGAGCATTGAGTCTTCAACAAGCGTCTTCCGACTCACATCGGAGACAACAAATTGTTGTCTTACTCAATGCGGTAATAATGAAAAAAAAACGAGAACTTTGACGTCAATTGCATTCATACAGACCATTGAAAAATTTGGTGGTATTTACATGAAATTAACGGTGGTACTGGAAGACTATTAGACTGAATTGTTGAATCATGGCTTAAGCTTGACCGAACTAACCTAAGCCTGACCTTCGTAAATTTTGACGTCTATAAGAAAGGCATTGCTGGCTTAATGACTGCAATCTGACAAATTCCTTATGAGTATCTACAATGTACGAGGGGCAGGTTTAACAGAGCTAAGCTTAAGCCATAATTCAACAACCCGGCCTTAGTAATAAAAAGTCGTTATCGTTTACATTCAAACTACTTTTTCCACGTACGCACACTCACTACGAGAACCAAATGTAATTTAGTTTACCTATAGAAGAGATGATTGGCAACCAGTTTTCTTCATCCTTCGAGATAGCATAGCTGATCGTGTCGTTCGTTATCACAAGAATGAAGCCAGAGGACCCTGTGAATCTAAGCGAACCGGTGAGTCTCAGTATACCTGCTAAAATTAAATTATCACAATGAAATTAATCATATCATTTGACATTGACCTTAAATGACAAGATGACCTTGAGGAAAAATTGACAACATAAAAAAACTGAGCCCCTCAAAATAAAAAAAAAATTATTCGAACAGTTTTTTATAGATCTTCTCGACTTCAAGATATTTACTTGCCCCATTTATCTGGAACCACCCTGTATTTGCCCGTCACTAATAGCGTTAACAACTCTACAGGGTCTTGCAAATTAGTAAGTCAATCCTCTAACCACCGATCTCTTGAGCGAAAATGAGTGACTTTCCTTACGCAAATTTTTTCAGTAACACTTTATACTCTGTATACAGAGTGTAGAAGATGTAAAAAAAATATTTATCTATCCGGTGTTTCTTGACGTATTTTAATGATATTTCGCAGTGCTGTACGGTTCGATGAGGCTCACTTTTCCTATAATTTTAGCCAAAAAAACAATTGAAACCAGAGTGGGAAAAATGAGGGGATATGGACACATACTGCCCCCACCCCCGATTTTCCTTCCCACGCCAATGGCGAATGAGTTTAATTTTTCAAACTAAACGTTCCTTTACCTTAGTTTGATTATTCTTGTAAAATTTCAATTTATCGCTTATTTTAGAAAATATTCCAGTCTACGGCCTGGAGCTCGGAAACGACTTAATTTAGGACATACGTTCATATAACACATTCCTCTTAGAACAATCCAGAGAATCAGGTCCTTAAATATCGGAACTCCCTTAGGGACCACCACTTGGACTTGTTGGGGCTTGTGTAGTAAAAAATTTGAGACCAGTCCGGTCCTGAATGCATTTTTGTTCCCTTTGTTGAACATTAACATATTATTACATAACAAACGGTGGAACCTTATTATGTTCCAAATAGATAACATTACCAAAATGGGTGCACCTCGGCACCTTCTAATGAGCATAACCAGGAAAAATATGTGGGCCACACGAGGAATTCCTGTGGAATTCTTGTGTAGGCCACTTAATAATTATTCTTAAAACAATCGACACTTCATTGATTGTATGCAAAAATAAAAGTCAAATATTTTCCCCACGCGTTACGCTTATGAAACATGTTTACACGGCCGGGCGGCCTTTAAAGGCCGCTAATGCTCCTGCTTAATATTAATATGTGTAACACTTTATAAAGGCATTTGTATCAACACAATCAATGGAAATATACCGGGTGGTCCTAAATACTTGGTGATATACCTACGCGAATACTGCTGTGAAAGTGGAGGTGCCATGCTTAATTGTACAAATTTCCATGGACCGGCAATAGCACTATTTGGTAAAAATTGGTAAAAACAAGTCTGTCGTGGCACCTTCAGAACCAAGACCGCACCGAGGGCAGAAAATATTTATTAAAGGAAGAGTTCTGTAGGAATCATACCCACATCAAGATTTTTTTTTAAAGGTAGTTAAATCCCTTTTAAATTTAATGTATTCTAGAAGTCTTGTATACAGGATGTTTCCTAAACGTACAGCGCAAGTGTGGCCCAGAAGTTGCTGTGGGCGTGAAGGCAGAATCGCTATATTCACCGCTATATCTCGCTGTATTTCACTATAATCGCTATATATTTTTTACCCAGTAGTAGTTGGAGGGCAGTGATCCCATTGGAAGGAGCGGAGCAATAGAATGGCCTCCTAGGTTTCCCGATCTTACGCCCTTGGACTTCTTTTTGTCGGGGCATTTGACATTTGCAGTGTTCGAAACCCAACCAGAAACCGTTGAAGAATTAAAAGAGCAAATTATTACTGACTGTCGTGCAATCTCGTGCAAAAAACTTAGGTGAAGGATAGCAAGTTCTTCATACCCTCAATTATTTTCCTCCATCATATGATGGTAGGCGTGTTTTTGGGTTTTTCCATCGCCGACATAATTTCCAAAATATTGGCATTTACACTTAAAAAAAACCTACCCCGTGCATACCTAACCAATCGGCAAAATTCCACTGCGCCAACCAGAGCTTTGAGGCTTGACATGAACCCTATGGGACATGTCTGCGATACGCTTCCTAGAGCTGTGAACCCCCGAAGAAATGCTTCCAGAACCAACCAGGAGCTCGTTATTGCTGCTTCAGGAGAATGGCAGCGTGTTCCTCAAGATCTCACAGCTACGCCGGTTCCGAGCATGCAGTTATGTCTTCAAAGTTGTGTTGGTGGCGGGGGTGGAAATATGCGTTCCTTATCGCTTTAAAAATTTTGAAAGCAAATTTTTGGGCTTTTTCGTTCTGAAGAATCGTTTTTTTTTTATTCAAAATCGAGCGATAAAGTGATTGCGGCGCAAACTAATTGACTTTTAACCAAAATTCACAAATAAATAAATGTTTCATGCGCTTTTTGCCATTGCGTCATGACGTGTCCGGGAATCGAGGGGATGCGAAACGTTCGAAGTTATGTGCACTTTGAAGGACGATTTTGCACAGGGGTGCAAATCCTACTTTTTCTCGACCCATCGTGCTCGGGTTGGGGCATCAGAACACTTAGATTTAAAGTGTTTTTTCGAAACGATGCTGATGGGATGGGCTCAGGGTGCGGCATCCTTTCCTGGTGACTTCGGTTCTAGCCACCGCAGAAAAATTGATGAGATATGAATATTTTGTTGACCTTCCTCGTCATAATGTGGCATGAAACGTAATCAGTTCCCTAAGCAGTACTAGCGTCTCGGCCAACGCGGTCCGTAGAACTATTAGCGTGTAAAATATTTAGCACTGGGAAAATACCATATAAGGACTCTTATTTACGCACTTGTAACAGATAGCAAACATCTCTAACAGTACTGGAAACAGTTTCTCCGTCACCAGCGGCCCGCACTCTAAAACAATTAAATGGATAAATTTTCTTCAAGAGATCCTTCTTTGTCTCCGGAACCCATAGATAACGCCCGTCCCTTAATTAATTGTTACTAAAACTTTTTTTTGTTACATTGCGTGTACATCTTTTTGCCGGACATTACGCTTGTGGAAAGAGTACGCCTACAATCATTCCTCAATCTGATTTCAACAACACCATTAAAGATAAACACCTAATATCTATTCAATCTCGAGATAAGCCACTTGTTCACACTCGTGTAACGTAGATAAAGGTGGCGATCCACTTTACATACTGAAAGAGTTCCCTATGTTTTACATATTGAAAGAGTTCTCTATGTCAGCTGACGCGCTTTAATTAATCAGTGAACCAAACAGTACCTCCGGAACAAAGCTCGTCATTTGTTACTTGAGGTACTGCTTTCGAAATTCCACCTTAACGTTAATATCGATGCATTAAGATGACGGATGTCCCTGGGTTACTAACAAGAGTAAGGTAATTATGGTAAACAGGGTATAAGCATAAGTTGGTTTTCGGAAGGCCCTTGTTCATTGGTTTAACTGGAAGATCCGTATATTAATGAGACACATTTGTTTGTATATTGTGTTGGAAGTGCTGTTAATTTTTTTCGAGCTTTAAATCACACACAACACCTGAAGCTGTTGTTTTTCTTTCTTAGCCATCTTAAGCACAAGTCGAGGTCCCCGGCGTGATTTAATATTCAAGGTTGACTTATTGAGATAATACAAAGTCATGTCAAGTATTTACTTGAACATTCGGGTTGTGGCAAAAGTTTCGCCCTCGCCAAAGAAACGGATCAGTGAATGATACACATGTTCCGTTGCGCACCTAAGTCGACGATGGAAGAGCCCCAAATAGGGGAAAGTTGGTCGCGCCGAACCGCTTTCCTTAAATATGTTTTTTGCCGGAACGATTTGGAAATGAAACGACAGTTACTAATCGTACTTAATAAAGATGTATCAACACGATTTTTATACAGGGCGTCTCTAAAAGGTGCGCAAAAAATGCCACCGCAAATTCCTGAGGGTAAAACGCGACGATCCGACTCGGTCAGGCCAAAAGTGGACGATTTCGGAGATTCAAAGAGTCGAAAGTTCAATTTGGTTTCACTTCTTCGTAAAAATTTTTTGAATAACTGGGGCGCAATCGCGATATTCGGCTGGGGGGTTTTTGGGGTGGCCGCTTGAAGTCTGCTTTTGTTTTCATTGTACAATGTAGGGGGCACCACACGCGGCACTTCGCAGACATTTAAAACGCAGTAACTCTTTTGAGCCACACCGTGTATATTACTTCGAAATGAAATTTCTTGTTCTCCAACTTCTTTTACCTAGAAAAGGTGCACCTGGCAAGAGGTGGTTTCAGCGACCGTTTGTGAGATATCTGGATGTGAAAAGTTCGTTTGGTGTGTGACCAGGTCTGAATTAATCGCAATAATTGGGCACAATTTGAAGCGAAAATCAGCTCGATTTCTCACGCGAACGCACCATTGTGTTGCATTGTCACAAGAGCAACACCAAAAATTACGAAAACAAGTAAACGTGTTGTTAATTGTATTCTCTAGTAAAAACGGCCAATAAAATATTTAACAACGGAAATTTAGTTAATAATAAACGCTTTTAACAAATGTTCAAAATGACCTCAATTTTCGTGTGTACAGGGATTAACGCGTCGTAAAAAATTAAATTGAACTTTTGACACTCTGTATCTCCGAAATCGTCCACGTTTGGGCTGCGCTAAGTCGGGTTAGATCATCGCATCTTCAGGAATTTGTTGTGGCAGCGTTTTTCCGCACCTTCCAAAGGCACCCTGTATATTTCTCGATAACGGACGGAATTGAATCAAAACTTTGTTCCAAATTAGCCGATCACTCGTATTAATTGGACCGCGGGGTGCCTAAATTGGATGTTGATACAAAGCAAAAAAAACATATTGGAACGACAATAGTAGATAGTTGAGTGTTAGCGGTAGCAAATATATGTTGAAAAAAAACATCGCATATGTTGGAATTGCCGGTGCAAGCTTCACACTTCCAATCATGGTAATGTACACCCTGCAACCAATCCATTTTAGGTCCTTTTTTGCCACAATCATTAAGTTTACATTTGGCACATTCGTTGTCTTGGTCTTCTGATATGCAGCTGGCTGGGTCATCTAGAACTGAGATTTCTCCTTCGGAGCCTGATCGGTCAGTCGTGCTTTCCTTCCTAATTTCCTTGCACTCCTCCAGCCGCACCTCTTCCGTGTTCTGTTTCCC
Source organism: Euwallacea fornicatus (assembly GCF_040115645.1). NCBI lineage: Eukaryota > Metazoa > Arthropoda > Insecta > Coleoptera > Curculionidae > Euwallacea > Euwallacea fornicatus. The sequence goes on from NC_089553.1 coordinate 3,598,796, forward strand.
TCTATTTTCTATTTGACAAATCAATCCGTTTCCTCTCTCTTCATTATGTTTATTTTCATTATCTGGAGTTCTAAAGCCGATGTCGCTCCACGAAAGCGCAATACCAAGCTTTGCCCGCCATTTCTTTTATGCGGTTATGGGAATAGAATTTTTTCCTGCAATCTGGCATGCTGCAATAGCTAAGCCGAACATATGTCATTTCACCTTCAACACGGGCTCAACTATAATAATTTTTCGAATTCTTCTTTGAAAACAGCTGGCCTATCTATATTTATTTCTGCACCTTCGCCTGCACCGTCCTTATTCAAATATCTTTTCAAACTAGCTCTAAGAGCTTTGTGCAATCTTGCTCAGTCATTCAGACCAATCCCTTCATTTTCATAATCACGTAGTGCATTTTGCAAATCTTCAGGTTTTCACTTAGTTTCCGTCATCTATGAAGAAAATCATTTGCATCGGGTAAATTGGACCGGTCCATTATACCCAACTGCCTGAGGCCAAATTTGTCACACTCCACAATATCATAGTTAAAAAAAAATACAACGACATAACCTATGAGAGCCGATGTTTATGCGACTGCAATAAATAGTGGATATATATTGAATGTCAATTATAATTACAAGTGCTGAAAGCTTGCCATTAGCTTTATTGCGCCGTTAGAGCAAAACGATAAAAATTACATTAAAACATTTGAAATTAGCGTTTTGCAAGCGTTGCGCAATCGCATTAGAATTCAGTGAAAAAATAAAGTGCTGCCAACTCATGAAAATGAAAACTGTAATTTGCGGTAGTGGTCCAATTTAGCACGCGGTCCAATATACCCGGCCTTCCCCTACAACAACAAAAATTGGGATATTTCCCAAATTGACCTGGATTCTCTAAGTATTGTTAATGATGTTGTCTTCCTGAGAAAACGTTGAATTCAGGTTATTATGCGAGATTCCCTTGCAGTTTTCAATAGCAAAATAAAAAAAAAACGTTTTTAAGGCGATTAATTTCGGTCACGCATTTCAAAATCTCAAGAACCCATTTTGGATTAATTGCAGTTGGTTCTGATGGGCCTTCCCCGAAAGTACGACCTGGCGGCAGTTCCGGGGGGGTCCAGGGCGAAGAGGGGAAGTGTTTGGCGGCTAGGCATCCCTCTTCAGGGACGGATCGCCCGTGACCCAGTCGCCGAGCCACCAGACAGGGTACCTTTAAAGGTTTTCCTTTTCAACAAAAAAATTAAATAATAATTGGTATATTTTACGTTAATTCGGGCTACTGCGGAGTGTCAGAGTTTGGTAGTTCGAGAAGAGGGTGCGGGTAGAGGCCAGGGGTATAATCTCAAAACTTCCTGGATAAATAATTACAGAGCTTTGATACACGTAGAGCTTACCGGCACCTAAATTCCTGCGGATGAAAAAATCAGAAGCGCGCCCGTATCATAGTTAAAAATGATAATTCTTGTCTTCAATCTGATAACAGACAAGATAATTTATAGGCGCTTTCCTACATAATTCAGTAGCCATTCCAACTAGCACGCTCCGGACAGTTCCGTCATACAGTCTCTTTAAAATACCACATAGTTGTAATTTACAGTCGAAACGGCAGTTTTAAAGATAATATTTAAAACTTCTCCGAGTTAAAAATGTGACTTGGGGCCTAGAGATATACGGACGATAGAGGAGAGAGACATAAACTCAACAAGATTTCCTCGAACGATACTAAAACACGACTCCGCCCGAGGGACTCATGCTGCCCTTTGACATGTGGAGCATTAATTTTTGAAAAATAAAAGTTATGGCTCTCTAAATGACGAGAAATGGAACATGATTGAGTGATGTCGATAACAGATTTTTAATAGGAAGATAAATAATTTGAGACGCCTTTAAGGGCATGTTTGTTGATTTGGCAATGTAACAATAGAACCATTGTTAACGAAACAATAACCGAAGTCAAACACAGTGATCTATGGCATCGAAATAGAGAAGTGAATGACAGAAACAGCTAGATGGCTGAAAATGCTCCTTGAACTTCTCGGCTTGGGGTCCGACCCGACTGGTTCTTAAACGGCGGCACCAAACGGTGAAAACACCAAACGGCACCGCAATCTGTTACCAATACTATCAGCGGGTGATGCTCGAGTGATGTCTGACATTGTCCGACGATCTTGAACATAAACTTTGAATTTATCTTTTTTGATATATTTATAGATTGTTTCACAGCGTACGCGGTGATAGTACCTCTGCTGGAGTGCTGTTTAAGATCAGTGGTGGTACGAATCACATCGTCCTGGTGATGCGTCTGCAGCACTGCCGTCAATTACTGGAGAACGATATCTTCTACAATAGCTCGATGGACAGTTCTTATAAACTCAACAGTGAAGAAACCGGCTCTCTAATTAATCTGGAAACGACTGGTCCAGAGTTGTGTTTACGAACGAATCCAGATTTTTCTTTGGTTTGCGAGTGATCGTCGGGTTCGGAAACGGAAGTCGGATAAAACGGATCAATGCAATATCATGAAACCATACAGAGCTACTTCAGTCGTCGTTTAAGGAGGGTAGGGGGGAGATCACTTTGAAGGCAAAGACTGATCTCCGTGTTCGTTGCAAAGGCCGATCTGACGGCACTCGGATGCATTCGGGTTATTCCGGAAGGTCACGTAGTGTCCTTTTTGTCGGCGATAATTTCGTTTCAATTCACGATAACGCGCGTCTACATGTTGGAAATGCGCCGAATGGGTGCTTGGAGGACGTTGGTACACGCACCCCGCGATGGTCAGGTCTATCCGACCTCAGTCCTATCGAGCATCTATGGGATGAGCTGAGGAGACGCTGACGAAGGCGACCAGATTCCTCAGTGAATCTTCAACCGCTTAACGGGGCGTTAGTTGAAGGATGGCGTAATATTCTACAGAAAAGGGTGTTCAATTTGATTCTTGGTATTCCTTGAAGACTGGACAACGTAATACCAAAAAAAATTCTTGTTGATTTTTGCCTGCATATATTGAGAAAATTTTCCCTTTTTTTGACAAAATTAAATTTTTTATAGTCACTTTTTACATATTTTGAATTTCATTTGCATATATTGCAAAAATCTAATCTGAAACAGCTCGTGTGTGTGATTGGTACGTTGATTTGTGTTTGTTTGGAAGCCATTTTTAGTGAACGCCTTGGCGATTTTGTGAACATGGGAAAAATTGTGTGTAACATGTGAAAAAGGTGTATAGCAAAGTCAGGGTACTCAAAACAATAAACTTCCGTCATTGCAATGGCTAAAATCAATCAACTTGATTTCGAATATTTCGATCGTCCACCCTATTCGCCGGATTCGGACCCCTGGGATTATTTTCCGTTTCCAAACATGAAAAAATGGGTCGACGAAAAGAGATTTGCCAACAGTGAAGAGGTGAAATCCGAGATCGATGTCTGCTTTGAAACTTTTGAAGTTTCTTACTGTAAACAGGGTATGGAAGACGCAGGACCCCACTGGAAAATACTTCTGAGACTCCTAGAAAGACATCCTCGTTTGTTGATAGAAAAGTCTTTGTTAAAGAAAAATAAAAAATGATCGAAGAAAAGTAAACGAGTAAATGAATAAACACTCAAAAACAACAAAAGACATTTTGTCAGCGCAAACAGGCCAGATCGAAAACAAATCAATTTCCTGCGAACACAAGTTTTATGTAAACAAGTTCGAGCATTGTTTAGGTACCATTTAATCGATTTTGTATTGAATTTTCCGAAATTTATAGCCGGTTTTTCGCAAAAACCAATCGACACAGTTCGAATCGCTGGGCACCATCGAATGCAGTTTCAAAAAAATCTTCCATTGGAGGGGTCACGTGACGCCTCGCGCCATTTAAAATCTTCGGGAGGGTCGCTGCGACGCGCACGAGGGTGAACCTTCGAAGTTGAACTTCATATAAGAAATCGTCCCCCTCGAACGCCGATTTCGCATATATTGGAAATTTTCCAAGAGGCGCTTTGTTCCTCAACGTCAAAGATGGAAAAGTTTCCGCTGGACGACCCTGTAAAATGATAACCGCGTACAACGCACATCAAAAACTGGTGTTTATTCCAAACGCATTTACTGCAACACTGTTTCGATGATAAATCAATCAACTCTTAGTGTAAAGGTATGTCGGGCCCCCCCTTTCCCGCCTCAGTGATCGATGTCCTCATCCCGGTAAAGTTATCGGAACAAAAACTGCTAATTTATGTGTGAATTCATCCATTCTAACCGCTATTGCAGGATTAATGAGGCCGTCGTTGCGTTCAATATCTGTCTAAAGCGTTTGGCCATTTATAGCAGCACACCGGATTAAGCCGGAGCGGTCTTAAGGGCTAAAGAACCACTCTGACTCAGGTGAGTAAATCTACGTCATAGGTGACACTAATAAAGTCTTCTCCCTTCGTCGCTATCTTCGGTGAACTTTGCTGACAGGGTTATCTTTACATACGCTGGTGACGCGTAAAGAAGAGGTCACCGGGGTTAGAATGAGTCACAATTAGCTAAAGACGCCGCTGAGATGAAGATCCGACGAATCATTACTTATTTAAATGAGTCTTCATGATGAAGATGTAACTGATAAACGCTAGGGAATATGCGAAAAAGCTCAATTTACACTTGACAAAGTGATTTAATTACAAACTCGGAATGATGGGTGTTACAGTGTCAGATTAAGTAGTAGCTTCTGTAATAAACTAGTATCCAAGCTGATACAGTAAAATAAGTTATTTGCGAAGTTATTTTCTTTTTGGAACCGCCTTGCTGTTTTATTAGCATAACAGCGAGTTTATAATGAAAATTGCAAGCGTTTCTCTTGTAGACACGCCAGGATCGCTTCCCTAAGAATGTCTGCTTGTAATAACCGGAGTAAAATATTAGATCAGACAGGCTTAAACTACGGAAATTATTTTGAAAAATCGAAACGGTGTTGTGACAACCGTTTGATTGTTATTGGTAAAGGAAATTCTATTTTACGGCCTTAATCCGAGCTGTTTATATACAAGAATACGGTATCCGTATTTTACGTTATTTGGCACGTTGAAATTGGACTGCTTTCGCACTCTGTGGGAAATCTGGTTTTTCCCTCTGCTCCGCCAGGAAGAGGCCTACACCTAACGACGCAACTTCTTCTAAAGTTGGAAAACGTGTTGGGCGTTTTCGAGCGGTAATTTAAGAAGGAATTAGACTCAATACTGTCTTGCATTATTGCCGGTTACCCACCCAACTCGTCATGTTTCACCGCCCTTCGGGTCTATAATACAGGGTGTAACATTTACCTTGCGACGTCGCAACGTCCCGAATAATGGGCGCTCTGTCCCTGCCTGTTTAACCTTGAATCCTTAGACGGCGCAGCCGCTTTCCGTTGCAGGGTCGAATCCTACGACTGAAAATACGTAGAGTTTGTCCGGGACATTTTTTTCGGTTCGCGATAGATGGCGCCGTAGTCACCGGAGTTAAATTTTCCTCTCGTTTCTAACTTACCGAAACGCTCGACGAAATCTGCCTTAAAATTGGTGTTAACACGAACTTTTTTCAATTAATTTCGAAAATGAGTGCTCAAAACGATGACCCCCAACTTCGGTGCACTCGTCAATCCGCATTTCAAACGGCCGAGCCCAACTGAGACCGTTCCAATGCAGTGTTAATACCAAAATAAATCAAATAGAGGAAAATCGGCTGCTTCTTCAAGTCATTTATTTTTTCATACGTAAAAACGCAAACAGATAAAAACTTGTTATTTTAATATATCCCCGGCAACACGTGAGAATAAAGTTTTTTTTGAGCAATTTTCATCAGACATTCCGACAAATCATGAGCGAAAGGAAAATTTCATTTAGTTGATGACGGCGCCATCTATCGCGAATCTAAAAAACAGTTCCAAACAAATTGTACGTATTTTTGCCGCAAAACTCGAATCTGCAATAAAAAATGGGAAATGCAGTTAACGAATCCACAGGCCCCCCTCCTCACACACACACAAGAGGGGGCAGAGGGGCACTAGTTTAAACATCAACGTATTTCCCCCAAGGAATAATTAAACTCCCATAAGAGGCTTTTTTTCATGGAGCGCTTATTACTCGAGATGTCGTGATGTCCCGAGTTAAATGTTACACCCTGTACATATATTAGGGGATTAAAAGATTAAAATTCGTAAATCGCTCAACGTAAGGGTTGTTCTGTTTTGACCATGACAAACTGTAGGGAAAAATACACGTGGAGCTTACAAACGCTGACCATGCCCTTCGCGTGTTAAATTGTTTATTGCAAAAGCCTCTTAAGGTCTGCTTTTAAGTCAATTAGGCTTAAACCCCAAATTCGTGGGAACCGACCAATCAGCGTTCTGATTGGTCAGTAGGATCAAAGAAGACTGATACCAAATCCTGCTCATTTTTCTCCAGAATTCTCCCAAGATAAAAACAGTTTGGGATTTGAGCCGGAAGGTAATTATCGACGTTTTCCTCGTAATTTAATCTTAAACTTGACTCCATGCCCAAGCTACATGTAAAAAGTAATCATTTTAATCTTAATACAGATAATTTTTGAAGTTAATGGTAGTCTTTTTCCTTGATTATCATACTCATTTCTGTGGCGGTATCCACGTACAAAAGAATACCTGGTGTCGGAACACCTTTTCTGGAGACTCCAATATTATATTGGTTGTCTGCTCTTTAAGCTCAGTCACGATAATTTCCGTAACCATAAATGATGTGGTGTCGGTTAAATCTGCGCAAAGATGCGGAATTTCGAGTTTAGCTACTTAGCGTTGCAAAATTTGAAACATTTTGGAAAAATGCTTTCGTTCTTCCCTCAATTTTCCGGAGAAGTTATTCGAAATTGTCGACACTTCGCCATTGCAAGTTTTTTCTTCCCTGACGTGGAGAATTTCGCCATTCACGTTTCGTTTCTCCAGCGTCCCAATCCCTACATTTTTTGTGATGGAGAAATCGTTAGACAATTTGGCAAAATTTGCCAGAAATTCCCCTGGAAACTGAAAAATACATAGCAGCACGCGACTCTTCGTTGAAACATACTGGAAACTAGCCCAAACCGTTTTTGAAAATATTGTGAAAAAAGCTTCTTCAGAGTTCATTTTGCGAGAGGTTCTGGCCATTTTCAGAAACAATTTTTGAGGCACGTTTGTAAGAACTTTTCCCACGACTTTAATCTCTAAAATCACGTCCCAAAACTTTTCAGTGTTATCCCGGACACCACTACGAATGATTCAGTATTTATTAAAGTAATAATAAATAAATTAAGTGAATAATACGTTTCGACAAGATTTCCTTTAATCAATCGAAAACTACTTAATCAAATTTAGCTTCGGAGGGATCATCGAAACGCAGTTTTCGAGAGCTTTGAGATGAGCCGGCACAAGTAGGGAATTGCCATTTAACATTGCTTAGTTGGGGCGGCTGGGGATGAGAGGGCGAGCGAGAACGCGTCGGACACTGTATAACTCATTTTGCTCAAAAAGGCTCAATCGGAACGAGACGAAATAGAGGGATGCTTCAGAAACATTTGCGATTTCGCGGTTCGATTTCGAAAATTAGGAAATCTCGCAGTCGAGAAAGTTAGGGTGAAATTTGCACCGGAGACTCCCTGCATGTGACGCTTCTGATTAAGACCCGCATTTATCAACAATAGCAATTATTATTAGCGCAAGAAAGGATTTCCCATTCCAGCTTATTAAAGTACGTCGAATTTTATTATTTAGACACAAACCGTTTCGGAAATGTCACGGAAGGACCATCTTTGGAGTTCTCCCTTCGAGAGGCAACACGTTTACAAGAACTTCTTTTTTCGTTCTAGCCTACAGCATCGCCGTCCAAAGTGTTCCAACGTCATTTCCGGACACCCTGTATAATAAGGAGTTATTTGCGGTCACTCGTGAGTACCATACGTCTTTTTTGTTGGTTTGTTTGAGGTCGCAATTCTCGCATGAACTCGACTGCGAAGAGAACTGTTTCTCGCATAAATATAGAGAAATTATCAAAACGCTCCTCGAGTATAAGACAAAGTTGTGATTTTGATCGGGAAAAAATCGCAAATCACTCGGCCCCGACATTTATTATTCTTCGTCGATTATCGTTGTAAGCTGTTACAAAAAATAGCCTTAGGTGCTGCCTTTACTGCTATAATCGAGAAATTTACGGCTGCCGAAAATTACGATGTAAATTACAACCTTTCACGGGGAACCACATTTAAATTCCTAAACGCTTTTCACCAAAACCTCGCAGCTCCTTGTAATTTAATGGGGGTTGTTTCATGACAAGTTACTAAACAATTCGACGTTGGTCGCGTACTGTGGTAGATTGCGTTGCGTTTGTGCCCTGGTGAACTTAAAAGTATAACCCTCAGTGAGATCAGTAGAAAGAGCCGCCGGATTTATAGTCTTTAGACTTGCTCCGTAACGGTCGACTAAAATTTATGTTACCTTCGAAGTATTAATTACTATGTCAAATTAATATCAAAAGGCAAGTGGGGGATAATTCATTTTGGGCAGGCAAGGACTCCCGCTCGGCAACAAACAATTAACACCGGGGTGCTCAAATTTATGTTCGAACTTTCTTGGGGGGCTTCCAGGAAGACGAAGTTTCCTGTTCTTAAATTTTATTGATTAATATTTATGCAATACTGCCCATAAGCGCCATTCCATGGGCAATAACGTAAATTTTTAACATTCGGTTACCGTTTGTGTTGCCCCAAATGGAACTCGGTAGTGTGCGGCTTTTCCTCCCGTTGAAATTTCATTTTAACATCGGTTAGGAGTGGCCGCTCACGGGTGATAGTTAAAATTAACATCAATCACACAAACGTCTCCAAAATATTTATTGTTTAATTTATGGTGAGGTGCGAACTAGTGATGCCTGCACTGGGACCTCGGAACCTGTAAGAAATACAGAGACGGCCGATTCGGAAATGGGTTAAAGAATTTTCTAAGAAATTCGTGTCCATTTTAAAAGCTTCTTTAACCTTCCCCGGGAAAGAACGAACTCTTCCAGTGTTGAAATATTCAATGGTACTTGTCACGTGGCGCGCAACATGTAGCTTCCTATAGAACCGATCTAGTTTTATTGAAATTTCGAAAGGGCTCAAAAAGCTTTTTCGCTGAAAAAGCCCTATTTCGCACCTTTGAACTGTGATTGTAAGAACGGAGTCAACCCGTCCTGTCCCAAATTACCACACAATATTCGCCAAAATACATGGAACTTTTTCGAAATTCACATAAACTGAAAATTTCACGTATATCATCAAGTTTTTTTAATTGCAGTTTCACTCTTAGTGAACACACACTATCACCATACAAAGTAAAAAATGCCTCTAACGAAATTTTACGTTCACCACACAAAATTCGATAATTACTGGACGGAGTTGCTGGAACCTAAATAATTAAAGAGAAAAGCTCATTGTTGGAAACAGGAGCTAAAAAGGCTTTAGTACCTGGCGCAACAGCCCTTTACTTCTGCCATCCTCCTAGGCACCGATTCTATTAATTCTTCAATTAGTCACCGAACAACTTGATGCCAGACTTGTGCGAACCTTCCAAACAGTTCATTTCCATTTCTAATGAGCTTCGCTGTTCGGATCATACGATATACAGGGTCCCATAAATTCTCGATTGGAGTTAAATCCGGACTCTGGGCAGGCCACTTCATGGTACACACTTGTTCTTGTTCTAACTACTCTTTCACTAGTTTTGCAAGATACTTGGAATCGCAATCGTGTTGGAAAATAAAGTTGACCGGTAACGATTCAAATGGATAGGGTTCCATTCTATTTCTTGATATATCGCAATACATAGATCTATGCATTTTTCCAACAATACGATGACTGGGCCCATACCGCAGCAACAAAAGCATCCACATACTAACGCGCGTCTTCTACCATGCTCAACGCTTGGTTTAATATATCTTTTATTTGGTCTTTGACCCTTTCGACGCCTCACGTGGACCGGACCCTCACCGAAAGTAAGGTTGTATTTGGTTTTATCACTAAAAAGAACTTTATTTCAATTTTGCCTCGTCTAGCGAATATGATCGAGTTCAAGTTGTAACCGTACTTTGATGCTCTTCCATAACAGTGTGTTTTTGCTGGACGATAGGATCTTAGACCACCTTCTAACAACCTTCTTCTGATGGTTCTCGATGATATTTCTAAATGTTCATTTATCAGTATTTTTTGCACGATCTGTGATAATGACAGAAACAGATCACTGCTGGCAATGCTGACAATTTATTTATCTACTCGTCTGTAGTGTTTTTAGGCCTGTCTACGCGCGATACGGTATTTTTTGGAATACTTAGTTTGATAGAAATACACTTTTGTAATATACCTTACTTACAAAATTGATTATGTAATTCCGTTTTTAAAATCGAGTGAGTATGATCTACCTTTGGCCATTTGTTGAGAAATAGTCACCAGCGTACGCACCAAGAAGGGGAAAAAAATAGCTAAGAAAATAATAAATTAACGTTAAAAAAAACATTTAAAATATAAGAAAAACGCGTTCTAAGCATTTTATTCAACACGAAAAGATTATTATTAATTTTAGCTGTAAAAGACGACAAACAACAAAATGGTAATGCTATATTTTTGTGGACCGATAATATGGCATTCTTGCTCTAAGGGGTTTGTTTGCACACTCGCTTTCATACCAAACGCACCACCCATGCCTTGCAAGAAAAGACCAATGTCCTCCTGGAGTATTTCGTTTCATATTACCTCAAAGTAGCCCCGTAGATCATCTAAATTGTTGGGAGACCTCGGTAAATTCCGAAGACGGCGATTCATCACCTCCCAAAGGAGTTCGATAGGTGACGGGTCTGGCGACCGTGCAGGCCAAGGCAGCCTTTCTAATTGTGCTTGTTCCAGGTGCCTTCGAATAACGTTCGCAGTATACGGCCCTGCTTTATCCTGTTGAAAGATGCCATTCGATAAAGTCTGCACGAAGGGTACTAATGCTGGCCTCGGGCCATTGTTTGGTTTATTTGTTTTTTTTTTGTTTTTTTTTTATTTCGACGCTGTGGCACTGGGGGCATTTTAAGATGTCCTGCCGACAGTTCGGCAACAAATTAAGCTAACGTTTCTGTGTAAATATTATTTTATTCTTAACAACTGAGCGAAAAATCTATGAGGCTGATGACGAATAAAACCGTTGGCGGCCTTCCTACTTTACCGACACTCTGATCGTTTGATTCTCCATTACGAAGCATTGTTTTGGCGAAATTAGGACACTTAACTATTGGTATTACTGAGCGGGGCACTTCACAGGGGACTGAACGTACTAGGACAGGGCTATTCGGGTAAAGCTGGAATATTCTCAGTTCCAGGGGTTTTGGCCGATGCTGGACATAAATCGATGGACTGTTTCCTGGGACGTTAGCGCTTTTACGCAAATGGCGCCTTACTAAGGCTCTATTTTTAAAATCAATTTCGACGTAGTTCAAAAGCTATTGAGCGCAGGCCGAGTCCCTACTTATCGGAAAAATTTTCGAGTTTTCGTGGAAAGCGGTAAAAAAATAGAGCAATTTTTATAACGATATAGATTGGATCTCGCGTGTTAATTTCTTGCACCGCAGTTTATAGCGATGAAAGAGGTTGAGGATGTCACGAGAGCAGGGTTACAAAGGGCACCTGCCACTCGAGCCTCCAGACGTAAGTATAAATACGGATTCCCTACGTCTTTTGAGGTCCGATACGATACGGAGAGGCAATTTGAATTCCCCCCAGGACGGTCCGAGGTAAAACTTAGCGGGGCGCCCAAATCAGCGCGATTTTTGCAAAATTGGGGCTTCTATGCTCGATGTATCTTCGCAACGTAATTCACATGGTCGGCAAAGTCTTCACCTAACGCAACTCGAGGCGAACCCACACTTAATCAATCATTCGATGTTGATTTTCGCTTTTTACATATGCAAAAGTGTTGCAAAGAACCCAACGTTGCCTCTATACAACAGTTATAATGTTTATGGAGACGCTCCTTTATTCAAATTACATGACCAATAATAACAATTTCTTGGGTGGCACTTTTAATAATATGCGAATATCGACAGAAAAGGCGAATTTCGCTCGCAGGAACTCACGACGAACTTGGCCAAATTTTGGAATTTTATCAATACCCTTATAAGGTTTTTCGCAATCGCATTCTTAAACCAGTTTATACTTTAAAATTGCGCCTCATACGTGATAGCAGCTACCTACAAGAGGCATAATTCGAAAGTTCTTATCACAAATAGCAGTGAAATGGTTCAGTACCTGCCTAAGTACATTTCGGAGCAGGTTCTCGAAACGTTCGCCTGTTGCCTTTTGCCTTAATTGATAATCAATCGACATTTCGCCTAATTGGCCTGCAAGGTGGTCCAATGAACGTCTTGAATCGGCCTAATGCAACGTAATACTGCTGCAATTTCAATCAATCGGTTTGAGTTTTATTTTAGTGCTCTGATGCATTTCTGACTTTTTATCTTTTGTGGAAGTTGCTAATAACTTGAGCGGTCTTCTCCGTGTCTGAATGTCAAACTTGAATAAGTAGCTACAGGATGCGAAAACGACGGCCTCGGACGTTAAAAGTTATACAGTGTGGCTCACCGAGATGTTTCCACTCGGGCTCGTTTTCCTGCGAACGAACGAACCGAACATGCCCAGACGCGTAAACCTTAATTTTCAAAGCGACACTTTTTTCACACCCTTTTGCACCCCCTCTGCTCCACCCCTCCCGCGAAAGAACGGCTGTCGCCCTTAAAATCTTTAATAAATTTAAGGGGGGAGGGAGGGGGGGGGGCAGTGGCATCTGATTTTAAACGGAATTGAAATGGTTCTGTTACGGGCCCTTCTTCGTATCATTTGATCGATAATTAAAATGCACAAAAAAGAGTATTAACGATAGTAGTTTGGCATTTCACGTGACGCTTCGAAAAACCTGTCTTTATCGATCGCAAAAGCAGACTGACTGGGAGAGGGTGTCATATTGAACGGCCTGCAAGACCTCCTGATCTGTCGCCGTTGGACTTTTTCTTGCGGGAGCGTTTCAAACCGACGCTACATGCAGCCGAACTCAATTCTTTGGAAGACTTGCCGCAATGCATTGTGAACGGGAGCCACACACGTGTAACTCCCGAAACACTCCATAGAATTGGCGAACGTTTGGCGCAATGTTTGTTATTTTTACGTTTCGTTTATTTGTTACTCACGAACTACACAATCGATTCAAACGAGGAAGATCCCGCATCAAAGGAAATTCGATTCATTTTAAAATCGCCCGGCCCTCCTCCCATTTAAGATTTTAAGGGTGGCAGCCGCTTTGTCGAAGGGGCCAAAGCGGAGGGGGTGCAAACATGTAAAAAATGCGTCCCCTTGAACTCTAAGGTTCACATGTCAGAGCGTATCTTCATTTATTCACTTACAAGAAACTAAATCTGAATGGGAACTTCTCGGTGCGCCACCCTGTATAATTTGAAGATGGTTTCAGACTGTTGCCGTTTACGGACAATTTTATAGAGCAGATGATACTAAAGATACGCCTCATCTTCAGGATAAAAGAGAAAATTTGCCATTCCGAACACTTTGACCTTAATACATCATAAGAAGTATACATTATGATAGTGGCCATTAGACGACTGAAAAAATATGTTTGCCATTGCTATTATCTTATGCTTCTACTGAGCGAACGGTTTGCTTCATGTCTTAGTTTAGCCATCTGCATATTGATACGGGACCTCATATGGACAAATGTCGTAGTCAGGTGACGTCATAGTGAGCCTACATTAGATAAAACCGCAATTTGGCGTATCGATGCCTAAAGGGTCCAGATTACCTATTTAGAGAAATCGAAATGGATTTATTAATTGTTGGTATCTAGGACCGGCCCTTAAGTTAGAGCCCTTTTGTTTCCTTATGCAATAGAGGAAATGTTAGTTAGATGGGTTTCTTTAGAAGAGTCAATGGACCCGACTTGCAATAACTTAAGATTTGCGACATAGCTACTTTCCAACCAACGTGCTGAAGATGGAGATTTGTATGTGTATACAGCGCTCGTAAAAACTATTGCGACAACTATAACTTTTTTAAACCCTATAATGAAAATAATGCTTAAACGCGTATAATTTTATTTTAAAAAGACATTTAATGCATTATTTTTGACGTTGAAGTTTTTCACCCCTATCCAGCTACCCCTATTAGCTTCTTACTTTCAAATGAACAGGTCCCCTTCATAGTACATCAAATGAAAGGTAATTTAATAAGGAATACAACGGCATATTCAGAATTTAAATAGGGTCTACAGTTTCCTTTAAAAAATGATCGTGAAAAAAATGATCGAAAGCTTTAATCTTTGCTTCCTACGTGAATAATCTACTGTTCCTTCACTTTGAAAAATAGTGAAAAAACTACGATAAGACGTAGAAATACCAAACCTTCGTAAATGTAAACAATTTTCGGAGTTGGAATGTTAATAAATGGATCGTTTGTCTGAACAGCAAAAAATTAAAATTTTAAACTTTTTTGAGTATGGAGATCGCACTTACGAAGAGGTGTGTTTCATGACATAATGAGAAATATCCGGACCGACAGATCGATGGAAGTGTAGCTTGCCAGATTAATAAAAAATCTCAACAAACTGAAAAAGTGAAAGCTGTTCCAGAATGTAGAAGCCCTCGAGCAGCAACTGGTAGCGATGGAACACTGGATTTTCTTTTATCTCTCGGTGAAAACTTCATGCACTCCACCGGCAACTTTGCCGATGAAGTTCGCGTATTTGTAAAATCAGCAAGCAATCTTTTGAAACGAGAAAAATTTCATCCATGCAAAATTTCTCTTCCCCAAGAGGTGAGGCCCGAAGATTTTTTTCGCGGGATTAAATTTTGGGAATTAACGCGAGAAAAGGGCATTCCGTTCGAAGGTAAAAAGTTAATAGGGGTAGCTTGATAGGGGTGAAAATTTGAATATCGAAAAAAACAATTTTTTTTTTTTTTTTTTTTTTTTTTATAAAATCGTACCTGTTCAAGCGCTAAAAAAATATACCGGGTTTATGAAAGTTGTAAATATGTTGCGACACTTTTACAAGCGTTGTATTTAATTCAACCAAAAAGGTCCCCGATTCCCAAATAGACCGATATGCATCGGCGTTTTTACTTCAAAAATTAATGTAATTACAGGGAAATTAAGTTGAAGGAAGTTATTATGCAAACCGTCGAAGATCGTGTGCTTCAGTGAAATCTTCACATAATCGACTAGTGAGAATTACGCTTTGTCTGAAAAAGAAAGTCTGAAAATGCGTGAAAAAAGCTATTTCAGAATTAATATTCCAACTGCGTTTCCGTGAGATTTCATCCATAGCACGAGTTATTGTACCGAAACTGCCTTTTGGCATGTTAATTGTTTTCTGGTTAATTAAAAGCCCGACTGCGTTTGTGCCGAGAATTTTAAAATCGTATCAAGATATAAAACTTTGGGATTTTTATCAGAGTGCTTGATAAATCCACTTTTTGGCCGAGCCGCCACTTCGTTTACCGATCCGTGCAGGTATTTTCTGGTAAAAAAGAACTTGCATGGAACGAGTGCCAATCTTTTGACGTTATTATCGTGTATTGCTCTAATATTCTGCTAAATATTCGATAGCATGAATTCCGTTATATCGAGCGAACGGATCGTGATTCGTGCATTATTCAAACAGCTCTGAGGTTGACTCGAAATTCCGAAACTACAAGAATTCACTAATAATGTTTAATAATACGAATCTAACAAGGAAGCAAGACAAAAAGTGCCTCTGATATCGTGTTTCAGCATCTCGGAAACAATGGTGTATACAGCAGGTTCCTCTCCGAGTATGCAGATTTGTCTCTTTGTGTTTTATGCCGAATGTCAGAGGTCACTTGGGCGAGACACACACACAACTAGACGTGATACTTTGAAGATGCCGAGGGGACACTTGGAAACGAGACTCCGCCATTTTTTGAATGTCTTTTTGTACGTGATCCCATGTATCGGAGAGTTTATGAATATCAATTACACCTAACTACGTTTATGATTTGCCGACAACTACTTACAAGCCTAGCTACGAGCTTTGAATTCTACTGCACACTCGCTCTTTCCAAGCTTACATCCAAAAGTCTATTTTTAGGGCACCAAGGCGAGCCAAGTAAGCGCTGAAAAGTTTATTGCGCATGAGCAGCCCCGCATTTCCACACCTGAAAAGCCTATGGAAACTGAAGGGAAACTCGCGCATGACCGTTGCGCTCCAATTTTCAGCTGAATTTCCCGCGAGTGGCGCTCGCGACAGCAGGAGAACAGGAGCTTTGAGCGGTGAAGGAAACGCAGGCGTCGCGACGCTGCAATTTGCGTATGTAACGTCGGTTCGGGGAAGGTGACGCCTCTTTGTATGGATCGCGCCTAGAAAAATCGATTGGAAGGTGGAGCCATCATGCACGTGTAATTCTTGTGGGTTTTGGGTTTCGAGCTGACTTGAGAGAAGCCTGTGAAGTTTTAAAAAATTATGTCCACTTGACCACTGCACCTTTATCGAAATCAGTGAAACGACAAGGAACAAATTCATAAAGAAATTAAACACTCCATTACCTCTGAGTGCCTGGCAACGTCTTATACAGTGTCTCTAAAAGGTTTGTGCAAAATCGCACCAGATTTCCGAGGCGAAACCATGACGATTTACCTTAATGCAAAAGTGGACGGTGTTTGAGATACTGGACGAAAAGAGGGAAAAAAGTTACTCATTTCGTTCGTAATCTGAGTAAAATGTCGCATCGGGAGGTTTTTAAGGGTGAGAAATCTGAATTCGTTTGAATCTTCGATGCACGTTGTGGAGGGCGCTGTCCGCGCTAGGCGACCCTCCTTCGAGGGCGGCACAATTTGATACTCGGTTGGTACATTTAATCACCCGGTATAATAGTTTTCATGGCCAAACTTGTGTTTTTTTACATGAAAAAAAGGTATTTTAGTGCAAGTCCTCACAGGCATTCCTTCTCGAGGTATTGGAAATTTCAAGTTCGGGTCATGGCTTGAAAAATGACTTTAAAGTATGTATTTATTCGCGCAGTGCGGCAAAATAAATAATAAAAAATTGGTATAGTCAAAGAAAAACATGAATGATTTTTATACGAACGGTAAGAATTGAAGATAAATGTAAAAGTTTTGATTTTTTCCTTCAACTGTGCGAATAAATTTGTCCTTTAAAGGTTATTTTTCATTTTAAATTTGAAATATCTCAAGATGGAATTCCGGTAGGGACATGTGCCAAAATACGTTTTTCATTTCATGAAACATGCAGAAAAACAAAACTGACCCATCAATGGGGAGTAACGAAAAACTCGTGCCGCTGTAGAGTGTTGCGGTGAAAGCGCCCTTTATAATGTCCATCGAAAATACAAACGGATTCTGATTTTCCGTCCCTAAAAACCCTTCGATGCGACATTAAGTTCAGACAGTACACACAGTACATTCACAAACTAAGTAATTAATTTTTCTCCCTATTTTAATCTTCACCTTGACGTCCTGCATTTTGAAAATCGTCCCCTCTAGGACTAAGGTAAATTGAGTTAAATCGTCATCAGTCTCAGAAGTCTGTGGTGTGATGAGAGAGAGGGTATTCGTATTTATTTTTCAGTGACTTCTACAGTTGGCACGATAGTATGAGAGAATATACTATTAAGTTTGCTTTTCTTCGAATCCCAAAAAATTCCCACAAAGTTGGGTTAAAGTCGTCATGTTTTCGCCTCAGAAAGCTGTGGCAGCATTTTGCACGGAGCTTTCAGAGACTCCCTATTTGCGGGTCACAAAACGATATATTTACAACCGAGCCCGAATCAGCTCTACAAAGAAAATCAGTTCGTCCATAGAGCAAGACTTTTCAAAATCGGTTTTTGTATGGGACAGGGGTATAGAAAAAAAGCAAATAAACTAACATATTCTCTAATTCTCCACCGTAGAATTAATGCGGGTACCTTCTTCAATGTACTAGTTCTCGCATACGACAATTTCAAAATTTTTCACCATTATTCGGCCACGTCGACAGGTCATGTATGCCCCTCGTGCGTATCATTAATGCCCGGTTATTCATCTGTTTTCAGGAAACGTACCTCGCAGCCGTTCGACACAGTCAATAATGACGCCTTACGAAGCTAGTTGTGGAAAAAATACTTTATGTCCACGCGAACATTCCCGAGGCCCGCTGGAGCTCTTCCAACGCAATTAATTAAACTTATAATTCGCCCATTATGATGTTTTTAATTAGCAGTAACACTTAATATAGTCTTATGATACGCGAAAACTTGCACCCCAAAAAAACGTGTAATGGTGTATTACTGGTCGAAACAGTGTCGATTTAATTACAAAAGTGTAATAAAATTTCGGTAAAATGTGTGAAAGAATCCTTGATACGCAATTAAGCGGATCTTGATCGTCGTCCTTAATTGCGGGTAAGAAGGGCCAATTAAAAAAACACCCGCTAATTTGTAAAAATGGAAAAACACGACGGGCCACGGAACGAACATTCAGCCTCGTCTCCGGCTAATGAGAAACTTAATTAAATCTTTTAATGTAGGTACGAATTTTCACGATCTCGACGCAAACCTAAAGTCGATTTCATCTTTATATTCCTCATGGGAAATACCCTCCCATCAGTTAAAATCCCTGGTTGAGTGCCCCAATATCGGGTACCATCGACCAGCGAGGTTCAAAACGATTCCAAAGTATACGCACACATACACGTAACGAGTGTGTTGTTATTAGCTAAATGATTGCGACAAGGTATCAGGTATCCTGTTCACGAGATTTATACCTTCAGCTACTTGCATCTTTAATCTTAGCATAAATATTAATAACAGAGGCGTTAATCTGCGAAAAGGATAAATTTTCGACGGCTGAGTAGTTTCAAATGAAGACCACCAAGGAACCGCTTTGTAAAAACATTGTCAGTTACTAATCAGCATAAACTGCAACAGCAATAATCTAACAATTACCGAGCTAACAAACGTATAAACATTCATTTTACGAGATATTTATATCCGACCCACTTTGAGAGAAATATTGATTGGCAGTACCGAGCAATATACATCAACATGAAATGTAAGCAGATAACCTTGTGACCTCGCTCCCCAGGTACCTCTTCTTACGTCATCGTCCACAGTGGGCATTTTTGCTTCACCTGCTAGATGCAGGCTTATCTTCTCCAGAGTTTATTATGTGACTCATCATTGTTGGGGAAATTATTAAGAAAATTGCCGTGCACCGAGTACAAGCCAATTTTCTCTTGTTAAACCGCTTAATTCCTCGGATAGATCGATGGAACACAATGCTGGTCCGCAATTTGAGGTGTTAAATATCGAAAAATTGTCGGTTTAATGAGGACTTTGAGCATAGGCGGGGTTTAATCGGAGATTCCATCAGCATAAGTTGACTCGCAATATGCCGATGAAGTTTGGTTTTTAATTAAAAATTACTCGAATCTTGTGGAATCAGCAATAAACGTGCATAGACTTGAAGGGATTCAAGGAATTAATTAAGTGGTAATTTCGCATAAGAACCGACTCACGTCACAAGCGATAAAGAATCGCGATTTAAGAATTTAACTTCTCGGTACTTGTGATCGCACTGCATTAATAAGTGTAGCTGAGATAGAGTTTGTTAAATCGATAGAGGCCGACGGGCCCCAGTGTGAGCTTCAGCTGGTGTTTGAAAATGGCGCCAAGGCAAAAGGGCACGTGTCTCCATTCTATCTCACGGTTGAATCGCCAATTTTCAAATAAAGTAACTCTCGCATGGCCCGGCAGGGCCGTAAGTCGCTTACGGTTAATCTTCGTACTGAATAGACCTGGTAGATAAGCAAGAATTCCAAAAATGTGGCATTTCTTGTTGAATAGTTTGAAAAAATCAATTCTTGATATCAACATGAAACTCGTATACCCAAGATTTTTAGTAGTAAATGCACATTTAAAAGAGTTTTGTAGGAAATTTTTGCATTTTCTATGTACCATTATCCTCGTTTATCTAAATTTAAACACTGCTCAGCAATGAGTCGACAAGGGGGCTAAACCACCGCCACCGAAAGAAACGTCATCATCCACCGTTTTGAAGGCGGAAAAACTTACCGTGAAATAGGTGAAATGGTCATTACGAGCCACACAACCGTAGAGAATGTTACAGATCGCGATATTAATGAAAAAAGGATTAAAAACAAAGTGCGAAATAGTTCTAGAAAATTTTTTAAAGATTATGATGAAAGGTGGATTTTAAGGTGGCAGAAAATCCCAAAAATTCCTGCTGCCAAATTAGGAAGAATGATTAAAAACATATTTAAATAGGGTTGTTAATCCACAAACCCTTCGAAATTTACTACTAAGCATGATCTAAGTAACAGAGCGGCCCAAAAGAAACCATGGATCAGTAAGACTAATGAAGTCAACCGCTCAAGATTCGGGGAAGAATGTCAAGAAAGGAATTTTACCTTCTGAAAAGACGTTACTCTTGCAGATGAGAGCAAATTCAACATAGACAACAACTAGTTTGGAGAAAACCCAATGAAGCCTTAAAAGAAAAAAATTTCCGTAGGAGGTTCCGTTATGGTCTGGAGGTACATGTCGGCAAAAAATCCAGGGAATTTTCATTTCATTGAAAGTACCATGGACCAAAATATGTATTTGGACATTTCAAGGCTAAATTTAAAGCAAAGTGTGCAGAAATTGAGAATTGAAAGATCATTTCAATATTACCAGGGCAATGACCCAGAGCGAGGTATTAAAAGTACAAAAAAAAAATGGCTACTTTATAATTGTGCTGAAGTGATGGAAATACCGCCCCAGAGGCCAGATTTAAAAGTAATTGAAAATTTATGGAGTCAGTTAAAGATTGCCTAATTGAAACGTTAAATATCTAATGGAGAACAACTAAAATCCGTTTTACGGAAAGAATGGGCAAAGATGCTAACAGACTATTGTGAGAAATTTATAAAAATCTATGCACGACCGTCTAAAAGACGTAAAGTTAAAAACAAAGTAATTTCAACTAAATATTAAATTGAAACTGAATATGATTTAGAGTTATAATTTGAATTGTGTGTGATTTTCATTTCGCATTAGGCGTGTGTGTGGAACTTTTGAATTATTTTTAAATTTTTTATAGTATTCAACACACAATTACATTTTGACCATATCTTCGTTACCACTTTCTGCTTACTTTCTTACCTATAACGAATAAACTTAATCTAAGAGTTTCACTTTGACTGTTATTTACATGTCATTAATCAAGTGTCATCAATCAAGTGTCATTAATCAAGTGTCATTAATCAAGTGTCATTAATCAAGTGTCATTAATCAAGTATCATTAATCAAATGTTATTAATCAAATGTCATTAATAAAAGTTAACTTCAATCTTCAGTTAGCCTAAATCCAAAATTTCAGTACGATACGTCAAAGGTTACAAGTCGTTCGAAGAATGGAATGAAACCGAGAAAATTTTCGCATAACAATTTTTTACAACTTGCGAAGGTAATTATCACGCCAAAACTGCCTCGTCGTGTTGCTTTCTGTTTTCGGCCATGAAGCGCTACATCACAATTTCACACATACACCCAACAATTTCTCATTGGTATAGAGAATTGAACGTGGACCCATCAGTCTCGGCGACGATCCGAGGGCAGGAGCCCCGAAAACGGCAGTCACCCAGGAAAGCGTCGATGCTCTGCGCAAGTGCATAAAAAAAATCGACTTGTGACATATCGCCACATTGGGGCAACATTGGAGAATTTAAAGATCCCAATTCGAAAATTTTTTCATCAAGCCTTGGCTGCTGAAAAATGTATGTCCCGTTGGATACCGCATCTGTCGACTGAGGAACGGACAGAAGCTAGGGTCAGTTGGTGTCAAAAAACTCTACACCGTATCAACGTACGAAACTCTAAAAACGTGTACAGTAGCGCCAGTAGTGATGCATCGCAGATTTACTCCTATGAACCCCCTAAAAATCGCCAATCGTTGGTTTGAATGTTCCAAGGTGAAGAAAAATTTTAAAAAAGTCATCCGTTCTCGAAGTTGTGTCTAAAGAGACGGTCACGTCATTGATCTCAAAAGCGGGCCATGCAGCGACAATTCAAGAATCAATCAAAGAATTAGCACTGCCGATTTGTTTGCCTAAAGTTGTCTCTGAGTCTATAAAAACTAACCCTAAACGACGAACGATCTTTCACCGAGACAATGCAAGTTCGCACGCAGATCGCAAGACAATGGAATTTCTAACGCAACAAAACGTTAAATCATTAGACCGTCCTCCGTACTGGCCCGACCTGAGTCCCAGCGATTTCTTCACTGTTCCGAAAATCGAGAACGGACTGCGTGGTCAAAGGTTCTAGTCGTCAGAGGACACAGTCGGAGCCTTTAAAAAAACGTAATTTTGACTGTATCAACAATCGAGTGGAATAACTGGTTCCAGAAATGATTTCAGCACATGCAGAAGTGCATTGATCTTCATGGAAAATACGTAGGAAAATAGTGAAGTCTTCAAAAGCTATGTACTGGTGTGTTAAAGATCTATGTGCAAAACTTGAAAGAGGGGCCTCGTACTATATTATTTCGTGTGGTGCATCGGTACCGTGGTTCGACCAATGGACTGTAAGCTCGCAAAAAAGGGTATAAAGTTATTTGAAGGTTTGGAGGCCATCGGATCGTCGTTATTATTCAACCTGTGGCTCTTACCTTTATGTGTATATTTTCGTACCGATATCGTTTCTTAAATGATTCAGACGAGTTATAGCGTGGCGAAAAATAAGACATTCATAATCCGGCACTATTAATCCGCATGAGCGGGTGTTAGTTTATCTTTAACAGTTCCCTTTGAACTTCGTGGAAAATGCTTCGAAAGACTGAACTCCTCAAAATCCATCTACTCTTCTAGGCCAGCTCTATATATGTACGTGTACACATGAGCAGAACTTAAAACGCATCTCTCGTATTGCCGGAAGGTATTCTCGGTAAGAATGTTTAGTGTGTTAGTTGAGTCTACAATGCAACGACAAACTCTCTACGAGAAACTACGATGTGTTTCCGTGACGAACACAGTTTCGATCCATTTCTACGGAAAAATCATTGCGAGAGTATTTACATATGCAAAAGCATATTTTCCGGCGATTGTTATAAAACTATTTGTTTAACGGAAGTCACCGCTAAATTTAGAAAAATCAGCCCCAAATGTCTACTTGTCCTGCACGAAAACCGTGTAAGTTCGCACGCCGCTCGTAAGACAACGGAATTTCTAACGCAACAAAACGTCTAATTGTTCCTCCGTACTGTCCTGACCTAAGCCCTAACGATTTCTTCAGCTGGTCTACCTCCGATTACCTTGCCTAGACCTGCTTACACCCGGGTGTCCGTTTCAACCATGGGTGTCTCGGTAAACGCACGGGGTCAGTTGGATCGGGACAAACTTATGCAGTTTGAAGCTGAAGAATGTCCCATTTTAAATTCCGATGTTATTTTGAGGTATTCGAAAAAACTGGAATTTTGGAAGAATGTTCTTATATTTTCCTCGGCTTAATTGGCGAAATAATTGGAATCGATTAACACTTCATCCATCACTGCAACGTTTCCTCTTTCACAACGTGGCGATGTCACATCGGTGATGCGACATTTCAATTTACGACCGCCATCATTAACTTGGTTTTTTCTCACGGGCGCCATCTTGGATTTTTGTCTTTTTTCAATTCAGCTTTTTTTTCGTTGAACTAAGTTGAAGAGTTTCATTAAGTAAGCAACATTGAAAGAGCCGCTCGAGAGGTTCGCTCTCCACCCTCCAATGCAACTCTACGCTTCTTGCAGTTAATTTGGAGCACCGCGCCAAATAAGCCGCGGGGAAAACGAGGACATTTTTCTGAAGTTCGAAAACCTGTTCAAGGCGCGTTTTTATGACGGAACACCCTGTACATTTGCCGTCCCGCGCTGAAAGACAATCAAATTTCACCAATACATGACGTAATACTATTTTAATGGACGATACAACGTGTGATATTTCACCAGTAAATGCCATTTTTCGATTTCTGATTTTGTTTCCTTTTCGGTTTTTTTTTTCAAAAATTCGACCGGTCACGTGCACTGGTCCCGCTGAACCAATTGTGAACGCTCGTTTGGCTTCCGGTTAAAGGCCGCCGGGCCAAGCCGGAAACGACGAGCCTGCTGAGCATTTCGCATTCGCCGTGCCTAGCACAGTGGCTCGCCAAGCCAGTGGCGCAGCAAACGAATTAAGTTTTACGGCGATGGTGCATCTGTTGTTGTTGTTATTTCGTTTTAATTTGGGGGGTAGGGCCTCGCCCGCATCGAAGGGGGCGGAATTCCGCGCCGTTCCCGATTAAAAATGATCGAGAATGACGCTCGTCATATCGAAAATTTGAGTTTTCTTTCAACGCCTCCGAAAATATTTTCAAATTTTGAAGCGGCGCATTTTTGAACTTCGACCCCCGTACCAAGTATGGTTGCCGAAGTCCCCATCACCTCCAGAGGCGGAAACCCTGCGTTGGACACTTCGCTACTGCACTTAATCTAGTAGATCAAATAAAAATTCTCGATCTACTTTATTTGTAAGGAAGTGAGTATTTTTATGCCTGTATATGCCAAAGGAAGCTCCTTCTTGGAACGCAGCATATAAACAAACGACTACGCCACTATCACCTCTATGTCCGACACCAAGATAAAAGAATGGAACAAGTATCATAATTTGTTATCGGCCATAAAGTTTAATGAGTTGCAAAAACTTGACTTTATTCCGAATTCTGTGAAAATGGCGCAGTATTGGCATGTAAAAGAATAATGGCAAAAAATAGTTTGGTATCCGAGCTTCGACGGCGTGCGATGAACATACATACAACGTGTAATTGTAATGACGACTAAATTTGGTTTTAAATGCCTTTATGCCTAGACTGGCAATAGTTTAGCAGCCATTACGCAGTCCCAGTTTGGTCAAATCCGAAAGAAATCATACGACATTTCCACTTATCGCAGCGGGCATGTAGAGGCGTGGACTGCAAAAAAGACCTGAAAAAGTCAATCGTTTTGATTATCTATTAGTTCATCTTAAAGATAAGAATTGCATTAGGTGGAACCGCATATTAAGAACACACATTGCTTTCAGGTAAATAAATAAAACATTCTGCTGCTCCATGGAATAAAACTATATTCACATTCTAACATTCTTACGTGAGAAATCGTGAAAATTGAACTGATTAGAGTTCGGTCTTAATATTGAGTCGTAACCGTGGAACGCGGACCGAATTCGACACCTCACGAACATCGCACGAACCATGGGAATCAAGACGATTTTGAGTGGAAGATGAGGATTTGACGTTCTTGGCACAGTCTAATTGTCTGCGTCGCCCTCGATGTGAAAATACCCTTTATATTAGATGAAATGATTCTGCATTAGAGTAATGCGGGTGAAACAATTCCTTACATCAAGCATATTGTGAACCTCAGAAGTATTGGTGCACCCTATATAAGTTGGGCTCTGACATATTAGCACTCACCAGTTTCTTCCTCAAACCAGTCTTATTGCACAGAGTCTACAAGAAAGACTTCCTGTAAACTTAAAAAGATATACGGGGTGTCTCATAAACCTGCCGAAAAACTTTCAAGAGATAAAGAGCTCATAAAAACGAACATTTAGATTGAATAAAGTCGGAGTGTCATTTCTTTTTTTTCTAATGCTTCAAAAACAGTTTGGGACGCGGACATGCAATTGGGGACACGCAATGGAGGGATAAATGTGCATATTCTGGAGTAGACAGAATGTTGCCACCGACCCCAGTGGCGTTTGTGCGGCCGTTCCATGGGACGTTGTTAACGGAAAAAATGGTACTGCACTGACTTTTTGAATACCGATATATTTTTCCAATATCCCAGTAATTGTTAATAAAAAAAGGTCTCTTAGTGTTTTGTTGATCAGTAGTAGTTATCAAGATAAAAGTAAATTCTTCATTCCCTCTCCTGCCAAAAAACCGGTATAGGTTTGCAAGTGCGATTTTTTGAAAATTCTTTAGGAGAAATTTATTTAGTTTCCTTTCAGTAGAGGTGGAAGACATGGAGACAAACGTGTGTGAAACGTGCCTCATCGCAAAATAATGCTCTTGTTCCAAGGTATAGTTCCGTTAAGTCCCTTTCACGTGTATGGAAATTTGGCTGGCCGCACAGACGCCACTGGTATGGCGTAGGTGGAAATATTCTGCTTGCTCCAGAACACGCACATTTTCCAGCCAAAGAGTGTCCCTAGTTTCATAAGGCGTTTTTGGAAT
This sequence comes from Euwallacea fornicatus, assembly GCF_040115645.1. NCBI lineage: Eukaryota > Metazoa > Arthropoda > Insecta > Coleoptera > Curculionidae > Euwallacea > Euwallacea fornicatus. Next base: position 3,625,068 of record NC_089553.1, read on the forward strand.
ATTCGAAAAATATTAAAATAAAATAAGAAATTAAACGTTCCGTATCTTTTAAACGAAGCGACTTCGGACCTAACTTTATTCGATCTAAATTTTTATTTTTATGATCTATACATCCCCTGAAAGTTTGCCAGTATATTTATGAAATGCTCTGTATTATAGAGTAATTCATGTTTTATAATATAAAACGCTTAAAATAAATTTCAAAAAAGTATTCGCCCTACAAAATAAATTAAAATTGAAGTTCAATTATTATAAAATTAAAAATCATTCTATATTTTGTGGGTCTCCCTTTAGCTTTAATAAGGGCAACGAAAGGACAAGATTTCCCGTGCAACCAGGGGGTATAGAATCCCAAGCTGTCTGCAGGGCTCTTTTTTCGTTCTCTTGATCTCGAAGTGCCTTCTAATAGCAGGTACTCGTATTTTTCCGTCTAAAACCTATCATGAATGTTTTATCGGGTTTAGATCAGGACACTGCGGTGGATGATCTAAGAGATAGGATAAGTTACACAATAGCCACATCTTCGCATATCGCGCCATATGTTTTAGATCATTGTTCTGTTAAAAGATGCAGTCATTGTTCAATTGTAAAATTTAAACAGATTGTAACAAATTACCACGCAAAATGTCTAAATAAACTTTGTGGTCCTTTATACCACGTAAAAAATATATCTTTCCCACACCAGATGTTGCCATTGCCGTCCAAACCGTGACAGCTTCACCTCCACGATTTACTGTTGGTAGCATTTTTTCCTTAATTCTATGTTAGCTTTTCTCCAAACTTTCTCTTTCCCATCTGATCCGAAAATGTTAAATTTGCTTGCCCCTATGAGTATTGTTTTTTTTTCAAAATTTCTCACCTTCACTTTGACATTTTTTCGAAAATTCTAAAGGTTTTTGACGATTTTGTGCAGAAATGAGTGGTTCACGGCACGAAGGGTCTGCAATTATAATCACGAGAATGAAAAATTTTTCTGATGTTTTGAGGATTCACATTTTTTTGAATTTTTAACGCAACTTGAATGGCGATTGCAGGTGCACTTGTTCTCGAGTTATTCTTAACGTTATTAACAACGTTTCATTTTTTGCCCTTAATATATATTTTTTTTAATTTATTTCAAACACTGACCGTTTGTTAATGTGTTTTTATAATTGATTGCACAGTTGAACGACATTTTCCAGCAGTTTGTGCAATTTCACTCTAACTTTTTCATTTCTTGTGCATTTTTATTATTAAATATTTTAACTGAGATAAAAGTCTGTTGCTTTTGCTCTTCACCTTAACAACCGCGCTATGAATTTAAGTCAGTTCAATGAATAACATCAGAATGAACATTGCCGTTGAAGAGATGATTAAGAAAAGGCCTAAAATACTTTTTTTTTGTATTTTATATCGCCAAAATGTATTTCGAACCAAGGTGTACGAACACTTTTATGATGATCGTTTTAAGCGTTTTAATTTGCAAAAAAAATAAAATATATACAGGGTTATTCACGCTATACGGCGCGGAATATTGTGGCTAAAATACGAGGCTTTCAAAAGGTTTCACTTTTGGGCTATATGGGGATCTATTATGGCTATTTTTTAAAATTATTTTTATATTATACAGGGTGTCCGAAAAGCTCTAAAAGTATCAAAGTTGTGTTTTTTTAAATGGAACCCTCTGTATATTATTATAGCGTGAATAACCCTGTATACATGGTGTTTGGTTCACCGACACCCATACGAAAGAGTGTGGTAGGTAAGATGATTTTGAAGGTGTCCGACCATATGCTCTATTATACAAAGTGTCGCGCATGTCGAGATATAGTAGTTTTTCGTGATTTTACCAAATTCGCTGCTGACTTCCATATGAGCTCTAATCAAAATGTATTATAAAATTTGATCTGACTCTATCCCTTTTCGTATAAACTTGGACATGTATTTTATCGAAATCAAACATGTACCGGGGTCCACATATCAAAAAAATAGTGGCCCTTTAAAACTCCAAAAAGGAATTTCTCGAATATCAAACGTCGACTTTGTAAGAGAATAAAAAGAAAGATGCAAATGGAAGAGTCATTTAAATATCTTTAAAAACTTCTTTAACTATTACTCATCTGAATGATATATTAAAAGGCGCAGAGTCAATGTTGCATACGACATTTAATCAAAAAAGAAAAAAACTGCAGAAAATATTCATAAGACGATTTAATAAATTGAATAAAAAATTATTAAGTAATTATTATTTGTTATTGATGGAGACCATCATGCGCACTCATCATTAATCATTGTATACACAATATATTGTTAATCACTATATACTAGTTCCCTCATTCGTCCCCAGGCATGATAATCGACTGGGGTCAAAACCGAATATCTGGCAGGCCATAGCATCGGTCTATTTCGCCCTATCGCTCTTTCAGAATATTGAGTATTTACAAATGTCTCTATTGTTTTCCGACAATGAGCCATTGTTTTGAAGTGGAACTTCCGCTCTATATCTAGAGGCACCGCGCCCAAAATATTTCGTAAATTATTTTTTTTAAATTATAAATAATTTTCGGCATTTAAATGTCTTAACAGTTTGCACTAAATTTAAGTTGGAACGAAGCTTCTTTTTGCATATGCGGATTTTCTTCGGCCCAGTGATGAGAGATACGAAAGTTGGTAATCTTTTCATGGAAAAATTTGGATTCCTGCGTGCATAAAATCCTGCGAAGAAATCTTCCATTTCCAACATCAGCTTATAAGATAAATCAACGAGAAAATTGGATCGGGTCCTCTTTTTCCCTCTCCTCCCTCGTTTTCAAGTGCTCACGCGGGGAATTTGCCATTATTTTTGTATATTTAATGTAACTCGTTGTTACGAGTCACATTATGCAATAAAATTAGTTGAAAAAATATATATACTGGGCGTTATTACGTCAGAACCAACTTTGTGTATTTCTATACTTTTATGATTCGCTGTATCTTCATTTTCAGGCTAAACCGGGCGAAAACATTTTCCTTATGGAGAATTAATGGTAATCCCTTCTGCCAACCTGCGAAATGTGTCGAGTATACACACTTTAGTCTCTCGATATATCCAATTCTCTTACAACATTTCGAGTGTAAAATTAGATAAGCCATCTTGACCAATATACGTATTTCTGTAAGCAAATAGCCGATCTCTCCCACATAATATCAGTTCGGCATCTTTAAGACTGATCTATCAGATACCGCAATAGTGGGAGGCTCAGTGACGGTTAGTACAAACGAGGCACCTTTATAAAATAATATGGAAGTGGGTGGTAGAGATTTTATCGAGTTACGCAAAGTCAAAGTCTTAAACGACCGGTGGTATAATATTAAGTAAAACAATACTACCACGCGAGCATTATGGTCGGTCCAGACGGATAATCTCGCTAAACAATGGTTGTGGTAGGCTCCTTTGCGGATTACGGTAGCAACCAAGAGCCTGGTTAGATTTTATATGGGTAAACATCAGCCTCATTAAACAATAATTGTATAAGTTAGATCTGAAATTAGCTATATCGGTATAAACCATAAGAGGTACCTATTGTTTTCACTGCCTAAAAATGGTGAATTATTGTATAATTATTATTGAATGAAACACTTATTATCTGCGAGAAATAGTTTAACTTTGGAATTTATCGTGTTTATACAGGAGTAGGTATAATGAGCGTGACGTAATAAAATTACAAAATGGAAATTTGCAAGCAAATCTGCTCTGCGAACGTTCCACTGGTTGTAATTCATTATTACAGATAGATAGAAAGTGCAATTGAGCATAGGCATTCCGTATTGTTGCCACGCTCATAGCTCTCATTTAGTTAGTTGCTTGCTTGAACACGTCCTGCGCCATTACCCATCAAAAATTTCAAGTGAACATCTCGAAAACACACGCCAGCAAAAAAGCTGAGAAAAGTCCCTGTTACACCTCTCTTTAACTCCCGAATAGGCGTCACGAGTATAACTTCATATGGGCGCGGGTACGAGGGTAGTCCCAGAAGTACCCGACCTAACATTGAAAAAAAATAAAAATTAAAAAATGTTACATCATTTCTCAACATAGTTTCCCTCGAGATTGGCGCGCTGTTCCCAATGTTGTTCCATGGCGTGCCTACCCTGTTTATAATAAAAAGACTGTTTGAAGATACCCATCAGCCTCGGACTCCACTTCTTTATTAATCTCTCTTCACCGACCCATTTTTTCATGTTTGCAAATGGAAAATAATCCGGGGGGGCCAAATCTGGCGAATAGGGTGGGTGATCGAAAAGTTGAAAGTCAGGTCGATTGATTTTGGCCATCGCGATGACGGAAATGTGGACTGGTGCGTCATCTCGATGAAACAATACTTCTTTCTTCAACTTCTACCGTCAAACGCCGTAATCATTTTTTGTAATATTCTTGATTTATTGTTTTTTTTTTAGGGATATAGTCAAGAAAATTATCCCAAAAGCCTGACGCCACCACGCGGAACAGTTTCAGCCTCCTTTGTACCCGATCATTCCCTTGGAGTTGATTTTTTGTGACTGCCCTTTCGTCTCACGTGTGAAATGATGGACTCTGTTCCATCCCTGGTTACGAATCGACGCAAAAACTCGACTTTATTGCCGCGGAACTTAGCCACACACTTCCTTGAAACCTCCTCGCGGCTCTGTTTTTCTTTATTTTGCGCACGGCTTCCTCATATCAAATCGTTCGGTCTAAATGCGACATGTAGTGCTTTTTGAAACGCCTATCTTCAGTACAGTTTTGCGAATTTTCGCCACAAAATCTGGAGTGGTCAGATCTGGAGTGCCGTCGCGTCGACCGCTGCGGGCTTCGTCTTGGTAGCTCATGCGGCTGCGTGCAAACTCCACCGCCAAATATTTTACGATTGTTAACTAAGGACTGGATTACCTCAGAGCGAAATCTAACTTCGTTTGGTTGTTGGACGGACTGAGACCTTCTAACTGAAGGTATTCAATCAGGCATCGATGACCACTTTTTTCTATATTGACAAAATCTCTAAATGCGTTCACTAAAAACGGCTCTGAAACGAACACAAATCAACGTGACACCCTCAGTTAGGTCTTTGCAATCGCGATTGCAAATTTTTAATGAAATCTCTATGTCAGATCGCGTACTTCTGGAACTGTCCTCATACTTCATAATTTGATTGCTCGGACGCCCTTAGTTAGTGCCCGTAAAATTTCTCAACAGACACCTACGATCCAAATTCAATTATAGAAATGTATTACAAATGGTTATTTAGTGAACCTATTAAGCTAAAGGAAGCGTTGAAAATTTAAATTTTTAATACGTTTTCATTAAATTTTAATCAAGTTAAGGGCACTAACGTGTCTCAATAAATCCCACTGCTTCGTTTTTTTGTTTTTTTTTTTAATGTAAGACCTCTGGTTATTTCCATATCTAAACTATTAAAAGTCGAAATTGTGCTAGAAGTATTTTAATAAATTTGTTACATCGTTAGTTGGGAACATAAAAAATAATTTAGTTTGTATGGCAGGCACGTTTTAGATTTAGCATTAATATTACATTGAATCGACGAGTTGAGGAGTGGAGCTAATGAAGGAGACAAAGGCTCGTGAGTTATTGACAAAATCGTCCTCTTTCACAATCTTTTCATATTTGGACGTCTTCGTGTGCCAGGATGAAGCAGAGCATTTTTGTTTGAAATATGTATGGTCCAAATTGATCTGTATGCTGGTTCCTGATTAAAGTCTGTTATTTATGCAGTCAAATTAAGCGACCAGAGTACTGAATCACATCGATAAAATTGTACACAATCTCGTCATTAAAAATCTACCAAAGAACCCACTACTTGTTTTATGAAGTTGCCTATTGATTCGTCCATTCAAGACAATTTATTCCTTTTGAAAAGCTTGTTTACATGCAGATGACGTACAGATAGGACGATTCCAGAAAGTGATAGACTTCGTTAAATTTTTTAATTAACAACATTTTATACTGATTAGGTACACGCGAATAAATAAATGATCCTTAATTAAAGTCGCGGTGTCTTTGAGATATCTTATTTATTAGTATTTGTAATAGATTTAAAGAACGAATGATATTTGATCGTTCTGATACGGCGCAAATGAAGGATATTCATATTACGGCTTATCAAATGCGTAAGTCTTCAAATAATATGGCGTGAGTTCATGTTTTCCACACATTATCGTTAAGAATTTTAGTATCGGGTGCTTGATGTCAATCTGCAGTGTGTAACATCTAACCTGGAATATCGAAAAATCTCGAAAATTAGGAATCCCATGAAAGAGATTTAGTATAAAACTTCAATCACCATGAGGGGGAATGGTATTGGTGGTAAATTTCATTACCCCCCGCCCACCTTCCGTGTGGATCGGGGTAATTTTTTAATTTCAAGTGGCGACCTCCTTCTTTTGTAGATTCGTTTAATACGACCAAAAATGAGAAACATTTGTCCGAAACCATTTTTCGATTTATGCCGGGAAACACGGTAATTGACGAAATTTAATCACTTTTTCCCTTATGGGTTACTGAAAGGTTTGATGGTATCTGGTTTTGAATTGATAAAAAAGTGAATTTTTCTGTAGCTTTTATTCAAAGCAAATGCTCAAAATGTTGTCCCTGTACTTCAATGCGCTCATTTATTCTCATTGCAAATGACCCTTCACATCTACGAGGTGCGTCTTCCGGAATATTGATATTCGCGTTTACAATTCGCAGAATCATATCTTCACGTGTCGTTGGCGTTTCTTTATAAACTCGATCTTTAAGATATCCTTAAAAAAAAAATCCGGTGAAGTAAGATCTGGATATTTGGCAGGCCCGTTCACTGTCTAAATGTCCACCAGCTTCTCCATACACCTAAATCATTTCGATTTTCTCTTCTACGGTCTAACACTCCATCACGAAGCGATATTAACAACAGAATGTTTTATTTGTTTACGTTATTATTTATTTGTCACATTTCATTACCATGGAATTTTCTTCGTCCCATGAAACTTAAAAAAAAATTAAGGTTTCCATTTAAGATGGGAATTGAATTTCGTAAATTATAATATTTCCCAGCATGAATCGAATAAAATTCCAAATTTTTCTTACTTTTAGTCGTATCATCCTAATCAGCGAAGGGAAATCAACTTTAGCACCAATCCATTTCCTCCCTCAAAGTGATACTTAATATTTCTGTATAAGATTATGCTTAATATTCCAGATATTTCGATGTTCCAAGTTAAATGTTACACGGTGTACAACGCCTATTTCACTCTAATCAGCTCGAGTTACTTCGTAATTTCCACTACCACTACCACCGCTGCCACTTCCACTGCTGAAACTGGGTATGAATTTTGTAGCAACTCTATTTTTCAATAAAAACAAAAAATCGCTAAGCTTGAGGCCCATTCAATAAAAAATCGTTTATTGCTAGAATGAAAACATTTAATGAATTATTTACGAGAATAAAACTGCATTGTCTCAACGTTGCCTGATATAATGTATCTGCCACCCAAACGTTATCTTATCTGGATCGACTGAAATACGTCTACAGTAGGCAATAAAATGAAAATTTTATATTCTTGAAGTGGACATTAAGCAACAAATTGAAGACAAAAATTGAATATAACAGAAAATAACAAGGCTGTCGGTCATACAACTTTTACTAATGAACATGTCAACGTATTTTATAAGCATCGTCGTGAAAAGCGTATAGAATCGAACAAACGATCCGGCTCCGTTTTTATTTAAGGAATACTGCCGCTTTTGTCATACTCGATTTCACCCATAACGAGGCATAAAGTTGTTTTTTTGTTCTTTAACTCCCGCATGAAGCACTCATAACATCTTCAGTCTTTACTCGCTCTTAACGTCCATTGTATGCAGCTAGTCAGTTCTTTTATGCAACCTCATATTTCCAGCTACCACTCTTCCTATATCTAAACGAAGTTCTCATCTCACTATAGTTACTCACGTCCAAGTAGCCAGAGACCTATTAAAAATGCAAAAATAAAAATTGGCTCTATCGAAGGTACGAGGATAGTCCCAGAAGTACCCGATCTGACACAACGATGGCGATTTTTTTGTTAAAAATTTTCCTGTATTGCAAAGACCTGACCGCAAAAAGTTTACGCCTGAAGTTGGTTAGCATGGAACAAATTGGTCACCGATGCCTGATCCAATACTTTCGTTTGAAAGGCCTTGGTCCATCCAACATCGAAGCGGAGTTAAGTTCTACTCTGAGAATCTGGTCCTTCGTTAACAACTGTAAAATATTAGCAAAGTTTAAACGCGGTAGTACGCGCTGCCAAAAAGGAAGTACGCAGTGGTTGACCCGATGACACTCCAGATTTGACCACTCCAGATTTTGTGGTGAACATCTACAAAACTGCACTGGAATATGGGCATTTCAGAAAGTCCTGTGCATCGCATTTGGACCGAATAATTGGATATGAGAAAGCATTGCGCAAGATGAAGAAAAACAGAATCATGAAGATGGAGATGTTTGGCAAAGTTTCGCAGCAATAAAGTCGAGCTTTTGCGTCGATTCGTAGCCATGGATGAAGCAGCGGTCCATTATTTCACACTTGAGACGAAAAACCAGGCAAAACAGTGGACTCGCAGCGGGAATCGGCTCCAAAAAGGGCCAAAATTCTTCCATCTACAGGAAAGGTGATGACGTCACTTTTTTGGGATGCATGTGGGATAATTTTTTTGATATTCTCTTCAAAAAAACAACAATCCGCAGATAATGTACAAATTGATTCCAGCATTTGAGCGAAGCAATTAGGAAAAAATTATAGCATTTGACAAAAAAGAAACTCTTGACTCATCAAGACAACGCACCAGTCCACGCTATCTTCATCGTGATGGCCAAAATCAATCGATTTGGTTTCGGACATCGTCCTCGCCCATCTTATTCAGCACACTTAGCCCTCTGTTTATTTTCTACTTTTTAAATAAAAAAAAATGATCTGGTGGAAAGAGATTTGCCGATAATGGAGCGGAGGGATTCGAGCTTGATGCCTATTTTGAAATTTTCGAAGCTTCTTACTGTAAATAGGGCCAGAGAACATCACTGGGAAAAGTGTGTTAATATCAAAGAAGACTACGTTGAGGAATAATGTAATATTTATCTAATTGTTTCTTCTTTAAGTGTTAGGTCGGATACTTTCGGTACTACCCTCGTATTTCTCTTAGCACAAGCAACCTCAAGTCCCATTCATTGTGTGAATGACAAGAATTGCCGCTTGTCCCAATAAACTAAATAAAATTTGAATTAAACTACCTCATATTTAGTGTTAACAATGAGAGACCTCCCACGGTATTGCCTTCGGTTGTAATATCATAGAAAAGACATTACGAGGTATTGGGTATGCGTTTTAGGACAACAATTTTAAACAATCTGTGCTACAAATAAATATTGTCGTGAGAGTAATTAATGGGTGCTGCTGCTAGTTTTTGATGGACAATATTTCCTCTGCAACATAACCGGACCACCCATAACACTTGTTTATCTTCGACTTTTGCTTGAAAAACCGCCATCGACAAGGAGGACTTCAGTTATTGCCTATTTCCGACGCGCCACGCACGCCCCTGCTCTGTATCCCGTTGCGTCCCTGAATTTCTTGTTCTCGACAGCTGCCATCGTCGCTTGGCAGCGCGGTGATCGTGCGCCTTCGGAGACCCGAAGGTGAACGAGAGGTATTCCCAGTGTTGTCGAAACAAATCGAAGTTGAAAAATACAGTTTTGAGCCGGGCGCAGCCCTTGTGGCTCTCGTTGCGGTTCTATGAAATTAACCTTCAGCTCCACACACATTTTTCCCGAATTTTCACTGGTGGAAAATTTAAAAAAATAATAAAAAATTGCAGATTCACCAGATTTAGCTCATTGCCGCAAGTAGAGCAAACGTCACTGTTTTGCAAGTTTCGGGAGTGCTCATATTCAGTACGGTTTGGCGAGCCGGCATGAACCAATGGTGCGTGAGCGATTCAGATGGAATTAATCGTGGAGCCGAATTAGTTTTTTTTTTGAGAATTTACAGTTTTAAAGCCTTCAACAGTTCCATCGGTGGAGAACTTTGAAGGGTTTGTCGGCACTAACGATGAGCAGGTTCGAACCCTCACTGACTTGAACCTCTTTCTGTCCGCCATCCAGTGCCAAGATTTTCCTTTGTTTTTACGTCACTTTCCAGGAGCGACTCCAAACGTACCTCCCTGTAACGAAAAATAACCATAAAATCTTCATTGTAACCGCAAATAAATTCGCACAATTAAATAAACAAGACGTTTTATCTTTTGGCACAACCGCAGAAAGTCCGGGTTATCACGTTACAAGCAAATTTAATTTATTTTTAATTATGCTCGCAACACACGTTATCCGTATTTTAATTTCAGCCGTAAGTTATGTAGTAATTAATTGCTGAAGTGCATGGAGCTTAATCCGTTCTTTTGTCTCGGCTTTTAGGCCCATTTTGTGTGGGCGCCATCTCGCGTGATATATGAACACTTAATTTGCGAATATGCCCCGTTATTAATGGCGCAAACAATAGACCGCACAAACAAATACAGGGTGAACGGTTTGGGAGGAGCAGTTGCGGAACTGTCCGGAATCGATGCGAAAGAAGCGAAGCATAAAAAGATTTAACGACCCATAGACTGGTACTTGCAAATTTGTAAACACGTTGGGAAAAAAAGATATCAGAGTGTAATTGTGACAAGGTAACCTATGTGTAAGCCATCAACAGTAACGATTTATGGCAAATAAAAGCGGTACGAGGATACGCAACGTATATCGATATAAATTGTATATTACATCCAACAAGATTTACGATCACTTGTTTAATTGGGTGTACAGGGTTTCCCTAGTTCAAGTTTTTTCTACGTTATGTAAGTTGTGTAATACACTTTCTTCTACGCGCTATTACCGCTTAAGAAGGTGGTTCTTGGGGGCCTGACGTTTTATACAGGGTGAGTCCGAATTCAGCGCAGAGCATTTAGGAGGGGGTCAAGATAAGACTTTCTCGCGCCCAAAGGCAAGCAAATGCCCAGTTTTCGATATACAGGGTATCAAAGTATTGTCATCATCAAAATTCGTAGTAGCTCATGACTGCGTAGTTTGACACTACTGCTGCATGCTCTCCGCCAAATTTGTTGAAATATAAAATCGTTAGAAACCACGCAGGCAGAAAACAGATTATTACAAAGGGAAGTAGAAAAATACCCAAATTTATTGAAGCTTAACAGCGATGTGACCGGGACAACATTTAAAATCCAGACGAAACGTACCAACTTTCAGCCAAGCTAAGTTGCCAGCAAATTCGACAGAAAACGCGTAGAATCGTCAGACTACGCCATCGTAGCCTACAATGAATTTCGTTAATGTCACTATTGTAACACCCTGTATATCGAAAACTGGGCATTTGCCCACCCACGTTTATAGAAAAAGCCCCATTGGACCTCAGAAATACGCCCCTAAATCCTTTGCGCCGAATTCCGAATCGCCCTGTGTAAATTATTGAAATTTAAACACGAACGGCCTTTAAAATTTTGCATCAACTGATTTTTCTGTTTTAGAATAATTTCACTTTTATATTTACAGTTGGTCATTAACAACAGTACTTTTCTCGTATCGATAAAAAAAACATCTACATTTTTTTTTTATGGAAAAAATCGAGAATTATTTCGATGGTATGGGCGACTACCATTTTAGGGTTCAAAGAAACCCAAGAACCGCCAAGCGAAACCAGAAATTGATCGCAGCAAGAATAGTGCCTTTAGTGGAAAAAGGGCATTCGCGGAGATTCGTAGCTGAGCCAATAGACGTTTCTCAAAGCGACGTCTTCCGCATATAGAATCGCTATTTAGAGACTAACTCTGTGCAAGATAGGCCCAAAAGGTGCCGCAGGCGTGAAGGCACAATCGCTATACAGAGTGTAACATTTTACGTGGAATGCTAGGCATCCCATGAAGAAATGTTTAGTACCAGGCTTTAATCACCCCGAGCGGGAAATGTACTGCTGTTAAAGTCGATTACCCCCCCCCTCCCGGGTTAATGTTCTAATTTCAAATGGCGACCGCAATATCATTTTTTGCAGATACCAGTAGTACGACTGGACATAATTCATGCTAAAAAACACTGTTCCACACTCCTCCAATATTCGATATTCGAGAAAACGAACTTCGCAGATGTGACGAGTCGTTTACAGCATGGATAAATAAATGCACCGAAGTTCGGGGACGCCATTTTGACCATTTACTTCAAACTCACGTTCTTACTAATTCTAGAACAGTTATCGTGAAACCTTTCGGTAACTTCCAAGCGAAAGAGGAATTGTATTTCGTCAATTACGGTATTTTCTAGCATGAATCGAAAAAACGTTTCAGACAATTTTTTCTCAAATTTGATCACGTTATCCGAATCTATAAAAAAAAACGGGGGTTGCCGTTTGAAATAAAAAAGTTAACCCCCGCCCTGGTAACACGGAGGGCGGAAGGGAATGGACTTTAGCGCCAATACATCGCCCCTTCACGGTGACTAAAGCTTCAAAATTAAAAATTTCTTTACCGGACGCGTAGTATTCGAAATATTTCGATATTCCTAGTTAAATGTTACACACTGTATACACTTAGAAATTCGGCAAAATCCTACTATGGCAATACCAGAGCTTCGAAGGGAAGTTAGACATGCACTTGGAGTTGCTGTTTCTTGTTCAACGCTAAGAAGACGAATCATTCAGTCTGGTTTGCGATGTCGTCGACCAATAACAGTTCCTCGGCTACAATATCAACACAGACTTTGTCGATGGCAGTGGGCTGAACAGCACATACTCTTACCTGAAGGATTTTGAAATTTTGTTCTTTCATCTCATGAGACCAGAACTTGTCTGGTAAATGATAGCCGCCGAATTCGAGTTTGGGGAGAGCCAACAAGAGCTGCTCAACTTGCCCACGCTCGTCCCGTGCCCCCTTTTGCGGGAGAAAGTGTCATGTATAATGCCCGACGGACGCACCAACTCATTTCATGTTCAAGGAACAATAACGGGCAATAGATGAATTAGGGACATTTTCAATTCAGTGTTAGACCATGGTGCGGGACTGTAGGTGACAAATTTGTCTTCGTGAACGACAATGCCCGTTCTCATCGCATCGTGACAATAAATGACTTCTTTGAAAGTGCGGAAATCAGCCGCTTAGATTGGCCCGCTTTCTCGCTCGACATGAACCCTATAGAACACGCTTGGAACATGCGTTCCAGAGCCGTGAATTCTCGAAAAATCCTTCCAGAAGTATCCGGGCGCTCGTTGTTGCTGTTGCAGAAAGTGGGCAGCCCAGTCCTCAAGACCTTATGGCAAACCCGGCTCAAGGCGTGCAGTGACGTTTTGAGGCTTATATTGATGCCAAGGGCGGAAATGCCGGTTTTTCACTTTAAAATTTGTTTTCTTTGTTTAAAATTTAGGAGTTGAGTGACTGTGGCACAAACGAATCAATTTTTAATTTAAACTTTTAGGGCTATGTGTATTTCTTTCTAGAAACGGTATGATGGTACCCAAAAACGAGAAAATTTCCATGACGTAAGCGTAGCAAGTCAACATAGCAACTAAATCAATATTTGTGCTTTTTTTCAACAAATGTGTTAATAACGCAATTTCCGTACCTCGTCGAGATCGCGAAAGAAATCAGGATAAAACTTGCAATTGAGCGTGCGCACACAACAAAAACCGTGAAGATCTTCGTTTTTTTTACAAAACAAATTAATTGCTACAGTTGACCTGGTCAATTTTTAATTATTTTTAAGGTACTCGTGACACGATGAGCTTTCTCTGCCAGAATCCGCATGTCGGGGTGCTCCTAGTTTCGCGAGCACTGGCTCTCGTCAGACAATCGCAAGAGCGGCAACTTGGCACGTTCGCGACCGGGGGCGCAGTCCCTTGTGATAATCGACAGAGTTAATGGATTTTCGTTGGTATCCAATACTTCCCCCCAGAGAGCATGGGAAAGGAAGAGTTCATTCTCGATCCGGGTAACGTCTCCGTAGCACGCGTGGCAGCTACGGCGGACATTAATGTGACTTCTTGGTGTTCCAGCCCCTTGAATTGTTTATGTCAGCGAAGAAAGCAATTTGACGACTCTTAAGAGGATTTTAGTGGGTCCTCTTAACCATTGAAAATAAACGTTTATGAGGTCAATGCGACGAGTGTTATTAAAAAGTCGGTTTTGAGATGTTGTCGTATTAACGGTGACATCGTACCAATTTCTTAGTTGATACCCGCGACTCAGCTGAATAAATTAGCGAACCACCAAATTCAAAACCGGGCCGTTCCCAAAACATTTAACAGTTAATGAGCCTATCATGAATCCGAAAACGACAAACCTCAAAATATTAATTTCGCGGGAGGTCTATAAATCATCCGTCGAAATTTTGCGTATACAGGCCTTTACAAAAATTTAATATGCACTGTAATCGAAATAAATGACCAGTTGTCAAAATCCTTTGCAATAAAAGCTCGCTTTTTTGCTTTTATTACGCTTTTAATTGCATATTGTGCTCTCTGTGCGCCATATCGTGAATAATATGCTGAATGCATTCCATCGCACCATTAAAAACGCTACATTATGCGTCTTCTTTTTTGACACAATGCGGAAATGTGATGTGATATGATTGATGGATTTTTAATATAGTTTCTGGCTCCTCATTTCTTCAGTGGCGGGGTAAGCTCCAGAGGTAAGCGGACGAACGGCGGAACGCAAATTCGTGCGGCCGGCCGTGCAGGAAGTCTTCGGGTAAGTGCCCGTTAGAAGCGTTTAGAGAACCGCGAGAGGAGCAAAATCACGTCTTAGTAAGCAGCCACTTCGGCTTAAGACCATCGAGTAAAACATTTTCAAGACAGCGGCACCTCCAGAAGTGCCGGAAGTTGACACCAACTTCATTGCTTCAAGCGAAACGACCATTTTTTTAAATCATTTTTTCATGATTCCGCGTCGAATTTCAAATTAACTTTTTATAACGCACTGCTGGCCTAAAACACCGACTTTCCGAGATAAACTTTTTTTTTTTTTAGCTCAAAATCGGCAAAAATCTTCTATGCAACATCCAGCTGTGATAGCGAAATCACCAAAGATTGAACAATATTTTTCCAGTAAAAACTGCACTCCATTCTTCGCAATTTCAATATTGATAATGACCTGCAGAGAGGTCTGCAGAATAAATTGCAGTCGCCCAATGCAAACGTGCCGCAAAGGTATCTTTTTCAAATGGGACACCCCATATTTCATTGCGTGAGGTAAAAGGCCATTTCGTTCTTCACTCGCTCATATAACATTATTCGAGTTACTTGAGTTTGAAATTCGAAAATAAAAGCATTCAAAACGTAATTAGCTGCTCAGTACTGTAACGTCCTAAACCACAGGTGGACAGTTCATTTTAATAATTCTGCAACTTGTCCGCCATTTCCCTCTCTCCGCTTAAGCCCAAATAACTCAAAAAAATTCTTATGCAAAAACAGGAACATGGGACGCAATTCGATGCAAAATGAAATGGCCTTTTAACTCATATAACAAAATATGGGGTATATAATTAAAAAAACACTTTTAGCACCTTTGCATAGGCCTAGTTCAATTTATTTTGCCGACCACCCTGTAAATGATTGTCAGAAGTGAAACTGAGACAAATTAAGTGCAGCGTTTTGACTTTTTCCTGGCAAAATCTTGTTCTGTGGTTGTTAGTTCCACTATAACAATTTTTCTATTAAATAAATGACTTTTGCGAATTTTGGAATAAAACAATTTTTATCTTCGAAAGTTGACATTTTCGGTTAGCAATATATTACATAAAATTGGCATAAAATTCAACATGGAGCCATAAAAGAAATACAAAATACCTATAGTCATTCCATTAAAAATAATAAAGTTGTAGTCAATTTCCAATTCTTCCGGAAATGCAGATATTTTGAAAATATTTTCAATCAATAGGTCTTGGACTTAAATGGCTACATTTCAAATTGTGATTTTCTGGCTTTTGTGGTTTTCTAAATACTCCCAATGGGCGCCCGGCCAAAGACACCCTGTATATGAAAAACACTAATCCCCATGCAAAATATAATCGGAACGCCTCATTAGCAGCGCAAGTTTGGTTATCCTCAAGCCAATGGTGGTAAGGTCATTTACATGGAGTGGGCCTTTATGGATAACACCCCAGCTATACTACAGCGCTCGTAAAAAGTATTGCAGCATTCTCACAACTTTCATAAACCCGATATTTGACGAAATGCTTAAACATGTATAATTTGATTTAAAAAAAGACATATATTCATTATTTTCGATGTTAGAATTTAGCACCTTAATCCAGCTACCCCCAGTAACTTCTTATTTTCAATTAAAATGTGGTTCATTAAGGGATACCGCGGCATATTGAAAATTAAAATTGGATCTGCAGTTTACTTAAAAAAAAATAGAGCAAGCTCCATATCCTAAAAAGCTTTAATCTTTGCGTTCTAGATGCACAATCCATTCTTATTTTACTTTGAAAGAGGATGAAAAAATTACAATAAAACGTAAAAACCCGGAACGGTCTTCAATGTAAACAATTTTTTAGATAAAAACTATTTTGGTTTTTATAGAGTTCATCAATAGTTGGAGTCACTTATTAGTCATTTACCTCAATTAGATATGACAAAAAAACGGATCGTTTACCTGAGAAGCGAATACTTGGAATTTTAACCTGTCGAGGTATAGAGATCGCAAAAGAACTTACGAAGAGGTCTGTGTTATATTCAACGATAAATATCCAGACGGACCCATTGATAGAGGGGTGGTTTGTACGATTAACAAAAAATGACAATAAACTGAAAGTGTGAAGGTTGCTCCAAACTGTGGAATACCTCGAACAGCGACTGGTGGCGATAAAGCACTAGACATTCTTTTATCTATCGATGAAACCACATACGGTTTACCAGCGAACTTTGGGATGAACTTGACGTACGTGCAAAATCAGTAAGCGAGCTTTTAAAGAGAAAAAAAATTTCGTCCATACAAAACTTCTCTTGTCCGCGATTTTACCATCGGGCTGGGATTTTGTGAATTGACACAAGCAAAGGCATTCGGAATAATAAGTTCTTTTCTAGAATTTCATACTCGCATGGAGCAACATGACGAATTTGCGGACACATTATGGATCTATTCACCAACTTAATTGTCGCTCCTGGTCTACGGACCATCCTCATTGGATCCAGACTCTGCATACAGATCGGCAATAATTCAATGTATGGACGGGTATAATCGTCCACTACTTTATCTGTCAATTTTTCGTAGCGGCGAACTTAAACAACTCGTTACACTTGCACTTGTTGCAAAACGAAATAATTCCGTCAATCCTGCAATTTTTCATGGAGAAAATTGGGAACAAGCAACCGATAACATTCGGTTCCAACACGACCACGACATTATGCTGTGACTGTGAGAAAGTACCTTGATGAGATTTTCCCCATCAGCAGAAGAGCGCCGAGAGAATGGCCGTCGCGACCTCCAGACCTTAAGCTCCTCGTTTTTTTTTTTGTGGAGTCATTTAAAAAGTTTGGTTTGCATAAATAAAATATAAAATTTAGTTGATTTGCGTCTTAAAATTCCAATAGAATTAGAATTAATAACGGAAGCAACACTAAATAATTACATGAAAGAGTTCGCGGAACGACTGAGTCATTGTCAAATCGTTACTGGAGCTCAACTTGATCATTTATGTAGAAATTTCAGTTGTGATTCGATGTAATATGAGTTATTCTGCTTTGCACCTAACAATTCTATTTTTTTAAAGAAACTTTAGATCCAATTTTAATTCCGACCATACCGTTGTATCCTTCACTGAATTACCTCGTATTTGATGCCCTACAGCGTGTACTTTCCGTTTGAAAATAAATAATTAGCAGGGGTGGCTGGATAGGGCCAAAAAATTTGAACATCCAATATAATGCATTAAATGTTTTTTTTTTAATAGAAAATTATACAAGTTTAAGTGTTAAAAAAAATCACTTTTATGAATGTTACAAACGTGTTGCAATGCTTTTACAAACGCTATATGTACATTCCAGGCTGCGATCAAGCAGCAGTCATAAAGCCTTATACCCATCACACTATATCCACCTTGCGGTTGTTATTAAATCCGACACACATCTAATAACTTTATGCACTAGGCTTAGCCAACATCTATCGGAACTATCTTAACAATGACACCACCTTCGCAACCACAGGCTCCATTTAATTCATCATATATGCTCGGCTGGTCACTCTCAAAACCCATGGTGATAAGCGCGTGCCTTAATGGTAGGGATTTCTGGGTATTATGCCCACGACTTCCACCGCCAAACTCACTCAGTCGACGGCTGGGCTTTCGACTTAAAGCAGCTGATGAAGTGTGGAGTGGCCTTTATATTTACGTGTGTTCAAGATCGCGAGATTCCCAGTCAGTTTGTGATTATTACATAAGTGCAGGGCTCTCGTCGTAATCGAGCATTAAGCTCCCGGAAAGACCAATGCAAGGTTAAGCCAGGGTCCCATGTAGAAGTGTTTAAAATGGAGTCTCTGATGAGCTACGCTGATCTCGAAGACATCAATTTCACCGACAGCAACAATAATGATAAATTCGATAATCCAGCTTCCTCGAAAGGAGACAAATACTCCCTGAGGCCTCGCTCAGTAAGGAGGATCACGGAAAAATCGAAACCTTTAGAAGAATCTGGTACGCAGAGCAACCGGCATTCTTCGAAAATTTCAAGTAAGCCCAAAGCGAAATCTGCGCCTCTGAGTAAGTACCGCAGGAAAACTGCTAATGCCAGGGAGCGGAATCGGATGAGGGAAATCAACCAGGCCTTCGAGGCTCTAAGACGGGTAGTACCGCATATGCAAGTACCAACTAATAGCTCTAATGAGAAACTTACAAAAATTACCACCTTGAGGTTGGCTATGAAGTACATCAACGCTTTGAGCACTGCTCTCAATAACCCAATGGAGATGGCTCAGCCGGATTACTCAGACTTGGATGCGTTTCTGCTGGAGTCCGATGGGGAATCCTTGTCTCTTTCGGACCACTCTGGGTCATTTTTAGCATCACCGGACTTCCCGGAGCCGTCACTTTCTCCGGTCGATTTCGGAGATCCTTCTTTACCTTCTCTACTTCACACGGACTTTACGGATCACGCCCTAGAAGGGACAGATTTAAGTGAGTTTTTATTGACGTAGCATAGATTAGGATTTAAGTAGATAGAGAATTATTTATTTATTTTCAGTATTATTTTTTCAATTGGTTGTGTTAGGTTTGGGGGATGTTTGGGGGTTGCTCAACAAATTTTTTAATCAGGTCTGTGCCATTGAGTATTGAGCCGGTGCTAGGCCGTTTTGTTCGACTGTCGCATTTGTGAAATTTTAGGCAAAATTCAAAATGAAATGCACACGAATGCTTCCTAAGTATGGTGTCGTAGCTTCGAGAAAACAAAAGTTACTATTAACCCGTGGCGGAAAACGCTTAGTTTCCGTGTTACGAGGGGTTGAAAAAAAATATATATATTATAATTTTAAATAAATTTGGAACAGTTAATTTTAAATTCTTGAAATTTTATTGTTATTGTACGTTGGTACAGAGCTACATTTTTAGTCTAAAGTCAATTTTTTGTCTGCCGCTGGTGGCGTGAGAGGGTCAATCCGTAAGAAAACGCCGAACGCCAATGGGTTTTTTAAATATTTTATTATTTTCGGACTCTGTTAACATTTTACAACAAAATACTTTTTGCCTAATACTGACCCATTCATGGAAAAACGGTGGTGGCTTTCAACATCTGCTTCAGTTCTGTGGCAAAACTGATTATCTCTATGAGTGTTGTGCGTAGTTGTCGACCATTTTTCTATGAACAGAGTAGTATCACTCAAAAAAATCAAGAGACTTTTTTGTTGTAAAATGTTGGGAGAGTCCGAAAATAACAAAAATGTTAAAACAATCCATTGGAGGTCTACATTAAATTAGATGAAAATGTGAACTAGCTCAAGTTTAACCGACCGCTGGTGGTAGATAAAAATTGACTTTATACAGAAAATGCAGCTCTTTACCAACTTGTAATAGCTGCAAAATTTTAAGAACAATTTGACAACACATTAACTATTCCAAAATTTATTTCAAATAATATTTTTTTATGTCTTCAACGCCCTGTATGTTGGAATCTTAAAGTTTCCGGCCACATGTTTGGAGAATTTTTTTGCTTTAACTATCATCAGAAATTGTTTCCTCAAGTTACGCACCGCGCTTAGGAAACAACACCCTGTGTATCCTGCGAAGTATTCATTTGATTTCGATGGTTCTTCGAGAACTTCTTTGGCTAGAGATTTCTCTTCAGAGATGGCAACGATTAGTGCCTTTGTCACGTAAGAATATATGTACATGATGATACAAGGCGTTGAATAAAAATTGGTTTACCGGACTCCAGCTAATCTGAACTAATATCAACCATATTTACAAAAAAAAAAAATGATGGATTAGATGTGATTTTCTGGATTCGGATCGTTTAAGATATAAAGTAAAATTAAACTGGTTTTTTTTTAATTCTATTTTTGACCTCTTGCCAAATTCAGGTTCGGATATAAGAATGTAGCCCAACCCTGCTGAGCGTTGTGGCAATCCTTAAATTAGTTTTGTTCAATTATATGCAATGAAGCCTTCAAAATTGAAACCCGTGATTATCCTCCAGTATATTCATTAATATTCATTAAATTTATTTAATTTTAATTAAATTTATCTCAAACATTTTCTAAGCCCATACACAATCAAACGATTTGTAAATTGTGTCATTGCTGGTAAGAAGCTTTAATAAGAAATATGGGCATTTTTAATTTAAGTTTTTTTTTTCTTTTCGAATAGTATTGCAGATGTGTTTTACGAGACCCCGAGCTGAAAACGTTCAGTAAATATGAGTTGAAGCTCAACAAAAACGATATTTTCGAGCTTGCTCCTAATTCCAAAACGCTAAAGCTTCCCTTAGGCCCGCTTGTATCTGCAAAATTTAAACTGGTATTTCGATTTTTAATTCGAACAACAACAGGGTCTCTAAGGTCTTAGAAACATTTCTTTTTTACCTATTTTCAAGTGTTTGTACATAGAGTTGTGATATTTATATTGTTTAAAATTTATGTGCATTGAATAGTGCAATAATAGACACAAAAGCAGTACAAAAAAAAATTGGTGCTAATGTGAGTTTTCTGCGTCATTTCCATGTGGATATGTAAATTATATTATAAATATTATAAAAATATGCCTAAAGTGAGAGAGATAAAACTGATGTACATGTTAAGTTCATTTAATTATTTGTTTGTAAATAACCCAGAACTCATGATACATAGGTATACAAGTTGTTCGGAGAATATCGTGGGTGTACAGGGGTTTTAGTAAGTAAAAGATTTTTGTTTCAATCACTGGGGGAACCACATTTTCGTAGTAAGAATATTTTTCAGAAAACTTTTACAAACAATTCCCCCCCCCCCCCCCTTCCTTAATATTTTTAATTCTAAACGAATTTTGAAAACTTATTTCGCTATCTGGGTGTGTGTCCTATTTTGGTATATTCCCTGAGCTCTCCTACTCGTCTCTTCATTAATAACGAAGCTTTATCCCCCCATTTGATGTTGGTGATTCGTAAACCGACGATTTATAGACTTTTAGCCAACATAAAAGTTTTCATGCGGATTCAGAATTTACTTAGCCTCATAGACAAATAGTTGCCTTTTCTTTGCATAGGGAAGAAAAACCTTCATAGGTACCAGTGCCTGACGGCCTGTCGCCACAGTGTTTATGTGGGATTCACCCCAAAAACGGGGCGCCTACGCACTAAAAACTTCCTCTCTTCACCCTAAATCCTCCCCGGAACCGCCGTTAAGCGTTGCTTCAAGGGGGATAGGGGTGGTATCCTTACTCCATTCTCCTTTCTCCTGGCCATCGCTCGGGCAGTTGCATGTCACCTATCTGATGCTAAACTTCTCCTTGCGTATTCAGTTCGAAAACACATTTTTCTGGTTCCTCAAAGTCCCGTAATTTGGCTTTTGGATTAAATATATTTTCTCTTTTTTATTCTAGAATTAAAGTTTCCCGGAACTTTTTTTTCTGAGCACTGTATCTAATCCACCTTAGAGCCGGGGGGCATTCATTAACATAACGGCGTTAGCGTTAGCAAAAAAAGTCAAACCAGTTCCAGCATATTGGGCAGTTCACGCATTTACTTACACTGTCGCCGATATGTAGAGCAACAAACTCGATTTTTTTCCTATAACAACATGAATTTGATACAATCTAGTACTCTAATTGTTGATTAAAATTAAAAATAAATATATTAATGTTGAGGTGTATTTGTCAAATTTTCTGAAACTCAAAATCAAAAATTACACCCCAAGACGTATGGGTCCAAAGTGGAGCAACGTTTCTTAAATTTTCCCTTACAATTAAATCTTTCATTTAGTATCTGCCGGCATATCCTTCATTTTTAATTGCTTCCCAACATCTATTGTCGATAGACTTCAACAATGTTTCAATATAATCTGCAGATGTTAAGTTTCAAGATTTTTCAACTTCTCTGAACGAATCTATTATATTTGTTATTATTTTCTCGTTAGTTCATGCGGCAATTTCATCGCGGAGGTTCTCTATGAGATTCAGATCGGGGCTTTAAGCCGGCCAAATCATCACATCAACGTTACGTGCGGTTAACCATTCTTTAATTAATCTGTATGTATGCTTCAACTCGTCGTCATGTTGGAACGTCCGCCGAAGGGTCATATTTCTTTCTGCCTGAGGCAACATATCAATCTCTGGAATTCAACGTATTTAGACATTAAACATAATTAGACATATCGATCCGCAAAACCATCTTTATTTTTATAATAGATCCATACCAAACGCTGCGAAGCTAAACCCTAAACTATAATACCGCCACTTCCATGTTTAACCGTGGATTTTGCATATTTTGGATTAAACCGTTCATCCATTAGTTTTCGAACCCATCAAATTCCATCTAGTTCGAACAGTTTAAATCGACTTTTATCTCAGAAAAAGACAGTTTTCCATTTTTCATGAGACCAGTTCACATGCTCTTTGACAAAATGCAATCTAGCCCTTCTATGTTTTTTTTTCTGGATGAACACCTTCTTTACCGGTTTTTCCTCATATAAACCAACGCTTGTTAATCTTCATTCTATGGTATCCACTGATTACTGAAGCACATATCTGGTGTTGTTGTAGGTGACTTACAATCTTGAACAGATCCTGGATGGATAACGTTTTAATACTTTTATCCAGCGCTTCATCAGCTTTCTTCTTCGTCAGCACACTTCAGAATTTCATCTGAGGTTTCTCCATTTTTAAAGATAGAAATCACCCTTGATGCTACTGATTTGTTTAAATTTAAATCTTTAGCACTTTTGCACTGTTTTTCACTGGATTAAAATTCTTCTGAGTCTTTATCTTTTAGCTAACGTGACAAATGACCACCTCTTGACATCTTGTGAGTAGGAAAGTCGATGTCACACAACGATATAAATAAACAAATTTGTTGCTCGGCATATTAACCCTATGAAAAACAAAATAACGTGAAAAAAGGACATAAGGAAAATGTAATGAAAATACATTTATATTTTTACAATCTTTGGACAAACAAGAAATATATTTATTAATAATAAAATTTTTTTTTAGAAAGGAACTTATTTTAAATTTCTAATTAGTTGCTTTACGCATGAGCGATAGTGTGAGTAACGTAAGCGGTACGTAAAAACAATAAGCAGCGTGCAACTTCTTATGTTACGTTACGTTATGTAGATCTGCACGTGTAAACCGAGCTTTAAGTGTACGAAAGCTTTTACTGGAGAGTTTGCTGATAAAGAAAGACATGTCTTTAAAGTTACTTACTCTGAATTTAATAACATTTAATAACGACCCACAAAGGAATTGTTTATACCTCTCTATGAAATTTCAACGCAACGGAATGGCAAAACACCAATTTTGCACTAAATTCACCACTCGAAAGCCCTATTAATCAACGCAAACTGACCTTGTGACTCGAATATTCATCATAAACATCACTTGAAATCAGTTTCCGACCACGAGAGCGTAAATGAAAAATCCGACTTTTCTAGTTTTTCTGAACCAAAATCCTCGCAATCCCATTTGTCCTAACTAACACCATCTGAGCTTTCAACTCATTGAGCGTGATTCAATATAATTTTAAATTTTTCGGAACTGAAGTTCAGTAATTTTAAAATGTGTTAACATCCGAACTGACAACGACTGAACTGTTATTGAAGCAGGTTTATGGAGCTTTGACTCTAAATTTAAAATCTCGAAGTTTTCCCTGCTTTCCTGCCTAAATGTAACTTACAACTCTGACATTTCAGTGTCCTAAAATTCACATTAAAGGATACTAAAGTAGATTTATGTAAATTTTAGTCTGGATTAAAACTACGGATATTTTCAGGTTCTCTAAATCAAAACTCAGTCGAACCGACATTTGGGCACTTAAATTCATCTTAAAATGTCTTAACGAAGATTTACGTGCGCATTACGTTCCTTATGTTTCTACATCTCACATTAATAACATTAAAATACAGTTCTTTAACACTTTTTTTCTTCAAAATGTCCAAAGGACAGAGACCCCTTCAGCAATTTTAAACATTTTTATACAAAAATGTTTTTTAGAATAATCACATTGCGTCAAATTGACTGACGAAATGGAAACTAGCCTGAACTAACCTGAACTAAAAATGGTTTTTGATGGTACTCATCGAAATTTATTTTCCAAGACACCCAAGCCCCTTCTTTGGCTCATGCGCGATAAACAGCAGTTTTCTAAGTTTTCCTGAAAATTTCCAAAATCGAGTTGTACCACCTTTTACGCATTTTCTCATCTATGATATCTGATGTGTCCGTTGCCGAGGAATTGTGGTGTGTTATTTGAAAAAGTTATCTTTTGGGATTTCTTATATCAAATTGTCCGACTTAAAAAAAAATTTCATTTCAGACAGAAACCTGCTTAATACGTTTTGCCCCTCCACTCCCTTGTAGAAGTCAATTCCTCCTGGTTTTGTTCGCGAGTCCCTATTTGAAATTTCAAGTTTTTCCTGTTTTTTACCCTTCCCTGATCATTTTTTCGGGTTTTTTATTATGATAAATAGATAAAAAGAAGCGGATGTGCAATAGAATCGGGAAATGTTGATTAACGTTGGTACTTGTGACAATAATCTTGATTTAAAAAAATAAACCTTTAATTGACGCGACAGCCCAAGAAGAGGTAGCAAATATGGCTTTTAGAACAAAATGAGAAGTTTCACCTTATTTCGTAGATTTGTAAATATTATTGATATGTAAATATCCACTAAGCCTCAGAAAATTCGAATTTACACTGCCGGTACACGGGGTGTCACTTAAGCACGTGGCCAAACCTTAATGGGGTGAATCTCTGAGTAATTCTAAAATAAAAAGTTTATGTAAATATGGGGCCGGTAATGTTTCGTTTTCAAGATACAGGGTGTCAAATGTTTTTTTTCATCGTTAGTGTGAAGTAATTTTTTGAGCTGCATGTTGTTTGTCTTGGTTTGCTAGAAGCTGGGTTGATGCGGGGAATTACAAAAGAAATCATAAAAGAAAAACTCTCTATTAAAACTACACTTAAACTAATGGTTCGCATTTTTTAGTAAAAAAAAACATTTAATAATAAGTAACACAAACCTCACAATCGTTTCTTAAAATATTTATTCATATTTATGCAAAAAAACGATTTTCCAAAAAAAAATTGACACCCTGTATCTTCAAAATGCAGTTCCGGACCTACACACGTTTATACGAGATGTCCGGATTTTTTTGTAAGAGGATTTTAACCATATATGGAATTCTCCGCATAAAAATAATATTAGTTTGGTGTGTAAACTGTATTCGAGAAGTGTTTCGTTAAGGAAATACAGGGGGTTGAGGTATTTCAATTAATCTTTTAAAGCTCACAATGTTTCTGAGAAATTTGACTCAAATTTTAGGCATACGGTACTCTTTAAGGTTTATATGGTTAGATAATACTAGGTGATCGTGAAAATCTACAGGGTGATATTCTTTGGAGTTATAACCCATTTTATCGTTAAAAACCTTTTTGTGGTGCACCGCATAGATTTTAATTTCAGGAACTTATATTGCCTGTCTAAGTTATAAACCTTTATGTGTTTTGACCATTTTAGTATCTGGAACCATTTTTCAGTAATTTGCAAAATCGTGAAGTAATGCATGCTACTTTTTCCATCGAGGAAGTTTGGTGGGTTTTTGACATTTCTGACATTCTACGGAAATTAATTTATTAACAAGCTACGAGTAAAGGGGAGGGGGTTTTGTGAGAAGGGATATAAAAAGTAATAGTAGACACGAGAACGACAGTAACTTCAAATACAGAATAAATCGAACAGCGATAATTTATGCGATTACAAAATAGTTTAAATCAATATAAAATTATTACTATTACAGAAAATGTTTCGATATGATCGCCATTATGTTCTACTCATAAATTAGAGCGTCGCCAGAAAGACCGCCGAACGCCTTTCAAATTCTCAGTAGTTATCCTAAGAGCAGCATTTTCTATTCTCCTTATAAGTTCTCGAGAGTTTACAGGAGGAGAGTGCGCAGTTTCTTTCAGAAACCGCCAAACGCAAAAATCTAGGAGTGTTAAATCGTGCGATCGAGAGGGCCAAGCGATTAATCCTATGGATAGTTTGCGTTTAGCAAGTTCCTCACCACCAAGGAATAATGTGAAGAATAACTATCTATTCGTGCTATTAATTTATGCTAACTATTTGAGCTAAATATCTCAAAAACTTGTGGAAACATAAAAGGTAAATTGAACGAAAACATAAAATCTCAACATCCTATATTTCCTTAACAAAGCATTTCTTGAATATATTGTATATAGCAAATTAGTATTATTTTTACACGTAGAATACGTAGATAAAATTCTGCTGCGCAAAACTCAGACACCCTGCATAAACTTTTCGTCTTACAATCACTCCTTGAGGTTCGCCACGTACTTAAATAACATCCTGTATTAATAGCTGTATCTAGGATTAAAAAATGATGAATATTTTGTCTCGGTTGTTAAATATTGTACGTGACTTTCGAGAACTGAAACTTGATAAATTTTTCTGTTTATTAAATTGTTTACCGGATGTTGTTTACTATTTACCATCAAAGATCTGATGTTGGCAACATATTGCTTTAAATTTCTTTAAATCACCCTTTATTTAGGACGCATTAGTCACGATGGCATCTATGCCAAATTCACAAAATGATTAGGACTATTCGGCAATATTCGACTCCTGATACCCCTGAAAACCCTCATCGATTTTTAGGGCTCGCGGCTCTGTATGTCGAGTGCCGATCCTTTGCATTTTTTAATTCGAAACAATCCTAAATTTTCTCAGATTAATTATAAAATATATTAATTACAATTCTGAATTATTAAGATAATAATTCAGAATTCTTTAAATCAAAAATTAAACTGATCGAAGCTTCGATTTTATCTGTAAACTCGCCTAAGTTGAAGAGGTGAATTGTGACGCTTTCAAGCTCAGGTTATGGAACCGCGTTAACGCAAAAACAAATAGATGAATTATTTAGACCAATGTTACATATTTTAATTCGATTGCGCAGACACCATTGAAGAATAAATGATATTTAGTAGAATGAATCAATGGTGTTTGATCTTGCAAAATTACGATTTTGCCATAATTCGTGGGGACGAATGGTACTGAAACGAAGCACGTTGATGCTCTAAGCTGAATTGGCCTACACATTAAAAGAATAAATAAACAAACAAATCGAAGATTGAGGGTTTAAAAGAGGAACTAGAAAATCGTGCACATAAGCAATTTGTTCACGCCGCTCAGGTGAGATAGTCGAGGAATGACGAAGATCAAGGGAAGTAAAAAGTCCTATAAGAAACGTGAGCTTTTACGCAAGTTACGAAGAAAGCTTCCATGCTTTCGTAAGCATTTAACACTGGTAACGTAGAAACAGACACGTGAGTAACAGAGAAATGAAAATGGCCCATCATGGGGCCGTCCCTTTGCATAAGCAGATTATTAATTTAGCTACTAGAGCTCACAAACCAATGGAAAAATCCATTTTTTTTTACGGAATATGGAACAAACCGAAATAGGACACACTTAACTTGAAATCCTTGTATCTGGATAGTATAAGCACCAAACTGTAATACTTGTAACATACTCTCCGTTTTGTTACCTAAATAGAGATATTTATATTATACGACAGAATAGTGTTATTAAGTTAGTATTGTTGAGTGATTTCTGGTACGAAAATGCTGTACTGTGTGTTAATGTTATTATATGTTTTTGAAATAAATGACCTGCCATAATTAACCACGTGTCTTCATTATTTTTCAGAGTGTAGATGGCAAGAAAATAAGAGAGTATTGACCAAAAGACCCAGCCTTCTGGCTGGTTATAACACACATTCCAATTAATCAAATTTAAACCAATCGCTCATCTTTTTTGTACACTTCGCAGCTTCTCGTTCCGCCCATAACCCATTTATGGTAACCGCATATGTATGAAACTACACAAGAAGTGACGAAACGTATCGCTAACATAGCAAATTGCAGGTTATCATCTTTTTCTCTCCGTATGAAGTTAATAGGCACTTATTATTCTCTAATTTTCCTTAAAGTAGATATATCAGCTTTCTGAAAAGGATCCTCGGAATTCGACGTGTTTCCCTGCGAATGAATGTTCAATGTATCTTAAATAGCTTCGTTTATGTAGAGAAAATTTATTTTAGTTTTCAAACTGCATAGGCCGTTTGCAGTAATAAACACGTGATGCCAACAGAGATAGCTCACGTATAGAGCTAACGTTGAGGCTGAAAGTGATTCTTGACATTGTTAAAATCGCTCGGACAACAGCTAGATGAACGCTCAGCGAATGAATGGGGATTCGCTTTGGCTAAAAATGCAAAATTACCGTCGAGAATTTAACGGTAAAATCATAAAATTCCGATTTACTTTTAACCTGTTTGGCAAGGTCTACCCACATTAAAATATATGTTTATAGTTTTAGCATTTTATATTGCACAATTAGCGGCAATATGACCGGCACCCACATTAAGAACTGCGCGATAAATAATCTCCTTATGTGTTTTAAAAATTTTATTTTTTCCAGGTACAGTTTTAGTAAAGCACTCTTTTCTGGTTTCCATTTACGTATTAATTAGCTAAACGATGTGGCAAAGGACTTATACAAAGACGACCAAAGCCCCGCGCCCCCCCCCCCTCCCCGCCTCCAAAAAAGTCGTTAATAAATTAAGAAAAGCTGAAACACGTTAAACATTTTTAGTTGTGCATTGTTTTATGTAACAACCCTGTACAACAGGGTTATCTATGCGCTCGACAAATGTACTTTTTCAATCGTTTCTTATGGAACTCCGTGTATGTTGTGACGTTTTTGAGTTATTCGAAAAAACTCTGAACACGTTTCAGGCGACATGGCCATTTCCCAAATCAATCGGTTATTGAGAGATTCGCGCAATTCGGCGATTAGAGTGACCTGTCAGGTCGCTCGACCTCTCCCTCATGGACCATTTCTTATGTGGTGACCTGCAAGTGTGTATTTAAATAAGCCTAAGAATATGGAATTGTCGAGCAATAAATGTACCTACGAAGCTCAAAAAATATCGCCTGAAGCTCTAAGAGACGTTTTTAAGAGATTTGAATTGCTGCTTGCGATCACGACGAAGTCACTAAGTTCATGGGGCACAAGTCGAACACTCAATTCATTAGATCATAGTAGTGTGTGTTAGTATTTTTTAAGAATTGATAGATCTATCGTAATTTCTATCTGTTCAATTTTTTTTCGAACGTTGTTGCATTAAGGGCGCGTTACATGAAATATGTTCAGAATCTCTCACGGAACTCAAAAACGTCATAATATACATGGGGTTTCATTTAGAAATGACGAAAAAACACGTTTGCTCACTTCATGGGCGACCCTGTACACCTGTGGGTTCCGTCAAAAAATGCTCAACTTAAAGGAATATTTGACGTGTTTCAGCATTTTCACAAAAAATATTTCGTTCAATTTTTAATGAGTTTATACGGGACATTTTTCAGAGGGCAAGAGAACGTCCAGAAAGTGCTCACAGAATGTAAATGTACTGTTAAATTATTTCCTCCTTGTGTTATACAGAGCGCATCTACTTAAGTCGCATTCATACGGGAAATACCCACAATGAAACAATCAATCGTCACGTTCTCGGTGTCTTTCACCGACTTTCTTAAAAATATGAATTTTCCTTTAAAAAAAGTTTATTATTGTCATATTCGATAGTTCAACATTTGTTTATTGAAAACCTGATGACACGTCTATGTGTTTTTACGACAATTAGGCTGTTTAAATACGTAATTAATGCATGACGATAATTTAATTTGCTAATAGGAAAATGCGCTGTAGAGGATTATTTCTTTTAGTTCTAAGTCATTTAGTCGTTCTTTGACAGTAAAGCTCGATACGTGTTAGAGCATTTAACCATTACGACGTCAGCAAAGGTCCCTACCAGGAGGTGCGTCATGCCGTAGTGTGTTAGATGGTATAAAATATTTTTAATAAAAAAGTAATTTGCCAAAATTCCAATATTTTTTTGATCTGCTAGATATCCTGAGTTAAAAAAAAAAGATTTCTTATGGGATTACTCAAAAAGGCAATTTACTAACACAGGCCGTGTCAAGATGTCAACCTTTTGAAGAGGATCAGTTCAGAGGGATGTGACAAAATTATTCCAAATATAATAGTGAATATATTAAGCGAAATTAGTCAAAAAAAAACAATTAAGTATTTATTGAGACTCTAATTAAATGACTTAAAATTAAAGTAAATGTCCTATGTAGTTACACCAATTATTAAATTGTCTTTTCCTATTAGCAAAATAAATTATTGTTATGCATTAAATACTTATTTAAATTGTGCAATTTTTATGAAAACATATTAAGAGGGGAAAAATGATCGTGTTTTCAATAAACAAGAGAATTACCAAAACTAGCAATAACAAAAATTTTTTGAGAAAAATTTATATTTAAAAAAAAACTGGTTTTCAACAAAAATAATTTATATCTGATTATTTAATTTTAGGTGCAGCACTTTTCATAAAAAATAACTTTTTTTAATGAAATTAATTAATAATAATAATAAACCCATATGATCCCAACTTAAGCAGACACACTTCACATACCTGCAAGTTAATAATTTAAATTCGCTTAAATCGATGTGCGCCAAAATCATTACCGTCTCGTTGCCGCACTCGTTTAGTTAAATAAGTCTTTCATCCGGCATTGTCAACACTTTGCCACCCCTGAGACTGTCACTAAATTTCTCTGCAGGGTCTCCATCTCACCCCTCAAGGTATGGGAATTGATCTGCATTTATCCTTCTCTTCGATAGTGACTAATCTCGACTATTTTGCCCACATTAATTGACTAATTTAGAACTCAACTTCAAGAAAGGTTATTTCAGGTTCTGGTCAGTATATGACCGGCTAAATAATTTCAATTGAATGGTCCTCGATTCAAAAAAAGGAAATTCCTTGTTAATGAAGCATCCACCTTTATGCTTTACAGGGTCCATGATCAAGAAGAAGCCTGAAACACGAGATATACTTAATTATGAAAGAAAGTCGACTAATTAGCTATTGTTGTTATATCGGAATAGAACATTACCTATATTAGCAACGCAGGCGCGGTTGACAGATATACCAATATTTAATTTAACCGCCCATGGAAGAATGTGCATATACGCATAGCAGAAGACGAGCATTTTGGCTAAAGGGGTCAAGTCATAACAAACATGTTATTGAAGCAGTTCATTCGCAAGTAAATTAATCAGAGAAAATACCAAACAGACGGATGGAAAATCGTGAATGCCATATCTTGATACTATCTAAGCAACCACAAGTCATGGTATGCCTTCGGGCTTCGACACCCTAGAATACGCCGTGGTTGGGTACCTCAAAAAAATTTTGCTAGGAACTAACGAGGGACCGAGGCCTCAAAATGTGGTGAGGAGATAGTTATTGAAAACACTGCTGAGTAACTAATGATGAAAAGAAAGGCAGACTGGGTGGCGCTAATTTAAAAATACAGAGATAAGCAGGAGGTTAATAAGACACTGCTAGAGTAGAGGCTCAGAGAGGTCTGGTGAATGAAGAAAAAAGCTTAGGTTAGTGTTCCTTATACCGGGTGTCTTCGAAATGGACGTTCAAAAGATGTAATAAGATTATTTGGGTTAACACATTTAGATTTGGTTCGAAAATGATTTGAAAAAATGTCTTGTTTCGACGCTATTGACGGTTAAATTCTTGAAAAAAAAAACATGATAACTAAATATTTTGCTATGTCTAGAGAATGATTGAAAGAGTTTCAATAAAACTCATTGTGCATTTATTCATTAGTACAGAGATTACCTTCATGTCTATTCATAATGTGCAGGTGCTAAGTTCTTAGCCATCTTCGTACAAAAATGGTCAGAACTTTTTCCTGCGTAACTGCATCGTATTGATTTTTTTTCTGAGGATGCATTAGCCTTTTCTCTAACTGTTCTATCTCTTGAAAATTTCTCGTCCGGTTGACATTTCATGCAAAAAAAAATTATTTCCTTTCCTCATGGAGAACGCCCATTCGCCCGCGCTTCGATCATTTTCGTTACTCGTCAACGTAACCCCTAAGTCGCTCATCGGAAATGTCTCAACATTTTTTGCAGTTTTTTTTTAAATTAATAATGGCGCTCTCAAGTGAAGAAATGACCAATGCGGTTAGAATTGTGGGTTTTCCTCATTCATTTAAATAATTTTTGTTATTTTTATTTATCCTTTTCTTATGACTTCAGATCGGGAAATCTGACCGGACATTTAGCTGAAACTAAACAGCTCTCAGATTATCTTCACCAACACCTGTAAGTTTGACCAGATCGGTCTATATTAGAAAACGCCATTATTGGCCTCAAAAAACTTCGAAAACTTTGGTAAATTAATGTGATATTTTTCGTAGGAATGTCGTCAAATATCGATAATTATCGAATTGATGGCAGATTGGTGTTCTGTATAAAAAAAAGAAAAACATTTTTTTTTTAAGCCCGAACCATACGAGAAACTTACAAGAGATAGAAATGTTGGAGAAAGGACTAATGTGTCATCAGATAAAAAACTATAGAACGCAGCTACTCAGTGGCAAGTCCTGGTCATTTTTGTACGAAAATGACTACGAACTTAATCACCTGCACATTATGAATAGACATAAAGATAATCCCTGTACTAATAAATAAATGCATAATGGATTTCATTGAAATCCATTGAAGCAGTCTTTAGATACAATGAAAAAAATTTTTTTTAATGAACTTTGACCATGAATAGTGTGTAAACGAGAGAGTTTTTTCAAGTAATTTTTCTACCATAACTTAATGTATTAACTCAAATAATCTAAAGATTCCATTTTTGACATCCACGTTTCTGACCTCCAGTGGTTAGATCTGGAAAATCTCGAATCTCCTCGAAAAAAAATTAATTCGTTGTGGGTAGGGTGCGACCTATTACTTACCCGATACGAGCTGATGTCTAGTCATTTAAAATGAAGCTCTTAGTAGCCAGTCATGATGCAGACAGCACCGCTTCTTAAGACTGAAAAACACATCTCGAAAGCTTTATGCAGACATAAATACGACTAAATAATAATTCATTTGGATTCTGTTCAGTTAAAATAACATCTAGGTAAATATTATACCACATATCAATGGGCCCTCTTAAGTGCAATCATAATCGTTCAATCAATTCGACTAAGTGGCTGAGCAAGTAATGGGGTCAAAGCCGCGCCTCAAGCTTGATGATGGGATCATTCGCCCCTGTCAAAAGCTTCTGAAGTACGTTTTAGGTTTTTGCGATTATGGTTTAATATATTATTAGCAGAAATAAAATTGCTGTAGTCACGTATCTACTGTTTCCACTATACGGGGTGTAGCAAATTCGGGTCTACGCGTGGGGATCTCGGAAACGGTGGGAGAAAAAAGAGGGTTGAATGAAGGCTAAGTTGCGTGTTTTGGCGCCCAGAATTAAAAAAAACAACGATAACAACCGAAAATTTAGATTTTCCTCCTTCTCAAAAGGGCCTAACACCATTATTGGGACACAACTGATAATCGACGTTCGTTAGGGCACCTCTTTTCTGGTTTTCTACTGGCGCGATCGATATGTCTACTCCATTGGTGTTTGAGATCTCTTGGTTTATACGCGGCACCCATAGGAAAATTCAAAGTGGTCCGTGGTATTCCAAAAACCAACCGTCGAGCGAACATACCGATCGCACCAGTAGAGAGCCGAACCAAAAATGCTCTAATAATATTTGAATGATGATTTTCGAGTTTTTTGAGAAAAAGTAAAACCCAAATTTCCAATTTCTATCGGAAATTCCCGAAGGTGTTCGGACTTTTTTAAACTCGTACATGGATCATCGTCGAGCGTCAAAACACGCAACTTTGCCCTCGTTAACGGACTTTGCATCTCTTACCGCACCCGAGATCCTCAAACATAGACTCGAATTTGTTACACCCTGTATACATCTACGTAGGAGATAAGTGACGTGTAAAGCCTGTGACAAGCTAAACGCCCAGGTAGGCATATTTATCTGCGGAGCCCGTGCGATAATGATATGGATAGCTGTGTTTAGAAATAATTTACTATCACCTTAATTAATTAAGTGCTTAGCACAGTCAAGCTTAATGTACGAAGTAATTATGCGGGGATTTTTAAGTGAACGCATATTAGCGTGACTTAGGCACGGTTTGTTAATTGATTGCGAAATTGATTGTTGGTCTACGGGCGAATTAAATTGAAAATTGAGATCTCAGTTGCCGTTAATTACCCTGTAAAATGGCGTGCAATTGCCACTTGCGTATGCGGATTCATTGTTGAGAAATACGCGACGAGAAGACCTACTGAAGAATGATCAGTTACCATGAATGACAGTGCTTAAATCAGGCAGTTTTTTATGCAAATTGCCACTTTTATTGCCGCAAGCTGTGTTTTGCCTGTATATAGAGAATATCTCGTAATTCTTAAGTAGTCTCCTTTGGCATTATAAGCCAGAAACGCAAAAAATTGTAAAAGTGATTCCTTTACAATCCGGGACTTCTTTCACAAGGCATTTGCTTCTCACTTGCAGCTCCGTGAGAGCGATGAGATTTTAGAATGCGCCCCCGTGTGTGCTTAAGGGTGGCTCAACAAGAGCGCAAAATTCAAATTTGCCGCCAGTTTCTACGTCGCACTTGGCCTGTCAAACTTTTTTGACAGATAATGGGGTTTTTGAAGGCCAAATTTATGCGAACAAGCCCACGACCACCCAAAGTTTGAAACACAAGATTGGTCACTCTATCTCTGAAATCCAACCACTTTTATGCCAATAAGTCATTGAACACTTTGTCAAAAGAACACCGAGGTGCCCGCAAAGTCCAAGAGCGCCTGTATGAGGTATGTTGTATCATATATAATTTTGACATCTCTGCTTTATGATTAAATGACAGTTCCGGTATTTTTGGGAAAAAATGCGTTCTGTCTTAAATTTCGCGTTTTGTCGAAACATCCGGTATAACAGATAATGGCATTGACTTTCAGGCTATATTTGGGAGGGAACAAGGTCCATCCTTCCAAAACCACCCTTTCACACCCTGTATGTCGAAAACGAAGCGCCTTTCTATAAATCTTTGTATGAAGTTTTCGTCATATCTTGCCACCCAGAATATGTGGTTCGGTTTACGGTACTCTCTTTGGAGACACCTTGTAGAAACCCGCGTCCGTGTCTTTATGCGAAAAGCACAACAAGTTAAGAATTACATCCATACAGTACTTCCGTAGATCTTAAAAGCGGTAAATTTCAACACAATGAACCCTATCAGCAGAAGCAAAAGTGCCGTCAATCATCAAGCCGCAGCATATAAAGCTGCTTGTCTTAGGTTGTCGGACAATTTCACTTACTGGTGATTTTTCAATACTGTCCTGGCCGTCGGCCCATGAATCAACTCTCACCTTGAAAGTTTCTCGAACGGCGCCATTGCAATGCAGGCAAAATAGAGCAAGACATGCGCAAAAAAAATCTAACGGGCAAAAACGTAATTGCCACCGTAAATCAGATCGATCACGGGGGCCCCAGAGAGGCCCTTCGGAGACAGCCGTGCCTGCGAACCTTAGACGTAAGGCCGTTAAGATGGTTTAGATTTTTACTCTAAAGCCACTAACTGCTGAGATTAACATTTCCTTTAGGGCACTACAATTACTACTGCAGCACAAAAAATGGTGTCATAAGTAGCGTTTAGCAAATTGATTGCCATTTTACACCTCCGTTTATGCCTGATACGTCAATCGAAGAGGGACATTGTGTTTTACAACTACCAGTTGCTTCCTAAGCGAACGAAGAATGTCTTCAAAGTGATTTTCAAGAAAGTTGTGAAGAGGACCCCACACAAATGTACAGACCACCTACAATTTCCATTGTACACGGTTTACTGAAGTAAGCATAATAGAAATATGTTCTTATACAATGCGAATGTTGAATAACATTATACAAACCTATAATCTGACTTGAACATTTTGTCATGTAAAATATATGTGGTTTGAAATCTTAAGATATGATATACTGCTGACTGTTGTGAGTTATTTTCTCCGGTGGAATGCTTAGTTCCGAGATAAAACACCTCTCTTTTGGACAGGACAAACGTAATTTATGCAGCGGACACCCAAAGCAGATTAAGCAAACAATAATATACTCAGTACACAGGCCGTTAATTGATTTTGAGTGTACATTATTAGTTGGCTGCAGATTTATTGCAGTGCCGCATATACGAGGCGATAGCGATTTTTCTTCCCAACCCTGTCTTGTTTACGGCTGTACGACTTAAAATGCAGGACCTGTTCGATTGGTGCATTGTTTATTGGTTACATTATACATACAAAAATCTCGCTTTTGGGAGATTTACACGAAATGGCGGAGATAGGGGAAACGTGTTGAAACGAAACGGGGATGTGATCTAACACACCACTCGCGAAACCTCCGGTCTGACACGTATGTGCGTGCGAAAAGTCCGGCCACCTGAAATACAATCAATCAAACTTATACGGAAACACCCAGTATTTTCCAGAAAGGTGTTTATACTGATTTGTTTTTGTATTCAAATAAAAAAACGTGTGGTATTTATTGATAAACAACGTTTAGTTCAATAACATATTAATGTTAGTCCATCGGTAGCATGGACTTCATTAATTTAGAAGTCACGTCTCAGGCTTTCTCATTTAAATTTTTTGTTTTAAACTGCCTTGAAATGCCCTTTGTGGAGTTATCTGATGTACAGAGAGGAAGGATAATTGCGTTAGTGGATCTGGGTATGTCTCAGAGAACTGTTATCCTTACAGGTCGTGTTTCGCAAGGGGTGATTTCAGAAACTTGTTCAAGGTACTTAGAATTAGGAACGTTGCAAGACGGGCCAAGAAGACGTCGCCGAAACGTCACTGCAGATCGACGAGACCGATTTTTAGTGCAAATCTAGACAGAAAGAAGAAATCCAACGGTAACAATTCCAGAGCTTACAGGGCAATTTCTACAGACGACAGAGATACGCGTGTCCGTACAAACAATTAGAAAACGACTTCGAGCTAGAGAATTAGTTAGCCGAAGGCCACTAACAGTCCCCGAATTGACGGGACAACATAAACGCGACAGATTAAACTGGTGTTTGCAGCGCCAAAATTGGACAATGGACGAATGGCAAAACGTCCCGTTTCCGGACGAAACCAGGATTGGTCTTAGATCCGATGACCCATGCTTTAAGAGGACGCGTAAGGCAAGCCAGGGTCCAAACTGCCCGATCTGTCCCGAAATATAAAGGGGGAACAGTAATGTTTTGGGGCGGCATAATGATAGGAGAAAAAACTCCCGTAATTCCCATTCGACCCACCTTAACTGGACAGAGGTACGTAGATTTAGTGCTCCAACCAATAACAACAACTTTTTGAGAGAATTTTTTATTTATGCACGACAATGCCCCATCGCACACCAGTAGAGACGCGAAAAATACCTTGGAAACGGAAGGCAACGGAGTTTTAACATGGCCTGCTTATTCTCCAGATTTGAATCCCGTAGAACATTTACGGGACATGATCAAAAGAAAGGTTAGAGCTCGTCAGCACAATCTGGGAAATGCAGAACAACTGATGCACGTCGTTCTTGGAGAATGGAGAAATCTTCCTCAAGAAAAAATTGACAACCCTTTAACAAGCACGCCCCGTCGCATGCGTTCTTGCGTTGAAGTTAGGGGTTGAAATACAGATTACTAAAACACCCAAAAGGTCTATAATTTCATTTAAAATTTGAATTTCTTATAAATCTTGCTTTTGCAAAATGAGAGCTTTCAGTTAATTTTCGTTATTACATACAAAATTGTTTTTTTTCGTTGCTTGATGATTTGCGCGTGCGCAAGTTGCTTGTGAAGTGGGTGCTGCATCTGCGCCTATTGAACCAAAAAAAAAAAACGCATCGACGATTCAGAGCGATGTTTGAAGCTTTTCACGTGAAACAAAAAGGAATTCTTCCGTCGGCATGTTGCAACGGATAAATCATGAATCTACTGTTACACACCCGAAGCAACAAGATCATCAGCCAAGTGGACAGAAGCCGGTTAAAGTCGTCCAAAACGACCAAAAATTCAAAAGTCAGCTGGCAAGTTTTTGGCCCCCATGTTTTGGAACGCGCATGGTATTTTGTTCATCGACTATCTTGTTGAAAAGGGTGAAACTATCAATAGCGGATATAACATTGCAGTATTGGATCGACTGAATATTGAAATCAAGAAAATACGGCCTCACACGATAAAGGAAAAAAAGCTGTTCAACCAAGACAATGCCCCGTGCCCCGCATCGAGTTGCGACTGCGTCGCAACTCGATGAAAACCATGGGTAAATTGAATGCATTACGCATCGAATTGCTTCCCCACCCTACTCCCCAGACCTGGCCCCTCGCGACTACTGGCTTTTTGCAGTCATCAAAAAAATTCTCCAGGTAAAGAAATTTAGCTCAAATAAACGAGTGATTGCCGAAACTGAGGCCTATTTTGAAGACGAAGACAAATCGTTCTGTAAAAAAGGCATTGAAAAGTTAAAGGAGCGCTGGAATGAATGAGGCACAGTGTGTCGATGAATAAAGTCGAATTTCTAAAAAAAAAAAAAATGTTTTTTTGTAGTAAAACCGGAACTTATTGACTGAGCGATCTGGTAATTGCATCAAAACGGTAACTGAGCAATCGGTTTTTGACGGGCTGATTCACAAAGTATACCGGGTGTCTTTGAAGCAGCAATAAAAGATAAAAAATCGATTTAGATACATTTTCCTTATTCAAAAGTTGCTCGTTTTCGTGCTATAGGATGTCAAATTAATTTATGCAAAACGTTTTTTGGGCACGATAAACTCATTTAAGATATCTGGTTCAAGCTAGCTGATAGGCGTTCTTGCTGATGGGTCGATAAGAAGCCACCTGCTCCTTAACGCGATACAAAAACCGGCCTAACTTTGTAATCAACTGAAGTAAATTTCCGAAGTGGCGACCATTTATGCCAATGCACTTGCCAACCCTTAGACCAAAATTTAATCACACCATGGACAGGATTTGGCTATTCTCTCTGATTGCATTTTCACCTTCTTGAATATAATTCCACAACTACTTTCTAATATTACGATTAGGTGTGTAGTGTTGACCTTTAAAAAAATAAGTCTAGTGGGTTTAAGTAGGGGCTTCATGAGGGCCACATTGGTCCACTAGCCCGACCAATTTATCAATGTAGAAAATTCACAAGACGAGCACCCTCTTTGCATGTTTTCAGTCATAACGCCCTACGCCTCCTGAATAGTCCCACGCATTAGTGTGCATAGACCCCTTTTCTACATAGTCCATTACACCACACTGATCTCAGCTCATGACAGAAATTTACTTGAAGACTAGTTACACAAATTAGACACGAAAATCATTCATGGGTGCCATTTTCGAAGCGTATCCAATGTAGTAGAAGAAAAGCAATGCCGCGCCATAACATTTGTTTTATGCGTCTTCTAGGTAATATTTACCATTTTAGACAAATAGGTCATTGCAGGCTTAAGGTGACAGTGTATGAATTAATGTCGCAGTTTATCGCGTATTTAGATGTTAATTACACGATTTTTATTCAGCAAGGGGGTTCGAAACCTCAATTGCGCTCTTTACATGCACTATTGAAGAACCGATCTGCAAGGTCCGCAAATACATAAAGCAATAGAAGCTGTTAAAGCATCAAGTGCTATTTCATTTCGATTCTCGTTTCGAAGACTTAGAAGAGTGTGGAAGGTCTCAACGATGGTACTGTAACGAATCGAAGTACGCTAAAAATGGTTCCTTCGCAAGGATGAAGAGCTCGGGCCAGTCTAAGTGCATTACACGAAAAGTCGTTAAAGTAGAAATGGCGTCTTGAAGAATAATTAATGATTGGTGCTATTGCAAAATTCACGAACTGGAAATGATCGTAGCAAAAAGTTAAGGCCGTTTTGCTTGCAACTGGCCGAAACCACAATTTTCCAGTGTTTAGTGCAACACAAGTTTTGAGAGTAGAAAATGCCGTAAGCGAATCCACACGACCATTTCAAAATGCAAACGATCGATTCTCAAATATTAATGACACCATCGTAGAAATAGTCTATTATTCTCGCAAAAACTCTATTTTAAACAAAATTATGCATTCGAACTAGATAAACACTGTAGTGGCCTCATTCTAGGACTAGGATTATACTGTTAATTAGCGTAGTCATTAATCCACAATCAATCAATCAATCCTCCGCCGGTAATTGGAATAGAGAAGCAGTATATGCGCACGTGCAGTCCGTCGAGATGCCGATTTGCACCACTCTCCGGCGCATGCTCAAACTTTGAACCGCTCTTCTCCGAAACGCACAAGTTTTACCATATGGGTCTGCAGCACCCCGTTAACGTTTCAGACGAGACTTCTTCAAAATTGGACATATATTTAAATTCGATAAAAAGGTAGCGGCCATCCGATGATTTAATCTTATCAATTACGTTAAAACTAACCGAAGATATTTACAAAATTCATTTGCTGCCATTAAGATAAAGAGCTTCGTTAGCATTTAGAAAAGGTGGCACGTAACACGCGATTTGGCCTTTCGAAAGTACTTTTTCAAAGGATTAATCGAAGAAATGTGAAATTTATAAGGTTATTGTGATAAGGGCAACAAACAGAAAAGCAGCACCCAAAGATTTCTCGAGATAAATGTATCGTCTACCATATTACTCAGGCCATCTTAAAGGAGTTTTATTGCGATATTATTGATTAAATTTACATATTACAAGTTGAAAGATCCTATTCCATAATAAAGTTATTTTTATTGGGAGCTCTCGATTTAATGCCACAAATCTTCGACTGTACAATAACATGGAAAAGTCCACCTTTATTCGGGCCTCTTCGAGGTGCCGGCAGGTAGCACCCAATGGTTTATTTTATTAACAATATTCTAGTCTCTCATAAATCAAAACTATTTTATGAGTGCACGCAAGGAAAAGCCATATGTTACCCGAAAATTATTGAGACATAGTGTATAACACGATGGTCTAAAGCCATTAATTATTTGAATGGAAAGCCACATCAAATTTTACTTGTTCAGATTTTGACCATAAACTTTGGTGATTAATGGGACGTACGGCGGTGGCCATAGGAATGAAGCCACTTCGAAAATTCGGAAATTTCAACTTTTATTTCCGACAATAAAAACATAAAAAATAAGAACACTTTTAATGATAAAGAAGCAACCTGTAAAAATGTAATTTGAGGAAAAATTTAAAAAAACCTTTAATGAAAATAATGAAAACAAAATAAATATATAGTCATAAAAATAACATAATTAAAAGAAAGAAAAAAAATAATCGAAGCTAGTCGTCAGGCAATACTCGGTTGCTTCTCCCTATTGGGCAATTAGTGCCTTTAATTTTTTAGGCATTGATCTTATTCGGCGCTCCCAGAGCTCAACAGTAATTGCTTCCCATTGCCATTGAACTATGGACCACAGTTCATCTTTATTTTTGATCTGATGACCTCTCGCGGCAACCTTAAGGGGTACCTGAAGATTTTCGATAGGGTTCAGATAAGGCGGTTTCGCAGGCCTCGACCCAACCGGAATTCATTCATCGTGAAAAAATTGTTTCATTCCCCTAGCCGTATGTTTCGGATCATTGTCCTGTTAATATTCCTAAATTAATGGCAATCCCTCCGAAGTGACGGCACCGTAACAACTTTAATTATTTATTATTATTTTTATTTTTTTTTGTATTTATTTCTTTTTGTTCAGGATCCCTTTTGTCCAATAAATGAGACCAGCACGGGGCCAAGTGAAGCAGCCCCACAACTTTAAACTGCCGCCTCCGTGTTTAATTGCTTTTAAAGTGTGTTTGGGAAGCAATTCCCTGCATTGCTGGCCGTCGCACGTACCGTTGACCATCCGAACCAAACAAATTAATTTTTGTTTCGTCCGGAAAAAAGGACATTTTTTCACATTTTTACGTTTTCAACTTCGTTTTCAAAGCGAAGACGATTCCTCGCAAATTCCATTCTTTTTAACTTGTTTGTTTTTGGTAGCAACGGTACGTTCTTCGTATTTGGGGGCTCTCATTACGGAAGTTTTCGATATTCCCACTATCCGAGAAATTTCACGAAGGGAATTGCCTTCATCTCGGCGTCTTCGCATTTTTGTCCTTTCAGCTAAAAAAATTGTTTTCATGGTCCACCTGTTTGTTTATGAATTATTAAAATGCATTAAAATGCTTCGAAAGGATTAATTAGGCCTACGTTTCAATTGTTAGTCTATTGAATGTGGAATCATGAGAGACATAAAAAAATAGCATTTTTCAAGGCACCGGTCTTGTTAGTATGGCCACCTCAACTTCGACAATCTGCACGAAATGGGGACAGTACAATTCTAGTATAAGATAATTCCCCTGGTTTCCGCTGACACATACAATTACCGACGTTGGGGAAATTTAGGGTCCTAGTTCAACCCAAGTCGAATAGCTTTCAATAGACCTTTTTCCATTTTTGAAATTGGACCGGTAGTGACCCCATTTCTATGGCCACCACTATGTACAGCGCTTGTAAAAATACTGTAACACGTTTATAAATTTCATAAACCCAAGATTTAAAAAAATCATCTTAACGAATAATTTTGTTTAAAAAGAGGCATTTAACGCCTTATTTCCGATATTCGGATTTTTCCCCCCTATCCAACTACCCCTGCTAACTTTTTATTTTCTGATAGAAAGGTACTC
The DNA here is from genome assembly GCF_040115645.1 of Euwallacea fornicatus. Classification (NCBI taxonomy): domain Eukaryota; kingdom Metazoa; phylum Arthropoda; class Insecta; order Coleoptera; family Curculionidae; genus Euwallacea; species Euwallacea fornicatus. The sequence continues at coordinate 3,668,476 of NC_089553.1, forward strand.
ATCGTGGAATATCAAACTAAAATCGGATCTGCAGCTTCCTTAAAAAAAAAAAGGACAAAGTCGATATACTAAATAGATGAAAAATTTTCATTTTTGCTTTCTAAATACGCAGTCCATTCTCATTTCGCTTTGACAGAGGGTGAAAAAATCGCAATAAGACATAGAAATTCCAAATCGTCTTCTGTGCAATTTTTTTGTTACAGAATATTCTGATTTTCATACAATTCATTGATAATTGAACCCAATTGTTTGGCATCTACCACAGTTAGAATATTAAAAAATAAGCCGTTTATCCGAGAACCAGAGAATTGATATTTTAATATTTTCGGCGTATGGGGAGCGGAAAAGAACTCGCGAAGAGGTGTGTCTCATACTTAATGAGAAATATCAAGATCGACCTACTGATAGAAGTGTAGTTTGTCGGATTAGTAAAAAAATTTTACAAACTGGAAGTGTGAAAGTTGCTCCAAAATGTGAAAGACCTCGAACAGCAACTGGTGGCGATAAAGCACTAGACATTCTTTTATCTATCGATGAAAGCCTCATGTAGTCTACTAGCAAGCTCGACAATGAATTTGATGTATCTGCAAAATCAGTAAGCAGCCTTTTAAAACCGTGAAAAATTCGTCCACTTAAAGTATCCCCTTAGCAAGGATTGATGCCGGAAGATTTTGATCGCAGAATAGACTTTTGTGAACTGATGCAAAAAAGGCAGTTCAGGATAACAGATTTCTTTCTAGAATATCATTTTCAAACGAAGCAACGTTTTGCTTGGATGAACCTATTCATCGACATAATTGTCGCTGAGTGATCTACAGACAATCCTCATTAGATGCAGACCCTGCATATACAATATCTGCAAAAAGTCAATACATAGATGGGAATAACCGGTCACCAGTTCATCGGTCCATTTTTCATAGAGGGGCACTTGCACACCGCGTCGTACTTGCATTTATAGCAAAACGAAATAATTCGATTGATGACCGCAACTTTTCCTGGAGAAATTGGGAACAAGCAACCGGTAATATTTGTTTCCTACACGATGGTGGACCATCGCATTAATCTATGGCTTTGAGAGCGGTGAAGTAGCTGGACAGAATGGCCGCCACTATCTCCAGGCCTTAGACCCCTCGATTTTTAATTAGGTCACTTATAAGGTTCACAAAACCGAACAATAAAATTTAGATTATTTACGTCTTAGAGTCTAAACAGAATTAGAATTAATAACAGAAGCAACACCAGATAATTGCATAAAATACTTTGAGGAACGACTGAGTCATTGCAAAATTGTCAGTGGAGCCTAATTTGCGCGTTCATTGTAGGAATTTCGATTTTGCTTGAAGTAACAGTGAATTACTGTATTTGGAATATAATAACTTAATTTTTCAAAGAAACTGTAGATCTAATTTCAGTTTTGAGTATACCGTTGCATCCCTTATTGAATTATCTTTCATTTGATATACTACAATGGGTACCTTCCCATTAAAAAAAGAAAAGTTAGTAAGGGTAGCTGTATAAGGGTGAAAAATTTCCACACCGAAAATAAAGCATTAAATGCCTTTTTGAGTAAAATTATACGTGTTTGAACACCTAAAAATATATACCAGGTTTATTCAAGTCGCAAACATATTGCGATACTTCTTACGAGCTCTATATAATAGTCGCGTGATTGTTTATTTAAGGGATGGACTACAGATCTTACCGCTTACCTCCGACAGAAGACGATTAAATTTTAATATCAATTTTAGGTGATTTTCCATGCGAGCAAATCATCCTAAAAAACACGTCATTATAAACCATGATGATCAGCAAATTGATGGCGTCTTTAAGGGGGAACCATCGAAGTTATCAGGTGATTATTTTTCACACGAAAGACGAAGATTAAACATATCTGCTTACGCGGGAAAGGGGACACAACCCCGGAGCTTTTCGAGATTTTACATCATTCTCAGCAAGCATTCTGCTTTTGAAGTTCAAGCAACGGGGGTTAGTAATGGAACTATAAAGTCCTGTATCCAAGAGCGTCAGAAAATCCTTCTGTTGAGCTTGCGCATTCGAGACAAAATCCCTAACTTCCTATTACCTCATTAAGTGACTATTATGGAATTTAGGGGTTTCTCTTCAAAGATGACTCTTAGCCCGATGACTATGTCCCATGTTCTCCATAATACGCGAAGCTTAAACCTGAGAATGGCTTAAGTCGTGAAATTTACGAACCGAGAATGCTGGTCTGGACGAAAAAAACTTGGAAGGCACGTAGGGATATTTTGGCCCTGAATATGTCCAGTTATTCACAATTAACGTCAGAGGTTCCGGACATTTACATCTTACCCGAGAGCCAGAAACTATCTTCACTTGTTGTTAGTAACCGAGGTATGAGGTGTCTCTCGCAAAATTTTCCAATTTTCGCACACAATGACTAAAAATCCGTTTATTTTTACACTAGTGATGCGCAGTGGGACACCACAATGGATTGCAGTTTGGGCGATGGTAACTTGGAGGATTTTGTGCCTCGTCGGCATGCTGTTGCGACAAGGGAAACGATAAAGCATAATCAAGAAGCTTGTTAACAAAAGGATATTTAAGGTTCTTTTTAGGCCCTCATAAATACTGCACCAAAAAAGAGTTTGTGATTTCATAATAACGCGACAGCCTCGGCCGCGGTAAAGTAAAGGGTTGATTATTGCACGTGAGTTATGTGAATAAGTTTCAAGAACCATCACCATAATTTAGGCGGGTATCTCTACTACAGTTGGAACCTGCAATTTAAGCGACTTTCTATCCAGGCTCGAATTTATGCTTATGGATGTGAGGCACACATATAAAGTATTCGAGTGCAACATATAATTTTGTCGTAATAATGTCTTTATGCTGCCATCGGCCTGTTTGTTTAAGAGTGAAATGCGCGAATCCAGCTAATTGCTGCCATCTTTATCCGCAACACTTTACAAATTGCCTTCCGTTTTTATTTCAACCTTAAAAACTTAATTGCGGTCAATGGCAAAGCACGATACTCATAATTGCTCTTTCAGATATTTGGGACGCCATGCTAGACCCCTGGGGCGCCGCTACTGGTGAAATAATTAAATTTAAAATAGCATAATTGCTTATCTTTTGGAACACCTACCCATTAGAAGCAGCGTAACCGGGAGCCAGCTTCGGAGCATTAGTTGCTACGACTTTGTAGCAGAGTAATCTAAATTAGCTGAAACGGGTCTGCTAAGTGGTCTATTAAAAACCGCTTTAGTGGCAATAGTGTTATAAAGTTGAATATTAATTGTTCTATTAGTTGCATTAAATTGTAAGAGTATCTGAGGTAAAGAAGTAATTTGTGTTGAGACCAGATTAAAGCTAAGTAGCCGCTTTATTAGACGTTGACATGGTATGGACGAGAATGTGATATGGGGCTGCTGCAAATCCTCAGCAGCGTCGTCTCTGTTCGAAGTAAACTTGCCAAGTTGTTTAAGTTCTGTGCCTGCCTTTGTGATATTTTGTGAGCGTTCACATGCTACGAGAAGGAGCAGACTCTGGCTGAAGAAGACTGTGATCACGTATGACGTTTCGAGACGATCGCCAGCGATACTCGGAAGAGTCGTCATTTGTACAGGGTTAATTTTTATAATTTGACGAGTGAATGCGAGGGTGCCGAAAAGTGAGAAATTATTCGAACAATAGGCGTGAAGGGCGAAGCAGGAACTATTCTGTGGCCCCCAAACAGCCCAGATCTTACCCCTATGGGTAGTTGTTGGTGGGGCCGCTAAAAATCTCGAGTTTACAACGAAACTGACGCAGTCTCGAACGAAACAAGAGATACAATTTGGCGGGGCGTACAAAATGTAAATGAAGGGAATTCTGACTTTATTAACAAATACGAATTTGAAACTTAACCCTGATTATATGAAATTTTTAGATAATAACGGTGGTTACATCGAACATTTGTGATTATTTTTGGTTCGTTTCTTTCATTACCTTGATTAGTTTGACAAAATATGTTTCATCACAGATCAATATGAGGTCAACGCCAACAAGCTTCTATTTTATATTAAGGGTTTAACGTATTTTAACCCATCGTTCATGTCTGTTTCGGATCTGTCTATTGGGCTGTAGAGCCGAACCCCGTCTTCTCAATTAAAATATATAGGAAACTGCTGGAGCCAACCTTGATATATTATATATTTTTGAAAAACGAAAAATTGACGGAATTCAGTTATGCATTAATATACAGGGTGTCCCGTTTAAAGCCGTGATTAAAGATTACACGAAAACGGTACGTTGTAGGAAGCAATTTTCAAATAAAGGTTGTCCGGCAAATGGGGGGACACGTCATGAAGGTAGCGACTTTTGGCCAAAACATCATTTTAAAGTAACTTCAAGGACGTTTTTGTCTCAAACGGCAACCCAGTATTTTTGATAGGTCTTGGTAGACTTTCAAAAAACGAATATCCTTTATTTGAACATTTTTTTTATTAGACGTTTTGCTACAGAGTTATCCTTGATTTTTTTCAAGTTTTTGAGATAATCGAAATTATTGCTTTTTTTTTCTAGAAAAGTTCTGCAACGCATATTCTATTTAAAACTTATAACAACCGTTCTATCTAATCAAAAAAAAAAAAAACCTAAATTTCCTCTTGTTGGAGTCTATCTTATTACAAGATCTACAGAAAATCCATATTCTTTTTCCGACCATCAATCTAATTTTTTTGTGTGAAATCGTTAAAAAATTATTAATTTCATGTCAAAATTCAATAATTGACATGAATCGCTGCGCTTTGGATAAAAAATTAAAAATGGTTTTTATTTATGCAAAGGCTGAAAGAAATGTTAGTCGAGCAGCAGAACTTTATGCTGAAAGATTTTCGATGAAAGAGTCCCCCGTTGGACGACTTTCGACAGTGTCATTAAAAATTTAAAAGAAACGAAAACGTTGGAAACAAAAAAACACAATCGCTCCCGAAGTGCAACACATGAAGGCAATTAAATAGCAGTTCTTGCAGCTGTTGCCTTCGATCCTCATGTAAGTTGTCGTCAAATTGCTGCTGCCTCAGAAATATCAAAGACAAGTGTCCAAAGAATTTTGAAGGTGAATAAGTACCATCCGTACCACATTTTTTTACACCAGTAATTCCATGGAACTGATTTTGATGCCGAATCAATTTTTGTAATTGGACAAGCAAAGACGGACTGTTATGAGTTCTACACAAAATATGCATTACAAAACTTTTCTAGAAAAAAAAATGCAATAATTTCTACTATCTCAAAAATTGAACAAAAATCAACGATTACTTTATAGCAAAACATCTAATAGTAAAATTGTTCAAATAAAAGATATTAATTTTTTGGAGATCCTTCAGAATCTGTGAAAAAATACGCGGTTGCCATTTGAGAAAAAAGTTGCCCTTGAAATGACCTTAAAATGAAGTTTTGGCTAAAAATCACTATCTTCATAACAAGTCGACCCCTTTACCGGATAACTTTTATTTGAAATTTTTTTCCGTAAAACGTACCATTTTTCAGTAATGTGCAATCACAGTTTTAAATGGGACACCCTGTATAGAGAGTCCCATTAAAAGCTGATTTTTTTCTGGTTCTAATATTCATTTAGCTCTTTCTGATATCGTATCGCAAACTCTTACAAAAACAACTCTTTTTTAATTTTAGTAATAAAATCGCAGTAACTTGTCAAATTGTAAAAGTGAACCCTGTACAAAATGAACTGCTCCGTAAAAGTTGGGAATATTAGGACATTTCTGATATTGGTCATAGCTAGCAACAGCATTTTTTTTTCTAATACTTGTCAAAAAATAAGATAAAGTTATTGTTGATGATATTTCTTAATTTATTTATGATAAACCAAAAAATTGATGAAGAATTTTTGCGAAATCTAAAATAACACAAAACCTACACCTCGCAAGTTCATTATGTCGTATGGCTTCTCCTAACGTGCGTAACTGCTTCACATCGGCTCGGCATACTTTTAATGAGATGGTTTATCTTGTCTAGTGGTAAATTTTCCCATAACTGTGGAAGAAGTTCTCGAAGCTGTGGTATTGTCTGGGGGCATGGTCGATGTTCTTCAACACTTCTTTGCAACATGTCCCACACATGTTCAATGGGGTTAAGGTCAGGCGATCTTGACGGAAGCGGTAAATGTTCGATACCTACAGTTTCAATCGCATCTATAACGATTGCTGCACGAAGTAGTTGACCATTATCGTTCCAAAATCGGAAATTTTCTCCTACAGCAGCCTGAAAAAGTACCAAACTTACGCGTGCATATAAAGTGAAAACGTCAAAACTAATTGACACTTCATCGTGAAATGTCAAAACTGAACAAAAGAAACATGTCACTCGATGTTTATACAAACTGAATTATCAAGGAAATCAGCTTCCGTCATTGTGAGGCCGGAAACGCTTCGTCTCGTTCTCATATATTACGTAGCAATTTTTGACGCTTATCCATCACGTGACTCTTAGCCTTTAACCTGTTGCGCTGTAACTTTCAAATGGTCTTTAAAAAATTCGTTGTTCGAGCCGTGGTCAGGCTATCCTACACGACAGCACATTTTCTGAGCAAAATTACTGAATTTTCGTTCATGTGAATTATTATCAAACCGATCGTATATTTCTGCCTCTGCCAAGGCCGAAGTTAAAGCGCATTTCGCTCGTTCACAGCCGGAAATTGTAGGCGTAGAAAAAGAACACTCGGATGATAATATCTTTATCTAACCATGTAAATGCATTTTATTATGAACATTTCCAGGTTATGTCCGAGGTTTATATAATAAAACAACAAGAGTGAAATCTGATACTTTTTTATACCTATAAAGTTGCCCGTGCTGGATCTGCATTCGGGCGATCCGTTGATGTTCCTGAATAAAGATGAGATAATAAAATGTAACGGAGATAAACAAGACAAGTACCCGGGATATTTATTGGGCGGCACATTATGAAGATGTCTCGACCAAAACTGAAAAGCAACAGGGATAGTTCCAAAGCCTAAAATTGGCTGAAAACTTATTAGCACTGATAAGCCTGCATGTCAAATTACGAACCACGACCGCGGAGTAATGCGGTACTGTCGGTACCTAATCAGTCAAAGTGAGGCAGTCGCGGCAGTATTTCGCAAGATGGTCAATCAGGAAGCTCAGCCTGACCGGATCGAACTTCTTGGGATACCTGAGAGAAACTGACAGATCCGATGTCCCACGGTTTGTCAAGCAATTAATTGTCTACGTGTTCTCCTCGTACTGCCATGGAAATCCACCAAATAATGATAATTTTGTGGTTCGACCAAAAATGTAAATGAATGAGGCGTGGCACTGTGCGTTATATATTTTTTCATGAAAAAGTATATTTTACAATCAGTGTGGTAAGTACTTCGATGGTTGCAATCACTCGAAGGCAGTAATAATGGAGTAGAATGTTTGTTTCAAGTTAGCTAGAGCCACCTGCGTCCCACCGAAACACAAAGGACCCACTTAAATTTTAAAATTTTGTCACACCTTGATTATTATTTCTGATCGTATTTACATCTCCCTGAACATTTATCCTTAACTGCTGTTTCTGTTAGGTAGGGATACGTTTAGCAATACTTAAAAAAAAAAAAAGTCTGACGGATTTAAATCGGGACTTCGTGGTGGCCACACTTGTTCACTACCCCGACCAATTCATCGATGGAGAGGATTCACATTTAAGAACTCCTTGAGCCCGAAAGCTGTCTGCAGTCGCAGATTTACACAACTTTACTTCGGATGACCTGGTTGGCAGCATTTTCACAATTTTAATGTATGTGTGATAGCAAGTCAGGAATCTCCTTCGACTGTTTTGCTCCGCTTTAGGCCGACGATTTGCAAACCGATCACGTACCAGAAGGTCGGAGGAACAATTCCTTGGTTTTTCTTTTTATCTGAGAACGGACCACTCAGAGAACGCCGGTCTGTCGATATTGGTTCCAAGAGTTTTTTTCCACATACTTAACTGTGTATAACTACCTCGAGGAATCGTCTCGATAGGCTTTGAACTGTCGGGTAGGGTTGGATAAATAGCATCGTTGCAAATTTCGTTACTCGGCCTCAAGAAAAATGCTTTTTCTCAATTTAGCACGTCGAAAAAATCAACAAGTTCGATTATCATTAAAAGGAAGAAGTAATATTCGATTTTGAGGGAGATACGCGAATTAAAATTCGGTTCAAGGAGAGTTTGTGGTTATAAAAAGGTGATTTCAATGGAAGGTATTGGGTATGGGAATGGTGTCACGTATTTTTTATACACGTTGTATCAAAAGTCTGTAACGCCCTCGTTATTTTGTGAACCGTTATTTCATCTACATAGCATGGGACTCCGTGCGTTGAAGTATGTTATTTATTTTAAAAAGAACACCCCGTACATCTCGAACGTACCCTGTTCCAATTATCAGCTGTGAGTATCACCGTCTGAGGCCGGAAGTACTAACACTTTTCTACTTTTTTGTAAATTCCAAACGGTTCGAATGTAATAAAAACGGTGTTTACATTCCTAATTTATCATTTCAACGAGAATCCACACTTCTTTTTGCCACCAGCCCAGTTTTTAGCCGATACGAAATTAGATATTTCGACTTATTGTGAAAAGCATAAGCTGCAACTCCGACCACTTGGAAGTTGTGGAAGTTTGGGAACATGTGATAATGCAATCGGCAATACGGGACGGGAGTCCCAGAAAAATACCAAAGAACGCCACAAATTCCTCCGCTTGAAAATGAGCCGATTTAACTTGACATACATATGCCAAAATGTTTGTCCTTTCAACAACACAAGAACGAATACCATCGACTAATCAACGAAGATAGAAAAAATTATTAACCAAAGATAAAGCCGACGAATTTGCCGAGCACTTCCAGGGGGCATAACTGGAATTTATACAGGATGTTATTCAATGAACGTTCGATATCTCTCAGGGTGATTTTTCAAGAAATTTTAGGACGAAAAGTTCTGATCAACATGTGTCCCAGTCCGTTTAGTTATCAAGATATGAGGGCTCAAACTGGAGGAAATAAATCACTCATTCTTTCTTTGAATGTGTTTCGATCTCTTCCAGCTAATTTAACGAAATTTCGCACCCGGTGGTTTTCTGAGATGAGAAACTCAAATTTATCGACGATTTAATTGAGTCTTCTAGAGGGCGCCGCAAGCGACGATTAAGGCACTGTCACACAGCTAAAACAGTTAGCATGCATGATCACCATTAGATGCGTTTTTCTCGGAAATCGTTGTTTCTAGCGGCGGCAATAAGGAATACTTTTTTAAACAAACAAAGCAGAGAGAAATATTTTTCTATTCGAAAGCGACAAACAGGGTGGCACGTCAAAGTTGCAGCTGTTTAAAAGTGTCCTGATGGCCGCTTGCGGCGTCCACTGCAAGATCCAATTAAATCGTTGAGAGACTTGAATCTCTCCCCTCAAAAAACTCTCGCACTCGAAATTTCGTAAAATCGCCCGGAAGAGATCGAATCTTGAAAACTGAACGAGCTGAGATGCATTTTCCGTCTTAAAAGTACTTGAAAAATTCCCTTGGGAAATATCGGGCACTGGTTAAGTGACGTCCTGCATAGAAGCAAAACAATGAAATTTACTGTCCAATGTCCCTCAAGTGCTGTTGCCAAAAATTCTCTATTTTGAAAAATCTCTATCTTTTTCAAATAAAATCACTCGGTTAAAGTCGCATAGCCACTAAGTGTTAATCTGAGGTTAATCTGTGAATTCATAGGCCATGCAACCAGTCCCAGGCCAATTTTCTTATACAACTCGGTTGTAATTCCCTCGATGTTGTGCGTTGATAAACAAATTAAAATATTAAATTGTCGAGTTGAATACGTTAATGCTGGCTAAAGCGACCTTAATTAGGATGCATTTCGAACACATTCACGTGTTTAGGAATTATTTACACGACCCGATAACATCTCATGAGGCCGGAGATAGCGATCGGTCTGAGTTATCTTAGGGATAAAACTGGTCCATAATGTGGATCGTGTGGGATTGTATGTACAATCAAGCACGCCTCTTGAAAAAAACCACACATATTTTTCATCGGATTTATTTATTTATTTATTTTTTTTAAGTAAATCTGAATTCTATTGAACAATGCGATATTTCAAGTTTTGACCAATTTCGATTCCTCACTGTCTAGATGGTTATCGGAATCGAGCGTATATCGACATTCCGTCAATAGTTTAGAGCCATGGGCTTCTTGCAGTCGTTTTTATCAACCAGCATAACATTCTGGTGGTTAATGGTAATCGGTTCGGTTAATTTGAAATATGCTTTTTGCGGTGGCAGGATCGCAAGCAGCACGTTTGATGCATTCCCGTATCGATTACGGGTACTTTCAGTAATTGGGTAAATTATTATGCACAATCCTAGGTATGCCACACTAATGATGTTTGAAAGTCTTGTTGCAGTCTATACTGCGACGTCTCTCTTAATCATTCTAACTACATTACGAGGATAGTCCCAGAAGTACGTGATCTGACGCTTAAAGGGACTAAGACAGTCCCCTTTGAGATTGACACATTTTTCCCAGCGATCTTCTAGGGCCCTATTTATAGTAAGAAGCGTCGAACGTTTCAAAATAGGCATCGACCTCGGACTCTACCTCTTCACTACCGACAAATCTCCGAGGTTTTTTTCCAATTCATAGGTAGAAAATAATCTGAGCGGGCCAAATCTGGCGAATAGGGTGGGCCGGGAAAAAGTTCGAAACCAAGTTGATTGATTTTAGGTATCGCCATGAGGGAAGTTTGGACTGATGCGTTGTCTTGCCGGAACAAGAGTTTCTTTTTCGACAAATGCGATCACTTTTTCCTCATTTCTTCGCTCAAACGACGCAACCGATTCGCATAATATTATCTCCATGCAGTTTTTCATTGAGGAAGACAGTCAAAAAAATTACCCCACGTGTATCCCAAAAAACTGACGTCATCACCTTTCCTGCAGATGGAACGGTTTTCGCCTTTCCCGATTCTCCCTTCGAGTTCAACGGTTTCGACTGGATTTTTATCTCGGGTGTGAAGTAATGGGCCGCGTTTCATCTATGGTTACGAATCGACGCAAAAACTCGGCTTTATTGCTGCAAAACTACTTGGCCAAACACTCTCTTGAAACATCTTCCCAACGCCAGTTTTGTTCAATTGTGAGTAAAGGCGGCAGCCATCTTGCGCACAGCTTCCTCATATCTAATTATTCGGTCTAAATGCGATATATAGTACTTTTTGAAATGCCTATCTTTCAGCACAGTTTTTTGGGTTTTAATCACAATTTCTGGAGTGGTCAGATCTGGAGTGTCGTCGGGTCGACCGACCACTGCGGAGTTCCTCTTGGCCACTTTTACGGTCGCGTTTAAACTCTGCCACCCGATAGTTTACAGTGGTTAACGAAGGACTAGATTACTCCCAAGTAGAATCTAACTGCGCTTTGATGTTGGACCGACTAACGCCTTCCAAGTGAAAATATTGAATCACGTATCGATGGCCAACTTTTTTCATGTTTAGAAAATCTCTAAAAACGTTCACTGAAAAGGGCCCCGCAACAAACACAAGTCGACGCGGCACCCCGAAACTTAGCCACAAACTCTTTAAGGTTAGGTCTTTGTAATTAAGCAACCTTTTAACAACAAAAAAACCTTTATATATGTCAGATCGGGTACTTCTGGGACTATCCTCGTAAAAACGAGTGAACTGGGGAGAATTTCAAACGTCTGAGTATTTCGTCTGCCCCCACATGTGCGCGTAGTAATAGAATTGCAAGAAAATGCAATTAAGCTGAATCAAACAGTTTCATATTGACTGAAATTCTTGACTAAAGTCCGTAGGTCTTCGTTAAACAGAATATCGGCTTGTTTAACATAGGAGAGAAGATAATCGTTTCTTATATATACCATTACCGTCGAACAGACTTACTTTCTGAAGAAACTGAAATATTTGCGTCTTCGGCTTACGTTTTACTGCACTGGCACGTCAATTTATGTCAATCATCGGTATTAGCTTTTTCCGAAGGTAATGATAGCCAATTTGCTGGACGGTCTATTATTTCTAAATGAACGAGAGGCTGAAAAATGTTTCACCTACGCTACTGGCATTGACCGACAGGCCTCGAATTATACACAGTGCGATTGTCAATCAGTTCGCTCGAACTAATCCAATTAACCGGGTGTCGGTGAAGACTCGTTATCGATTCATATCGATTGTCCGACCAGTATTGCCGACGGTTATTGTCTTATCACACCAATGCCGTTCTCCTTAAATGAACCATGCTGACACGGTAAAACTTTTTCGCAATTGGTAATTTGATTAAGTCGGAAAATTGCCTGTCATGACATAAATGTCTTCGGCAGACAAATGATGAAATGATGAAATTTTCATTTGCGGTCTTATAGTTTCATGTTAGAGTTGAGGTAGGATTAATCAATGTCTCGTTAGTTCACAGAATAACAGTTTTACCGAAGATATGGACGCTGCTCACTAATGAACAAAATACAGTGGCTCGCAGCTTAAATGATGCAGTTCGCATTGGAAAAAACCTAACTTGCCTCAGTGGCACAATATTTATCTCGAAAAAACGATTCGCTGAAATTAAATTAATGTGAGTGTCCTGAAAGCGTATAACTTAACATTTTACCGAGATTGCCGCTTTTAAGTAACAATAAATATTTATTGAATTTTACGTGCGATTTAAACGTGACAGCTCAAATGACGCAGTTAAGAAAAAACAGCGCGGAACATGTCAATTTAAATTTACGAAGATGGCATTGATTTAACAATTGTTTTTTACTTAGTTTGACAGTTCAAAGCAGCAATTCAATCAGTTGAGCGAAACTATCAAAGAATGGACGTCAAACGAGGGTCAGTAGAAGAAACTTCATTCTAATCCACTACAGAGATGGATACAGGAAAGGGACATAGCCAAAATGCTAAATAGATGTCCATCAACTGTTCAGCACGTCATTGAGCGTTACCGCGATGAAAATATATGGTACAAATCACGTAACGGGGTTCATATCACCGTCGGTGCCCCATCTTTTCAAAATTATATTTTGCAGGAATTTGGCAGGTATCGATGCAACGCTATCAGTCTTTAATAGCATTTAACATTATTTTAGATTCCGAACAAATAATTATCACACCAATGAACAAAAAGGTAACAATACCGCACACGCTCGATGTCAAAACTAATTCAAACCAACCGTGAGTCACATAATCGAAATATTGACAATACTGAACGGGATTTAAATAATAAACGGTTTATTAAAGAAACGTTTAATGCATATACGTAACAAAATAAACGATTATTCTAATATTGACAAGTATGTTTCAATTAGAAGAAAAATAATCTGCAATGTTAGTCTGCGTAAGTTGACGCTTAGTATTGTCTTCCAGCGCCTGCACCCATAATTTAAAAAGAACTGAAATATCTGCCTGATACTTCTTGTCTTTCGGCCCCCTCTAAAGCTTGGTAAAAATGTGCACAGCTTGTGCGTCAGTCACTACACTTCTAACTTCAATGCGAACGTTCTCATCATCTTTGCCGTCCATGTCTTCCTCCTTATTAACATCATTCGTCTTCTTATCTTCGCTCCCTAAATTAACATCACCTAGAAAGCAAACAATGTTGAATTTCGCAATTTTTATTATATTAAGAACATTCAATGACGCACCGGCAACATCAGCATTGGGTCGCAATTGGTCCCTAATTACGCTTAAGAAAACATCATCTTCGTTTTGATCATTGGTACTAAAGAGATTGTTCCAACATTTTTGTGTAGATTGGTGATTAACTGCATTCCAGGTCATACGCAAATTTAAAACAGCTTCTCGTAACGTTACCTGTTTCAGAGCCTCAACCATGTTTTCAGGATTCTTTGATAAGACAGACGAAAGTAGAAACTTTCGGTCTTATAGTTCGATTAGTCTTATTACACTCTGGTTCATGGGTTGCATAAATGGAGTTACGTTGATCGGTATGTACATGACAATAATTGGCCCACCCTCAATTCTCAGTTGTTGCTCTGGAGGATGACTTAGAGTTATCCTAATATCAATGACGCTTTTATTGAAAGTTTCTGTGTTTTTAAGAAATTTTTACCCACACATCAAATAATCCTCAAATTATGAATATGTAGAACGTTTATGATTACTAATTCATTCGTCATAACTCGAAGACAAATGTGGAACCATTTTAGGGACATTCTGCTAGTCATCTAAGCGGTTGCTGAACGGTCATAATAACCAGAGATATTAAAATTTTTACTGATTGCGGATTTTTCACTTTTCCTATTCCTATATATATATATATATATATTATCAGCTTTATTTTGTGTGTCGCTAAAAACAGTTTACGCCATCGAGCGTACACATTGTTTACGTTATCGCGCGTTCCGCTTGGTTCTATATGTACGAATTTTGTGTTTACGTCATCGAGCATCTGCTGTAATAATTATTATTGAGACAAATTAGCAAATCTCAAGGCGTATTAATTTGGTCAATGATGCTTCAGTGGGCGTTTTGAAGGAAAATGTTCTGACTGAACACATTCAAAAACGCATACTTAATCACTAACATTAGTAAGGAAACTTCTAGCTCCTCATTACGTTTCATTGCCACTGATACCTTACTTATAATAGGCAAATTGAAGTTCATTGCATTCGCCGCTCGCTAAATAAAACGAAAGTTTATAATACTCAATTCCAACGGACTAAAATTCAATTTACCTTTCTAACTGAATTCATCGGTAATAAGGATCCATTATTTTCCAATTACCTTTCAAAATAGTCGATGAGTAGCGCCAACGCTCTTTACACCGAGTCTTTAAGAACTTGGGTATTATACCACCAATAACAATAACAACACCGATGGTAAATAAATAGGAGTATTATTTTAGTTTTCAACACAACAGATATTTACCTCAAAAGTTGACGAACAAAGAAAACAAGAGTTTAACGCAATAAAAACGACACAAGTTAAAGGAATTGACGCTTTCAGAATCTTAGCTGTCAGGCGAACCGGGAAACGTCAACAAATTGAACGGCGATCGTAGAAGAAAATGGCATTGTGCTGAAACCTTCAAATATTCCTTTATCCTTTTTTAGCATATTATACTTATATGACTTGTCATTTTACGTAAGACGACTATCAATCGTTACATGGTGTGACGTGAATAAAAAGCTACGTGATTTGTAGGTGCGTTTTAAAAACAACCCGGCTAAGTAGGCGTTGGAATCGTTTTGACATCGAGCCGTATGTCTTTGATACGCTTTACGTAATGTCAAACGCAAACAAAGAAACCAAACTTCACTTACATACGACTCCGTTTACCTTTATTATTTGTTGAATTTTATTGAAAACTGGTGTTTTTCAAGGCTGCACAGACTTGTGAGTCGGTTAGTTAAAGTTTTCTAAACACTAAAAGTCATATTTAAGTTCAGACAAAACTCCTCCACGGTCGAGTGACATTGCTGGAATGGACAGTGCATAAACGGAGACCGAGCCTTTCAAATTCGCCCCTGTCTTTTCGGCCTTTGTTGCAAATGGGGTGAGTGAATAGATATTACTTATCTTTGTTTATGTTTCGTTTTGACTTAACCGCCAGCAAAGATTAAAATTAAAGGTGAAGTTAGATTTATTTGTTCGTGTTCGAGATCCCGCCGCACGTATCAAAGACATACGGGCTCGGTGTCGAATAACTCCGAAGCATACTTGACGGGAATCCTTTTCAATCCTACAGTACTATAGAATTGCGAATAAGTCCTGGGTGGCCCCAAATAAAATATTCACAAAGGCCAAGAACGATGAATCGTACGAGGAATAACTAATAATCCTAAATAACGTTGCCCACAATCGTGTGCAGGGGTGAAAAGGCGAAAATTTTGAAAAAAAAATAACATTCGCGGTCAGACTGTTAAAAATAAACTATGTAAGAGAAATAAGGGGGTCCGATTGGAATTTGCAACAAAGCACATTAGTAGAGACTTAAACTTCTAGAATTCGATAATATTTGTTGATCAAACCCAAATCAACTTTCTTGGTTTGGATGGATAAACATCAGTATGGAGAAGGCCTAATGAAGGAGTGGAAAAATTTTAAAGCTACGGTGAAACACGGTGAGGGTGGACCGATATTGTTAAGGTGTATGTCGTCTGTAGGAGTAGGTAATTTGCGTTTTATTGAAGGACTCGTGAATCAATACATGTATTTAGATATACGAGCCCCAACCACTGTATCTTGACACAGACGATATTTTTTCGACTAACGTTCGTTTCCTCTGAGACGGTTTATTAAATTTAAGGTACTTATGTAAACATATTAATAACATATGATTTAGTCATTTAAGGCAAAAAAGGCGGCAGAATTCCCGATAAACAATTTTAATTAACTTTATACATAAATATGGTGACCACTATATGTTGGAACAAGAAATCTTTCAACCAAGAAAATTGAATTTGATAAGTAGTCACATCGCCTTTCGCCTTTAAAACAGCGCGAACTCCAGCAGGCATAGAATATACAAGAGAACGGCAAAACTCAGGTGCGAAACTGTTCCATATTTCTTAGTTTTGCATGTGATTCTAGGACCGTTCGATGGCGATGGTCTGCTAATTGCTGTTTCATTCTATGCCAGAGTGTTCGGATAACATTCAGACGTCAGCAGGATGCGACAATATGCTCTGCAAATCATTTTTTAGCGGATTTTGTCGTACGACATGATGCGCCATCCTGCTGAAATATGCAGCCAGTCGTGAGATATAGTTCATTAATACTCGGTTGTAACGAGTTTTGGAGGATGTCGTGACGTTTAACGGCATTTACGGTGCCACTTATAAAAATTAATGTTCCCAATCCGTTAGCGAGCGTACAACCCCACACCGCAATACTTTGTAGAAACTTAACAATTCGTTTGAGGTCCTCCTTGTGAGACGCTTCTGCCTTTATCGGAGTAGCCCGTTTTCGATAATCTCCCAAGCAAAATAATAAATATTTTACTTCAATATCTTTCCGTCCAAAATTGCTTCGATTCTGCCCCGAACTACAGTTTTTTTTATACAGGTTTTAGTAGGGTTTGCAGTGACATTAAAATCGGATTTAATTTGATAAAAAAATTTTGTTACTTAAGTGCGGCACGTCTGAAGCAAACTATCGATTTCAATTATTATTATGTCGTTTTTTCAACATTAATGTTGTGCCCCCGAGACCAGGTAGTTTCTCTTAATATCGACTGCATCATTCAAGTTGCGAGTCACTGCATGTAACTTTCGACGCCAAAATTATGTTTCAACTGTAGCAACTAATAGCTGGAATCTTCAAGTCTCGAATCGATGTCGATTGGTACTTTATTAAACTTAATTGCTTTTTTAAGTAATTAATTTCCTGGAATAATTTATTTCGAAATTAATTTGCCGATATGCTAGTTAATCAGAAAATTAAACTTAGCAAAACGAGAGTCGACCTCGATTCGACGTTTCAAGAATCGGGCTGCTGGCCGCGAGTTCTTATAATCCGAGTGAAACCATTCTCTATTCCAATCGCAGCAAAATCGACAAGAACTCCATACCATCAGACATTGAGAATTCATCAAAGTTTCTTTGATGTCTGACAAAGTCATTTTGACGTCATTCGAAGACGCAGTTGAGCAAACGACAATTTGTGGTAGACGCCCCGCGCGCATCACAGAGCTTAAACGGCTACCTGCAATCGCCGAGCAAAAACGATAACTGTGGACATTTAATATGCATTCTTCAGAGAAACTGAGAATCGCCAAGAAGTCCATTTCCTATAAAAAAATCAATGCAATAGTTAAAGAAGTAGAAATGAATTAACTAAAACAAAATAACAACTTATTTATGTAATGGCCAAAAAAGACAAGGCTTAATTGCAAATTTAGTGATGGGATTGATATATTCACGTTACAAGTACGGCTTCCTTTGATCTGTGATGCTAAATGAAATCGATACTGATTTATTTATCGATTTATTCACAATGGCAGACCGTAAACATGCGTCGGACGTGATGAAAATATTTCTTTCCCAGGCTAATTAGTAAAAGCATTGAGGAGAGATGCCTGTATATACGCGGTTCGAGATTGTGCAAATGCAAATCAAGGAAATAAGAGAATGATTTAAGGGGACGTGTCTACAATAAGTATTAATGGTAGATATAGAGAAAATTTGCATTGTTTTAGTGGCTGTAAATCTGGTTGTTTCAGATAGGATTACCTTCAAGTCTACAACCTGACGTCTGGTACTCGTAATTTTTGCCTCAGGGAAAGATTTTTAGATATCTCCCGCTTTCAGACTTTTTTTAAAGAATGCAAGCTCGGGCTTTTTATTATTTGTTTTTTGCGATAACGCTGAACACATTAGCAGGAGTTGCCAATTGAACTTTTACCATTCACCGACAGTTTTGACCCATTGTAATGGGGAAGAAGTGTTTATCTACAAAAATTTTTTATGTAACCGATCATGATGACTTTTTCCTTTTTTGGGTGGTGTTGGAATAGTTAGAATAGCTTTTAGAACGAAAAAAAAGCCAAAAACGTTTTTTTCTTTGCCTCTTCTTTTTTCCTTGTGAATGTGAGACGTTTTATATTAGCGAAACCCCGAGAGCTCTAGTAAACATACAGTGAGTAACTATAATGTTCGGACATCACGATATTTCCTTTTAGAACTATCGTAATGTTATTGAAATGGTAATTAAAATTACGGGAAATAACGTATTTTGTTAAAATATGCGTTCGACTAATAAGTAACTTAATTTTTATTGTAATAAATACGATTTCTAACAACTAACAAAATTAAAATCGAATTAGGTGAAAATTTTTGATTACCTCAACATCGGACGCTACTGGTTCTTTTAATTACCACATACCAATAAACAATTTATTTTCTTAATTAATTTTTTGCGGGATTAGCATTGTCATCTATAACTGCCCGTAAACGGTTAGGCATATTGCAGATCAGTTTTTTTCAAATAATCTGTTTGAAAATTGTCCCATTCCAGTTTTAATCGTTGTTTTAACATTTTCTTTGAAGACATTTCAGCTTTCCTTACTTGTCGGTCTAATTCGTCCCGCAGGTGTCCGATGGGATTGAGGTCCGGTGATTGGGGTGATGGTTGCGACACTTTAGTGCAAGAGCAAAGTAAATACTCCTGCACTGAACGTGATTTGGGTTTGGGATTATTATCTTTGTAGAATTTCAAAATGTTTGAAATTCCCACGTTCTCGGCACTTCGACGTAAATTACTTTTTTAAATATTAAAATAAAAATATTTATCCATTATAAAATCTATAGAAGCGAGTTCGCCTACTCCAAATGTGGAAATACACATCCGTACAAGAACGCTTCCATTTCCATGTGTAGCAGCAGGTTTTGATATTTATTTTCAATTCTTCACCCTCCTTTCACCGCACATTTTTCAACCATCGGACCCAAAAATGTCATATTTACGTTCATCACTGAAAATAACGTCATTCCACGAAATGTCATGCTTCAACATATAGTCTTTTGCATAATTCAATCTTCTTCAGTTGACTTCACTAACGAATGGTTTTTTCCAAGCGACTCCTCCATTGTATCCATTCTCTTTTAATGCTCGGTGCATCGTTTGAGGATGGACTTGTTTCCCAGTGTCTCTGAAGAGTTGAACGGCTAATTTCGGGACGCTTAATGCTGGATTACTTATGATTTTTTCAAGGATGTTTCTCTTATCGCGCTCATGTAGTTTCTTTCGTTGACCCTTTTGGGGTACGGACTCGATGCGGTCCTCATGTTCAAATCGTCCAATGGCGTTTGCCGCTGTACTTTTGCTCGCATCACACAGCTCACCAATTTTTCTGAAGGATTTCCCATTGGCATTATGGAAAATCACGTATCGTCCTATATCAAAACCCTTTGCGAGCCTTTATACCTGTTAAATGTTTTTTTTTTTATCATCACCCGAGTTTACATGCATGGATGAAAACAACATTCCAATGAAATTCCAGAGCATAAAAAAACATTTTACGCAGTGTCCGAGTATTAAAGTAACCCAGAAATGACACCTACTTTTATTTTAATTTTACTATTTGTTGGAAATGTTCACTTTTTTTGCAATGGAAATTACGTCAGCTGCCAACGCAAAACGTATTTTATAAATTACATTATTTTGTATAGTGCTGAATGCGATTTAAATAAAATTACTGAGAATAAAGTGGTAATATTTCAGTGTTCGAAGATTGGAGGTACTCCACTGTAATTAGAGGAAACTAAAACTACATTAAAAACAGAGATCGAGTACAGTGGTAATTGCGTTTGTTTTTTTTTGCTGTAAAACATATTTTCGATATAAATTCTTCTCAAATCGCGGCAAAAAGCTGACTTCAAAATATTGAAACGACCCGTTCTTGTAAGAAACCGACACCATCGAATCTTACGCCGTCCTCAAAAGCAACGGGGCCCATCTAAAACATCTCGAAGCGAAAGAGACGATCCACCGCAGAGATAACGATTATTGTTATTATTGTTATTGTTCGGCGCTTCTGCATTGTTAAGAACCGACTATAAAATAGACTGAACATTGTCGGAGCTGTCATCCGAGAAGGCCTTCACGCACTTGGCGCTGCCGCAGTTAAAAAGCCCAACAAACGGGCCTTTCTTCTGCTTTTAGCGACCTCACATTTTTCGAGGTAAAAGTGATCCGTGATCGGAATCTTCCGCTCTTCATTAGCGATTCTTCTTTCCGAAAAAATAATATAATAGCGGTATTAACGAAGATTAAGTGTGGGAGAGAACATCAAGCTCCAAATCACCATTAGAGCTTGTGCTTATTCATCAGAAAATGAATGTGTGCGAGTGAAGCCCGGGACACAATCAGACTTCACGAAAATATTTGTGTTTCGATTGAATAGCCGATTAAGATAGCACGCTGAAGTGTCCCATCAAGTCGAATGTGACGATTTAATTAAAAATAAATCAATTTTGTTTCCCATTGACCATCTCCTGTAAGAGCAGGGGTGGCGACTGAATGCCAAAAATACTTGGTCGGTGATCGTAGAAATACAGTCTCATTAAAAAAACCGAATTTGAGGCGAACCGACAAGGGAAACTATCACCGTCGATGCACTCGAGCTTCCCCCCCTTCATCTCTGATGAATTATTACTCATATTAAAGTAACTCCACCACTGCATAAAAATAGGATCTAAGATAACAAGAAAGATTACTAAAAGGGCCGTTATAAATCATCGGGTTCAGCTATTAGAACGATTTGTAATTTATAATTATGGTCCGCATGGGAAGTAGGTATGTTGCACCCACTTACCTGTACCGAAATGTTACAAGAGATGTTTTGATTGAAGCTGTAATCAATCTTGGTTCAGTTAAGCACATTTAGTTTTGATATTAGTGAATCCAAGACGCTTCAACGACGTGGGTAAATATTTACTTTATATTACATCACCCATTATATTATCCCATCGATCGTTAATAATTATGAAGTTCCAATGCGACAATGAAATAAACTCTTGGAGGATAAAAGAAACCAAGCGGTTTTTGTGCAAATGAAATAGCACGCCTGCGCACGTTTTTTGCTATAAGACAAGGAGTTATTATCGCCCTGAAAGTGGCGAATTGGATAAAAGTGAGCTTTTTAACACAAATACGGAGCTTTTAAAAAGTAGTGCAACGCGGTAAAACTTTCATAAACCAGTTAGTTTAAAAAAGCTTAAATACGTATAATTTAAAAAAAAAACGACATTAACGCATTATTTCAGATGCTCAAACTTTGCGCCCCTATCGAGCTACCCCTACTAACTTTTCATTTGCTAATAGAACGGTACCCATTGTAGTATATCAAACGAAACGTAATTCAATGAAGAATACGAGAGTATACTAAAATCGGACCGACAGTTCCGAAAAAAAATATATATATACAGGGTGTTCTCAAAGTTGAGTCATTTATTTTAACAGCTGGCAGAACTCGTAAAGAGAAGTCGGTTTACTAAAAATTGTTTATATTACACTTGCGTTTGCAAAATGAAATAGTTCCGGCAATCGCAGCAATTTTTTCAGGAACAAATAGGGAACAAGTAGCCAATAATATTTGGTTCCAACAAGATAGTGCACCACCACATAATTCTATGGCTGCGAGAAAGTATCTTGATGAAGTTTTCTTTAGGAGATCGATAGGTAGAAGAGGCGCAGTAGAATGGCCACCACAATCACCTGATCTTACGCCCTTCGATTTTTTGCGAAGTCACTTAAAAGGTTCCGTTTACGAAAATAGACCGCAAAATTTGGACGATTTACGTCTTAGAATTCAAACAGAAATAGAATTAGAATTAAATACAGGAGCAACACTAGATAATCGCATAAAAGGGTTCAAAGAATGGCCGAGTCATTGCAAAATTGTTACTGGAGCTCAATTTGATCATTTATGCAGGAATTTCAATTTTGTCCGATGAGTTACTTTATTTTGAATGTAATAACTTAATTTTTCAAAGAAACTGTAGATCTAATTTCTGTTTTGAGTATACCGTTGTATCCCTTATTGAATTATCTTTCATCCGATATACTACAATGGGCACCTTTCCATTTGGAAAAAAAAATTAGTAGGGGTAGCTGGATAGGGGTAAAAAGTTTCGACATCGAAAATAAAGCATGAAATGCTTTTTTTAAGTAAAATTATACGTGTTTAAGCATTTTTTTTAAATACCAAGTTTATGAGAGTTATAAACGTGTTGCAATACTTTTTACAAGCGATGTATAATAAACGAGCATACACATGTAAGTGTATGTATCATAGAGAGTTCAGTCTGTTTTACAGCTGATTTGATCGGGTCCGATAAAATCGATAATAATGCCGATAGAAACCGTAGAGTATTCGCATTTCCGTCGCTTAAAATGAGATAAATTTGCCGATTTTGCAGGTTTCAACGGATACACGAAGCAAGAACTACATAGATGCAGTCGAATCATTAAGACCTTTTTAGGGTCTTTAGTCAAATTACTTTTCTGTGATAAATATATGCGATGATATAACTGATCATTTAAATTAACATGTTAATAGGGAGTATCCTTAGTGTATCATTTGGGTCATATCAATGAGGTGGTCCAAAAACTAGTTGGTACCACGGGAAGATCATAAAATAACAAATGATACTATCTACTGCTGTGAATAACAACAACGAAGAGTCACTCATTGCTTTCTTTTCTTCCCGTTTCTTTCATTCTCTAATAACTCTTTGCATCTTGGTTAACCATCAATCAAGTATATCTGAAGTAATTGAAGACCTCAAAGCACCTATTACTAGGCGCCCCGCCTTATAACTGGCAGGATAAACCAGTTAGACACACGAACCTAATCATCTAGACAAACCAAATTGGGCAGATACACCAACGTATATTTTTCTGGACACACCAAACTGAAGTCACAAACCTGTAGCATTCTGGACGCACAAACGTGTTGATCTCTGAAAAATCACAAACAGCATGGTTAATGCGCATTAAGTATGTTCAAAATGATGTTGGAAGTAAAGGTATTCTCTGCCTCCATGTCATTACTTTTGTATTCGAGCTAAATGTTTTGATATGTTAAAGAAATCTTGAGAGAATGATTGCCGTGACGGAAATCTGGGACATCCCGTGTACCGGACTTATAAAAACTGAAGGGTCACGTGACTATTTACATATGTTAAATTCCTGCTCAGCGAAAATGGGAATCGGTAATGTATTCTTAGCAGCTAAGGTTGATCTTGTCTCGGGTTAGGAGCTCAGTGTGAAAGACTTGCAAGTGATACCTAATCGTCACAAAAAGTTGTGTTCAAAATCGCTCCTCCCGAGAGGAGTTTTAAGAGGAGAGTGGTTTCGAGCCTTTTTAGGGCTCGAATAAACTGAAATTGCGTCCGTTGCCTGCAATTCAACGATCAAAAACGATTGGGCAAGAAAAAATTTGTAACACGAATTATAACTGTGTATACTATTTAAGAGATATAAGTAGTATAAATGGTAATGTAATAGCCAGGTACAGAATGTAATACAACAAAAATAAATAAATGAAATTCAAGTATTCGTACATGAAGTAATGACTAAAACCGATAAGTTGGACAAATAAATCCTAAATATTCGAGGTAATCTTAAGATCGTTGAAATTATGAAAAATGAATCAACAACTAATTTAAACTAGTGCGCATTTGAAGTACTCCCACGATTATAATAAATAAGCATTAAAAGTGATTAATTCTGTTTTGATACAATCGTTAGTTGCAGAAAAGCTCCTCGAAAATCTACACCAGGAACTCAAAACCTTAACGTATCCTTAGCCCAAGGTGACTCAATTATTGATTATCACAGCCGAAACTTTACAGGAAGCACTATCAGACAAAGTTGCCGCATCATGTGCTTCGTTACTTGCGCTTCCTTGGGCCTCCTCAAGTTCATCGTTTTCTTCCAGCAGCGGTATACCTAATACAGGCACTTCATCGTACCTCAGACGGACAAACTATCCCAAGCCGTTTACGTACCTTCGGTGTTAGCAATGGAACACCCGTCAAAGGAAGCAAGGCTTCCGCAGTGCCCTCTGCACGATGGATTTTGCGAAAGGGCGCTATGGGAAGACGCAGTATCTAAGGTGATATTAGTAGACCCTTCGGAGATGGTGACTGTTTCTGTCGATCCCATCGATTCTCCCCCTCCTGAGCGCATGCTGGGGGTGTGTGAAGCGCTGCAAAAAAAAAGGAACGAAAAAAACGTAACAATTTGCTTCCTGGCCTTGAAGGCGATGATTATCGCCTACCACGCGGCGGTGTGAATGTTTTATTTCATAATTACGAAGTGTAGGTGCTCAAAATCGGTAATTGATATTTATAAGACACCCAGGTGTCCAGGTGCAGCAACACCAACCGGAACGTAGGCTCCTCATTGACATACCAAAACAAAATGAGATTATGGTCAGTAATGAGATTAAAATCTATTCGCTGCGAGATGTTAGAAATCGGTCGATTATCTCAACGACATGATTGATTCGATTGCGTGGCACGGTACGGAGGGTGTTCCAATAAAACACTTACCCTTCATTTTTTTCTTTATTTGCGACATTAGAAAAGGTGGTTCAAACGAGTACCTCTCTTCATGTTAGGAGTGGGACTTAGAAATGGCCTCGTTGCTCCTTGCAACGCGTCATATAAAAATCATCATTTTGAATAAAATCTCTCAATTTTCTTGTAATTTTTGAATTTCTCGTTAAATCTTAAGGTCAGTTGATGTAAGGTGTTTGTAAAATTTACCGTTTTCAAATTATTCCGGTAAATTTGAGATAAGCTACAAGGTTTTACGGAAATTGACCCCTGACCGCCGCGAAATTCGGAATCGGCCTTTCAGGGCTAAGACCCGACCTAATAGAGTACGTTCTGACGTACATGAATTTCAGGAAAAGTCTTCCGAAACCCTTGGAACATGCCTCGGAACTTGCACGACTTCAAACGTCGATAACTTGCTCGTTTCAAATGGAACGTCCTCGTCCCCTTCGACGGGATCCAGTTCAAAATGAAAAAATCGACAGTTTGTGTCGACATGTCTCTATCCTTAAACTCAGCCGTTTCTGAGATCCGGAGAATTGCCCTCTTTTGTGGGTTAAATCTAAATGTTGATGATGACGTCATGAATGACGTCACCAAATTTTGATATTTGCTAAAACGGGAAAACGACGATTCGAACATTTTTATAATACATTTTTTGTACAGTTTAATGTTTGTATTTGACAAAATGCCTTGCAATATCGTTCATTCTCGAAGAGAGAAACAGAACATGTTTCAAGTTTATTTCGAACTTGATAAATAACTAAAGAGACGTATTAGGACGTATCACGAAGGATTTTCCGATCGTTCTGCACTTAGATTTTTGAATTCTGCACACGATGCAGTAGGAAAAATTAGAAATTTTCACTTTAAATAAACAAATTATTGAGGTTTGAAATCGTGCAAATTCGATGGCGCATTTCGAAGAATGCGGAGGCCTTCTTTTGAAATTCAAATGCGTCAAAACGCGGTTTATTAGAGCTTTTCTTAGCCCTAAAAGCTTCCTGATGTAATGCCGCGAGGCAGTCCTGGGGCAAAAGAGGGGAGGTGGGTTTAGTGGGTAGGCGGGCGACATAATGGTCGGTCGAATCCCCACTACCCGGTCGTGGACCAGGCCGGGTGTCTTAAGAAGATTCCCCCTCCTCGCAAAAAAAGCCCTAAAAGGTTAATTCGGGATTTCGCAGCGGTCTGCGAATAAGGACAATTTCCGGAATACCTAGTAGCTTATCTAAAACTATCCGGAACAACTGGAAAACGATCAATTTTAAAGATAAGACACCTTACGTAAACTGAACTTAAAATTTAACGCTAAATCCCAAAAAACGCCAAAAAAATTGCTGGTTCCGTTTAAAATAAGAAAGTTTGTGTCACGTGTGGAAGAGGGCGATAAGGCCATTTGTAAGCTCCGGGTTTGAAACGAAGGGCTTCCCCCGTTTGAACGTTTTTTCTAATGTCGAAAATAGAGATATTAGATGGGGGGTGAATTGGTAATAGGACATCCCGAATACCGGGTGGTAAAGGGAGAAAGTTCTAATTAAATCGATATTTCCTCCACTTCTCCTAAATTGTCACGATTTAATCATTAAAACGGTTTCGTTCCTACTGCTTGATAGAACTATAAAAGAATCGTAATTGAAAACGTATCACTTATGCGATTTACATATCGAGCTCATTCCAATACTTATTTGCTTGGTGTAGATGCCGTTTTGACGACAAATTTGTATCGGTCCCTGTACACCTGTCCCGCTTACATAAATCAGGCAACTTTGTAAGCACAAAGTTGTCTGAGAACCTGGCAATTTTTCACCGACAGCTTGTCATTTTCACACTGCCTCACAAGTAGATCGGGGATAATTTGTTGCTTAGCCCTAATTACGGGTTGGTTATCCCCCACTAGCATTAAGCAGCGTAATACTAAAGATGTAAGCAATTTTTGCTGGCACGAATCCGGCGAAATCCAGTAATTGAATGTAAATTGAACATGATTTTATAAGTGGCCGATTATACACCGCCAAAACCATGACTGTTCCGTCACTTTCTTCTCAGGGAATATAAAGATATTCCCTGATATCCGCAAGAGAACTGCAGTCGTAAATTGATATTTACGCGATTACGCAAACGCATGCGGGAAAGGCGAGCGGACTTCATTAAGAATCATCAGCAATTTCTTCAAATTCCTCGACGATGGCAGAGGCAACTTCTGCAGCCTTTAATTGCCGGTATCAATTAAGTGACAACACGGCCTGCGTGCCACTTTATACTATCATAATTTCAGCAAAAGAAATTTGAAGCCTCCATAGTGTCGTGTTGGGTCCAGCTTTATGGTTCTTTTTGCGCATCATTTCACCAAGCCTGAGTCACCTCTTTGAAAACAAACACTTCCAATTACGTAAATTAATATAAGACTCCGGACGTCCATTCGCGCCATCTAGCTCGCCTTATATAGATATAGATGCAGCGTTAAACTGCCACTCCAATAAAACTGTACATGTAATTAGGTTACTATCACGTTGGCACGTGCGAGTTCTCACCCATTACTCGTAA
The DNA here is from genome assembly GCF_040115645.1 of Euwallacea fornicatus. Classification (NCBI taxonomy): domain Eukaryota; kingdom Metazoa; phylum Arthropoda; class Insecta; order Coleoptera; family Curculionidae; genus Euwallacea; species Euwallacea fornicatus. Next base: position 3,696,090 of record NC_089553.1, read on the forward strand.
TAAACTCTAGAGGTTTCTTTGGTGATAGAGAAAATAAAATCCGGTTGCGCCGGGCTCGATTCGAGAGCAAAACGATTATATCATAACCAGTAAAATTGAACAAACATAAAATTGCCCCACTTAACAGCCACATAGTTATTACAAGTCCTTATAATGTTTTTACTTTAACACTTTCGGGCATTAAATTACCTGACCGCAAAATTTAATTTTTATGATATCGGTCTGAAATTTAATCGCCCGATCGGCTCAAAGGAACAGGAATTTTAACAAGATCATGTCCCCAGGAGCCATTTTGGCACTGCGACTTGCCACTTTATTGCCCATTAGTCATATTATCATCTCGTGCATTGGCGTAGTTAGGTTTCAATCCGCTACACCTCCAGAACCCTGCCACGGGGGTTCCGAATGTTCGCCACCTCTCTCCACTTTCCAATGTTACGCTCATGAAAAGAACCAATTTATCACCAGCAAAAAGTTTTAGTGATACTGACAATCAGATCCCTCAATTATTTCGAGTGGTCTTGATTGGGATAATGAGCTCATTAGCCAGGGCTGCCAGAGCATTGAAGAATATGTGACGTAACATAGGGTAGTCACGACACATATCGGGGCATCGTTAAAAAAATTAAGATTAAATTACGCAATTAAAATAAGTCGTTGCAAAAATACATTTTATACATTCAATTAACATTTTTCGGCCGATTTATGGTTTCTGAAGTATGTTAAGGGTATAGTAGGCATTCCACGCCGTTGCAAAATGTTCGGGCAATTTGGTCAAGATATGAAGGCAATCAAATTATCTCATAATCAAGTCTGCATCTCGCGTATCTCCAAACTTAATAACAACACATAAACATTATTGCAGAGATAAACGTCCAATGGGAGAGTCACCTGAATTACCTCCTCGTCTGCAATTCAGAAAAAAAAAATGGAAGGAAGAGTGACAGAACGATGCACGAATTTAGTATAAACTCAGTACGGGGAAGGAAAAGGCGATATCTGGCTGCAGATCGAATTAAGATTTGCATGATGACAATCATAAACTTGAAGCACAGGGTTACCGCAGATTCATTCAGGTTTCCTAACAACATTTTCGCTTTCCGGTCAAGCCACACTAATCGCTGAGAAGCCTTTAAATTTTTTTCCCTTTTTCGGAATACATATTGGGAAGGTGCAAAGCCCCCGAAAAAAAATCAAAAATCAACCGGAAACGGGGGGTTTGGAAAAATCTTTCTTCCACGACTTTGCCATTCCCTCTACATTAAAAAAAAAACACATCAAAAAACTCATCAGCAGAACACTTTTGTGTCAACATCGCACTGTAAAGAGATTCCGGCAACTGTTGCAGAAATTTTGCTAGACCCTGTAGGAGTTCGTTTTAAAAACGTATTTCAGTGGTGCCATCCCTGTACACAGACCACCCAAAATTTAGATGTACGCGGTGTCTGGTTGTATATGAAATGCATTCAGTTTCCCATGAAATGCACCACCCTGTAACAATAACAATTTAGTCGTGTAATTCTGGCAAAATAATGCTTCATACCAGAGCATCAAACCAGCAGAGTTTCAGTAAAATAGAAGGAAAGCCAATGGTTCCTTTAGTTAACGACCTTCTAGATTTTTTTATTCAATTATTATAAATAAATTAGTATTTCCACGGAACTATCAGCTCACTTCGTTGCTGAAGTGTCAACAAGCCGCCTTAAAATGCCCCCAGTGAGGCCACGTCGAAATTCGACCCACGTCTTGGATTTCGATGGGGGGCGGACTTCCTTTTCGTAAAATTGCCCGAAAAATGAATCTAAACTACGCCACTGTTGCGATATAGTATTCGTGGTTTAAAAAAGGGATTGAACGACATCGTCCAGTTGGACACCCTCCCCGTAGCAGCAACGAACGCGCAGATCACTTCCTTTGACAAATGGCCAATGGTGATCTGTTCCAAACAATAAGACCTGTTGCAACAGATTGGATGCGAGCTCTAAACCTTCAGGTGTCGACGGCAACATTTTCGAAAAAAAAAAACGTCTTTTAGTCTACATTCATACCACCCAAATCTACTGCTTCAACTAACCGCACAACACCAAGCAGCTAAATTGGCCTATGTCAAGAACCAGTTGGTTGGAATCATCAGTGCAGCAATATCGTGTTCAGTGACGAGTCGGCATTTTGTTTGTGGATGAATGATAGTCGTAGAAGAGTCAGACGACACCGAGGTGAAAGAAGAAATTTTCAGTCTTGTCAAACACGCTACTCAGTCTTAACATCTGGAGTTGATTTGGGGTGCGATAAGTCTTGGTTGAAAATCTGCTTTTGTGCTCATTCTAGATACCCTAAACGCACAAAGTTACGTTAACAATATAATGAGGCCAGTATTAGTACCCTTCTCATGCAGACTTCACCAAATGACGTGTGTCGATAGAATAATGCAAGACCGTATGCTGCGAACATTACTCGAAGACACCTGGAACAAGCACAGTTGGAACTGCTGCCTTGGCCTGCACGATCGCCAGACTTATCACCTATCGAATATCTTTGGGACATTACGAGACGCCGACCTCATTGGATGATCTACTACACCATTTTGAGGTAGCATGGAATGAAATACCCGAGGAAGATATTGATCATTTGTTGCAAAGCATGCCGCGAAGCGTATATGGTTGCGTTACTGTACGAGGTCATTCATTATTAACTTTTTAATTAATAAATGTTTTTTTTTCTGAAGCTCTGCTTATTTCATAATCTGTTGTGAAGCGTTATTTTGCCAATATTACAGGACTTAATTATTGTTGGTAATGGATAGTGTATTTCATACAGGGTGTCTACTAAACGATGGCATTAATTTCAAGGGGTGATTCCTTCTCACATTTTACGAAAAAAAGTCCCAATAAACGTATGTCCTATCTTGCTTCGTTTTCGTGATAAAGGGTGTCAAAGCATTTTCTTCGGTTTTTCATATATGTTCTCGGACGCAAGGGCGAAATCGCGATGAAATTCAGTATTTAGAGGTTTTCCAGGGGAGAAATCCGAATATGCTGTCGGTTTTACCACAATATGTAGGAGGCTATTATTACGTGTTTTTTAATAAATTGATGTTTAGATGAAATGATGCGCAGAGAAATTTTTAATCGTCGATATCTCGAAAACAATTGCTCTGAGAGTTCGCGACCAAGAATACCTTTTTTGATCAGAACTGACGGGGAGCAAAACGTGATCTATTAGAAGCCAAAATACTTAAGAACGTTAGGACGAATTTAACGCAGGAACGTTGCCGCAGGTGGCGCCGCCCACACACTGCGGTGAAACCGACATCATATTCGAATTTCTCGTCGCGGAAAACCTTCGAATACCGAACTTAATCGAGATATTGCCCTCGAGTGCGGAAAATTGATGAAAAACCGAAAAAAAAAAAAACTCTGACACCCCGTATCGCGAAAAAACGAAGCAAGACGGGGCGTGCGTTTATTAGAACTTTTTTCATAAAACGTGATAAGGAGTCGCCCCTTGAAGTGAATTCCATCGTTTAGTAGACGCCCTGTATAAGAATGAGGGTAGATCCTGCAGGCCACACCATTGCGAATAAAGCGAGAGTTAAATGCGAAATTTTTAGGATTCTCTCTAAATCATCCCAAATTATTTTTAAAAAAATGTATCGCAAACATCACAAGGATGTCTCGTCGTCCCCTGAAGATATCAACCAGATCAAAAATTTTATTGCAGCTAAATGACTTAAATTTAATGAACTGTTTAAAATTGCGACATGGGGAACAGCGGCGATGACATATACAACGCAAAATGTAAATTTGCAACTTTATGGTCCCTTGTTTAATACATGTTATTACAATACATTAAATTTATCGGTAACTTTAAGCATTATTTTATTCGTTCCATAATTAAGTTCTTATAAATGATATGACATTTATGAAACAAACCGTAAAACGCGTGTTTGCGTTTCGCCTACCGAGGCCTCGCTAATTTAATAAATGAGCCCGGAACATATGCAGTTATTACGAGATTTAAAAGCGATTCCGCGATTACATCTTTTCGCGTCCTGACGGCCCCAAAAAGGTAAAAAACTGCCATAATAATCTATAGGCGATGACTTAACCAACTCGAAAATTGAAATTTCTTTGGTACACGCAACCCGTACAGGGTCTCGTCAAAAATCCTTTTAAAAGATCGGGCAAAGAAGCGTCCAAGGCCCCGCAACAGGAGGAGCTGCGCGAAAAAATTAATGCAACGGAGACGAAGTCAATACAACTCTACAAAAAAAAAAAAAAAGAAAAAAAAAAGAAAAAAAAAAGAAAAAAAAAAAGAAAACGTGATCTCATACAGACGACCGAACTGTCAGACAGGATTTCATAACAATGTCAACTAAAATAGAGTGGACTACGTCACGAGAGACTGAATCAACATTATGCAAAACACCCCAAAGTGGAATACCTAAAAGTTTTCAATGTCAGAATGAATATTGTGACACTCACAAAGATCCCTGTCGAGCTACGTGGTGTCCTGGATCGATGTTAGGAGAGTTTCTGTTGCGATTGCTTGTCCTGCAAACGGTCAAACTGGGCCAATGGGGCCTTTGGATCTGCAGCCTGCTCACTTGGATCAAGGTCGATGTATCTCTGGTAGCCTCGTCGTAGGTTGGCAGCGACGTGTTCTGAAAAAAAAAACAAAACATCGTCGATGTTATTGAATGAATCAATTGAAGTGTTTATATGCAACAATTAACTACATTATAAATTAGATCATTATAGAGAGCGTGATTGAATTTAAAGAAATACTGGGGCAACGGCATTATACAGGATCAGTGGGGTTATTTAAGAGCAAATAATGGAATGTGAGGCATCTAAGGAATTCTCGCAGAGGCTTTGACAAATTAACGATGCCATTTTCATAAATTATGTATTAGATAGTATTCTGTGGGGACTAGCGGCCTGCATTTACGGAAATGCAGCTCGAGACGTTTGTCATATAGGAAAACGGGTTCGCAATATTTTAAATGCCACTATTTGATTTGTTCTTACAAAAAATACTCTTCTAAAGCTATTGCACTCATTTAGCTGGGTACTGCTACTGTTAACTATGAGCGAACTCGCATACTAGTAGGATAGGTTCACCTTGCCTCCCAATTAAAGGAACGCTGGACGGGCAATGCTAATTAGGGCACAGGGGCAGAGGGGGAGGTGTTCGGTGGGTAGGCACCTCCCATCAGGGGATCAATGCCACACAGCCTGGCTGCCATATCGCCAGGCCGGGTACCTATTAAGGTTTTCCTCCCCCACAACAAAAAAAAATAAATAAAGGTCAGGTTCACCTTGCGTGGGCCAAAAGGGCCACTTACTTCGGTAAGTTGGAAGACTGATCGGCCAATATCGACTTTTGTTCTATTTTATGGAGTAACACGAGGGGGGTCAGATAAAATATATCGAATTATGACCCAAATGCCTATAAACATGCAAACTGATGACTGAAGTTTAAAAAATCACAAGTCTCGTCAGAGACGAGCTGAACGTTCTACAGTTCCGTAAGCCGAAATCTCCGCTACAAACGTTGATTGTTTTGCGTTGGTCTGTATAGGACCACCGAGGGCCCCAGGCAAAAGTGGTAAATCGCAACTTAAAATGTAAATATGAATGAAGAAATAATTTTCAAAAAAAGGTGACTCGTATGAAGGAGCACAGAGCAAAGATCATTATTTTACAGTCCCAAATTTTCTCTACATGCATCAAATTTTATGCTTCGGTTTTTAGAGCAACGTAAGAAGGTTTTGACGAACAGAACTACGACTAAAAAACCCCCAACTGTGACTGCAGAAGTCGTAATTTTCAAAAAATCGTAACTTCCACTGGCCATTAGTACCAGTTATAACTTTTTACCAACATCAATTTTTTACGTTCGCTCACGGACATCATCGAGGAACTCTCCATTAAACTGAAGACATAATTTTGTCCCTGCAATCAGACTGAAAAAATTAATTAAATGTACCATAAATACAAATGGTGAAACAGATATAAAATGTAACGAGTGATCATAAAAAATCTTATAAACCATAGGGCGTTGATTATGCCACTGACTACATACCATGAAACATCTGACTGAGAACAGGTAACTGATGATTTGTCAAAGACATGCCTGTGATATCTCAATGTCTACGTGAGGTTTTTTCTTGGCGATTTTTACATGAATATACAGGGTGTCCTGGAAACGCATGTCAAGCAATATATCGTGAGGTTCTTCGGGTCAACACATTACGATTTGCTTCAAAATGACTTTCAATATTGTTCCGTTTAGACGCTATGACGGTCAAAGTTCTTGGAAGAAAACCTATTGTTTGCTGTATTTGGAGAATGCTTCAATACATTTCAATTAAGCCTATCGTGCATTTATTCATTAGGACAGTGATTATTTTCATGTAACATTCATAACTATTCGCAGTGTACGAGTGGCAAGTTCCAAGTCACCTTCGTACAAGAACGATCGGAACTGTTTGCTGGATAGCCGCATGGTATTGATCATTTTCTGATGATGCATTAGCCAGTTCTCCAACTTCTCCATCTCGTGTAAATTTTTCGCACGGTTACATTCCAACCCGAGGAAACTTGCTTTCCCTTATCGCCCAGAACGGCAATTTGCCACCACTCGATAACGCACAATTGTAGCCATATTGGTCGCTTCTTCACTTGAGAACGCCATTATTGATCTCAAAATGAACTTAAAAATGCTTCGGCGATTTTTTAATGCTTTTTCCATAAGCGACATCCGCGCTCACATTGACAAGTATCGATGATTATCAGAGTGATAAAAAATTGGTGTTTCGCATGGGAAAAGGAAATCAGTTTTTCCGGCGGGAAGTGTCAACCGCACGAGATATTTCCGAGAGATAGGAAAGTTGGAAAAAGGGCTAATGTATCATCAGACAAAAAAACTATAGAATGCGGCTAGCCAGTGAAAAGTTCTGGTTATTTTTGTACGAAGAATGGTAGGAACTTACCACCAGGACAGACATGAAAATAGGCCCTGAACTGATGATGGGTGCGAAATGAATGGGCTTTCTGGGAATCCAATCAAGCCTTCTCCACATATGGCAAGAAAACATTTTTTTTGCAAGAACTTTGACCGTCAGTAGTGTCTAAACCATACACTTTCTTCAAATGGGTTTTGAACCAGATCTTAATGTACTGACCCACGTGATCTCATGATACCGTTGTTCACGTGCGTTTTCGAGACACCGTGTATTGCTCGAACAAGGAAAAACGTGTCAATGTTTCTTTGAACTCAAGACTCAATGTCCACACAGCAAATTGGCGCTTTTTCAAATAGTACTGGCTCACACCTTCACCTAACCGCACGCTCCACCCCCTCTACTGAAACCATAGTTCTCGAAAGGGTCGCAACTCTACCCGGAGAGGAGGTAGAGCGATGAATTTTCGAAACAGGTACATCCCCACTTTAATTTGCTATACCGAATGTATCAGTTTAAACTACTGTTACGTGGGTGAAGTAAAAGCAAACGGTCATCGCTTAATATTTTTTCGATACTAATCTTGCGATTGGTTAATTTTGTAACTAATATCAAAGGTAATTAGTAGCCATTATTTTAAAAACGAGCAAATCTAATGGTAAACCATAGAACACATCAACAGTGTGTCGTGAATTTGAACACAATAAACAAAGCGCTATCGGTTTGAATTATCTCAATTGCATGATGATTTAGATTCCCATGATGATGTCGGCATTGTCTGTACCCGCTTTTTAACTAATGGCCAATTCAAACTTGACATGAAGGCGCTTGGAATAAAAAATGTAGTATGGAAGTGAGAGCTGCGAATAAGGAAGAAGACCCAGCACATATTATTATGCAGAAACATTTTGCATTTCAGTTGTGTAATTATTGCATTTTAAAGAGGAGCGTTTATTATTCTGAACGCGGCCACACATACATCATGACAAAAATTGAAATTTGCCCGCATTTTACACCGTAATTGTTATGTCAAAATATGGACTTCTATATTTAAAAAACTGGTCAGATTCAATCAAGAGGTGTTAAGAAGATATTTTCACGTGAGAACGAGGTGCACGAAAATTTATGGTCGCCATAAATGGAAACTTCATGAAATATGAAAATGCAACATAAAAAATTGTGGATAAGAATCTGGACCAATATGCGATGAATATTTAGGAACGAGTTCGTGAGGAATTGAAAAATCGAAAGCTGAGTTACGCGCAGTATGGAAAAGAGCCATCGGTTCGCGAGGGAAAGTTAGCAAATTTACCGCAGTAGCGTAAACATTAAATTTTGCGAGTAAAATTCGCAGTGGTAAAAAGCTTGGGAAACGGCCGCATTTGTTCTTTGCCAAAGCCCAAAAATAAGTCAGCAAGTTTACTTTTAACGGCGCACTCTCCGCTCAACTCGGAGAAGGACGAGCTCAGTGCAAGCAGGCCGAAAACGAATTTTCCGAAGGAAAAAGCCAAATTTTCGCCGATATTTTATTCCACTTCAAGGCTATCTTTGGTGCGGAAAATAGTTACATTAGAAAAAACGACAGAAAAATAACTATCAGAACTACTGTAATGCCAATAGCCAAGAAGAGCAATAAACTTTTTCGAAATATCGCCTCGTTACGCTTTGCCCCTTGACCCTGCATAAGGGAATTTTCAGACGAGTTTTGACGGCTTCTGACCAAGACCTTATCGGCACCACGAAACGCATAGCCTGGACATCCCCGCACGAGATGGTTTTTTACTTCACCAACAAGAGGACCTTTTTCATTTGAAAATATTTGCGATGAATTAATGAAAAATTAAGAAATGGCACAAGCAAAGACATTAGGGCAATATTTTCACAGGAAACTCCCTGTGTGTGGCGCCCCCGAGTGAAATTGGCAATTATCGGCACGAAACAGTTTTCCCATTCCCACTTACTACAGTATATCGGATTTCGTAATTTCAACGCAAACCGTTTCGCAGATAATGCGAAACGTCCATCTACAGGCCCCCTTCGGAGGATTCTAGTTTTATTTTTGCGGTATGTTTATAGCAACTTTTTTGTATTATTTTAATCTCTAGAATCACCTTCCCAAACATTTCGGAACGCCCTATGTGTGTGCCCTGTAAAAACGAGTATGAAAATATTGCTGCGTGTAAATATGTCATTTTTCAAAATCGTCATGGAAACAGGTCTCTCCATTCCTCGATCCGTACCCAATTCATATTTTCAGTCATCACGGCAACACCGTAAATATTTCTCCAATGAACGACGATAAAATGCGAAATTGGTCTTCTACCAATTAGATGCTAGAAAGTTCCTCTTCCTAGTCATCATTGAACACCAACACACATCTGTGAGGTAACTAAAATGAAACATTGCAATTGCATTCATTTGGTAAAAGATTGCGATATTATCGCGCCAGATAAATCTGTGTATTGTTCAGTTATAATTTTCTTTTGAAGACGAACAGGGTTTCCTATTCGAAGCGTAGCAAAAAAGGAATAACAACAATGGCACTCGACGACTTCTAATTTAATCTTTTACATAGAAACCACAGGTGCAGTTTTCAGTACGTACAATAAAACCGGACCATTTCTAATCAACGTTCCTATTTACCATTACAATAATATTAAAACTAATGATCTAATCATCCATTAAGCCTTGATTTCCTTTCTATTAGGCCTTCGCTGTTGGTAATTTTGCCCCCTCCTGGACCACGTCACATTAGCGACTATCAACGATACTTATACCCGTATTAAAAAGCGGCCAGAAACTAGGCAAACATCTTCCCTATATGGACAAACAATTCTGTATCAGGGTCGTTCGTTTCGAACGATTTTGCTAACTGTTTTGCATAATTTTCAGTAAATACGTTTCCATTTAAGGGAAAGTGAATCCTTTTATGCAATGAAAAACGACTTCATAATGATTAAGCTGAAACGCATAACTCATCGGTAATAGCTAGTAGAAAAAGGTTTATTTGTATTCCACTTTATTGTCACTAAATAAGCCTCGTTCGAATACTAACGAGACGATTTAGTATAAAATCAGGTCGTAAATAATTTTTATTAATAATATAAATCGGCCTTCCCGCGTTCCTGACTCTTGTATTGTAATGCCACTAACGCGTACGCCTTGTAGTTTTGTTTTTATAGTACTATAAATTGTGGCTGTAATACTTATTGTGGAGTACGATTGCTTCCTTGTTGATAGCACGGAGGAGCGCAGTTAAATAAACATTTGCCTTTTTTGAAAGAAATCCGTTTATGCCTTTCGAACGTAAAATAAATCCCTCGAAGAGCCAGCTTTAACGACAGTACTACCCGTACCATATAAATCGAAGTCGAACGTACAATGTTTACTTTACAGCCTATATTTTGTTTGGGTTATGTGCTTTCCGAATTGTGTGGTATACCGTCTAAATACCAGAGATCATGCTGCGCACAATTCTTCTAATATACAGTTCTTACGCACTAGAGTGCAAAACTAACCGGGCATTTAGATTTTACCAGAAAACAAGCATTAAAAACTATCTACAGTGTTACCAATTAAAAGTTTAATAGAACTGAACGTTGGGAAGTCAAAATTTTTCATGCAGCAGGAAAAATGGGAAAAAGGGACAATATTAAAAAAAAAAGAAAAAAATCTATAAACCTGCTAACAAAAGCAAAACGACTTTTTTCCACATAAAAATTTTATAAATATTAAAAAACGTGTTTAGTAACGTGTATCGTCCCCGGGAGCCCTAATCACGGCGTCCATGCGATTAGGATCAATGTGGCAAATTCTGCCTGAGGGGTTTACTCCCGTTCATCGTGAAGTGCTTGTTTCGAGTAATTTATGGATTGAAACGTAACATAATTACGACGACTACGTCGGCTCAGAATATCCCATGCAAGTTCCATCGGGCTTAAATCTGAACTCGCGGAGGGCCGCCATAATAAACTGATACCAACTTTATCCAAATGCGCTTGAGTTGTCCTTTCAATGTGTGAAAAAGCACTGTCGTGCGTTAAACAAACGTTTTCGTCGACATCTAGCGCAGATAGCTCTATATTTTCTTTCACACGTTATTCAATGTATCGTTCAACATTTAAATCGCCACCATGAATTGCGACAAGTTTTGTACGTGCTTCTAAGACATACTTGTCATGTCATTCCACCACTAGCACCAAGTTGAACTCTAGGGGAAAAACAACTTTCTTCAAAACCTTCACCAACTCTTCTCCCAACTCTATTCTGCCCATTAGATAAGTATCTGTTGAAACGATCTTTAATTAAACTTGTGGTGCTGGTCTGGTCTACCTTATCCTGGTTTTCTGTTTGCCGTTATCATTGTAATGCATCCGATAGAGTACTTTGAGAAATTCCTAAGGCATTTGATATGAAAAGAATATTGCGTCCATCATTTTGCAAGGAACAGCTTGCGCTACTTATTCAGGTGTCATAATGGTTTTCATTGCAGGAATAAAAAACTCAAAACTGTATTTTCACTAGAAGCAAACTTGTAGAAATTGAAAACAGCTCAATAACTTGCAATAGTGCTGCTTAACTTGAGACGTTTAGTTCGTCCTGCTATTCAAAAAGTGTAATACTCGAATTTTTCTGCACCAGAGAGGTAAATATAATCTAAACAAATTTAAAGAAGAAAAAACGTTGTGGCTAATAGAACATACAGAAGATTCCAGAAGAATTTCCAAAACTTTTTTTTAGTTGCAAAAAATATATAAAATTTGATTTGTTTAGTCAATTTTACACTCCAGTGTATATCAAAGCAAGCCCGCCGAATAGCTTTTCATTGGGGTCAGCTTTGCAACCCCCCCCTCCAAATTCTCAAATGGAATTACGCCATTACACATTCTATAGTAAAAAAACATCTAAATACAAATAACATCGCAAACATGTTATTCACTACACCTCACCTGACTAGTCGGTACCCCATCAGCAAACGCAATCAAAGCCAAACGGTCAGGATGCTGCAAAAGAACTGTATGATCATTTACAACGTCGGGTGCACGTCTCAACCCTCCAACAGGTGAAGGGAGTGTTACAGCCCTAGCCAAAGATCGCTGCTTTTTACACGCAACAACTATACATGCAAACAGTAAGACTCCCAGGACCCCCGCACCAGTTGCGCTTGATATAAGTAGAGCGTTAATGTTGTTCAATTCCACTAGAAAAATAACATTGCACGTATTTCATTTATTAATAGTAATATAAGGGATGTACCAAAGTAGTTATTTTCTTTGATTCGAACGCATCTAGGCCACCCCTCTGTCGCCTCCCAGCACCCATTTGATTGGCAGGTTATAACAGAGCTGCCTTCTAACATGTACCCCTTAAGACATTCGTAACTAACTTGCGACTTAAAAGGACAGTACGGATTTCCTTTCGAGTCGTAGCTAGTTTCAAAATTGCGATTGATTGCCAGGGAATAAGACACGGAAGATGGAGACTTGCACCCGAAAGCTTCCCCTGTAATATATATAAATTTAATGTTGAATGATATTTGAACCATCTATCAAAACTGACCACATCGAGGGTAAATTCCCTTCCATTTCCCTTGTTCGCAATAAAACTTTGCGTTCGAACAAGGAAATATTGAATCCTGATAGTTTTCTCGACAACTCACTTCCACTAGAGTAGTAGAAACCTGGTTGAGATGCATTCGGACTTGCATTTCAGGGCTCAAAAGGTCTTCGACGGAACATTGGCGGTTCGACAGACCAAGTCCTAAAATAAATGTCTCTTTCAATTACAGCATATGCGGTAACAAGATGTTTCAATCAATCGCAGAGGTTTACGAGCCGTAAAGCGACCACCCCCACATATCGAACCATTTTTTTGCGGTTCTTTTTGCTAGATCGGTACCGGCCGGCTTTGATTTCGCCGCTCGCAGTACCATATCCACTTAGGTGGGCCCAAATCGATCCTATTAACATTACGAGGTCCACCTCAAGTTTACGTGTACAATTATGAAATATGACGACGTCTTGTGTTTATGAATCAGTTTGGATAGATCTATGACTGCTTGCGGGATATATACAGGATGTTTCCTAAACATGCCAACGAACTTTCAGAGGATATAGACCTCATATAAAAGATATTTAGATCGAATAAAGTTAGGTGCGAAATCGCTTTGGTTCCAAGATACAGAGTGTTTAATTCCTTTTTGTTTTCCCATTGAATGGCATGTTTTCAATGAAAAAAAAAATGATACATCACTGACTTTTTCAATACGAATATATTTTTTAACATACCATCAATTCTTAATGAAAAGAAAGGTCCTTTGGCGCTTTGTTGCTGAAGTAGCCGTTTTCAAAATGAAGAATAATTTCTCATTCCTGTACCTATCAAAAAACTGGCAGATTTTCAAGTGTAATAACGTTGGATGGCCGCACGGACGTCACTGTCTATCCCAGAATATGCAAATTTATTCCACCATAACGAGTTCTTAAATTCATGTCCTTATTCCACACCGTTTTTAGAATATTTACAAAATATTTTAAAAAATTACAAATTAAAAGGAAATAAGAAATTAAACATTATATATCTTGCAAATATTTATTTTTACAAGCTCTATTTTACATAAAAGCTCGTCGATATATTTATGAAGCACCCTGTATATACGTAGAGAACCGCACACATTCGTTAAAAAATTGAACGAAATATTTTTCATTAAAATGCTGAATCACGTTAAATATTGTTTTTAATTGAAAATTTTTTGGCAAATATACAGGGTTACCCATGTAGTAGATAAATGCACTTTTTCATTACTTTCTAATAGAACCCCATGTATATTATGACACTTTTTATTTCTTTGAAAAATTCTGAACATATTCACCCTGCTAGATCGCCCGACCTCACCCCTATGGACTTTTTTACTTGATTCGAGCGGTATCTCTGAAATACTGGCGATCGTCACCTTTTGCACGCACATGCACGCGAAACGAATATGAGTTTTTATTTTTTAAGTGATGTTACGATAATCATTAATAATTAAAAAAATCAAAAACCTCGAAGAGCATATATTGTAGCCAAGGGGAATAAAGTTCTGAGAAAGAATAATTAAATTGACCCTTAAGATTTCTCGGAAATTTCTGCCTGAAGATGCTCATGTATCCCGACTGAAAATTGCAAACCGAGTCGAAATTATAAAAAAAAATTAGCCATCGTCAGAAAAAGCAGTTACCGGGCCCCATGACCTAAATACGACTTTACTTAAAGAGACGATCAGGTTAGCGACGATCCTGAACATACTAGAGATAACCAATTAAGGCATGCATTGAGCATTGCGTTACTTGCCTTAAGTGGGCATCAGGTCGAAATGGAGTTTACCCAGTTCGACTCAATACTCAGCTACAAGTAGCGGTTTACCTACTACCTTACTATACTGGCGGTTAAAGAGGATTGTACTAAATGAAAACTTCAACAATTTAACACATAAGCGAGATATTTTATTACTCCTAACTCTCTCAATAGTGTATATTGTCACTTATTGATTACAATACCTTTGCTAATAATGAATAACAAAAACTCTAAATGGTAAATCTAAACTTCGGCCTTTGACTTAGTTCTCATTCTTTGGCTTATAATCCATATATTTAGAATTAATATTAAAGTTATCCCTAAGAAATACATTTCTAGGTGCAACTAGATTGCAGATAATAATATATTACATCATGCAACTCTCAAACATAAAATATCACAACAATAACCACTTACTTGAGTGTACTTCTAGGATTAATCATCTACCAGTCGGTAGAGAAAAAACAATAATTTACTTAAAATAGAAAGTTCTACACTTTAGGCTCGCTAAACAGATCATTATTGTGTTCAACGTACACGGTAAAAATATAGAAGAAATAGTAACTAAATTGAGAGAGAGAACCAAAAACAAAAAAACTTTTTGCAAATTATAAAATTTGTTTTGACCATGATGAACTAACAACGATCTAAGATAAACATTAAAAATATACTTACTTAAAACTTGCATTAAATGAGATTCATCGATAAAAGGAATGTTTATATAAATAAAAAAAATTACACAATAGGGATCACAAAAATCACGAAGCGTATGTAATACTTAAACACAGAATCAGTCACAAGTATACATAATATAACGTAACAATAAAAACTTTAAAAATACCCCTAAAACATGATATGGTCTCTCGACGGGTACAAAACATTGACTACCTTACATGAATGAGTATTTTTAAGTGGTTCTACTTATTTATTTTTTAAGTTCGAAATTTTTTGACTCTAAACAGAAGTAGGTACAATAAATAAATACGATGTAAATAATAAATTTACAAAATTGAAATTGGCAAGCAAATCTGCTTTGTGACTATTCTACTACTTACAATTGATTATTACAGCTCACAAGAGAATGAAATTGAACATAAATAGCAACAAAATAAAGCAGACACTTGTAAAAAATAAAACTTGATTCTAAAACGTGAATCAAAGTCAACGTACGGAATAAGTTGGTAAACAACTTACCCAGTTTGGTACAGATTAACTGTAAAATCATTTTGTGCAGGTGCGTACGTGCGCCTGCCTCATTAGTACCCTTTCTCTATCTAAATTTGAATAATAAAATTTTAACTCGTGTTTCTTTATGCCACAGAAAGAAGGTTAGATAAGATAAATATATATAATATAAATGAATATAATCAAATTGAAATTTTACAGTCATGTGTTGACTATGACTCACATTTCAAAATAAAATCTCATTTTTGACTTAATTTCTTCAGTTATCTGTTTAGTTCAATACCGTGTATGTTCAATTTCATTCTATCTATCTGTAATAATCAACTGCAACCGATTGAATGGCCGCAAAGATTTTCTTGTAAATTCCCATATTCAAAAATTCCAAACTTAAACTGTTTCTCGTAGAAAATGAATCTAATCAATTTATTTATTCTGAGCTTTATCTAGGCAAATCTAGTTTATTTGATTGGTTGTATGTCAGAATTAGGCTCTGAATGGAGACGAAACCTTCTAAAGTCGAGACGTAAATAATTAGTGATTTTAGAAATTAATCTTTGAACGCGATCATTTTAGTTACCCCGATTTTTCAGATCATGACAATATTTTAAAATTTTATTTGGAAAATCTGTGTATTTTCCGAAAGTAGACAGATATGGAATATAATAAAAAGCACAACAAGAAGGTAAATAATTTGCTTAAAGGTAAATTTTTGGGGAATGAAACTTATCTAAATCATTTGAAGAATTTTGAAACACACATTCTTTCTGAATTTAGAGACGCAGACAATCATGTAATAAAAGATCTTTCATGTAATGAATTGTTCCCATTTGGGAAAAAAATTACTTTGAATCAATCATTTTCCAAAGCGTGTTTAACGTCACATATTCAATGGACCACTAGCCAGCCCTATGCAGTACAATTTATATATTACATATTGCGATAACTACTAACAACCATTTTAAAAACTATAGAAACGAAAACAAAGCTCGAAATCTACAAAAAAATATCCGTTTTCAATGCATTTTCACTATATTTATCATAAAATGTATGACCATTCTTTTAGGGCAAAACGACAAAACGTAGAGTAGATAGCTTAACTTCAAAGTATCAACTAGAACCCTAAATTTTTACACCGTCGTTGTTGGAGGAATGGTGACATGCGAAATTTCTTCAACCTTCTATGATTATTAGAGATGGTATACGTAACTTGGAACTCTATTGGGAAAATTACTATTTACGCTGGTCTGAAGACAAAAAAAAATCTGAAAGTACGTTTAGAGATGAAAAATTTTAATTTTTTTCTGCTAGTTATGTTATTGATCCACAAATTTAAAGTAATTTACAAATTAAAAAAAACTCTGAGAATGTTTAATTGAAAATTCTAGTTTCGCATTCCTCCTAAAACGACGGCCTTCCAGTTTAGAATGACTTTCGTACATTACAAAAAAATCATTAATCCACATCCACAGGGTACCAAAATTGCTGAATTCTTTGGAATTATCAGTATTTTTTAAATGACAACGTAAAGTACCTATTTTTCACCTTATAAAGCTCCAAATGGATCAAAAGCCGGCTGTTGGGGCTGCTGCTGCGGAACTTCCGTCCCAGTCTGCCCCACATTAGTATTTCCACCCACTTGTGATTGTTGATAACCCAGATTGTACATCATTCCACCAGTCATGAATGGTTGTTGGGGCATCATCTGGGGCTGAACGCCCATCATGGGCCGATACGTTCCTCCAGAAGTCATCTGCGGTTGCCAACCTGAGGTTTTGGGCTGATTTTTAGGAGAATTCCACTTTCCACTTCCAGAATCCATCGTAAGGTTCTCCACAAGCGAATTTAAACTGGACTCTAAGTCTCCTGTAAGGATTTTTGATGGTTGTGCAGGTCTTGGTGGAGGCATGTTAGGTTGAGCGGGTACAACTTGAATCTGTTTTGGGTCCGCGCTACCCAAATCAAACACAGACGAGTTGTTTGTATTGAAAACTCCAGTAAGATCTCCAAAGGACTGTTGGGGTAATTGTTGGAGAGGAGCTTGAAATGCATTTCCAGTGTTCCAAAGGTTTTGGTTGGCGGTAGTTGATTGGGAAGCTGCTTGCGAGAAGAAATCGGGTGCGCCGTTGGAAACGGCTGGAGCTGGGGCGACAGAAAAATCCGCAAAAGGGTTCCCTATTGGAAGACTTACAGGTTGTAGCAGTAAAGGGCTAGCAAAATCACAAATACTAAGAATAATTTTGATGCCTCAGAACTATGCTTGAGTCACATTTTCCTTTAACAAGAATTATTAGTTCATATTAAAAGTATTCTAAGTGTAACAAATTTAAGGTGTTAGCATTCTGTAAGCATGTTGTGTATGTGACTATTATCAGGTAAAATAATTTTGTTAGTATTCATTAACTAATGTTATTATGCAACAATATATCTAATCATACAAATGGAATAATTTGTAGTTATATTTAAGTTAAAAATCACCCAAAAGTTCCCTCACAAGTTGAAAGAGATCACATACATAGAAGAATAAAATGAAATTTGCAATGGAATTTATCTTTATTTATTTTTTTATCCCAAAAATAAAGGAACATAGAAGAAAATGTAATGGTATCTTGTGCCCATAATAAAAGCATAATACATTACAATCAAAAATATTTATTTACCATTTGATTTTTTTTCTGAATATTATGCCCAAAGGGTATTTATAAGTGTTTCTTAAACACTTTTTTAGTTTTTGTATTGAACTTAATTCACACCATTTTGTCAAAATATATATCACAATGTTACCAATAGAGGATTCAGTTCTATAACTCAAGCAATAATTTTATTGGCCCTCCTAAGGAAAAGACAAAGTTTTCCACCTCTGAGATATATAATTTTAGGGAAACAAGTATTTTATTATTAGTATTCACAAATTAACAGACTTGTACTTACCTCCTAATGATAACAAATCATCAAGGGCATTAGTATGAGATGGAGCTGCAGCAGACACATTGGCACTCAAACCTGAATTGTCACCAAAGAGGTCCAAAATGGCCTCAGACTTGACACCCTGAGGTTCATCACTTAAGAAAGGATTTGTACTTGCTTGACCTGGTGATCCAACTGAGGCTCTATATTGATTGAAAGCAGCCTCTTCTTCTGCAACAGCTGCCTGTTTGAAATTATCATCCATTGCTGATCCAAAGGCAGAACTTGTGTTTGATAATGCTGACACTCCAGTTTTGAGGTTTTTTTGGTTGGCTGCAGCTGTGGGAGTGTTACCTTCTAATGAAGCTAAATGTTGTTCTAAAGCATCTAAAAGGCTATTTGGAGCCCTGGTAAGGTCTGGGATATCTCCCTTATCTATGCCAATATTTTCTGCTACCTTAAGGAATTCTCCTACTCTATCCATTCTAATGAGGAATTTTTTGTATAAGTCTAAGGCTTCTCTGCACTGTTTCTTGTTTAACTCAAAATACTTTTCTAATAAATTTATTATCCCATCATTGTAGCACGCAAACAATCTTATCAAGTCTCTAAATAAGAGCATGAAACACATGTTAATAACCCCATTTGTCAGGTCATTGGAAGTACAATCAAACTCAAGCAATGCATCTAATTGATTCTGCAGTATTGGCAGAGTTTTTAACAAGTTCTCAGCATCCATTGTTCGAAGAGTCCCTTCCTCTTTTCCCCTTTTAACTTTACAAAAATCAAAAGCTACTGCCCTATATGAGAGTGCTTTCTCATTGAGATATTTAGCATATCGTCTTATGAAAGGAGACATATCATAACCAGTTCTAGCCCCAACAGCACTCTGAACCCCAGTTTTATCCACAAAATTTGATAACTGAAAGGATACGTTACTTGAAGCCAGGAACTGTGTAAACCTCTCATTTCCATAGCACATCAAATGATGGGTGGTTATTAGTGATTTAAACACTACAACCCAACTGGTATTCTGTGAACGTTCTATTAGCAAATTTGCCATCTGCGGTATTGATACATTAGGTTCATTGGTGCAATGGACCAAGTAATCCAAATGCTTCTTTTTGGGGCCCAACATCTCTTCAGTTGTAGCTTTGCAGACTGATTTTGCTAAACCCTGGCCAGCCAAACTGTGTTTGGCTGCTAAAAGCCGGTCGTTGATCGTTTGACCAGCCATGAGAATTTTACTTGATCTCTTGCACAAATAATTTCACTATTAACAGTAATTTTAGTTGGCTTTTCGATATAATTTTTTTTGAGTGGAATAAGTCGATTGAAAATGAAATGGTCAACCGGCAAAATCAATAAAAATACTCATATGGCGCCACCTTCCGGGAATCGAAAAAAAATGGTGCTTTGAATGACGTCCGCTATACATCGGTGCAAATACATTGGGTGCATTCAGGGACTTTGCAGCACTTGAATGCTGAAGCACTTACAGCTTCAATTCACTGACTACATTATATGGTACAACTTGAATTAATAAGCAACTATTAATTTGATCCTTTGAAATTTGAGATGCAAAATTTGTTTTGTTCAGAGTCGTACATTTTTAAGTCAAAGCTATAGTTTACAGCGAAATGCGTTCACACGATGAATGAATACTTCTGCAGCATTACTTTTCTCGAAAAAATACTCAAACCAGTTGTCATTTAACAAGTTGAGGCCCGGCCAAGCTTATTAACTAGTTGTACACTGGTATAACTGAGTACACTGAAATGTTATATAGTTATCACTAGTTCAAGTAGAGACATAGGGATTATGTAAGTGGAAGGACTACATAAGGTTTAATATGCTTCTCACAAAGACCAATGAAGTAGATCACAAGGCTAGCAGTCGATGTGGATGGAGTCAATCCAGTATTATCAGATCTCTTGTCTTCTCAGAATTTTAATTAATATAGGTTCTAGTGCTGGATTAATCGTTTTTTTTTCTCAATTATTTACATTCCTGTTTTTTGCTCTAAAATTTTTAAAAAAATTCAATTACTGTGAAGGCAGTGAAATCAATACTATTCTAAATATCGAAGTAGAGACGTCGACAGGAATGTTTGCACTTGAACTGGTGATACTATATATATTAAAAATTAGACAATTCAATATTTTTTTATCTAAAATGAAAAGTACAGATAACTTGATAGCTAAAATAAATTTAAACAGGCATTAAGAAACTTAACCTGAAATATGTATATAGAGTGTTTTACTGTGGTTTTATCACTAGACAATAGTATCCTCTTAAATCTTGTACTTTTGATCTTAGAAAAACATGAAAAAGGCAAACTGTGGAGAATTTGTCACTGACTTTATCCATTTCAATATTCAATAATACTCACCAGATTCATCTTGAGAAATACATGAGGGGGCTTCTGGAACCCACATGCCCTCCCCATTGCACACGATAGTCTCTGAACCAACCAATCTATATCCAGCATCACATTCATAAGAAATCTGTAGATTGTGAAAAAAAATGTGTTTTTTAAAGCCATATCTCACTCAAGTATTGATACAATATGCAGTTTATTTGAGTGCCCACCTTGAATCCTACAGGTGCTGGTTCATTGTATAAGAAATCAGTATAACCATTCTGAATTTTTGGTGGCCTAAAACAACTCATTTCTCTTAGTTCTCTACAATATGCATCAGCACCAGTCCAAAAACCTAAGGAAAATAATAATCATGAACTAAAGAATTAAAGTATCTTATGCACCTTAAACCTATAGCATTCATTAAGCCATTATATAAAAAATATTTAATATCTAATTTAGATTTTGTCTTGCTTCACTATAACACACCTTTATCACACACTCTAATGGAACTAGCTTCAGGTTCTAAAGCAAACCCTGCATCACAATTATAACTGACAATTGTCCCTTCTGAGTAACTCCCACTAGGTAAATAAACATCATCAATTCTTTTCTGCAGCGACAAGGTACCATGTTCTAAAAGCAATAGCTCGCTTGAAAAATTAAACTCATCACATCACCTCTTGTGACATTACCTAAATAAGGTGGAGGGGAGCATCTCAATCCACACCTAGGAAATATCTCATCAGGTCCAAACTTCCAATCACCATCAATGCATTGAGCCATCTTTGGACCAATCAATGTATAATTTTCATGGCATGTTACTATTGCTCCTAATGTTCCATTAGGTAAGATTTTAAACACAGATTTGCCATGTTCTATGGAGAGAAATGGAGGACAGTTCTCTAGTTCCAATGTGGAGGGAAATCCAGAAATATTAAAGGTGTCTGACAATTCATCTGGTTTAACATGGCTTAAGGTAAGTATAAGCATTAGCTTGAAGTAAAGTGATGGTGAGAAAGACATTATAACTTGGTGCTGTACCTTCAAAAAAATAATAAGAGTTTAGTAAATAAGTATAACATTGCTGATGCTAATAAGTAAATAGGATATCAATTTATTTACTTCGGAATTTTATAGGGACGAATAGTGATGAGCATTAGTATTTACAACTTCTAAGTTCACTAAGCATTGAATTAAAAATCACTTTTTATGAAGTAACTACATTAAACCTATGAACTTACAACTATGTATGTAGATTTTGAAAGTTCATAAATACATTGAATAGAATATACAATTCCAAAATAATAATAATAATAATCTTATAAGTGTTTTCCTTTCGCCAGTGGTTCTGGTTGTGACAGAACAGATGGCAAATTGCGAGTTTGCACACTGCCTGAATGTTGACTTTTTCTACTGTGCATGTTTTACCTTTTCATAACTTGTAGACAAAAGCAGATAGCTGTTTCTAGCTAAATAAGCTGGAGACAGTTCTGAACTAGCCAGAACCACGTGAAAAAGGAAAACGCTATAAATTAGTTGATTTTATAGATCTATAGATCAATTTTGACATTTTGTACCGAACCTCAACGTGCCATGGTGCAATGTATCTTATATATATATGGGGTACAATAAAATCTTCAAGAAGGAAAAACGTTGTTGCTTTGAGAGCATTAGATACGCCCGGTCGTCTTGATTTAAAAAACCGTAGGTTCGCAGATTTGAGTACCTTCAGCATAAAAACCTATAGATATAAGTATAAAATCTTAGGTAAATTTGCAAGTAGAAACGGTTACCTACAAAGGTAAACCCAAACTGAAAATAAAGAAAAAACGAATTTTTATACCTATTGATGATCAAATTCTCTCAGGGCACACCGAAAATGTCTTAATGAAACAAATCACCACAATTATTTTAAAATTCAAAAATTTTCATTTCAAAGCTTGAAGATTCTTTCAAATAGACAAGATAAAGAAAAATATTGCTATGCAGATGTCAGTAACGAATATTTTACCATCTTAAAGATGAAAGGCCTTGAAGGGAAAAAGATTTATATTTTATAAATATTTTGAAACACAAGAAAAAAATTTGGGCAACACCAATTAATCAAAACCCTCCTATTCTATTTTCTACGTCTTTTGCCTCAATTTCCTTGTCCTCGTAGAAATATTAGCAGTATCGATACTCTTTATAATTTTTTTCACGCATATATTTGCAAAGATTAAATCAACACTGTTCAGTCCTTGTATTTGTATTACTTTTAGTCGTCTATTTTAGCGTATTTAAACTAGAAATAAATAATGCGTTAAATTAGGGTTTATTTTGTTATTACGTCACCGCAAATTTTCCGCCTTATGGCCGCAGGCCAACACTGATTCTGAGGAAGGCATTGACTCGAATGTTAAAAACTTGGAAGACATAGATTTACCGGAAACTAACCGCGATTAAATGCAAAGAATAACTTTCGATTTCCGACCAATTTTAGTAATTCTAACTGGAAACTTGATGATATAAGATCGCGTCAACGCTGCTCTGTAACCATCGGTGGAAGTTGGATGGATCTGTTGACGACGACAATATGCAAATACATGAATGCAAGCAATTAAACCAAAAACAATCTAAATGTAAAACTAGCATATCTTTATTTATTAGATTTCTTCAATGATTGTTGAATCTCCTCTAAAGTTTTTCCTTTAGTCTCAGGCACCCATTTCAATGTCAGGAAGGTAGATACAAAGCATGACATGGCAAAGAACAAAAATGGGCAGTATAATCCGATCAAATCGGTTAACATATGGAATAGATAAGAGCTGACCATTATCGCTACCCCAAAAACTCCCAACAATATGCCTAAACCTTTCGATTTTACACTAGCAGAAAAAAGTTCTCCTAACATTAAAGTTGGAACAACACTTAATCCTATAGAATAGGTAACTACGTAGATCACCATTCCAGCCAATGGAATCCAATTGACACTTTGTAAATTGACTATTTCGAATTGTTCCAAAAAAAAATAGATGGACATACAAAGGAGGATCATCCCTGAAGTGAGCAACGACAGGAAATAAGATGATCTTCTTCCATATTTAGCTACTGCTACGCTGCAAACCAGATTGGCGATCCACACCAAGCCTGAAAAAATCATTGCAGAATATTGGGAACTCAAGTTGCCTCCAGCCTTTTGAAATATTGTCTGAGTATAAGTTGCAAATACGGATATTCCAGACAGTTGTTGTGAAGCTCTCAGGAAGATACCGGCTTTTAACGCTCGTCTATTGCTAGAAATCTTAATTAGATCAAGCCAAGTGGCACTTTCTGAGATTTGACGTTCTACGTCCGCTTTTGTGCGTTGAAATTCATTTTCAACATCTGGGAGCCGTTGAAACCACTGTATGCTGATTTTTGCCTCTTCTAATTTCCCATCTTTGATCAGCTGGTAGGGGGATTCTGGCAAAAGCATTAGCATCACCGCCATCACAATAGGGATCCCTACGCATATGTAGACGGTCTCTTGAACATTGAAAAAGCTTCCTAGAGCATTAAATATAGTTTGTGATGCTTAGTGAAGTTTTGCAATATTTACCTATAGTAGCTACAAAGAACTGCCCTCCATACGTAGCAAAAGTGGGGAGATTTCCGCAGTAATCTCTCACCACTGGAACAGTGATTTCCCCGACATATGGGGGAATAGCACCGAATACTATGGCATCTGCTGTGCCTGCAATGAACCTCGCTATGTAAAATTCCCATTTAGTTCTTGCAAAAAATACTATTATCCATACTATAGTTTGAGGCACTGCAAGAAAAATTATGGACTTTTTGCGGCCTAAGAATTCTGAAATTCTAAAGAAGATCACACTCATAAATATCATTCCTGCAATGATACCATTAGAGCTGAAAAAAATAACTGGGATAACAGTTTACCTAATGATTGGATAATTATGAAGAAAGATGTATCTTTCTCGGATATATTATACTTCTCTTTATCCTTAACGATCATTAGGGAAAACGGGGAACTCCATGAAAAGTGAACTCCTCCAGTGAAAGTCCCAAGAGAAACTATAATGATTTTACGTATATAGAAACAAGGCTTCCAGGGTTGAGACTTACCAACGAGAATAGTCAGAATTTGTGGAAAGTATTTGCCCTTATATTGCTTTTGGTCCTTAAACTCTGTGGCCATGACTAGAAGATATATAGAATCAAGATATCCTAAACAGGTTTCACATCCTAATAGTCCCGTAGTATGAGATTTTTTATGCTTTTATTTATTGCTGCTAAATATCCCAAATTTTAGTCAGTAAATTACTAACTATTTTCACCAAATACGAGGGAGAGTGAAATAAAAATCTTAAAATCGATATTGAACTTGATATATTGAAACAATGTCAGAAATAAGTGTATTATACAATGCTATTCCCCATTGCATTCACTATATGAATTTCCTCCATCATTTTGGAAGTGCTTGAATACACGAAGAAAAAATATTCCGGTGGGGTGCTCAGTTACTCGTGCACCGCCTGAATCACTTCATCGTTAGTTTGAAATAGTTTTCTACCTAAAGCCTCTTTAAGGTGACCATATACTTGATAATTACTAGGGGCGAGGTCAGGCCAATATGGAGGATGTAGTAGACATTCAAACTTCAAATCTTAGATGACTTGTCGATGTTATCCGAACAGTATGTGGTCGCGCATTATCATATTGCAAAGAACGAAATTACTCAGTGATCCTCGCCTTTTTGTCTTTGACAATAGGCTTGAGATGGATCCTCAGAAGTTCTGAGTATGTAGTAACCGTACCTCATTAAAACATGCGATCTTCTAAAACTATATATATAAATCTATGGCTCATGTTTAAAATTCTATCGATTTAGTTAAAAATAATGCTATATAAAATATAAATAACAATAATATTTCAACTGCTGAAACCGACTAAGTGACGACAACACGATTATGTTGATTAGGTCGGGAAGAATCAGATACGAAAGTCCTCTCGTTTTTGAATTTCTTGCTTCGTCCATATACTTGCTGATCATATGAACATGATTTTCCATACTTCAACTTCATTCTATGGTGAATATCAATGTGTTCCACCCCTTCACTTCGAAAAAAAAACGAATAACAAAACGCTGTTCCTCTCTAGTGAAATCGCCATTTTGTAAACAATTTCATTCGTCCCTACATCTTGATTCTTATTAGGCCTTCTACTTCCTAAATATAATATTTTTACCAATTTATAACATGTCCACGCGTAATTCATTTTGAGCACTTTTACAGTTTTAATTTGACTCTGCCTCGTATATACACTAAATTTTGTAGAATTACGCTTCAGTTTATCTCGTGTTATAAAATCATTGTGTTAAATATCATTGACTCAAATTATATCACGAAAAATCAACAGAAAGCTTTATGGGATTGCATTGAATAATATAATGAACACTATCGCTCATATGTAAAGCAACCTTTTAAATTCGATTTTTTTCTATAATAACAGAAATTTGATATAATTATTCCATTAATTATTAATTAAAACAAAAAATAAATCTATTGATGTTAAGGTTTATTGGTTAAATATTTTAAAACTGCAAATTAAAAAATATATATATTATCTTTTACAATTAAATATTTTATTTAGCACCTAATAGCATATCTCTTATTTTTAATTGTTTCTCAACATCTGTTGTTCATAGAATTTAATAATTTTTCAATATAATCCTCAGACGAGAAACAAAATAGCCCGAGAAAAGGATATAAACAAAATGTATTGAGAATATATTTGTAGTTTTACAATTTTTATTGATTCTAAAAAAATGATTTGTAATCGTACTTATTTTAAATGTTTAATTAATTGCTTTACATATGAGTGATAGTGTGTTTCCTTATGAGTTTGGCTGGGTTAGATTGGAGGTAGCACATGGAAAGGCACATTTAGAAGAACTATTTAAAATTGTAAAAAAGTAATAATATTGGATGTTATAATTATTACATTTTTTTACGACACACTTTGTTCATAAGGGACTATTGGTTTATTTTTAATGAGTTTTAGCATATGTGACCTGAAATACAAAAAAATCAAACAATGTGTGCAACAACATTAAAGCAATTTTGTAGAAAATTTAGTTTATTATTTGAATTTCGATGTCGAAGAAGACGATTGATTTAAATTGCCTCGAGGTATTCATTATTCGTTAGACCTTAAAAGAAACATTTTTGAAGGCTATAAATCCTGCAAATCGCAAAAGTGAATAGCAGAAGCTGTTGCTGTAGGAAAAGACTTTGTTTCAAAAACGATTAAAAATCATTAATTTCGAGGGTGTGGAGAGAGAGAAAACTGTGAAATAATATACATAGTATTCCATTTAGAAAAACAAAAGTTTGAACTGCTACATTCAAATACGACACCCTGTAGCTAGGGGCGGGGGGAAAGCAAAATAAAACATATCACCCTGTAGATGGGACAACTGCATTAAATAAATACTTCAAGTTCTTCATCACAAGACGTAGTCAAATTTGTTTGTGGTTTGAAATTACAATACTTCGAACGTGAGCCAAAAGCATTAAACACTTGTTTGGGGAGATAATTAGTTTAAAATTGTTTATTTTAAGATTTATTTTAATTGTTATTTTTTATTATGGAGTCTTTAACCCACATTGGAATATGAAAATGCAAACAGAATTTAATTAAATTCGGTAAAAACAAATTGACACGTGGTTCATCGTTGCGTCGTCACATGGGAGCGATGCTTTTTGTCAAGAAGGCTTTGCAAACAAAACAATAACACTCCAGTTGTTAGAGCTACTGGTGTCTGCGTGTTTAATCCCGTTGCGTTTGCAAGAAAAGATCAAAATTTGAATGGAAAATTTGAAAAATGTTGTGCGAAATTCAAGGTTAATTAAATAGGAAAGTGACGAGCGTTCGTACGAAATTGTGCCGAGTTGAAAACAGGTAAAAATTGCATTTTTACAAGTCAATTTTATTTGACAACTTCGTGAACATCACCTCGTGTACGTTTGGGTTTCCGAAGTCGCACGATCCCAGAGCGTCATACTTGGATAGAGTTCAAATTGAATTGTAGTAAAAGTTTCGATTATTCAGGAAAAAAGTTCTAACAGCTAATTTACGCTATCGAAACTTGGAATGACGATATCTCGGAAACGCCAGGAGCAATTACAAGGAATGAGTGTTCGACTTGATGCGTTGTGTAATGCATCCCAAGCCTCTTTACTCCTTTTATTTTCATTAAGACGATACAGGGTCACATAATAGCTATTCATTTCCACTACTATAATTTGGAAAGTCCATATCTCGAGCAATGCTGGGGGCGATTGCTTTAAAATATACCTCGTATTGTACATCTTGATGCGTCCTATAAAACTACGCAAACCGCTTGTTTCCTTTTTAGCAGCCCTAAGTCGACTTCTGTGACAGTTTCCGTACAAGATCTGGATACCAACGTGTCTATAAGTGGCCATGCCTCGTCTTGCAGCAGTTCCCAATTTCTCATATTAAATCCAAGGAATTACATATAAAAATCTCTATTTAAGGACGTATTATTGAAAAAGTTAAGTTTCAACTTAAATTAAATTCAAATTAAGTATTGCTTTGTACGTTTGTTGCAAGTGGGTAAATACCAATTCTTTATCTACTTATACAGTGCCATTTAAGAATTGAATGAAATCACTCATCGCCGTTTCAAACTATACTTCTATCACGATATTGTTCTCAGAAGAGACTCGGCTTTCCGAAGGGATCTATGTTACGCTCATGCAAATAATAATTTTTTGGTAATAATCCCATCATGACTAGATTTCCAAGCTTTTATTCTCATATAAAGTAAATATGGGCTTGAATAGGAGAAATTGATGCTCTGCGGGGATCATAGTACGCGTATTATTTTTTCGCCTAAATGCTAAAACCGCGTTTATTAGTCAGCTGAAAATCGCCATACAAGAAGTACGACATAATAAAAACACTTCTCGCGATCAAATTGTAAACACTTACACCCCAAAATTCCCTTCACCATTTTGTTATGATTTAATTTAGTTATCAAATATACTAGTACGGTTAAATAGGTAGGTAATCTTTGAAGATTTACCGTTCATTCACATTTAGCTAAAGGATTTTTTTACGACAAATGCTGCCTGTTAAAGGTGATTGAGAGCAATTTGCAAATCAATGCTATAATCAGCCTGCAAGCTAGAGCAGGTTCATTTTTAAATACTTAAAGTTAGAACCCATTATGGAAACTTCTAATTAGTGAAACGCAGTTTTCTTATTAATATTTTTTATCCATTTGGCAAAGTTCAACATATCTGCTTGCTAGAGCAAGAATCCCAAATTTTTTCTGATATCCTCTACAACCTCGACAAGCACAATCCTGTCACAATTTTGTGCGGTCGTTGAATAACTACAAAAACATGATTTAAGGATTCACCATTCATCATCATATAGTTAAATATATACGTTTTCTAAGGTAAATGATGCCTGGTTGAGGTGTAGTTGAAGTACCTATTGAATAGGGTGTATTGTAGAAGTACAATGTTATTGAGGGTAGTGGTTGGTTGGTTTGCATGTGATAGTTTTCTACGAAATTTTAATTTTAATTCGTTGTTTATTCTTAAAAGAAAGTAGATTTTTTCATATTTTCACTCCAGCCAATAGTAGAGGCCCTTCCTCCCAGCGGTTCGTAGATGTCGACTGTAGGAAGGGCTTCACTACATTGCGCATAAAATTGTGAAAAAAAAATGAAAATTAAAAGTGAATCTAATTCACCTCGTAGTCAGTGGGCACTATCTCTAAAAACATCTCTATAGTTCCCCAACCCTTAATTTTAATTAAAAATCCCCTATTTCCTAATTTCAACTTCATTGCCTATATCCCATTGACATTGACAGTCTTCAGTATTAGTAACTGTCAAAGCAGAAACCAAAATAATTAAATCTGGGATAATTTTTTAATATTCAAAAATAAGAATTTAAATCATGTATAATCATGTTTAATAGCAAATTAGTTAATTATATGGAGTTTTTCCAATAAAAAGGGAATAATGAAGTGAATGAAGAGGACGACTTAATAGTTACCTAACAGAACATGGCACAATCCTTCACCCAAGAAATATTTGAGCTAAAACCCCTTATAAAATCAATAGAAATAAAGTTCTGTACGCAAAACAGAAATGGTGTAAAACAAATCACTGCATTAATAACTGAGTGAGTAGCATCTGTGATTCTATGTGATTTTCAAAGAACACACTGCTGCCTTTTGCTGCGAGCTTTCGTTGAAAATAATATAAATACACACATGCACATGGGGTTTTTCTGAGGTTTTTTCAGTAAAATTGTATAAATTTGAGAATGTTACAATGGTTTGAGAAACATTCTAATTTCAAATTTATCTCAGAGTTTCCTGGTCTTGTTAATGAGGGGTTTCCAAATGAAAATCATTTTTGATGTATTTCGTAGATAATGTTTCATTAGTAGTAGAGAATAAAAAAACACAATATAATAATAGAAAAAACGAAAAAAAAAGTAGAGTGGTTGTAATGCAATGTTCTGTAAATCATTTTGGAGAATTAATAGTGTACATTTTGCAGAACTTGTCATTAAAGTCTAGAAAACCAAAAATGTTTCATTAAGTTTCCATTGAACAATTTATATAATGGGGATTTAATCCAATCAAAGGATCTCATATGATACTAAAATGATTTTTCCGTAATTATGTAAATCCAAAGCAAAATCTTGTCATTTTTATCACAAACTCTATCTCATATCTCTGTAGTTAAAGAATAAATTGAATTTATTCTTCTCTCTGAATATATATTTCTCTTAATTTCTACTCTGAATCATATTGCAAAAAATTTAAGAACATAATTATTATAAACCCCAGTTCACTCAAATCTTTTCTTTACAGAGAGAATGAAATAATTTTGTACTACTTTTATGGAGAATTGCCTGCTGTAATTAAGAGAATTCCATGGATTTCAGACAGTGGCAAAAATATTCAGGCTGCTTGTTTTGATCCATCTGCCACATGGCTCTTAGTTGTTTGTAAGTAATTTTACTGATTCAACAGATGTAGAAAAAATTGCGGGATCCAAAAAGGTTAAGTAGGTATAAAATGGAATGTATCCTTTAAGGTCTCGACAGTTCCTTATACATTATCCCAGCACTATACATTGTGGACAAAAAACAAAAAATTGACTGTAAGTGGTCATTAAATGATATAACTTCATTTCCAAAAGCATCTTCAACTCCAAATGCATTGCCCACATGTTGTGTTTGGTGGCAAACCCTGGAATGCAACCAAAATGCTTTAATAGGCTTTGATTCAGGTAAAATATTGTTAGTGAGTTTAACTGATGGCCGGGTATTGGGAGGCTGTGATGTTCCTGAAGCCATAAATAAATTGCATATTTGTCTGGACAGTGTAAAAGAGAGTGTGTCATTGCTTGTAAGTTGGAAACTTCAATAATTTGAATGTTGTTCTGGCTTAATCACAACTTTCAGATTAATGGGGAAACTGAACGCCAATGGAGATTAGTTGTAGAGCAGCATGCCAATGGCTATACTTGGCCTGCAGAGAATGTAAGCACAAATGCTGAGGAACCAGTGAAGTCCAGATTTTACACTCTGACACAAATTGGGGTTGACAAATTAGTGTCTCTAAAGTAACCACTTTAATTACATGTATGTAAGGTTTTTAAAGTAATTCATGCATTCTAGACAAAAATTAGTTGTTCGAAAAGATAACCAAAATGAAACAACTACTAGTGATTCCTCTTTTTCTGAGTTAGCCATATCTGCCACAAATGGATCAGATTCGGATACCTCTTCATGCCAATCAACTATATCTTGTGATTTTAATCAGTTTTATGCCCACTCTTCTAACCAATCAGAAACAAATTCAATTAAATCCAACGAAGATTCGCAAACATACTTAGAACCACAGCTAATGCCCCAATTTGTGGATACCTTTTTTACACCACAAGCTTGCAGAAATCGAAACTTTTTTTCTGCTTTGTATCGCCCTACAGGATTGTTAACTGTATGTTACTGATGTCTTCTTTGTTACTCTTGTAACTAATAAACAAATTTCAGATTCATGCAGCCGATTTTGAAACCGCTCCAGTGTTTGTCTACAGAATATTACCAAGGACCCATTCCTTAGTCTTAACCGATAATTTAATTTTTACTTTAAATCGAGATATTAACGTGATTTCAGTCATAAGTTGTCAATTATCTGAATCGAGATTAGAAGGAGAAACAGTACGTTTCTTTTCAAAAGCATTTAATGGTTATTATGATTTTCATTTTGTAGGAATTTAATGAAGATTCTTTGGTGGCCCAATTCATGATCGATAATGAAGAGATTATTGACTTTTTTAAGGTGGTTGATATGTCTGTTGATATAGCCCCGCACAAAACAAATATTAATGTGAAATTGTTAAATCTTAAGAAAAGTGATACGTCGTTTTTAAGACCAACCATAGACACTTGCGTGATAGTCACCACTAAAACTGTTTATAAAATTTTTGTGAGGTATTACTGAACATTTTTAGAACGATTTTTATTCTAAAGGTGGTGCTTATTGTAGACATCACCCAGTTCAAAGGTTTATAGACTACATAACTGAAGAAAATGATCTTGAAAAGGCTGAGAAACTCTCCAGTGTATTTAATTTAAATTTGCAGCAGTTGCTGGAGCATTGTGGGGACCTAATGATATCTCGCGGATCGTTCCATTCCGGTAATTCATTTATTTCCTGCATTCGTTATATTCATTTCGTTCGTTTTAGGGATAATTCTGTATAAACAAGCGAAAGTCCATCTGCTTAAACGGGTTTTAAAATTAACAGTATCGGCCGATTGTAAAACTCTCCTGAAATTTGTGCATTTGTGTCTAAGCGCTAGCAGAATAGACATGAATTTGACTACTCGAATACATATTGGTAACGTCGCTGTAATGGCTTATGTAGAACTGTTGCTTCGAAGTTGCAGTAGTGAGCAAGTTAGAGCTAATAACACCAAAGATTTTATGTAAGTTGTTTATTTTGATTTTTCTGCGAAGTATATACAATTTTTGTATTAAGAAATGGAACTAAAAGAGTATTTTACATAAAATTAATTTAAATAATAGGGATCCCCAAAACCCAGTTAAAATTTTGCCACTATGCTCTTCTTTTATCAATCAAAACTTACGATAAAAATTATAGGGAACATTTTTAGGAATTTCTTGGTACACGAATCTCACTTCGACCCTATATTGGCTGTGAATATGACTTGCCAAGCGGGTCATTGGAATATCGTAAATCTCTTATCAAAGTCCAGAGGATTGCAGCCAGAAACGGTTGTCGCTTTTAGCAAAATACTCCAGAACGATTTTTTTCCGAAATCATCTAATATAGACTTTCTGTATGCTCTATCTGAGCCTACGTTAACTCAAAGTTTGTTGATATTACCTCACAGTTCACAGGTACAGATCTCATAAGAACTTATTTTTATATTTTTACTGCTGAATTTTAGATAATTTTTCAATATATTCGTGATAATGTGAATTCATTCCCAATTGAAATTCTTAAAAGACTCACCCTCCAATTGGATCCTAGTCAACCATGTGCAATACCATTTTTGAGGGCCATGTATCAGAGTAACAAAGGTAGCTCTGCAACGGACACCAACGTTGATTCGATGGATTTTGAAACCGTAGATGGTTGTAGTGTGGTGATGAAAGATTTGGTTGAGACATTCCTTTATGTGATATTAAGCTTAACTGGGAGAATTTCTAGAATAAGGTTAGTTGGTTATTATTTTTATATATAATTATAGATGCATTTACCTCACTTTGTGTTCAGTTTTGATTTAGATTTACTGCAGATTAATATAGCAGATTTACGGGAAGATGATAATAATATTATAAATAGATTACCGGACTTAAAGTTGTTGAGTTGTGGATATGAGCATGCAGCGGTCATTAGGAACAGTTGCGTGTATACTATGGGAGTTGCCACGTCAGGGTGTTTAGGTATGGGTTGGAAACTTTCGATAAGAAGTTTTTTCAACTTAAAATTCACATAGGAACTGGCCCTATGTTAACAAATACCAGCGGCCCTCGATTAGTAAACACTCTTCATGATCTCAAAGCGAGGCCCCTTTCTGTAAGCTGTGGTAGGAAGCATACCTTGTGTGCAACGGATTGTGGTGTAAGCGTACATCATATTCACTATAATTAAGTCTTGAGTTGCAATAATACAGGTCTTCGCGTGGGGATCAAATAGTCACGGACAGCTAGGCCTGGGTCCCCATTTACAAGAAACTCCATATCCTCAGTTGATTACTAGCATTGCGTATTTGAAAATCGTAGATATTTGTGCCGGTACACGCCCATGAGTTGAATAGCTTGGCACCAGACTAATATAACTTTTCCAGGTCAGTACCATAATTTGGCACTGACATGTTCTGGAAAAGTGTACAGTTGGGGTTGGGGCATCCACGGCCAACTGGGGCATGGTTGCACAGACAATGAATATTATCCCAGAGAACTAAAGTTTAATTGTTTGGTAAAGCAAGTGGCTGCAGGTGAGTGTCCACTTTTTCTGTGTTTTCTACTAAGGTGTGTTATCATTGACTATTAGACCTAACATTTACTTGAAACGTGTTCTATGTGTCTAGAACCTGCCATATTTTTTATTAATATGTCAATTGGTAGCAGGGTAAGACAAATTTTTCATTTTTTAGCCACATTAAGTCTAGTTTGCTCTAGTCCAGCGGTTTTGCAATTGCAGGACGTGCTTTAAAAACAATTTAGATAACATGCGCTCATTATGAGACACACACACACTCTCTAAGTTCGGTTCTATGTTTTCAAAATGATGAATCTTTAAGTGACTGTATTTCTCCAATGTCATAAGACTCTAGTTTTACATCTGCAACTGAGAGTTCCAAAAAAATTAGGAATAAAATTGTATTTTACACGCGATCCTACTAAAACTCCCTTATGCTACATGCTATATAGGAGACTCAGTATAATGTCTTAATTGCAGGACATGCTCACAGTCTTATCTTGACTTGTGATGGGAAAATATACGGTTTTGGCTCGAATATCTTCGCCCAGCTCGAAAACAACTGCACCATCGAACCGAAAAGGTGTACGCGTCCGACATGGATCGTAATTTTACCCGACATTTACGTTCCTGTGGAAAAGATTACCTCCTCATATTTCCATAATGTAATTGCATCGAAGTTAATCTGATCTCACAAATTTAAAATATGTTTGCGTAGATGGCGATTACTGCGGATCAGAAAGTGTTTATGTGGGGTGCTAGTCCGGAGGAAGTAAGATGTTTCCAGCAGAAATTTAGCCCAAAGGGAAATAACGGCGTGGTAAATTCGCTGACTGAGTCGTGGAGATCTAGTGTTCAGATGTATCATTCCCAGACTAGGAGGCCTATAAGGCAAATATCTGTCGGTAAAAATATCTCTTTCTTATGTTACAATCGAGGAACATTTTTTTTTAGATATTCCATATTACTTGAATAAAATACACCGCACTCAAAAAATGTTACCTTTTTTTAGAACTTATATAACTTTGATGATATAGGTTACCGACATTGTGCCATTCTGGACCAAGGTCGAATTTTATGGGGAAAAAACAAGGAGGAAGAATTATGTCAGCCCAATCTCCGGGATCCTTATGAAGGTGTAATGAGCCATAGATTTTCCCATGTGTCTTGCGGCTTGGACTATACAATGGCCATTGATCAAAACGGTCAAGTTTTGGCATGGGGAACGCCCGCTATGATTGAGGTAAGTATATAGAAACACCAAGAAAATGTACAAAAATTTATTTTTAATAAATAAGTTTTTCTGGAAATTAAAAAAATACAGTGCAGAAAAGTCTGGTAAATACCTGAAAACGAAAACATTCGAAAATGTAAACACCCATAGTTTCATGATGCGAATAGAACTTCTATGTTTAGATATTAAGAGCACAAAAAAATATAATGTGGCCTGATCAGAAAAGGTAGATGCCAAAACTATAAGTTGGAACTGTATATAGCAATCTAAATCGATGCGTTATTACCTTTTTGCTAAATTCTTCGTTTTGAGGTTCTAGATTTCATTTCCCCACTGTATCCAATTTTTTTTCAGACAATCTTAGGCGTTTCGATGGATATCATCAGGAAAAAACAAGATGAACGAGCAATCATATTCAAAGGCACAAGACGTTCCTTCAGAACGTCTCACGCTCACCCAATTTCAAACAATTTACCCATCGAAATTTCGGTGCTCCCTTCGATGGCGTTTAGCTTCAATCAAGTTTCACACAAGACTTTACTAAACAACAACTATATCCCATATGAAATTTTGCTTTTAGATAACAAAAATCCCATCACTTTTTTCAGAGAGCAGACAATAACCGGGCGTTTGGACTTTAGTCACATTTACAACGTCCCTGCTTTGAAATTCACCCAAAAATCCGTGCATTACTCCTTTCAAAGCTTCATAGAGTTATACGACGTTGAAGACATTCTGAAGAAAAGCATAGATTACCGTAATTATCAAGCTGCAAGTAAAGTGGCATTACTACACGGACACTATGTTGACAGTCTTGGGTTCACTATCGAAGCATTTAAACTTCATATAAACGAAACTGGCATAGAGTTACAATCGCTGTTTACTTGTAAAGACGCATACGATGTCAAGGAGAAGGAGCAAGGTATAGAGATAATAGTGAAGAGTATTAGGAATGAGTTAGACAAAGAAAAAACGAGTAGTTGCACAAGTCCTGCACGTGTTTTAAGCTCAAGTTCATCCTTGGATAGTTTAAAGCACTTCGGGGAGGAGGGTGGGCAGGAAAGTCCCTGTGAAGCAGATTCACGTCATGGCCTAAGTAAAAGTGATTCATCGCAAACTGTAACCCAAGATCTTAAGTTGTCCGAAAATTACAAAGGTTTGGTGCTAGAGAAGAGTGTAATTCAGCAGGAACTGCAAATAAAAAACAAACAGGCTAAAGAGATTTTAGATTTGGCTTCGCGTATCGTTGAGTTTTATATAGAAAAAATTTACATTTCCGAAAATCACATTTTGATGCAAAATATCCTGTTAAAGTGTATCGAATTTTGGCTTTCGCACAACCTGCCTATTGTAGTCCTGGAGAATATTTTGGTGAAGAACTTGGACAAATACTTTTATCCGTTGTCAATTCTGTTATTTTGCAAGAATTTCGATGAGGCGGACGTGATTTTAACCAAAGAAGAGGAGGTGGTGCAGATCACCTCGTCGCGGTTTTTAAAAGAATTTTCTACCAAATTTTGTTTACATTTATGTTCAAAAGTTTTAGAGAATGCTAACAAGTCCTAGGCAGCTAACAAGTGCTAACAAATAGCATTTTTGACTTATACCAGGTGTTGCTGAAAGGTGATGGTTACTCAAACATTTTTTATTTTATTTTTGAAACATATATGTATATGAAATTAAAATTTTTTCGTAACAATTTCTAATTAAAATGTTAACATACTATATTAACAAAAATAATTAATTTCTGTTTTAAAAATAGTGGAAAAATTTGGTCAGAAGCACTTTTCGAAAACACCTGGTATTGTGGTTTAGAAAATGACGATGATTTTTTTGTACGAGGGCATGTCTTCAAAGTAAGGCACTTTGAAGACTCACCCATGTGTGCAGGCAACACAATGTAGTTTCTATTAATAAATTTACAGGGTTTTTGTTTACTTGTTTGATTATTTTAATATCAGTAAACGGTGATATTTCTTCGATTTTAGTTCATATTGTTATTTATTTGTGAATTTTGGTTTTAATTATCCCATATTTAGGTTAGACAATTGTTATTTTTGTCTCTTGCCATGTTTATAACACGAATAATCGGCATTTTTAGAACAAATTTGTAGTTTAGCGTATTTTTTACTTGTGTAGAATTGAAGTTTAGAGGCTTTTTAACAGTTTAATGAACTTTTGATTATATTGTTAAACAAGTTTGTATGAACTGGTGTAATTTATAAAAAGAGTACCGGTTTTCAACAAATAATATGAAAGAGATTTTACCACATTTTCGATACATGAAGTGCTCCTTCGTAACTCATTATTCCTTTATTCATAAGAATATTAAAGGGGGTAATTATTTACAGACTAAATTTGCAACTCGGCAACATTTCAATAAAAACATGTAGTAAATTAATCAAGCATGTTATTTTTGTCAAAATATTTTAAGGCAGACGCAATGACTGAATCTGTGTTTGCCCAAACTGTACACAATGTATCTAAGTACATTATATCCATTTATTAAGTTTTTTATTTCTGCACAATTAATTTGACAAAAAAGTGCATTTTCAAGACAGCTTGCATTCTTTTAAAAGTAATATTAATGTTTAATGATTTGAGATGATGTTTAGAGGAACATTATTTTAAGTCGATTCAATTTTATAGCAAAATATTGATACGCAGTATACCCAAGATAAAAAAATGTCCTTCCTTAAACTTTATATTCTTCCTATGTAATTTTACTAGTATGACACCTATTTATTTATGATCCAATTAATAAAAATTTTCTTACCAGTAGAATGGTTTAAACACAAATGTAATGAGGTGGAGACAGAGGCATCAATGGAACACAATTTTTAACACATGGGGCGACTCAAAATAGTCCCATAGGATTCACATTTTTTATTTTAAAGAGAATACCATGTACATTATGGTACTTTAGATTTCTTACAAATTTTGTGAGGTAGTAATTTCGATTTTCAACCGTTTTAGAAATTTTGATGTTTCAAATAGATTTATGTTATTCATTATTTGTAAACCATCTTACATTGTCATAATCACAAATTTTAACTCCCATTATAAAACAAAAAGAAAACGGGTAAAGATATAAAAGTTTTTTTGTAAACTCCTATTTTGTCAAATTAACAAGAGAAATGATGAACAATCTTGACAACCATCTAAAAAGTATCTAAAGAATGATAAAAGGTTTTAAACTTATCTCTCAAATAGCAATAGATAAAATCTGGGCATATTTACTAATGATTTTCTAAATTTCTGTAAAAGTTGGTTTGTTTCTATTGTTTTTCTTATGGCCAAAACATTCTAAAATAAGCTGGATTTTCATTTTAGAATGAATGGTACAAAAAATATACTATTAGAATATACAAAAAACTTTATATAAATGACGAGTATCATAAACAATAAACCTAGTCAAACTAAACAAATTTTCAATTACTAAACCAAGTAGTTTTTAGTATTGAAAAAAACACATTCACACATCCTCCAAAGATGGTATTTTAACCTCATCCAGACAGTCTTGAAACTGAAATTTATTAATATTCTCTTGGTAAAAGCTGTCAGTATGCTGAGCAAACTGCTGTTCTGGAATTTCTTCAAAATCAAAGCTCATATCCAAATAATTAACAGGAGGTGGAGTACTAGTCCTAACCCAATTGCTGAGAATTGTGTAAACAGTTTCCTGGTCCAAGCATTGGGAGTGTGGCAAAAAGTCTTCAAATGGAGTATCAAACTGTAACATTAAGCATTTGTAATATCAAATATGGAATATTTTTATATTGATAATACATGTTTGAAGGAAAAAATTTCTTCAAGATTGATTTCCAAACTTTCAGTTGGACGTGAATGGATTGCTTTTTGAACACTCACATCCTCTTTAAGAGGAAAATTAAATTGCTGCTTTTTCTGAACAGTATTTGTTGGTGGATTACAATTCACTTTTCTATCCACAAAAGGCATACGTGTGGTTTGGAGAAAGTTGTTGGTTGGTTTGCGTTGGGCAGTCCTTTCCAAATCTGCAAACATATAAAATTTAAATAAGTATTAACTTTTGATTAAATTAATATTTCATATTTTAGCATTTAAATGTAGATGTCTTACTGGAAACAGTATACTCACTTTCAAGATTGAAAACTCCTGTAGTTGGGGAAACAAAGTGTGTCATCTTGAAAGTTTGAACGTATTTTTCCTTTGCAGTAAACACAGGTAAATGTAGAGGAATTATAGAGGAAAATAAGCATGGGATCTCCCAAGAGATTAATATATCTAAGACTAAAATTTATATAGGTGGAACTGAGTTTTTTTTCTCTTCAGTTTTGTTACTAAGAAAAGTTATTTTCAATTTGTATCTTTTGCTTTTGATCAACGTTTCTACTACGATAAGGGTAGATCTAAAAGTTCTTTTTCTGTTTACAATGTAAATGAGTTATTCTTTTGGCGGGCCGTAAATGTGACATAGCACCATTTTAACCGTTAATGTAGCTGGTGCTAGTTTGATGTTAAGCACTACACCTGTTAACGTTCACTAAATATCCCAAATCGCATTTATTTAAAAATAAATTAAATCCGTTTTCGGTTTTGGTATTAGTTTGCTTCCAGCTACCAATGGTTTCGAACAAGAAATAAATTACCAGTATAAAACCAAAATAAACAGTCTGAATTCCAGAGATTGACAGATGATTCAATATTATATTAATTGAAGTGTGTATTCATTGTAGTGGTGCGTACCGCATTCATGCGTGTATTCATGGTTGCGGTTATGGTTTTTCAGAAGATCTAAACAGAATTTTCCAATTTCGTCATTTTTGACTCTCATATTGTTTTCGAATTGAGAAAGTGGGCACTAATTTCGGTTGCCCTCTTAGAAAAAAAGCAACACGGGAGAAAAAAATCAAGCGGATTGCGATTTTTCTAAGACAAAATTATCTAGAAACTAAAGACCCGAAAATGTAAGCATTGCTCATTTTTACAAATTGCTTTCTTGAAAGGTTGTGTTTTCTTTCATATATTGGAATGTTCTTGACTATATCTAGAATATTCCTATATTGAACAAAGATTTCGTAAGAATAAAAACAATAGAAAATTTGTGAATTTTTGGAAGATCCCCTGTAATTTTCAGCCGATTCAAAAGGTGGACTTGTTTTTAGAGACCTTTGGTAGATATAATCTACTCACCCTCGTATGAAATAAAAAATGAATATCGTTGAATTGTCAATATCAATATTGTCATTTGTTGCAATGCGAGAATGTGTCAGTTGCCAGTTTCAATTGTCAGTGTGAGTTGTGTTTTGCATTTACTTGGAAGAATACGGAATTTTTAGGTTGCAATACACAAATTTCCAAAATTTCACAGAAATAACGAAAAAGCAAGTTTTATGCTGTCGGCACATACATCTACACTTTTTTAGTTTACATATTTACTTAAACAGGGATATGACTAGTTCGATTAATTGCAGATTTGCGATTTTTGCCATTTTTACCGTAAGTTTTCATGTTCACCTCTAAACAGCCGAATATCCTATTTCCGAAATTTTGTCATCATTAGAATTTCAAAATTAAACTTAAAATGTTCATTAATCCATTAACAAACATTACTAATTTTTTTTGTTTGAGAGGAAACACGTATTACCCTAATTTCACAAAATACATCCTTTGTGTGCATATTAGATCTGAAAAAGTTGCATTTTCCTTCCTTTTTGTGTTGTTTTTTAAATTTAAGTTAAATATTATTTGCAGATAACATGTATGTTTTACAAACCAATCAACTGCGAAGCTGTTCAGTTAACTCAGCAAAACTTTGATAATATTCTAGGTGTGTATTCCATTGCCTTGTAAAGCTGATAAACACAAATATTTCCATATTTACCATAATTTTCATTGCATTTTTTAGCCTCAAATGAATTAGTATTTATAAATTTCTACGCCGATTGGTGTAGGTATAGTAACATGCTGATGCCTATTTTTGATGAGTCAGCTGTGGCTGTAGCCAAAGAATTTCCTGAAGTAGGAAAAGTTGTTATGGGTAAAGTCGATTGTGATAAGGAAGGTTCTATTGCAACTAGGTATGTAGGAAGAATTATTTTCCTGTTAATGTGATGTAAAATCTCCCAGGTTTCACATCACAAAATACCCAACGCTGAAAGTCATCAGAAATGGACAACCAGCAAAAAAGGAGTACCGCGGGCAGAGGTCTGTGGAGGCTTTCACTAATTTCATTAAGAAACAGTTAGAAGATCCTGTTAATGAGTTTAAGCAGATTAGTGAATTAGGCAAGCTAGAGTCAGACAAAAGGATAATTATTGGTAAATACTTAGTAACTTAGTAAGTTATTTAAAATTTTGTTATTATTTGAATTCGTTTTTGTTGATAAAGTAGAATTTGTCCTTGTTGCATCATTGCTAATGGATATAGACTGGGTATTATAGCATACATACATGTTATGCCTATAACGTTCTTATAATATTACCCATCACATTCATATTATTCTAAGTGATCTAAAAAAGAACTGATGTGTTTAACTGATTATAGTGTTCCACTAAGAGTCTTGCCTAGTAAGGGAACTGCTTAGATATGGAGAGATTACCTCATTTTGATTTAGATATTACCTTAGGGATTGGTCAAAATGAATTTTCCCACAACCCTGTACTTTCCAGTCTATGATGCTCATACTCAAGTTTAAGTAGGTAAATTGATTTGGATATTTAAGGTAGTTTAATGGCTATATCTCTAAAGTGCTTCTAATCCAAGGGCATCTTGTAGCTTGAGAAAGAGGTATTTCATATTTATAGGTAAGCACTCATGAGAAAAATAGGTAGGTACTTGAAACTCTAATTTTCAAGAGTTTAAAACTCTAGAAAATTCATTTTGTGTATTTTCATGATAAATTAGTTATTTCTGTTAGTTAATCTTATACTTGTTTTTTGAATTAAAAGGTTATTACCCAGGTTATTGTAATGTCATATTAAACTTAACAATTTAGTTAAAA
This sequence comes from Euwallacea fornicatus, assembly GCF_040115645.1. Lineage (NCBI taxonomy): Eukaryota > Metazoa > Arthropoda > Insecta > Coleoptera > Curculionidae > Euwallacea > Euwallacea fornicatus. Next base: position 3,738,622 of record NC_089553.1, read on the forward strand.
TTACCATATAAATTTTAAGCAATTGTTAATATGTCTAATCACAGTAAAAAAATGGTTAGGCTTATTTTTCACAGGCGACCTCGCATTAAGCAACAAGTATTTACAAATTCTATGTATTTCAAACCTTTCTCACCCTGTACTAAATTAGCATGTTTATTGCTTGATTGGTCACCATTATACTACTAATTAGGGCATGCCTTCAATCATTCTCAATATATGATACCATGAAACTTGCATCTTATCTATTAAGAACTTGTATTTTAATGTACTATTGGGATTCTGGTACCACGTCTTTTTACAGGTTACTTCGATAGGAAAGACCAACCAGAATACAGTATATTCAGAAGGGTTGCTACCAATTTAAAAGATGATTGCCAGTTTCATGTAGGATTTGATGAAGCGTCTCGTCAAATGCACCCTCCAGGGAGTCCTATTATCGTCTTCAGACCTGATAAGGATAGGTCTACTGACACGGATGAAACCTATCCGGGTAGTCTTGCCAATTTCGACGAGTTGCATGTTTGGGCTCAAGTAAAGAGTTCTTCTGTTTGCTTTAGAGTTATTTATATTTCTGATCTTATTAGGATAAATGTGTACCCCTAATTAGGGAAATTACTTTTGAGAATGCAGAGGAATTAACAGAGGAAGGACTGCCGTTTTTGATATTGTTTCATAGTGCAGATGACAAGGAAAACATTAAGAAGTTCCACGATATTGTTAAAAACGAGCTCTTGTCAGAAAAACGTGAGTGAAGCATAAAAAGTTTTTCAAAATCTGAGCGTTTTTTAAAATTTTATAGAGTCAATCAATTTTTTAACCGCCGACGGCCACAAATTCGCCCATCCATTGCATCATTTGGGAAAAAGTGAACAAGACTTACCGCTAATTGCCATTGATAGCTTTAGGCATATGTATCTCTTCCCGAAATTTGAGGACATGGAAATTCCCGGAAAACTTAAGCAGTATCTGCAAGACCTCTACTCAGGTAAAGTCGCGTTTTGTCAGAGAGGTTAATGGAGTAACTTCCCGTTTCAGGTAAGCTACATAGAGAGTTCCATCATGGGCCTGATTCCGACAGTGATACGGAGAAACAAGATAGACCGACAAATCCACCGGAAAGCACATTCAAAAAGTTAGCTCCGTCAAAAAATAGGTATACGCTATTAAGAGATGAGTTGTAAAAACTTAATTTTTCGAAATAAAACAAGATAAACACGTATCTTTTGGGGGTGTTTTTTGTATTTATTAGAAGCACCCAAAAAAGAAACAAAATGGAAACAAGGGAGAAGGGCAACACATTTTTATAATTTTTACAGTGCTGATATTATTGATTTTTATTAAGCCCGTCACCACATTTATTCAAAAGTTTTGTTAGTGCAAATTGTAAATTCCTGTCATTTCGTGTATTTCATTATTTTTAATGTGAAAAATGTGATGTTTTTTATATACTTCATTGAGTTCAGTTGTATATATTTATATTTTCAATTTGGCATTAAAACGAAGTTGTTCATAGTTTCTACTGGTTGTTTTTATTTACCGAGAAGAACCTAAATAGTGTACTGTTCCACGAATGACGTTTTCCAGAACTGAGAGGGAAGTATATTGAACGGGATGAAGTTTAGTACATGCGTATGACCATCTATTGTGTGTCTGACGATGCCCCTAGTAGCGAAACCTAGGTAACCTATCCAGTGAAAAGATATTTTAGACTTATGAGTTTGAACTTAATTTTGGCTCACGTCTCAGCAGAAAATGACCGATAAACAACCGTTTTGTATGCATCAAAAATAATTTCGTTTTTCGATAAAAACTTTGAATTGGCAGTTTTGAGGTGACTTGGAAACAATGTGAAAAATTACCCTTCGTTTGTTTTTGTAGACTTATTTTCGTCTTCACGAAACTTTGATATTCTAAAGATTTTTTTGGGTAAATCACAGCAGGGAATAATTATCTATAGCGAAGCCAAAATAATGGGTGTTTTTATAAAAGACTCAGCTGATACCTACGTGTGGTTTCTTCCAGCACGTGAGGATGATTTGCGTAGGTGTTCGGACATGTACAACCTGGTGTGTGCATAAAGGCTTTGTATGTCTAATGAAGCCAAATAGCAGAAACGTGTTTCGATGATAAGTCAAACAGCATCTTTCTAGTTGTACTTGAAGGTTCAATTAATTTCGCGAACGTGTTATAAATTTTAATTTTTTAAATATAGATTCATCCTCACGAAACCTACCGTGTTCCTGACAGTAGCAATTTCATGAAATAAGGCACTGGGGAATAATAGGTAATTCAATATCTGCACGTACGTATTAATAGATGAGTCAACTCTGAATGATTTAGGGGCATTGAGCTCTTATGAAATAACCCGAACCGTAGTAGTTATTTTGTCTTTATTTTCATTTAATAAATAAAAGAAACATACAATAAAGACATACAGTAAATTCTAAAAGAAAGTGGACAGTGAAACTGAAACGTAGTTAAGGTAAACTGTTTTAGAGATTTTTCTACAAAACTATGGGAGATATTGAGATTACTCTTCATTTTATTTTATTTTCAACAAAATTTCTATAGTTATACAGTTGTACGAATACTACAATGGAATGTTCCAGTATATACTCATTATGTGATTGTAACATCGGTCACTTTGAGAAAAGATTTTACATTATATAAAAATAAATGGTTCAGCAGATGTTGAGATTTAATTGTTGACACCGAAAATGTAGGGAAATAACGCTTTAGAAACGAAGACTTTTAACATTCTAACGATGTATACAATTTGGCACCAAGAGAAAACAGTATGGTACAGTCGAAAATTCATAATTTTTTGATTGTTATGCCCAACTTTAATTCCTTTTCTCAGTTTTTTAGTTCTATTACGTCAACAACCAACAGAAAATTCCATCTGTATGGCAATAATTGACTGGATCACACATAAATACAGTAATTTAAATTAAAACTGTGCAACCTGATTCAAAAGTACTTTGACAAACTTTAGGGGTTGATTTGTGTATTATTTTAAGGTGGGAGATGCCGCACAACGATATTGGAGATTATAAGTTTGTTTAAAAAAATCCCAAGCTATTAATTACTGTGGAACCGAAACTTAAGCGAATTCCGTAGACGTCAATAGTTTTAGAACGTCGATAGACATAGAGTGACCTGAACTGCGTGTGGCCACGTTATAAATTAATAGAAAATTTAGTGATCTGTATTAGAACGTGTATCGCTGAATTGCATTAATTGCACAAATTTATTTGCCTCATAAGGTGTTACACGAAAAACCAACACTTTCTTTCGCCCTGTATATTAGTTCAGGCTTCTTTACTTCCCTTCAGTTCACTCCAGCTGTTGGGCAAATTAATAAAAAAAGGCTGTTTGAATTTTTGAGAAAGAATGCAACTTGACAATAATAATAGAGAGTTATTTGTTTTTTGATTTGAAAGTCACTTCTCGTAGTATTTGAAGAGGAACTGGAAGTCAGTCGACATTTTCCTTTGCCCCGAAATTTCTAAATAAGAAAATTTCCTACACGGTGCGCGACAAGGAACATCATAAAAATTCTGACTGAGTCTGTTCAGAGATATTGGAAAAAACTGAAATCTACGAATTTAGTTTTTTATATAATTTTCAATTTTTTTCTCCGATTATTTGTCGAGGTAATTCAAAATAACCGAGCCCTCATCATTGCAACTTTCTCTTTGCTGCAACGTGGCGATGCCATTTTCCAAATCCACCTTTGTCGCTTTTCTATGGACACCATTTTAGATTTTTACATTTTCGAATCCAGATTTTTTCTGATTACGATTATAAAGACGATCGTGAGAGACGCCCGAAGGAGTTACATGTCTTCTTAAATTCTGCATTGATCTTAAAACGCCCCTTCTTGTTATTTCGGTCCTTAAGTTGTATCGATCTTCTGTCGTAGCTCAATGAAGTCGGTGCGTACCGATTTGTAATTTTGAGTTTTTTCACAGTTCTTCAAAAATCACAATCTACTGGGGAAAAATCTTGTGAACGTGCCGGCCAGCGTGTGGCTCTATAGTCTGAAATGACTCCATCGGGAACGTTTCAGCAAATAATTATTGGCTCTCTTAGCGTTTTGTGGTGGAGCATCATGTTGGAACCAAACAACGTTACCTTTCTGGATACTGCTGTTGATATGGTTCAAGTTCTCAGTAACCCAGTTAGTGAGATCCTCACGGTCGAGCTCTAAAAATAGGTCAGGTTATCCACTCTATATATCAATTGGGTTTTTGCGTTTGACGAAAACAAAGGACGCATCTTTAAAATTTAAGCACTCAAAATCTTCGTGACGATACTGCCAAGAACGTTGTTTCTTCGGGCTTTCGATTCTGAAAGAAAGCTTACAGTACTCCCCAAAGTTTGCCAAAGTACATACTTTTACATCATCATTATTTAGCAGTACTTGAAGGGAAGCGAAAACTACAACCAAATTCTGATCACAATAGAGGCACTACCTTGTAGAGATCACATGATATGCTTGACACGTAGGTAAGTAACTACTAAATTATTTACAGGCTTGAGATTAAATTCTCTAGGGGATAGTACCTACGTATATAAGGAGATATGCTATAGGTGAAAATATTTACAGGTTGTTTAAAAAAATAATTACAGTTAGTATGTCACTAATAGCACGAGAAAACACTAAGTATTTAGTCGATATGATCATTAAAGTAAGTGTTTACGCCAAAAATATTCTCTGCCCTAATTAAAGTTCTGGTGTTGAGAAGAAGCTCAATGTTTCAATTTTCAACCATTTCATTGTCTTCATGTCCCGTAAATTTATTTCCAATTTTTAATATTTTCCCAGAATTTCCATCTATTTAACTATCTATACTCCTCCTATATTTAGTCAACCCCTGATTCCTACCCAAACTTTCGAAAATCTGCGCTCTCCTGCCATTACTCAGTGGCTGGTTCCACAAAAACGGAGTATGCTCGTACTCGCCCTCACTATCCTCATCCACAACTATATTAAAATCGCCCCCACTTTTTATACTAGTAACACATTTCTCATTAAACCTATCATTTCGACATGTATAGTCCGGATTGCTGTGGCTCTTCTTCAGATTCATTCTATTTAAGATCTTTTCCGAGTCCAGCCCTAAGATTTCCAGGATGACCTTTGGGTTTTCCTGCACGTAGTGTCGTAGAAGCTCTTCTCCATTGGTCTGAGTTTCCTTGTCTTCTAGTACGGCCGAAGAAACGATTTTCGAACCCGGATTCCCATCCCAGCAAAACATTTCAGGAGGGTGAGAATTGCTTCGAGCTAACACGCCTGAAGAATGGTGAATATCGGTGATGTTCGGGTTTGAATGGGCCGAGTAATGAACCGTGTTGTGCCCCGATGGTGGAGTGGCCATCTCCTGAAGGGCTTGGATTGCATTACGTACCTGAAAAAGTGGATTGGAAAATGCTGACAAAATCATTAGCATAATGCCAGTTTTTACCCATAACTTAAAAGATGTACAAGTTGAAAATACAGATAATTGCTTGCCCGGACAAATTAGCATATCCTGTATAGAGCAGCGCTTTTTAGTCTTTTTATTGATGATCAAGTTAGATTGCTCAAATCCTATTAAGCATCGCTGTATAGACGAAGTATATGGACATTTTTGGCAAAATTTATAAAAAATAGAAATTTTATGAAATGCCAAAATGGGTCAAGAAGTAGAAACTTCTTAACAGTTTTCATCAATTTTCTAATGCTTATCATGAGGTAAACTTACCTCTATGCTTAAGGCTGTGACATCCTGGTGTAAAGACGTGATCTGGCTATCCAGACGTTCCACGCTCTCCTTATTACTAGTATCACATTCGTTCTTAGGAGCGAGCTCCTCGTACGAGTTGTACTTTGGGTGGGGCATAATGACGCTTCGTTGCCTTTCCACCCGTTCACGCAACATAGCCAGGTGATTGGTGGCCACACCACCCAGCCGAGCTCTTCGAGTAGGGCTTTCGTGCGTTTCTTGCAATCTATAAAATTTTAAATACGGAGTGTTTCAGAGTTAACCGCACATACGCTGTCAGGGTTTAACGTATATCACCATGATTCAAATTCACCCACACATCGTAGGTAAAACGTCGTGGTCCGCATATATGGCCTGCTAGAGGGCCAGACTTTAATCCATTGGATTATTGATTCTTGCTGGATTTGAAATACGAAATTTATAAACGAGAGATAAAGACAAGGGAGGATCTTCTTCAAAGAATAAACGATTGCTCTGCGATAATCAGAAATAATCCCGATAATTATACGAAAAGCAGTAAGGCAACTGTTCGCGAAGAGCAGGAAAATGCATACAAGCAAATAGCAGTAATTTTGAACGATTCTTGTAACTGTTTTTTTGTTGTGTTGTAATTGTTATTAATTAATTTAATTTTTTGTTATTACAATACAAAGATGACGTTTATTTCGAGTAACTATTAAATATTTAAATTTTCTCAAAAAAGTCTTGTTATCGAGTCAAGTTGCTACGCGGGGGAGTTTAAAACTGATGTTGGTAAAGGCAGCTTTTAACGATTTATTAAAGGATCCATGTGGTTTCAAAGAAAATAATATACAGGGTATTCGAATTCACAACAATTGTTGCGCAGTCCGAATTAGCTATTTGCAAACTCTGTTTATGGCATCTTATAGCGTATGTTGAGACGTGACAACCCCTAAATTTGGATCAATTATAGCGAGTAGGTCAAAAATTATGATTTTAAAGTTATCAATAGAAAAGACGAAAAACCCCCTGTATCTCGAGAATGAATCGATATTTACCTACGACATATGGGTCAATTTGAATCATAGTGAAGTACTCTAACGTCTTGTAGGATATGTACAGTCAACTCTGAAACACCCTATGTAATATAAAATATATTAAAAAAAATATGCATGTAATAAACTAACCTCAAGTTATATTTCGCGTGTCTTGGGCTGATAGTGGGCTGATGGATTGGAGATTTGTTGGGTGAAACTGGAGACCCATCGCTTTCTTGTATGTTCTCGTCGTCTTCGCTTATGCTCGGGAGAGTCAGAGTGGGTACTCCATTACCCTCAGATTCTTGCTAAGAACACAAAAAAGTAATATGGTAATATTTTTAATATATGGAATTTTCCAGGAAAAAAGGCCCATAGGTCGAGGGTGAATAGACCTTCTAAAATTTAGTTCAATGCAGCCAGAACGAGGGCCCCAGCTCGGCTTTTTGCCGAGATAAGTGTGGGCATTTTAGTTTTTTTTTAGTTCTCCACTTCCTACCACTCAAAACGTAAATACGATCATATTTTAAAAATTCGCATTAAATTGCCTATAAGATAGGAGGGTTTTTGTTGGTAAATGAGCCTCGTCGAACCCTATACAGCTGCCTAAAGAATAGGAAATTCTAAAACTCCATATTCTTTGCTACCAGTCAATGATATGATCACGCAATGAATTTCCTAGCTACCTCTTTGGGACTGCGTCAAAGTGATCCTATTTAATATACAAGGTGTCTCTGAACATAATGTCATAAATTCAGTTACGTATTCTAGGTCCCAAATTATTAAGAAAACGGTACATAAGCGTATATCGAAAGGCGCTTCGTTCGCGATATACAGGGTGCATAAGGTTGAATTCAAACGATGGTTTTTTTTATTAATATTTTCGAAATGTTTCGAGATAAATGAATGAAATTTTGTGCTTTATCATAACTTTTTGTGCTCTTTCTGCATTTCTATATATATAAATGGACAAATTGTTCCAGGGACGGGTAGTACAGGAAGGTGGTGCCTAAGGTGTGAATTTGAACTTTTTTGTAGTTGACTTTGTTGACACTTTTATAGGAAAAATATTAAACTTGAAGATATTTACATGAGAAAGGCACTATTGTTAAAAGTCGAAATCTCCTATTGTTTTCGAGAGAATTTAGATGAAATAAATTGGTGAGCACTCAGTTTTATTGAATAAACATCAGATTTAAAATTCGCTTGCTCTTAAAATTAAACGAAAAAATATGTTTTACGTGTCTGCACATGACAGCATTTATTAATAAAGTTTGGTCGTTTTTCGTTGTTCTCGGGAGAGTATTTAATTACAATTATCGTTTTAAAGAAAATGCATAAAAAAGGATTTTAAATTTGAGATTTATTTAAAAAAACATTGTACCCTACCGATTTGTTAAATCTCAGTTTTTTTGAAAACTGTTGGAGATTTTGACTTCCAACAAAGTACCTTTTTTATGTGAAAATCTTGAAGTTTATTATTTTTCTTGCAAAATTTTCGATAAAGTTAAGCACAAAAAAAGCTTAGATATTTTTCAAACACTACCGCCCTCTATTACCCATCCCTGAAATGTGCTAACTTTATTTAGAGGGATTTAAAAAGAGGAAGACAAATTATAATAAATCACAAAATTTCATTTATTTACCTCGAAACATTCCGAAAACGTTCATAAAACTCGAACCTCAGGAGCTACCCTTTCACACCTTGTATATTGATAACGATAGATAACGAAGCACCTTTCGATGTGAGTTTATATGAACTTTTCGTCATATTTTAGGACTTGGAACGTGCGGTTGAATTTATGGGACTATTTTCAGAGACATTTTATCATTTCAAACGCTATACCTACCTTTGGGAATTTTGTTTGTTGTTTAAACCGTGTGGCACGGCACTGACGTCCAAAAGATTTTTGAGTCTTAAAAGCGGATATATCGTTTAAAAATATATATATTTAATAGGGCAACTTTGATGAAATACCCAGAAAAGTAGCTGGGAAATTCATCGCGTGAGCTACCATTGAGTAATGCCAAGAAATATGGAGTTAGAGATTTACTTCTTTTTTTGGACGGCTACGTTGGGTTCGAAAAGGCACATTTGCCAATGGAAACCATCCTGTCTGATAGAATATTTAATACGGATTTTAAAAATCTAGTCGTATTTGGGTGTTGTATGGTAAGGAGTGGAGAAATAGCAGATTTAGCTAAAAAGTTGAATTTTATTTAAATTTACTAAAATGCCTCTATTTCTCAGAAGGGTCAGGCTAGAGTGCACATTCTGGCTGCATTTATCTGCACTTTAGATAGTCTATTCATTCTCAATCTATTTCCCTTTCTTTTTGAAACGCTCTGTATAGAGTTGACTACCTCTGCCTCGTATCCTTCTCTGACATTGAACGTAAGATCGTGTTGAATGTCGTTAGCAAATTGTTGCTGATATTCCGGGTACAAGCTGCAATAATTGATTTTTGCTTTAGCGCTTTCAATGGAGCGGTTTTATTGGGGGTTGTTACCGTAAAACATCGACCAGCCCCTGTATGTGGATACACTTCAGGTCGCAATAAGTCAAAGCACGTACATCACTGTTTGATTTGATTACAATGTCGATATTGCCTCCTCCACGGTTGCCTCCATCAGAATTTCCATTTGAGGAATGCTGTAGATGCGTGCTAATATCCGATCCGACAAGATCCCCTTTACCTAAAAACGCAAAACTCATGTTATTGTCATTCGAAATGAAATTGAAGGGAAATTTCCTGCAATTGTGAGGAAAACCGGAAATTCAAAAGCTGGACGGATCTCGCCTCTCCCATCGAGCTCGGAAAAGTGTACTTTCCAGGGGACTTTGTCAGTTGTTTCCATAATAATAATTAAGTCATATCTAAGCGGTCGATAAATTAAGGATTTACGGAGGCCTCCGCTCTATCCAAGTTTCTGCTTCTCTGAAGTGGACCTAAATACCAGCGATTAGTTTAGGTGGCTTTTCAGAATAATCCAAAATCGAAACTTCAAGATAAACCGGTGATTATAAATTTCGTTCTCTTACACCGTCGAAAATCTTGAGTATCACATTGCGATGCTTCACATAGAAAATTAGCAGTTGAGTTGCATGATGTGAGTCAATGAAGTTGATACGTCGTATAAAGGGGCAGTCGAGTTGAGTCGAGTCTAGTCAAGTCGAGTCGAGTCTAGTCAAGTCGAGTCTAGTCAAGTCGAGTCTAGTCAAGTCGAGTCTAGTCAAGTTGAGTCTAGTCAAGTCGAGTCTAGTCAAGTCGAGTCGAGTCGAGTCTAGTCAAGCCTAGTCAAGTCGAACTCTGTCGAAGTCACGTCCATTCGTGTCGAATCGACTCGAAGAGTGATGCCGTTTGAATTAGTGCGAAAAGAAATCGTTTTGATCAAGTTCTGGTAAAACGACATTTCTCTTTATAGATGGATCCGACCATTTGCTTTCATTTGACCAATTTGGAGCATTTTCACCTGCAAAAGCGTTTCAGGACAGTCTCTAATATTTCACTATACCTTTTTTTCATTGTGATCGATATGATCAAAATAATCATTATGCCAAGCTGGAATTTCTGGAAGTGTAGAGAGACGTTGACCTAATAATGTTTAGCGGAAGGTAAATACAAATCTATAGGTATCGTCAGTTCTAGTCGGAACATAGAAATTGCGCAAGTGGGAGAACCATCGCACCAATTTTAATATGCCTCCGACAGAAACAAACGAAGGGTGTTGCTCAGGCTAGCAGTTGAAGTGGGCGGAGTCAGTTCGGTCGGCGTCTCTACTTTGGGGTTTGGATTAGTACTGATTTCACTGCTTTCGCGACTATGGAAACAAAAAAAAAAGCCAGACCGAAAACAGTAATGTAAATATATGAAAAAAAAAAATGAATCCAGTACAAGAGTCAACATAAGTAAAAATTCTGAGACGGTGAGAGATTTGGTGACACTAGACTGACTCCGCCCACTTCAACAGTCGCAATTTGCTGCGTTGCTCTTTGTCGGAAGCATATTAAAACTCACGCGGTCCTTCTCCCACTTGCACAGTTTCTATGTTCAGACTTGAATTGACGATACTTATGTATACACGCTTAATATATAAACAACTAAATACCCATCTCCTATACTTTGAGGTAAATAATCTCTGTGATGTCGTCATCAGATTTTCTCAAAGAAATTGATATGCTTGCTTAATAAAGTCTTTGAGATATTTAGATAAACGCTGGTGAGCTTATTATGTTTTACAGTATACATAAACAAATTTCGATTAGAGTGAAGTTGAACATCTACATAGAAATTCTTTAATTATTTTGGGATTAATCCAGGTGAAACGGGAGGGGTAGAAGAGAGAATCAATGGTAAATATGCGTAAAGAGTTAACGCCAGTTTAGGTGCAGCTTTACGTTTCTTCGTTTAACTGGAGACACGTAAAAATGACACGATGGCACTTTCTTGAAAACTTTATAAAATTTTTGAAAAAAGAAGACAATTTTAGTTTTAATTTCGCAATCTGCAGGACGTTGTGCACAAAATTTATCGATTTGAATTTGATGATACCAGGTCTCGTATTTCCAGCATTCCCCATTCCGACCTTCTATTCTATGTCTTTTTCTAGAAGGAATGAAGTCTTTAGGTATTAAGAGAGTTAGGTTTTCATTTATTAAAGTGACAAAATGAAAAAAATAATATTTAAGCTCATTTTTTTTTAATTAAGATAAACTAATTTATACTTCTACCCACATCTAACTATTAGCAGCAAACAGGAACTAAAATACCTTACCCAAAATGGCCACAACCATATTATTCTGAACAACCTCCATCGAGCCGTTGCAAATGTAGTAAATTGAACCCAACGCATCCCCTTTGTGTATTAAATATTCACCCGGAGCGCAGAAATTTGCTCTAATATGAAGGGATAAGAGTTTAAGACAGCCTTGAGAAGCAGCTTCAAAAATCGGAAGCTGAAGTATCTCTCGATGTAGATGCATGGACACATCCCCTCGAAGTTCTTCAGGAAATTCTTTCAATGTCTGAAAAAACATTGTTGGAGGTATAACTTATAATGAAGGTTCGTTACAGATTTACTCTTCTTAGACCTGATGGGCCTTTGTATGAGGTGTCGAAGAGGAAATGCCCCTCCCTAATGTATATATGTATATCTGACACATTATTTTACAATTTGATTTTAGGGCCAATGAGAAGCTTTAAGTTGTTCTCGGTGAAGCTCCCTGTTACCTTAACTATATTACCAGGAAAAATTTCCCAAAATTTTCAATTCGAGTGAAATGATTAAGCTCTAGCTAAAAAACGTTAAAAAAGTTACTCAGTACCACGCATGCTTGAATTAGTATCCTGGATTTTTGATTTTTTTAGCAAAGTTTATCTCAAACTTTCGTCATTCGTGCATTCGATGAATTCGCAGAAATAATTCAGGCACAAGTGGAATTATGAGGTAGAATTTCGTCCACATAGCAAATTTAACATTTACATCGGTAGTTTGCAGTAGTGGAATTATCACGATAATTTCCCTGGTCACTCTAGTAATGTTGTTGTAACAAACTTAATCGGTTCAATCTAGCTATCGCATTGGTGGAGTGGACTCACGGACTCTGTAATTTTCGACAACTTCGCACCCGTCTCGTAAGATTTGCATTATACAGGGTGTCCACTTAACAGCCCCTCGGACGCCTAGAAGTTTGTGATTGCAGAAAGAAATCAGTTACGGGGATGTATATGAGATTAATGAGGAAAGATTTTAAAATCAGTGAAAACACTATAGGGTGTCCCGAAAAAGGGGGGCGTCACAAGGTGTAATTTTTTTTGAAGAGACCATCTGTTTTTTTTTCACGTGATGGAAGCCTTTTTTGAACCCGTTTTTTTTTACCCAGGAACGCAGGGGCTCGAAGTTATGAAATTTTTTTCTGGAAAGTAGCGTCGCGTCCTAACAAAAATTGTATTTAAGTTAGCTTAAGCTATGGATGGAATCGCGTGGAGGATCCCCTGAAAAGCACAAACACTCATTTACCCAAAAATATATACAGAGCGTTCACAATAACAGCCAAAATGTTTGCATTTTTAACTAGAATTTTCTCGATTTTGTCAAATAAGACGAAGTGTTTTTTAATCACGCAGCCGAAAAGCAAATTCAATCGTCTATACTTTGGTATAAAATATTGTCATACTCATCCTAAATTTTGATGAAATTTTTCATTATTTCAGAAAGAAGCTGCGTGTGGCTAAGCGTCCTGCGTGAAGCAACCGCCTTCAGCGCACCCCCTTCGGGGGGGTCTAGCCCCTTTCAAGAAGCAACTTCTCGGGCACGTTTATGAGAACTTTTTTAATTATTTTAATCGCTAGAGCCACCTCCGAAAGTATTTCGCCGTTATTTCCGGACATTCTGTATACAGTGCGTATGAAAAATAATTTAAAAGTTCACCTCCAGGAAATGGCGGAAGTTCGATATTAACAAAGGAGAGAATTTGAAAAATGCGACGTGCCATGCACAGACGCTTGCAGCTTAGTTTATTGCAAAGCAGGACTGAAGAAAAAAAGAGAAATTTTCATTCAAGACTTTTTTAGCTTTTACAAGAATCGTTTCAGCTGCTCGAAATAGAGAGTATTTTCATCCAGGAAATAGTCCCCAAATATATTTCTTACATGTAAAATTTCAGAAAATATCGCATTCGGCTTTCTTGTCTAAAAAGGCAGCCTTCATGCATTTTTATCGTTATTTTCCTGGAGAATATACAGGCACTTTGCAAAATAACAAAAAAAAAAGAAAAAAAACGCATTCAAGTTGTGTTTGCGGAACAAAACTTCACGCATTATTTCCGGCAATTTTACATGAATTTAACGTATTATTCTTGTAAATATCATTTCTGCCCTGTGATGGGCGAAGAGTGTTTTCTTGTAATTTCCTCCAGATTAACACAAATATCTCAAAAGCAATTTGCCTCTTAAACACTTCAAACCCAAGTAATTATCGTCATTATCCAAAGGACATGTTATTTCAGCGAAACCCCAACTATTTGCTCTCCAAAGGCGGATTTAAATGGGCGGCAAAGTCGCTGCCGAGTTACTCGTATCAACTCCAATCAAGGAACTTTTCATTAAGCAAAAACTGCAAAATTCGGAAGCTAATTAAGGGATTTGTTATTTGTGTGAATTGGAAATTTATTACCATTATTGGATGGAAAATTGATAATCCAGTTTCCCCCCGACATTAACGTTGCAGAGTGATTAAAATACTCTACAAAAGTTCGCAAATTTTGAGATTATTTCAAAAGTTGCAAATTGTTGTTTGCCAAAGTTTCACATACATATGGGAATTTGAACATTTACTGCCTTGTCTGAGCGTTTTTTTTTTGTTTCCCGCATGATCATTTTTTCAGGTTTAAGCATGTTCCCATCGTTTGTGATTTGTAGGAATTTTAGGTCAGTGCCCGTTTTGAGCCCGCCCAGCGATGCAGCGATGGTCTAAATGGTTCCGGTGTTGCGGTTCCAATTGAAACAAGTCGTCGAGGACCCTGGCAGGTTACCCTACGTTGAAGACTCACTCACAGTGTATCACACGCGACTTAAACTGGAATGTGCCAATGAGCGTATGAATTGGAGCAATCTACGGAGCCCGTGTGGTTCACAGACGACTCGATATATGGACGATTTTTAAATAGTGGTCGTGGTCGGGCTCTGATTTCCAGAAGTCGGGTATCGATCCAGGAAGCTCATCCGTTCAAAACTGGCCTGGGAGGCGTTTTAATGAACGTGCAGAATTGGTTGCTTGAAGAGAACACCAATGCCCAAACTGACTATGAACAAGTCGTCAACAATGTTATTCCTTTGTTTCACGCTACCATTGGGCCAAATTTCTTATTTTTGGACGATAAGGCGCGACCTCATCGTGCGGTGATTCTTTGAAACTCCATGGTATTCCGCAGTTGGCACGGTCGCCTCCATCTCCAGGTCTCACTCCGATCGACCGCGCTGGGGACCCGCTACAAAGAGCCTTGAATGGTCATCAATCGTCTTCGCATACACTTCAAGAACTCAGGCGGCTTTCACCGCAACTTTCGAGAGAAGTTCCTCAAGCTGCTTCAAGAACGTGATCGATAGTATGCAGAGCCGTTGTCGGGCTGTGATGGCCCCTATTGAACTTTCTCCTTTTCCTTGGCTCAAGAAACTGAATGGTTACTAAAAACACGAAAAGCGCGAACTCACCAAAAACTAAAAAAATCATCAAGTTACAAATCGAAAAAACACTCAGGTAAGATAGTGAAAATTTTAATTTTCATACAGGATGTTCGTTTCGAAACCAACCACGCGAAACATCTCTTGGTGAGTGCCTATTTAGATATCCGTAGGGAAATTTAATTTGACATTAAAGGGAATTGTATCGCTCACCTCCTCACCTCTAGCTACCCTCACTGCGACATTGCAAATGGCACCTCTCGTCCAGTGTCACGTCACTGTAAGTGACATTCAATTTGCCACGTAAATATACCCGAAAAACCAAAATCGGTTAATGGGATCGAGAGTTAGAAGGAAGAATTCATATTCGTGCTTGGCACAGTTACGTAGGAACTTGAATTCCACTTGCAATGCGTCACTCGATGGGGGGTGCCATTTGAAATATCAAAGAGAGGGTAGTTGGAGGTGAGGGAGCGACTGACACAAATTTCGCTAATGTCAAACTAGACTTCTCCCTAGATGTCGAAACACGTTTTTTTTTAATTATTTTGCCTTTTCCTCCCAATAGCGGGAAATTTCGGGTAAAATGACATCCTATACATACGTCGGATGATCATTAGGGAGGTTTCCCACGATGATATAAGGTATTTGTTTTCTTTTAATTGCAAAAAAATAGAAAGGGCAAAACCAACGAACTCGCTATCACACGAGCGTTTCTCGTCCCTTCCGAATCTTCTCCGAGTGTCCCTTTTTGGTCGCGACTTTTTCCGGATCTCGTGAGTCCTTCAAATCCGAGCGATACGGTACCTGCCGGTCCCTGTTTCCCAAGGAAAGCTCGTACACGTGGCCCCTCGATTGCGCCCTTGGTGGCAGCGACCTCGTTCGACGGAGCTTTGTCTTCAGATGGCCCTGTCGGCCTGCCCTTCGTCTTATTGTCAGCTCTTAATGTTGCGCTTTATGAATTAAGGACCGATAAATCTGCGACATGCGTGAATGTAGCAAAACGAAAATCGGCACCTTCGAAATCAATCTCGGAATTTGTGAACTTTTGTAGCTT
Source organism: Euwallacea fornicatus (assembly GCF_040115645.1). Lineage (NCBI taxonomy): Eukaryota > Metazoa > Arthropoda > Insecta > Coleoptera > Curculionidae > Euwallacea > Euwallacea fornicatus. The sequence continues at coordinate 3,754,631 of NC_089553.1, forward strand.
TCGCGGGGAAGAATATTTATTAAATATACAGGGGGAAAATTGCCGGTTTGTCATTGAAACGCTCGATTCGATTTGGAGTTGATCGATGGGACAGCGATAAATCTCCCGTTGCAGCAGAAAGGAGAAACAAAGTTTTCAGTTAATAACAAAACTCCGATAGGAGATAGCTCAGATGCTGAACGAAAGCGTTATCTCTCAGGGGCCAGAATAATCTTGAATTGATCTACATTGTCCCCTGTGTGTATCCCATTAAACCACTTGTACAAACCAGGATAAAGCCTCCAGAAACTCGATTCCGCTTACCCGTTTTAAGCTAAACAAGTTTTCTGCAAATAATCCCTGGCAACCCGGATTTTTCAAGTAAAGCTCTTTTCTATTTGACCTTTTATAATGCCTTCGTAAGCAAACAACATTAGTGCTCACACCATGCCTCGGTTTTAACAAGGAAAATCCCCCTGTTAAGGTAATTCCTAATGTTCCCAACAAATTAACAACAAGCACGAAATTTTACCTCGTGAATATCGATCCCGTGATTGAGGGACCACATCGTTTGGAAATAATCCTGCATCCGATTTTTTAGCTCCTTCGGGATCTGGTGTAGTGTGAAAAAGTCCTTGAGATCTCTCCATTTCGTGTGGTAGAGGGATCGTCTGGAGTACATTCTCTGGATAATAGCTGTCACATTACCGAACACTACTGCGTGCATTAGGGCTAAAACAAATAAAATCGCTTGAATGTTTGGCTCTATATCCAGGATTTCGTCCTATGGTGGGATTTTCATTAACCTTTAGTGTTTAATCAAAGGAAGCACCAACACTATGGGCCAGCGGCCGAATAATCCTTCAAATCGTTATTGGTGTGGACCGCTCGGTATAAATTAGAGGACAACTTTATTGGGTCAGAACTCCAGACGGACATTCGGGAGAGTAAATTAATTACTCGGATTTCGCAATATGGCCGAGGTCGCTTATTTGGTAAAATTTTGTTTCGAAATGATTTTTATTAGTTTAGAAATTTATACGAAAAGGAAAAGAAAAAAGCGCAAATTTACCTACCAACGGGCCATTAAAAGTTCCAACGCGCCTTTTGCGCTAAAATTAAATTTCTATAAGTTACTACTTACTCGCAAATATATAGAACGAAATTAAATTATAAAAACTTTTAAAAGGTTTACTCATAACTTTTAAAAAGTCCATTTTTAAACTTGGTTTAAATATTATTAGCGTCGTTTTCCACCAGGCTCAGTAATTTAGAAAACGTATGCATAATTCATATAAAATCCCGCAAAGCTGTTAATAAAGAGTGCTAAAGAGAGCCTCTGTTCCTTAATAGTTTCACTAAAGTATGTAGGAAGTAGCAATTTCCTATCGATTATGTAGGAATGGGCGGTAAGGCGAGGCGAAAGGAGGACGTCGTGCCTCTTCTGCTAGCAGCCGCACTTCTGCATGTCGGCGCCTTAACGTATTCATAATAAGTAGTTAAGATGAAGGGACCTGTTGACTTGTTAAGGGTCGGTGATGAGCTTTCAGGAACCAGCTGAACACGAGTTACGGGCGGCTGGCCGATTCGGGTACCTCGCTTAGGTTCGGATAAAGAACAAACCCGGCGTGTGAAATACGACCGGGTCGGGTGGAACGGGGCCGGGGGGAGATTAGGAATGATAGCGTGGAAAGGACCGATGTCCAGAGAAAAAGGGGAAGAGACAGTCGGTGTGATAGAGCGAGCTGGTCCAGGACCACCAGTTCTCTTCGATTGTTCTAGGAATCTAGATTAGTGACTTTGTGCCAGAGCTAGTGCTTAAAGCGCCGTTGTTGCCCTTTTAATATAATCAACAGCACCAATCGAGTGTTTTTCAATTCCTGAATATGGCTCCCAAAGGAGGTTGCCCTCCCATTCCGACATACATGTGTGCCCCCTCGAGTTAGATTCGTGTGAGATACTTTTTAATCATTAATTTTACGAAAACAAGTTATTTTTCATAAAAAGTTCTGCACGGTCTGACACCTAAAATTAAATGATCAGAATGACATCAAATTAATCGGCTTGACGAGCTCTTTAAGATGACTCATGCGGCTCGATTGTGTCTCGTTGAGGTTTCCAGATAAAGAGTCGTTTATGTGCTCAAACACACACCTTTTGTGAGTTTTCAAATTTCGAACCTCAATAACTTCGGCAAATGAGGACTAAATTTCTTCAAAAATTAATCAAATGAATCAGCTTGACGAGCTCTTTAAGATGACTCATGCGGCTCGATTGTGTCTCGTTGAGGTTTCCAGATACAGAGTCGTTTATGTGCTCAAACACACATTTCTGCGAGTTTTCAAGCTTTGAATCGTGGTAAATTCTGCAAATGTGAATAAAATTTTTCATAAAATTTTTCGAGCCGCATTCCAGCTTTTTTAAAAATCTAAATTTTATACAAAAACATTTTATTATTATTTTCAATAAATTCACATTTACCTATTTATCTCTTGTTTATCGAAAAAATGACAACTTTTCGTCTCTTAATATGTTTTCATCAAAATTGCGAAATTTAAATGCGTAATTAAGGCATAACAATAATTTAATTGTTAATAAGAAGAGACAAAGGGTTAATCATTTGCGTAACTATGTAAGATCATTCTGGCTTTAACTCGTTCCCCTAGCGGGTCGACACAGTCACCCTTTCTTTCGAAATGTTTAATGGTCCTTTTGATAAATTCCCTTAATACATTCATTATCATATTTGAGTAATTTCCTGACATGCTTCCGAAATTATTCTCTCGCAATGATTAACGTCCCGAAATGGTCTGCGTTAGTCAACTGTCTGTTTTAAGTAATTTCATAAGAATTATTCCATAGGGGTTAGGTCAGGAGATTTAGCAGGCCAGAAAATATTTGGAGGTCTGCGAATAGCTTTTCCGTCGGAAGTATTTTGAAGGTGTTCTCTGGCAGCTAACCTGGCGTGGCATGAGCCAACATTCCGTTGGAATCAAATTTATCGAGATTTTTTTTAAAGGTAGCCCGTTTAAAAAGTCATTGAATTGATTTTGTAAAAATTTTAAGTAACGATCTACATTCATAGATTGTCGATAAAATATGGTCTAATTAATCCGTTTTTGAAAATACCACATCACACATTCCATTTAAACCACTATTGTTTGCAACAAGTATTTATTGTAAAATTCGTATCGAGATTATTAGCGATAATTTTGTGACGTCACAGTGCCGTTTGAAGTACACGTTGCCTCATCGGAAAACATTATATCCCTTATTAAAAAAAAGGATCCTATTATAACTCTCCTTGGACGAGAATTCAACATTTAAACCGCCTATAATAATCCCTTTTTTGCGTGACCAAACTGTACTTCGCATGGATTTTATTTATTTCGCTTTAAAATTTTTTTATTTAAATTATTTTGTCTTTCTTTTTCGCAATAAGATTTTTGGAAAATCGTTATTTACTTCTAACTTCGTGTCTCCATTGGTAACCAATTTCCAGCGTTTTTTTAATTAAATTATTTTGGACACTCCAATAATTCATACATTTATTTACTATTTTCGCAACTGTTGATTGATTGATGTTTCTGTTCGCATGTCTATTTTTAATTCGTTTCAGATTTCAGACCGTGCAAAGCTTTTTACGTGAATAATTTTTTATGAAGAACAACTTTTTTTTTTGTAAAAATAATTTTAAAAATGTTTTCCATATGACTCTAACTTAAATAGACACACTGTATATGCTATTTCAACCTATTAAAAGCTTAGGCCCACCATGAAATGCAAATTTTTTTGCTCGTGCTTTTCACTTTTGTTTAACTTAAAGTTGACTCGTCCCACATGTTCCTGTTTCATCCCATATCCGTTCTGCACACATTACATATAATTTTGAAATTTTATAATTGATAGGACCATTTATATGTAATTGGAACGGTCGAATGTGTAACCGCACGCTACTGAATGCAATATTCATAGGTACATACGAATTAATTTATCTATATGTAAAATCAATTAAGGAATGTTTACGAAACGGATACGATATGGAAGGGGAACATACAGTCCGCCTTAAGTCTAATCTGAACTGACCCAGGAATTTTTTTTTTCGAGCAGTAACGTGCGCAGCAAAATTCCGTTTGCGCGGCATGATGAACGAGGTTTATAATAGTTGTGGCTTATGAATTTTCGTATTAAGTATTTCAATTTTTAATAGTAAGGATTCTGTTTTTTTTCTTAATTTCTGATGATATTTCCCGTTTTCTGAAGTTTTGTAGGGTTTTCGCCTGAGCTCTTACTTAAGCGTGAATGTTATAATTTTGATATATTTTGGATAAAATGGGAGTATTTTTAATGAAAACTAGACAACCTACGCTCTAGACCATAGTTAATAAATATACCAGGTGATTTTTTTTATGTCTATTTAAGAATTCTTAAAAACTATTGCGCTACAATTTCCAAAAATGCGCAAAATTTAGTTTTTTTAAGGCACCTTTTGAGCCTCAAACGAACGTGTTGCCACTCTTTCTCTCACCCCCCACGCACTGCAAGTTAAAAAAAATCAAATGCGGCCACCCCTCCTTCGTCACACCAATGGATGGATAAAATGTACCTAAAAATAATTCTGTACGAGTTTTTGCGTTTTGAATGTATTTTTTCTCATCCTTTAAAGGAGCTGCGTTTTACCATTTGCCGTCTATTACTGTTTGGAGTAGAACAGTGCTCAATTTGAACATTTGCACGAATGATTAATGAAATTTCACTACTTGAATCTTACGTTCAATTTTTTTAATTCCATTTACTCAAATCAAATTAAGTCATTTGAAAAGACGTAGCAGGTTTAAAGGGCAAATTAAAAAAACACTCTCAAAAAGCAGAAATACATAGAGTTATTTTCAGAAACATTTTAGCTACCCATTGACGTATCACCAGGGGGGTATCCATATAATTTATTTAAGTTGCGATGCGTGGGGGCGAGAAGGTGAGTAGTGAGGCATTCATTTGTGAGTTGAAGGGTGCTCTACAAAAAAATTAATATTTACGTGTTTTTGGATATTCTTTATATAGTAATAGTTTTTTATATTTTTAAAAATCATCTCGTATACAGGGTGTCTCAACAAGGTCTGTACAAAATTGTACTGCATATTTCTAAGGCGAAAACGTGGCGATTTAACATAATTCACCTTAATCGAAAAGTGGGCGATTTCCAAAATACAGGGTGCCAAAGCGAAGATTAAAAAAGGGAAAAAATGAATTTCTTGGTTTGTCACGCTACTGTCTGAACAAAATGCCGCATCTGGGTTTTTTTGAGGCGAGAAATCAGAATCCGTTTACGTTTTCCCCGCACATTGTGGGGGATGCTGTGAGAGCTAGGTGAATTATCTTTGAAGTCACTTTTTAATCACCCGGTATCATTTTTTTATGGCTAAATTTGTATGTTTCTACACGTTTTATGAAAAAAAAAATTCGCGCAATTTCCTACAGATGTGGCTTCTTGGGATATCTGAAGTTTAAAGTTCGCCCTTATCTCGAAAAATAGCTTTAAGCACACATTTGTCGGTACAATACAGCAAAATAAATAATAAAAAAATCGGTATAGTCAAATAAGAATATGAAGACTCGAAAAAAAATTGATAAGAATTGAAGAGTAATTAAATGTTTTGATTTTTTTCGTTTCAAGTGAACAATATGTTCCTGAAAGATATTTTTCAAGGGACGCAACTAATTTTAAACTTCAAATGCGCGAAGAAAGAATGCCTGTGAGGCCTTGCACTGAGATACCTTTTTTTCATAAAGCATGTAGGAAAATACAAATTTAGTCCCAAATAAATTTTGTATCGGGCGATAAAAAAATATGTCCCTTTAGAGAGTTTACCTGGCGCTGCCAGCGTCCTCTATAATGCGCATTGGAAAAATAAACGGATTCTGATTTATCGCTTCGAAAAACCCCCGATGCGGCATTTTGTTCGGATAGTACCATTACAAACCAAGCAATTAATTTTTTTTTCTCTTTTCAATTTTCCCTTTAACGTCCTGTATTTTGCAAACCATCTGTTTCTGGATCAAGGAAAATTGGATTAAATCGTGACGCTTTCGTCTCAGAAATCCGCGATAAAATTTTGTACAGACTTTTTGGAGACGCCCTATAGAATGACGATGATGAAATTGCACGTGCCCTACCATCCGATACAACTGGGGAATAAGGAGATCACAAAAGAAGATTAAAAACGATAACATTTTTCAAAATTTGCATTAAGAAAATGTCATTGGAAAATATCGAGAAGCATAATAACCTTTTCCACGAAGGCAAGGGCTCTTAATTATGGTAATTTTCCATACATAACGCACAGAAAATAATATACACAAGTATTTACTGCACAATTAAAGGACTTAATGCATAAATAATAACATAAGTACATAGGCAGGTACTAATTACCTACTTGTGTTATTATTAAGGCCGAATATGAGTGAATGCATTGAGACCCAGCTGGAGCGTGAATTTCAGATAGCAACATACAATTCTGTATGCAAAAGACACGCATATGCTCATGGAATTATCGGAGATCAATTATCCATATATAAACTGTAGTTGATTGTGGTGGTTTTAGGATCACATTAATAATTAGTTAAATTTGGAATTGTTTATAACCCAGCTTCTATCACGAAACTACAGGATTAATTTATGGTCATTCTACCATATTTCATACGGATCTGTGTAGTGCTAACATATTAATTCAGTTGGAACTTCTGGGTGCGAATTAGGAAATGCACTTTCTGGATCAAAATAACCTGCTAAGAAATAAATCGATTATATTTCGTTATTTTCCAAGCTTTTTACATTTCAGAGACGACTCAGCCTAGATTCATAATCTGGAAAGGATCCGCAAGGCCGTTTCTTTCAGAGCTAAGCACATAGGAAAATATTTAATCAATTCTTAATTTCTCTTAATGCCGGAGAGACCAAAGATTTATCTGTTAATTGACTTTAAGCTTAAGAATCCTTTTCGCCAAGCTCCTTTCCAGGTGAAAAAGCGTTACTAGTGCCGTTTGGTGTAGCTACGCATATGCTAAAGGTACGTTCAAATTTGATTTTTTTAAAATGAATCTCAGTCGTGTCGCAGTGAGTATTCAACGACAATGTCGTGGCAGAGCCCTTTTTCCGAAATCAAAGTTTTTTTTTGGAAATGAAATATTTTGGGAGTGCCAGGTGCATCAATTTTGGCATTCTTCGCTTTTTCGAGCAAACGGTCAAGAAGTTTTAAAAGAGAAAGAGGACTGGAGAAAAAGAGAGAGAGAGAGGAACAAAGAGGAAGAGAAGAATAACAGTTACAACAAAGAGGTTAAATCAAATTTGTAATTTTTACAAACGCACCATAGTTTTATAGGCGAAGCAATATGAATTAGCCTTAAATTCTTAGACCTCGTCTTTTAACGGGTTTGTTGAAGAGAAATTACCGGTGCAAACGTCCAGTTGTGATTATTACTCTACTCCGATATGAAAATAACAATAATAATAAACTTGTTTTACGGCTTAGAGTTAGAATTGGCAAGTATCGAGCTTTACTTTTGGCCCAGGCAGTGCTTAAAAGCGTTAAACGCCATCTGTGACCTACATTTTCTAATTAAAGTTACTTTTCGGAGCAGTTTTTATTAATTTTTCAACGAGGAGACCGTAAAATATTGGGAAGGATTTCCCAAGCACACATCTACTGGGGATATTGGCATAATTTTGCGAAAATGTCCTTAAAGAATCTCAAAGAAAATGATATCGTATCGTTACGGGATTACCGTCATCCTCTAAATAACTCCAGGGATAATAGGGAAGTTACTTGACTTGAAACAACGTGAAGAAACCTTGCAAAAATCGTCGAAGTCGTCAAGGGAACATGAGGAAAAGAACTTAATTAAGGGGGTAGATACCTGGTCCAACCCTTTCTGAATTCCGTTTTTTTACGGTTAAATTGACTTAAGTTGGAAATCGGAGTCGCTCCTCCATATTTATTTATTCTGAAGGTTCCTTCATTGTTCTCTAGATATATACTTTAGAAAACAAGAATTAATTATTTGCCCATATAGAACTTATATATATATATATAGGGCGTTCTAAAACGGTTGTGCCTAACTCAGGGGGTTAATAAAGGCCATTGTTGTGAATAATTTTTGCCCAGAAACCCCTATTTTATAACATGCCGCATTGTCCCCAGAGTGACTTTTTCTCAAAAAACTTCCATGACTCAACTCCCATGAATAGAATAAAAACAAACAAAATAAACACTTTTAAACAATTTTATCAAATGCATTCCTAAACTACATACAGGGTGCCCGGAAATTAGAGGTAAATATTTCAGAGGGTACGGCAAAAAATAGGCAGAAAAGCTCATATAACTGTAAGTCGGGAAATGGACCCTAATGTATAATTGAAAATTGATTTTGGCTGTGCACCTGCACACGTAGCTCGTACCGTGCAGGATCATCCAAATCGACATTTTCACGAGCGATAGATCGGAAAAGGCGAACTTATTAGATGGCCAGCGCCAAGTCCTGATTTGAGCCCGTTAGATTTTTTTTGGTTGTTTGAGATTTGATTGTTGGGGACGGTCCTTTTGAAACTTTAATATAATTTAGTTTTGCATTGTCTTCGATAAAAATTTATTAAAAGTAAAAGTCTTTTAGTGTCAACGAGCTAACATTACGTTTTTGAACAAAAACGATCCTGGAGCGAAAAAGTCTCAGTTTTTACTAGTGGTTTCTGTGCAAACATCGTTCGCCGTTCGGTCCCATATGACGTTCTGGAGTTTTGCACAACCTTTTTGCAACATCCTGTATAATTGTATAGCATTGATATAGACGTACAGATAAAAAAGCTAGGGTGGTGTGTATTACGGTGCATCAAAAAATGGTAAAAAATTTGAATAGACATTGCTATGATTTGAGAATTGAGGAAGACTTGAGAACAATTTCAGTACGCCTTCAGTCATTTTGAAGACGGTGATCTGAGCCTACTAACATGATGTAAGTACCGAAAGTACCATTGCAGGATTAAGCGTCGCAGGGAGGAAGACCATTTAAAAGACACAGTGATTTTTTTTTACACGTTAACCGAGCAAACTTGTTCGGATGTTTTGAAAATATTCTTTAAAAATTTAAAGAACAAACATTCCCGTGGGGCACAAACTGTCTTCTTTATTCCTTGCAAATGAGACCCCATGCGACTCCCTTATTCGGGGAAGAAAGTATTTGTTTTTTCCTTTAAAACTGATGCTTTATATGCATTAGTTGCCATTCCCAGATGACTAAGAAGCCACATCTTCAAGCATTTCCATGCCTGCACAGCATCAGTATTTACGGAGATGTTTCATATTATCAAAGATAAAATACTTGACCTTTGCGAAATGGAACGAATTATTACAATTCATATTGAATAACATCGAGAACTGAAATAGGGTTGTGAAAATATACAGGATGTTTCACTGTTCGTAATGCGTAACGGATCTTTGCTTGATTTGATAATTCAGTTTTGGATTTCTTTTAGATTTTTTTTTTAAATCTTCAAATGAGCATTAGGAGGGCTTCAGTGCATAGAAAATATTGTGTCACCGTTAGAGAATGCTTGATGTGCCAAAATCCTGTATTGGTCACTTATCAAGGTTGGTGCGTTTTTCATTCGCAAACTAACAGAAACTTCATTAATTGTTAAAATAACCATTGTTATCCTTTTCTTCTTCAGTACAGAGAAAAATTGAGGCTTTATAAACTGGGACGGAATGATCCAATTGTTGACCAAGTGGGTTTATCGATTAATTAGTCTTTGATATGAATCCAAGTAAATATGTGAATTTAAGCTTACCTCCAATAAGCATGACACAGATACTGAAAATCTTCTCGTTAGTTGTGTTGGCACTAACGTTTCCGAATCCCACGCTGGTTAAACTTGAGCAAGTGAAGTAAAGAGCAGTCACGTACGCATCAGTATTGGAAAGATTGGCTACGTCGTTTATTTTAAGTCTGTCAGCTAATGCCCTTATCCAGCCTATAAAATAAAAATTATACCTGCTAAAAGATAAAATAGGAACATGGACCTAAATGTAACGAAATTGAAGTGAAGTATGCAGTATGTCCAAACTAAGGTCAGCACGGGGATCTTGTAACAGAAACAGATTTGGTCAACTGGGAGAAAAATTGTGCATTCATGGGGGTAGTCACATGGCGCAAATATATCTACGAAATTATTTTCGATTTCTGAGTTATACTACTTCTCATAAAAATGGCAACAGTTAGAATTAATGCGTGAATTTCCACCAAAATTGGTGTAGGTGTTTAGCGGTAGCAGTAGCACAGTTGATAGACCTAGCTATACCGTACGTTCAGCGTATCGGAAACGTGCTTTTCCGGCAAGAAAATGCACGACCACATTTGCTCGTATACTATGGCTTATCCATAACGTCACAATGATGGTACACTTCTCTGGCCTCCACGCTCTCCCGATATTTCGTCCATAAAACACGTACGGGATATGGCAGGAAAAAGAGTTATTACACTGGAGAACCCGTGACATACTTTAGCAGAATCGCAAATTGCAATTTAAGTCGTCTGCGATACATTACTTCAAGAGGAAATTGACCTTTTCCTTAGAAGCTTGCCCAGAGGAGTTTCTGAGGGTGTAAATTCACAAGGTGGTTACGCACATTATATGAATTTTAAAGAAATTCTGAACTTTAGTTCCCTCGCGAGTTATATAAAACTTAACTCGAGAGAACGTAATTGATCCATTAGTAACACATCATTTGGAGATCGAGTTGGTGGAAGCATCTTTCAAGAAGACCAAACACGTTTTTAGCAAAATGGAGCTCTGCCGCATTATTTTCGCTTAGCGCAAGAATGGTTGGATGGCAGATATCCTGAGAAATGGGTTGGTAGAAGGGGACTGATAGGATGGCCTGCGATACCGCCAGACTTAGCACCGTCAGATTATTTTTTATGGGGGGGTGGGAATGTAAAATCGGTTGTTTACAATACCTTGCCTGATAATATTGACGATTTGAACAGGAGAATTGCAAAGGCAAGCGGAGTTATTTCAGAAGCGGCATTTAAAAATCTTAGGGAAGAGTTTCAAAATGGGCTTTGTTATTATCGGGAAAATAATGAAAAACATTTAGAATAAACTAAAATTGTTAAGAATTCGTATTTCAATTTTTAACGAATTTTGCTTTTAGGAGTAGTAATAAGAAAAATGATTGGTTTTACAACTTAAAACGGCTATGCAGAAGGTTATTACGATCGTTTCCTAATCGTAAGACGTATTTGAATGGAAAAGTCTTAGTTCCGGTGCTATTGAAACATTAATAGAAAAATAAATTTAGAATTGTCAACGAACCCAACTTGATAATGCAACAATTATGTATCACCTAACCCCCCTCGCCATTTATGACATTTGATATGGTGGTTCGAGCCTTGGGGGGAGAGGGTTGAAAGAAGCGCAGCGAAGTCGACATAAAAATTGTTCTTTCTCGATAACAAATTCCGACGTGCTTCGGTGATTGTTAAACAAATTTATCCCATTCCGAGATAATAGGAGTGGGAAGTTTTCAAATTGACACCCTGTATGAATTTTTAAGTAGGAAAGTATGCAGTCTGAATATATATTACAGTAGGCTTCATAATCCCAATTTTTAAAATTTCCCCTGCAATATTCCATGAACTCTAGTTTTAGCACCAGTCTGAATGCCCTTTTCTGACGAATAAAATTTTTATTGGATACTTACTGATTTCATACATAACAAGCCCATACTTGATGATACTTTCAAAATTTGTATTATAAATTATTTTCGTTACATCCAACTGAAAATATTTGCAAATTACTTTCATTGTGTTACAGATCCAGCTTAATCCGCCTACTGCATGCTATACATATGTATGTACATGATACTCTCACGACGCACACATTACTTTGAGCTCCTTAATCCTTCACGTTTCTAATTAACCAGAAAAACCAAATAGAGTGAAAACGAGGAAATTCGCTCCATATTTTTTAGCGATTTAATTTTAGCCATAGAATGTGCAGTCATAACAGCTAAATGTATGACACTCAATTCTTTTTTGAAACTACCGACTAGACCGTCGTGTCGTGTAAGTAAACGGTGCTTAGTGGTTTCCAGAAAATAAATGGGAACTCCAGGATTGTTGCTGAGCCAATTTGCTGCTTCCAGAAAAAACCCTTTTTTTGGAAAAGTCTTTATTTCCCATCCAGTTTAGACCCGTGTTTCTGTGTGGACGATTGAGTTATTAACACGAGTCTATTTCCAGAGATAACCATTATTCTCATCTACTGGTTTACTGAAAAGACAAGGCAAACAACTGACTGGAATATCCAGGCGGGAGCCGCAATAATGTAAGTAGTTGCCAGACGTTGTAAATGTACTTTAATTAAACGGTACTTTTTTAAATTTTTTCTCACAGCTTCATTTTAGTAATTAAACCATTGTGCGAGGAATAGGGTAAATAAGGTTTTTAATTTATAAAAATTGAGACCTAACGAAATAACAATACCAAGTAGAGACACGTTTCCAGAGGGAAAAACGCACTGTCAGTGCCCGATTTGAAAATTTCCCAACGAGAAAACTTTGAGCATGAAAAGAGTCCATTTTCACCTATCGTTTCTCATAATCTGACAAAATGGCGAAGGTTACCGACGTCGCCGGACACCTGAGACAGCAAAAAAGGACCCGGCAGATGGCGCTGGTGGAACGTTTGCCTGAAGGCTCGAAACGTTTGTCGACGACGTCGCTGACTTCTGCTTGAGACGAACCGAACTGACGAGATGTAATAGGAGCGAAACTACTCCTCGGGGCGTTGGAATTAATTAAACTTAGAGCTGGAATAAGGTGTAAAGTAATAATAGGCCTCAATGTTATTTGAGGAGATAGAAGACGGGTCGAATTCATAAAGTCTGCAGGACCACTGCAACTCCACTAAGCCGAAACGTAATTTGCAAATTTTCGAGACCTAAGTGTGTAACGGCAGGTTTTGTGTCTCTCGCCTCTCACGATCGATAGGGAAGAATACTTCAAAAAATGAGTTTCATTGTATTCTTTCACCGACAACAAATTTCCCTTTATAAGACTCCGTTTCGAGGACCTTAATACATATTCCATTAGCAGGAAGCAGTCCTAATAAACTTGAGATTTGGAGATTACACAATACACTTCAGATCCAATTTATACGGTGTTAAATGAAGATGTTTGCCAGTGATTAAGATCCGAGAGCACTTTATTATTCTTTCTGCAAATTTTTCAGATGGCTCGCAAAAACTAGGAGTATAGTGTTAATTTAACACTGCCTTTGCTCTGATGTCATAAATATTCATGGAAAATCGGATATAGCCTGCAGGGAACGGTTTAATATAAATGTCTATAAGGCCCCAAATTTATGGTAAATATCAGGCTTCACAGGTTTTGCTGTAGGCTTACTCCTTTGCATAATATCAGAGGGGGTTCATAAGCTCCCCACTTATATCCAATTAACGAAGGCTTATTTACTACGGTTTATAATGGCAAAGCTAATATCCAAAGTTAAATAATAAGCCTAACGTTTTCATTGGTAATCAAGAAAACGACGTTTTTCCTTCTCTGATTTATTTAGTGAGAGAAAGCTAACTTTACATACCGCGCGGCTCTACATCGTACCCCCCTCTCGCCCCCCTCCCTTTTTTTAACTCTTTAACAAATCGTTGTTTTTTGTTTTTTGAAAATTCAAAAGTAACGTTATATAGAACGAAAAATACATCTTTTGTGCGTTTATTTCTATTTTCGAATGCTGCTTACCGCACCGCTCGCACAAAATGGCCGAATTCAAAAATTTTAAGTGTTGCTCACGGGATGCCTGAAATTATAGGCCTTTCAAGACTACGTTCAAATGGGCGTTGCGATTTAAAATCTTTCGATTGATTTTTGAGAAAAAGGGGCATAAATTTGGTAATAAATGCAACGCAAAGTCAGTTGAATAGTACGTAAACAGTGAAAAAATTTCTTTGTCGAGAGGAATTTGGTTTATTCTCGATTCTGTGCCCACCAACAGTCTTTGGTTATTTTTATGTACCTTTTTATCATTTTTTTTTAACTAAAGGGTAGAGATAACAGGGAGGGGGGGTAGCTTAGAGTCGCACAGTGTGATCGTGCTCAGTTCATCGTTAATGATCGTTGGAAATAATTTTCTTATGCGATGAAAGGATTTGTTTTAAATGAAGCTTTCAGTCAACTATTTTAGGTGTTTTAAACGTGTGTGGATAAATAAGTGCGGTGAAAATTGGCTTGCTTTGTAGCGTGTCTGGGACTTGTTTGAGTAAATGGCAATTCCCGTTCACAAGGCGTTTTCCACCGAAGTTAAATTTTTTTCGAGAAGACGCAAGAGAATATTTCGTGCGAATTCGCTTGCGGACAAGTGCCCATTTCGATTGCGAACATTCTAAAATGCACCCGAAATCAACGGCTCTAACATAAACTGTGGCTGCGTAAAACAGAATTTTTTTCAAAAGACTTTGGGATCGCTGGAGAACACAAAATACCAGGGAATACAAAAATTAAAAGAGATCCCTTTCCCTTCGTTATAACGCACTACAAATACCTGAAGGTACGCCCTTAACCAACTGGGTGCTCGGATAAAAATATAATTTTTGAAAGCAAACATGAACTCAGTTTCCCCCATATATTAATTTGGACAGTGTTTGATTTTAATGAAATATTGATCCACAATTTTCCAGTTTTGTTGTAAATACTTGTAAATTTATCCGCATATTTTCCTTCCATACCGCTTTCCTGCTTTATCATTTTTAAATAATGAATGTGCTGTTAACTTTAACATGAAGCTAGTTTTGATGGAAACCAAGGATCTCGGCGATACTCAGACTCTATTTCAACGTTTCTCTGGCAATTAGTTTCAGTTAAAGCCGACGGCGCATTAATTTTGGCCCTTAATTAGCTCCAGGGCCGGAACAATCTAATTTCATCACGTTTAGGTGCACGTCTATGGAAAAGTATTAGAAAAAGGGGGGGAGGGGGGGAACTTATCGTTCCTGATGATAAATCTTATCTTATCCGACAGTAATCCGTTCGGATAATCTTACGAAGGAGAATCTTGTTAATTTTTCTAGTTGGGAAGAGAAAATTCAGGTAGCAATTAGTGACGCCTTAATTTTAAATGGAAATTCGCCTGAATGCTCCGTTGAAGCATTATCTCCGTACACAGGGTGTAAAAAAAGAGAGACAACGTCATTCGGCTTGACACCCACATTGTCCACGTAATAGGGTTCATGATATGACATCACTGACGTATTGGTCATCCCATGTTAAAGAGTGTATTATTCTAGTTCTGATCGACTAAAATTATGATTGAGAGCCAGGGTGAATTTCCAGGAAGTAATATTTCAAAGTTATATTATTGTTATTAAATCTTCGTGGTGAACATTTCCATTTTTCCATTCGGAGCATTTTTATATTTTTGAAGGTTGCACGGATCATGGGGCAAAAGGCATCCGCCGGGGGCACGTGCCCTGCAAATTTATCTGCAAAAATCTGCATGAGAGGAAACTGTTTTTTACTCTCTCGGGAGGAAATGTTACACTTTAGTCCCTTCGGGGATAAGCTGCTGTTTAATTTTTGAATTAAATTTTTTAAAATTTGAATTTTTTCCTAGGAGGCATCGTAACTAAATGAATATTTCGAGAACGGCGAGGGGAGTTTTGATATATGGAACGTTCTGAATCGATATTTATAAACAGATTTAACCAAAATATCCGGAAAAGCGATCGTTTTGGAGTACTTTTTAATATTTCGTGTTCCGTCTGTCGCTCCAACTCCTCGAGATATGAAGTGCAACTTTAGCTTTTCTTGCGATTAACCTTTTTTAAAATTTTTCCAATATGACTCAAGTCCTAGCTAAGGCAATCGCTTTGATTATAGTAAGCTATTTTTGGTAACAGTGCTGTAGACGGGCAATATTCCCATCTACTTCACAATAAACTCTGATAAAAAGGGCAATAGCAAACCAAAATACGAGTAATTTAAAAGCAACCCCAGAAAATAAGCAAAAATAGGTTAATGTAAGGCGCAGTGGCTCTTGCAATTTCCTCTCAGTGGAAAACCCATAAGGCCACGTGCCGGTAACTGAAAAGTATAAAGAAAATTTTATTCATTAGTGCAATATGAATGCAAAGATTTTATAGATCGTTTATCCTTATTATGAACGATACTTCCTCACCAAAAACTCCCTTGACATATCTCCTTACACACGTTGAATATATACAATAAAACGACGAGAATTTCCACTCTCCATATTCCTAATTAAATTACAGAAGCGAAAGAGCCATTAGACAGGCGGTTTGTGGCCGCAAATTTAGGTTGGATATTTATTAATTTTCCTCTTTTGAAACACATTTATGCCCCTTTTCAGTATTACGGAGTATTTAATAAGTAAAGAATAGTTATTTGTTCTCAAAAATTATGTTTGATAATAAATATTATTAAGCGCAATGGATCTATCTCAGGCTCATAACCGTGGAAAAACCTCTTATGGGGCTCCCTTTTCCAGCGACGTGAATACCTATCTTCCTCATTAACATTTTATAAAGATTAAAGCATCTCAGCCTGTATTAAGGTATTTTACGTTTTTCCTTCATAAATTATTCGGAAATCTTTGATGTATTTATGATGGAGGAATATCATTTCCACAAATAAAAGGATCAGCTTTAAATTAGGTGAATTGATGCCGGTAACTCAAGCTCCTAGTACTTTAGCCAGTAAGATCATTTCCATGGAAATAGGGTAATTGGCCAATACTCCATCCTGATTTTGCTGTTTCCATGGAAATTACTGTGTTGGAAAAATTAGCAGGAGTTTTATTCCACACAGGCGTTACAAGAGACTTTTTTAACAGGCATTCGGTTAAAAAAAAAAACGCTGCGTGCGAGAAAGTATCATTTCACGCAACTTTTTGGAAAATGGCCGTTTCGATTAATTAATTTTTGAAAAATTTGCAGAACTCAGAGGAGCCTAGAAATTTGGGAAAAAAGAACAAAAATGTGCCTCCGGTTTGCTTACGTTCACCATTCCTCGAAATAGACGCCATTAACGATTACTAACCGTTTACCCATTTGCATGATCTCCCAGAACTTCTTATTTCAATGCTAGCCATGATTCAATGATTTTATGTGACCTTATTTTTAAGCGGTGATCAACCACTTTAAAGGAAGTCGATTAGGCCATAAACACCATAGTAAGAGAGAGACATTTTTTGAACAATTGATAAATAAAACACTTTCAACAATTTATTTTTAAGTGAATGATGATCACCCAATTAATAGTAGGAATTGACATAACTAGCGTCACAAAGATCTTCCACATCACGGATTTGGTTGGTGCCTACCACGTTTTTCATGAAGTCCCATTAATAAAAATCGAGAAAGTTCACATCGGGTGATCGAGGAGTCCAAGGGATGCAACCACCAAATGCAGGAGACGATCTTCAGGCCGTAAAGCCTTGCTTTTTTTTGCACATAGAAAGAGTTCAAATGATCCTCATGGAGTGTTCTCCAGACGATCTAATTGGAGGCATTTATTTGGCGGAAAGTTTCTCGAGTACTGATGAAAGGATTTTCACCAACAAGGTTTGGCACTTCTGCCGCGTCCAAAACTCATTGGACCGAATTCTCTTTGCTAACCCGGCCTTGACGTATTTGCTGCACTAGTACGGTAAACTTGTCTCGAATTGGCCTCGGCCAATTCGGAATCGGCGGAATATTAATTAAACTAAATTACAGAATTGAAACAATGTAGCTACTGACCGCGAATGACGCAGCGTGACTCATAAGAAAAACTACCTGTAGCCGCCAGGTACCTTATGAATAAATCGTAAATATATGGAAACAGAAAAAAACTAAAAAATTGTTAAAAAATCACATATATCTAGTTATGCAGCCTTTGTCATGGTGTTTTGGTTCTGTGGAATTATTTTGAGGCGGCAAATCGCCTGCACAGTGGGAAATTGGAGGGTTGAGCAGCGGCGTTGCATTCAACGAAATTTGAAAACTCCTTACCTAAATCAGTCTCAAACTCTTCTTGGGCTATCACATACCAAATGCAAGCCAGCCAGTGGGCGACGAGGGTGAAGGAGAGCATCAGAAGTGTCAAGATCATCGCACTGTATTGGGAATATCGGTCGATTTTCTGAAGAAGGCGCAGCAACCTCAGAAGCCTCGTCAGTTTGATCAGGTGCGTGTGTGTTGGGCCTGACTGAAACGTGAATAAAAGATGGAAGAAAGTAGTGGTTATGAGACCGTACTTTTCTGACGAAAATTATTTAACATTTAACTAAATCAAGCTGTGCTTTTCGCTTAAGACTTTATTTAGATGAATCAATTATAAATTAAGAGCTTTACCTCTTCCCCATATAAAGCATAAAGTAGATCGAACGGTAGGGCGGCCAGTAAGTCTACGATAAACCACGTCCTTAAGTAGTTTACGGAAATAGATTTCCAATCCGAAACAACTTCCCCTTTTTTGTTCACAAAAGTCGTTCTGAAGTTTAATAATATATCTGAAACAAAAGTAAACTTCCAGTGTATGCATAAAAGGAAATTCGATTTAATATAGGACATG